>NW_020230698.1:632500-1232500 GCF_003227715.2 Harpegnathos saltator
ACAATTCGACGGATAGCGAGAAGACTAGTCCTCCGGTGGCTTCCACACCGATCATCAGCGATTCTTCCTCGGAAACGGTGTATACGTGCGAAGTCTGCGACAAGAAGTTTCGATTCCAGTCGAATCTGATCGTCCACCGTCGGAGTCACCGGGATAAGGAGCGGCAGTATCAGCAGCAGCAGCAGCAACAGCAACAACAGCAGCAGCAACAGCAACAACAGCAGGAAAGCACGCAGGACGGCCAAAGCGTCACACCGGCGAGATGCGAGGTGTGTGAAGTCGAGGTGGCAAACTTTACCGAGTTGAGGAAACACATGCGAAAGGAGCACCAAGATCACTTGAACTCGGCTGCTAGTCCACAAGGCAGCGTCGAGACGGTACCGGACGACGGGTCCAGCTGCGACGAGAACATGGACCTGGACGAGATCGAGGAGAACGAGCAGAAGAACGAGCGAGAGGACGCGGAGGAGAACACCCCGGAGGACCTGAGTACCACTCAAGGACAGAGCGGTGAGGAGAGCGGAGGTCGGGTAGACAAGCCCGCTAGTCTGGTGGGTGATCTGATGGAGAAGTTCGGATTGAGCAATATCGCTCAGTACTCGGAAGCTTATCGGCAAGCGCTGCAGGAAAATCACCGAAGCGGCTTCCTGAAAACCGAGTCGCCGTGCAACCTCGCCAACTCCCTTAATAACAACAAGGAGAAGGAAAGCGCGCTCTCGCCCACGAATTTTAACTCCTCCACCACACCGAATATCTTTTCCGGCCAGGGGTTTCCCAGATCCTCCGGGCCGGACTTTGGCGGTCTTTGGCTACCTAGTCCGCATTATCTCGAGAACAACGAGTTCCGTAAGGCGTCCAAGGCCACGACGTCAACCCTGGCGCTTCAAGGCCTGCCGAGCCCGCTGCTGAAGAAAGAGCGAAGCGGTCGGAACGACACTTGCGAGTACTGCGGCAAGGTATTCAAGAACTGCTCGAATCTAACGGTGCACAGGCGATCGCACACCGGCGAGAAGCCCTACAAGTGCGAACTCTGCTCATACGCGTGCGCTCAAAGCTCCAAGCTGACAAGGCACATGAAGACCCACGGTCGGCACGGTAAGGACACGTACAAGTGCCGTTTCTGCGAGATGCCGTTCTCGGTACCGAGCACACTAGAGAAGCACATGAGGAAGTGCGTAGTGGTGGTGCAGCAGGGTCCCAAGCTGGACATACCGTATCCAGTGATCAAGGACGAGGACTCCTCTCTCAGCAGCAAAGATACTTGATCCTGGAACGGAAGCCTACCGCCGATCCCGCCGCTGTGGCCACACAGGCCGCCTTACCCGGTGTATTAAAGACGGGGATCTTCCTCCTCAGGGACCTCGAGAACAAGGGAGATCTCTGTGTCGGCGAACAACTCTGAGTCGCGCGTGGCCGGACTGATCTCGTCAGGGACGTGTGCACTCCGACAGCGCGACTTCAGCAGGATCTCTCGACGCGAAATGTCCGAGGTCACCTCTCGGGATTAGGAGAGGTGGTAGGTCGATGCGCGATCTCGAGACGTCCGACCCGAGGACCTGGAAACGGTCCGGAGGTCCGACGAGTTGTAAAAGGAGCAACGGGAGACGGAAGATCCAGTTGAACGAGTTGGGCTTTCGTCTCGTTTGAGGGAGAGACGATCCTCGCACGCTCGTGAAGACTGGACGGAACGTGCGAAGACGGCGTTCAGGCGATGCGAAGATAAAGTATAGAGAGAGAGAGAGAGAGAGAGAGAGAGAGAGCGAAGAGAGAGCGACGAGAGAGAGAGAGAGAGAGAGAGAGAGAGAGAGAGAGAGAGAGAGAGAGAGAGAGAGGAGAAAAGAGAGAAAAGGTACATCGACACAAGTCCTAACTTTGTGTTTAACTCATTAGAGAACGAACGAATGGTTACCAGTTTGCGAGTCTCAGTACAGCTATTTAAATTATATATCGCTATAAATAGTTATAAATATAACGGGAAAAGACACTATAAATATAAATCTGCATATATATACATACAGATGAGAAGAGATATAAATATATATATGTATACATATATAAATATGAAGATAAAAATGCAAATATGGAGAGTATAAATATTATAAATAAGAATAACGAACATATTGACTTTATTATCGCATTTGAAGATTATTTATTTAATAATAGAAATATATATATATATATACATATTGTATAACGTAATATATATGTATAAATATTATGGAGACCTGCAACTCGCCGTGTATGTAATTATACAGGGAAAAGTCGGAGCGGAATCTTTTTGTACATTACACGATGTCGCTTCGTGTTAACGTATCGGTACGACCGGAGCGCCACTTTCCTCTTTTTATTTTCTTTCTTGTTTATTTTTCCTTCCTTTTCTAATCGACCTTCTAATCGTCTCGATTTCCTTAGCTTGTAAGGAGAACGGCGACTTCGGCGATCCGTGTGTGTATATATTTAAAAACATCGATACTCGAGATTCTGTTATATATATATATATATATATATATATATCAATACCTAGGATACGCTGGGATTAATTGATTTACGTAAGACACGAAAGAGAAGCTGGTACCTAAACCTCTAGCTCGATCCTATGTACAATGTACTATATCTATTATAGGCAACTTTATTACCTTTATTAAGATTATTATTGCTCTTATTATTGTCTTTATTATCATTATTATTATTAATATTATTATTGTTTCGTAATATATGATTATTATTGTCTTATTATTACTATTATTACACGCATTATTAGTGTTCTATATTATTATTATTATTATATTATTATTATTATTATGATTGTCACTATTATCATTACGGTTGCAGTGAGTTTAAGCGGCGCTTTCATTATTTTATACCGATATTAAATTATTATCGCGGATGTTTTTAACGGTTAAGAAAATGCCAAAGTTGTTTACGTTTATGGCTCGCTGATCGCGCACGTGGCACGACGCGTCCATCGAGATGAAAGAATCGCTCTTAGAAATATCCAAAAAAAAAAGAGAGATAAAGAGAGAGAGAGAGAAAGAGAGAGAGAGAGAGGGAGAGAAAGAAAAGAATCGTAGCGACGTTTCGTGAAAAGCAATCATGAACGAGATCCAAATTGAAACGTTCAGTCCTGGACAATCTCGGAAGCAATTCCACAATCATGACGATTCCTCCTCGTCTTCGACGGTCGCTTCGTAGCCACGACGAGACTATCATCAGCGCGCTTTGTTCGTTGATTATATTTATTGCCGTCACGGCCGATCGGGCCACGCTCGGTTTTCGCAGGATCGACACCGAGCGTTGATCCTGCGAAAGTCGTCCCGCGGCCGTACCGAGGCGCAACCTGGAAGAATGGCGAATTTCCGTTTTCCCTCGTCCTCGCCCAAGACTGAGGCTTTCGCGGGCGACGCGACGATCGTCGTTCGAGTTTTCTGCGTTCCACTTTTAAGTAGCAAAATAGTTTTTTTTCCTTTCTAGCCTTTCCCTTTTGTTTTCCTCAACGACGTCTCGTCGACGTGAGCGTTTTCGAAGGGAACTGTTCCTAAAGAGAGAGAGATATATATATATGCGTAGGCAATAAGATAAAAAAAAAATTGAGAGAAGTAACTCCGCGAGACGCGAGAAAAACGATGGCGTGCGTGTGACGATTGCGTGTCCTTTTTGCGATTTCGTTGTGCGTGTGGTCCTTCTCGTTCTGGGGAATGAGTGTTGCGCGAGTTTTGCGTGAATTCAATGGCGAGAGTATGAACGAGAAAAGCATTAAAAGCGATAAAGAAACTCATATCAGATAGTTCTCTCGGTGTTAGACGTGTACGGCCCTAGATAAAAAAATCTCTCGTTATCTAGTTAAAAGTTTGTTAGATCGATTCCTGAAATACGTACATGCCAGGCTCCGTTTATACGACTACATATTGTAAATAATGGCACTGCCCGTAGCGATGATCCGAAAACAAAGAGGGAGAGAAAATGAGAGACGCGCGTCGTCGAAGAATTGTTCAACGATAGTGACGAGAGAGAGAGAGAGAGAGAGAGAGAGAGAGAGAGAGAGAAGAGAGAGAGAGAGAGAGAGAGAGAAGAATAGATTCAACGCGGTGATTTCCTTTTCTCGCGTAACGGCGTATTTCGTCGTCCACGAGGATCGCGAACGGAGGATAGACACGAGGGAGACGAGCGAGAGAAAGAGAGGGCAACCCCCTTCGCGCGACGGAGCACTGTGTGTGCGCGCGCGCGCGCACGTGCTCGCGCGGGCGCACGCGTGTGTGTGTGTGTGTACAATCGACGAGATAAAAATCGTGCGGCACGTCCAACGCGTACTTCGGTTTCGAAAAGAATTCTTCCTTTTCTTCTCACACGTACATACACGCGCATACACACACATACGTGCATACACACGTACACACAAGTTTATTACCCTTTTCGAATTCATCCCACATAGGACCAAGTTCCCTGCCTCACCGAAACAAAGGAGTCACACATGCAAATCTCGCGGCGGGCGATCGGACCGGCGGGATACGACGAGGATGACGAATTTATGCGCGGACGCGGAAGAATATCCTCGCGCTAAGGAGACGCGATAAACGCTGCGATGTCACGATAAATGGGTAATGCGAATCCAACGTGGAAAGCCACTCACGGTGGATTCACGTTGATCACGGTATGTCAGCGTTTGCCCGTGTCCGAATCACGGTATATCACGCACTATCCCCTCGCTATCTCGATCGACCGATACACAGATAAAACTAGATAATCCTGTCCCGTCGTGTCCCCCCGGTCGGTTTCTAACGTTTCTACACAGGGTAAATCACGTAAAAATGGTAAAAGATAATCCCAGAACGAATGTCAAGAAGTATATAGTCGAGCGAAGTATCTAGGCAGTCGACATAATTTAAAGCTACGAAATATTTCCTATAATTATACATAAGAGAACGAGCGCAAGAGAGAGGGAGAGAAAAAGAGAGGAACAAGGAGAAAGAAAGAGAGAAAGAATGAGAGAAAGAGAGAGAGAGAGAGAGAGAGAGAGAGAGAGAGAAAATGAGAGAGAGAGAGAGAGAGAGAGAGAGAGAGAGAGAGAGAGGGAGAGAGAGAGAGAGAGAGGGAGAGATTCCACCGGAGTCGATTTGCGGAAGAGAAAAGAAATGCGCGGGAGATGGTGAATATCGTAGCAGGGAAATTGGATTTTTAGGAAATCTTCTGATCCAGGGTAAATAATCCGAAGCTCGGTTTCTAGCGACAGTATGTGACCGGGTTGAAAACAAGAAAACCTGGCATTGAGACACTTTTAACCGAGGATCGACATTAAGGCAATACGAGAAATAAAACCCAGGCGTCTCCGAGTAAACTCCGGCCGTGGGCTTCGTGGAGGCTCGGCCGAGCTTTCCTCGCAGGGGTCTCTAATTGTAAACATAGCAGATACGGTGTATGTCTTGTGCGATTCAAATAAACGACATTGTTTTTAAATAATGTACACGTGTGTGTGTGTATTGCTCTAGTCGAGTTTTGCTTCAATTCTCCCACAGTAGCTCCTTCCCCTGCCCTTCGATGTTTTAATTCGTGCTTCGCGAATCAATTTTTCAGTGTATCGAAGAAATTACACGACTCTCTGGATACCCGCGGCTACGATTTTTAACATTTGTTACGCATACCGGATACATCGGAAATTTTCCACGAGAGAGACAGTTTAATAATAATCCTGAGATAATTTTCTTGTCACACCTGACGCAATTTTTTAATTGCGAACATTGAATTTCTCCGCGAGTAATGATATGTAATAACGACAGTGACATAAGTAATAATGACATTCAATATATTTATACGGCCATGAGATCGTGCAAATTAATCATAATTGAATGCATATTTTATGGATAATCATGATTGATCGATCGCTCGAGAAGCGAAAGATTCGCGTAGCCATCTGTCCGCACCGTCGGTTTCCGATACGCCTGTGTCAGGCGTAGAAAGCTCGTTATATAAATTGTTTAACTCGCACCGAGTCGCTGTCGCCCGCCACCTATTGCATTGCATAACGTGTTTTGCAACGGCTTAAAAAGTCAGCTCGAAGCCGATTCAATAGCGTCGCGTTTGTAGATAAAGCAAACACTACACGAATCCTAAGAGGGAAACTAGTACGATTTTAAGTGGAAGAAATCAACAGGGGCCAGTTTTCCTTTCGGGTGAACGTCACACCCGTCATCGTTTAACGAAGAATCAATTGTGCCATCTAGCGTGTAGCTGTAACGATACGAGTGGAAACCCGACGAGGACAATCCCGCATTTATCAAGCAGGATCAACATCGAGATACTTTGATGCATACCGGGTTGCCCAGTTGAAGGTTGCCGCATAAACGTGTCCATCCTCTGAATTTTAAACTTAAAAGATTGTGCGACGACGTCTCACAAGAGCTCTCTCTCTTTCAGTTATAAATAAATAATCGTCATCAATACTTGTGGAAATATAAATTTTGCGTCCATGAAAGTGAATTTTTTTAAAACATAGTAATCGATTATGTATTCTTACTTTTCTCATGGGCGACTGCGATCTTAACTACTAAACGGCGGAAAATCGTAAGTATAATTAAAATCTATTTATATTATGTGGAGGAAACCCCGTAGAATTCTCTGATCCTTCAGGCAGAAAATAATTCACTGAAAATTCCAGATTTTTCGAGTTCACCCAAATATCAGAATAACATCTTACCCCGAATAATAGAATCTGCACAATCTTCTTTGCGCATAAACCCTCCGCATAGGAACGGAACCAAAATGTCTGAATTATCTTATTTTATTATTTAATTTGTGGACGTGAGTCACGAAATGTGTGTGCACACGAGTATTGACTACTGATATTATCGCGTCCCTATTTTCGCCCGTTCTCTGCATTCGCATTGAGATCATTCCGCGGATTCCACGAAAACCTCAAGCGAAATATAGATCACGAAGTCCGGGATCCACCGTCAACATCAGATTAATCCGCGGCGCGGTAATCAAGAGAGGGCGAGAGCGAGCGAAAGGGGGATGGCAGGTGGGGGAAGGGCGGGAGAGACAGCTTTCAAAGCTTTCTCGGTACACGTCTGCCGGTCTCGGTCCTTGTTTCGCAGCAATCGACTCGGCGGGAGCAAACAGCCGCATCAGAATGCAAAGTTAGGACAATGCCGTTAATTTTTGGTCGGCCCCTATTGTTCTCCGGGCATATTCATCTGTCAACTGGCGAACCGACTTCTGACACATTCTGCAGTCGACGCGTTCGCGCGACCAAGGCAAAAGGACGTCCCTCCTGACCGATCCTCGGTCCTTTCCGCGCGAGCCGCCCCGGCATATCGCGCGCGCCTCGGCGATCCCATCGAGCGAGTGCGAAAAAACGCACCAATTTCAACGGCGAGTGGCGAAACTCACGGGTTTCAGCGGTTGATCGCGGTCAATAGTTTCGCCGGCCTCTTCAGGGCCGTCTGAATGCGTGTTAACTATGGTGACGTCACTACAATGGCGGACACTAATCTGCACGTCAGGAGCAGAGGTACCCCTGCATTCACTCCCTCCGCCTCCAACCCTTTCCGCGGCGTCGCTTTCGTCCCTGATCTGTCGGTTTCCCGGACAAAATATGTCAAACACTCCTCGCGCTTCCCTCGTAGTCGATCGTGGCCGTTTCCTCTGTATAAATAGTAATATTAAAAATTTATCATCGCCGTAAGCGCCGCGATCACTTTTCCGCTTCAACAAGGGAAGAATAACGAAACTTTCCTTACTGCTGTCTGCTCCTCGAAAGCAACGATTGACTTGGACTATGCTTATAAATCACATTTATGAAATTAATGAAATGTGCACTGGACGAAGCGCGTGATATCATGTTAATATCGAACGCGATACATTCTCTAGAGACTGGATGGAAGATTGAAATATAGCGGAGTACTCGAGGAAAATTATACAAATCGCGTTTCTACATATCTCGGGCCACTGCATAAGTAACAGTGTCAAGACGACGCTGTTTTAACACGTTGACGTCGACGCCAATTATAATATGGAAATCAATCTTTCCGTCGAGTTGTCGGACATGAATGTATTTACGAGAAGTAAATTCGTCGACGGCGAATAATTCGCGAGTCAAATACATCGATAGAAGACCATCGCTCGCTCGCGCTTCTCGCACCAGAAGTACCTGAACTCGAGATGCATCGCTGCAGTACATGGTTGCATTCTAATAGGAGGTACAGTCCAGGTGTAAAACTACCTGGGAGTCGAGGACGGGGTTGCTATATACAGCTTGCAGCGGAAGACCGTCTATCCTGAACGCTAGCGCAGAGGGTTGCAAACCTGAACCTAGCGACACGACTGCTGGCTGATGAATAATAGTCGCTCGTTGCGTATTACCTGCGACAATATTAACCCAGGACCTAATTCTGAGCGTACATTTTGCAACTTCACGCAATAAAATATCACCGCATGCGGAAACGGCGCACGTTAACGGAGTACGTTAAAATATCACGCGCAAAATATTATCGAAGATCTTCCTGGTCGAAATTGGACGTAAAAATTGAAACAGCTGCGAGCGTTTAGAGATAAAAACCTCGACAACTTCTAGAGAGAGAAACTTAACAGAGAAATTATTTTTCATCGTAATCTCCGTGGATGCAATTAAACATCAACCCCATCTCGATCGAACTCGTACTCGTTTTCCACCGTAAATGTGTCAACGTCGAATATAGGTGTAATTTAATCACAAACAATTTCAACAAGTCGAAAAAGGCAACGTGATCCTCGGTAGAAAAAGACAAACAAACAAACAAACAGATGAGTAATTAGCCAGTTATAGAGCAGCAGGATAATTTCATTAAACGTAATGGCTCTTTATCGCGCGTTGCCGCGACGCGTTGTTACCGCCGCGGTGTCCTCCCTGTTGTTATCTCGCGAAATTTACAATTTTAATTTAGCGAGTCGCTCTCGCAGCCCGACGAAAAACTCGGGTAACGGAGGTTAAGTGCCCAGGGAGACCATGAAGCTCGAAGTTTGTTAGATCGCGGAATTAGTCGGCTGTTAAGCCAGATAAGCAGTCAACATGGACGAAAACAATTGCGCCGGATTAGCCGGGATATCCCGGACGACGACGGCGCCTCGTCCTCGGTCAAAAGATTAAGTAATGATCATTCGTCTTCCGGTTAAAGCGGCTGCGTGCTTCGTGTATATCGTCCACCACCACCACCGCCACCACTTTCCAGGAGGAGGAGAAAGAGGAGGAAGAGGAGGAGGAGGAGGAGGAGGAGGAGGAGGAGGAGGAGGAGGAGAAGGAGGAGGAGGAGGAGTAAAAGGGGCAGGAGGAGGAAGAGGAAAAAGAAACGAAGAGGAGAACGAGAAGGCGTTTTATCTCGCGAGACCCGACGGAAGAGATCTCGCGGAGTTACTCGAGCAAATTTGTCGAATTATCTTATCGTTGAACATCTCACTCTCTCGTGGCGGCGCGGCACCGCGATGTCGAATTAATTTCAATCTCATTACCGGCGATACTCCACTCGCGCGACCGTCCCTCTCCGTTTCCCGATAAAGAACCGACGGAGAAGTATTGTCGCGCGGGACTCCCGATCTCGCGAGGCTCTGCCTGAATTGAGCGGATTAAGCTCCTAGATCGATTACATTCGAATACATATCCTTGCATGCGCGTTGATCGATTGCCGAGGACCGGATCGTCGCGACTGACGTGATAACACCGCGTGATATTCAGCTCTGTCCGATAAGAAACGTCTAATAAACGCTCGTAAAATGTTTGACAAGCAAGCGAGTCTCCGATGCACCGAGATTAAACGTGAATATTGAAAGTCGCATTATCGTCGTTATCACATGACGGGAGGTCCGCCGCGACAAATAAATAAAACGACATAACAATTTACGTCGAGCTCGTCACCGTGGAACGCTGCCGCGCGAGTTTTATTCCACTATCACGATCGGCCTAATTAATTTTACACGTTCTTTCCGACGCAGCATATCGGGCGACGACGTGTTTCCCGACGACGACGAGGCGCAAAAACCGCGCGTTATATCTTCCCGGGTGACACGCTACTCGCGCATTTACAGCTTGCGAACGGCGTGTGCAGTTTGCAGCCACTCGAGTGAGTATTCCCAAACGGTGCAACGCGTCGTGTTGCTGCGTTACGTTGTTTTTCTTCCTTCACGGCGCAGCTGTGTAATTCAATTCCCGCGAGCGTGTATCGCGTTGAGGTGCAGATCAGCGATATTTCCCGGCGACAAGAACCCACCCCCGAAGGGTCAGCATTCGTCTGAGAGAAGGGTGAATTTGACCAATCGGACGCGTGGGTTTGCCACCCCTCCGCACTGACCAATCGAGATTCTCTACGAGGTGCCTATTCGCACGGTCCATTCGCACGTACGAAAGTGCTCTAACGAACCGACGCCGTGTAGAGCCTCCACTGGGAACTTTACATCACGCGCGATCGACTGTTGAAGAAATATTTATACGGAAATGTCGGGAAGAACTGCATTCTGCAGCGCTGTATAAATATTACACTACAGTTACAAATTTATGTTATTTAATAATGATTCTCTCTAACGTATATATGCGAAGGTAAATTTAATATTCATTACTCTTGATTCTCACACATTGATTACCGTATAAATATTGAAAATGTGCAAATATTTAGTTTAGAGCGAGAGTCGATCCGGCGATTATTTGTGTGGAGATTCCGAGAACAATTATTTAAGGCGCAAGAAATTTTGTTTGTATCTGATCATTGCGTGATTTTTCACACAATGATCTCGAGAATCGATGTGTCTAATTAGTAGTCAAGATCATTACTGATACTCGCTTCCGTCTAAACTGTTACCCAATATTATCAAGAGTAACTAGGTCCTATCGTGTCTCATTGATTGACAGTAGCCTCAAATTAACCTCCGTGTAGTACGATTAAATTTGCGTAACGTAATAGCTCCGACGAAAGAGCAATTTGACAGCGATAATAATAAATGCTGCATATAATTTACAAACTGGAAACAGCGCGGCTGAGGCGTAAACAGTTGTTGAATTTTCCACTCTTCGGATCGATACGCGACTGCTCTTGCCGAAAAGCGGCGTTGAATCTATTTTGCATTACTTCCTCCCGTGATGAATGGGCAGGAGAGAGGAAGGGGGAGAGGGGGAATAGTAGTCTCGCGAATACTGAAGACGTTTGAAAAATAATAAGCTAAAAATTTCACGAAGTATCTGCGTTAGGTCAGACTCGACGCTGTTTGTAGTCGTCGAGGAAGTAAAGCGCGCGAGTTTGGTATCGCCTCGTAACGCATTATATACGCGGGGTTCTTTCGCAATAAGCACGTCATTATTACGATAAACAGACGCATTGAAAGTTTCACGTCACCCTCGCGCGGAAAAGTGTGCACGCGTAATTAGTAGCGCGTACGATCGATCGACGCAACCTCCGAATTTCGCTGGCCGCATCGATATTATTGTCGGAGGTGCGAGTGTGCCGCACGGCTTTTGCAAAATTCAGACTCGGCGGTAGGTAGGTAGGTACCAGACCAGCGAGATAATAATGATGAAGTTCGGTGTCCGTGTAGCCCGAGTGGCTGGCGAGACCGGGGAGGGTTGAAGCCGGCGGAAGGAGAAAGGCAACTCCGTCCGGAGGGGGTGTGGGGTGGGTTATACATTTGAGTACATAAATGTATGTAACTCCGAGTTTGTGTTGGAGTGGGCGTCGGCCATCTTGTCCGGTGGGTATTGACCGAGGCGACCGCCAGGCGAGAGAGACATGCTATGGCGGGCAAACCACCCTCCAGCTACTACCTCCGGCATTAATTGCTCTTATTAGTTAAATCCGCGCGCATCGTCGTCGTCGACATCGTCGTCGACGTAGCCGTTGTTGCGGCAGGACTATGTGAGATGGAAAAAATATCAGTCCCGTCAGGATTGCTGCTTGCAGGATTTGCTCTTCTTGTCCGTCCACATGTGTTATATCTGTAATGTCTGAGGGGTGGAGGGGCCAGAAGCCAGAAGGCAACGGGAGGGCAGTTGAATCTAACAAATAATAAGCGTAATTTGCGATACTAATTTTTTGGGCTTTACGTTCGCTTTGGTCATTATTGAAGGTAGCGAGAGGTTGTACGAGCAGGACCTTTTTATGTTAATATGAAACGAAAGCGTTGCGATCGAGTCGTGCGATTGTCATGTTCGTCCATATCGATTATCCCGGGCGACAGTCCGTCGCGTAATGTTCACATTTAGATCTCACCGGGAGCTCGAAAACGGAGTTGTCCATCTTCCCGGTGGGACGATAAATACAAGATGAACGCCGCGCGGATATTAGATTCAAAATCTCCTTTATAAGGAGCAATTATTATACAAAATTAGCCGCGGTTAAGCTCGACGGTAACGAAACGCCTGACAAGCCCGCGCAGCGCGTCCTTAAATAAAAGTTTCGCCCGTCGGAACTTTACCGATATAATGCTTAACCTCCGCAACGTAATTTACCCCACTGTTGCGATTTAAGGATGTACCTATTAAGACACTTAATAAGCTGCCGCAACTACTATTCTGAAGTTGTCCGTTCGGATATTTAACCCTCGACTATTATGAATAAAATTAGACGTTTAATATCCGCGCCGCACCGCTCGAAACAATTAGATCATACCGAGTGAACAGTGTTCTGTTCCGCGTCTGCAGCTCGCGCTAAGATACAGATGCATGTGTTTACCGAAAATTTAAATAAATGCGCGGAGATTAGATGTTTCACGAAAGAATGACAGCAGGAGAAGCGACCTCCTAATTTAGGCGGAATAATTAATCTTGAAATTACCGAATGCCATTATTTGTCGTTCTAATCGAACGGTCTAAATTGCGTCGGAAGATTATTATTTCCGCAAGCAGATTAGATCGCTCTTGTACGAGGCATTTGATGAAATTCACCTAATTATGCGCGATGATAATTGCTATCGGCATCTTGCCTATATTATTTCTATCGGTGAAACGATTCCCCGATTATCGTATTTTCGATGTAACCTATATTCCGGCCAAATCTCGATTTGGCCTTTATATGGGTCTCGCGCGTGCTGTCGGAGATGTTAACATTCACGGTACATCTTCAACTCCCCACCCGTGATCTATTCGTCCCGACTTTGAACGCTTGCCTTTCCTTCCTTTTTTACCTTTTTTTTTTTCGAGTCATCGAATAAAGCAACATCCTATCGGTGATCAGGGGGTCCTTGCACCCTTTCCCCGCGCGCCGACTGAATATTTTACGCCGCGTATAAACGCGGTGAAATATTTGGTAGTTCGCGTCTCAGCTATTAATACATTGAGATAAAAACAAGAAGCAGCTGCTTCTTTGCTGCTCGAATTAATAATCGGCTTCTCTATTTGTGCCCACGTTATTCGCGGCATGCACAGATTACATCCCCGCTCCAAGATCCTCTCTACAGACGAAAAATCCTTAACAACGCGAGATTTCTCGCGTCTCTGGCTCACTTATGTCTCCTCCGTGTCTCTGCGCTTTTCCTTTCGTTTATTTCAGAGAGCGCGATTTCATAAAGCAGTTTGCTCGGTTAAAAACGAGGCTTCATAATTATCGATCTTAGCGTCCAATTGAGCGTATCAAAGCGCCCCGCGGTGCTTACCGCGTCTTTTGTATACTTATGAAATCACGCTGCACACGCGAGCGAGATAAAAATATGACTGTCTCAGTTAATATTATTCTCGGTCGCGCAAAGGCGAAATCGCGCAGAGAGAACGGCGCATAACTCGCGGGACAGTTGCGTGTGTAACTTTTGCGCGAGATAAAAAGTGGATCGTGCGTTAGAGGGTTAAGGTTCAACGAAAACTCGGGGAGTTTCATTTAAGCATCCCCTCGGTAATGAACGTCGCGGGATGCTCGTCGTCGCGAGCGCGCGTGATCGTTGAAATTCAGTCCGTTCGGGCCGGCACAAATGCAACTGAGAGAAACAACGGGCGTCTCTGCGGCTTGCGAAAATTCCGAAGGTACGTACGTCCGTTCGTTCGTCGTTCTCCTCACCTTGTCTCGTCTCGTCTGGCCTCGCTTCGCCTCGCCTCGCCTCGCCTCGCCTCGCCTCGCCGGCGCGGGGATGCGAATGTGTATACGCAGGAGCTCTAATTCACGCCCGGCATTTCGCGCGGCGTGTATTTTAAGGCTGGTCCCGGCTCTAAAATTCCACCCTTGCCCGAGCGCCCTGTGTTCGCCCAACCCTCTCGCTCGTTCTCTCTCTTTCTCTCTCTTGCCTCTTTCACCCTCGGTCTCTCTGCCTTTCTCTCCTCGCTTCTCGCAGTCGCCGCCGCCGTTGCCGCCGCCGCCGCCGCCGCCGCCGCGATCTCCGTTTCCCTCAAACACTCATTCTCTTTGTCTCGCTCTTGCTTACTCACGGCATCACGTTCGTGCTCCTCACCCTCTTTCTCTCTCTCCCTCACTCTCTTCGCCTGTCTCGCTCGCTTACCCTTGTGTATCCCGTTCCTCGAGCTCTCTCTCTTTCTCTCTCTCTCTCTCTCTCTCTCTCGTTCTCTCTCGCGCTCATTTCCCTCCCTCGTACGCGAGAATAACGCGAGCTAGGTAGTACGTACGTACGTACGTACTCGGTGCTCGTGGTGGTGAGTATAGCGGCTGTGGATATAAAGGTTGTTCAGCGCCGGGACAGGGTGGGCGACCAGGGGGTGCGCGACGGAACAGAGGAGGACGAGAGCGAGACAAATCGAGAGTCAGAGCGAGCGTGGAAGGTGCGACAGAGAGACAGCATGTAGCGGCGAATGCGAACGGAAGGAGAGAGCTGGAGAGAGAGAGAGAGAGAGAGAAAGAGAGAGAGAGAGAGAGAGAGAGAGAGAGAAAGAGAGAGAGAGAGAGAGAGAGAGAGAGAGAGAGAGAGAGAGAGAGAGAGAGAGAGAGAGAGAGAGAACACGGGAGTGGGAACGAGAGAAGGAGAACGAGAAAGCGAGAGAGAGAGAAAGAGAGAGCGCCGGGGTTCTTGGACTCTGTGTAGTGGTGCAAGGGTTCGTTCGACCCTTAAGGGGTTGTGGCTAGCGTCGGTCCCCGCTGCCCCGACCCTCAGCCACCGCCGTCCCCTTTACCTACCGCTACCTCCACCTCCTCCACCTCCTCCACCTCTTCCTCCATCTCGTCCTCCACCTCTTGCACCGCCACCATCACCCGCGCTGGCCCCTCGCCGCCTCTTCTCTCCTACCGCTGTTCGTCGACCACCCAGTTAGCCACCCTCGTAGCCACCCTACGGCGAGCAAAACTACCCTACCGCCGGCGGCCATTTTACTCTCCCCTCGCCCTGGACTCGCCAAATTGTAATCCGAGTCCCTGGAATTCCAGGCAGAGCAGCCGTGGTCCGGCCTCAAAGGAGGCTTCCTTCGCCCTCTCGACATACCCCAGGATAATGATTAACGGAGTACTCCTCTTTCTCGCCCTCGCGACTCCGTTCTACACTTCGTAGAACAAACAGAGACGTAGCCGCGCCGTCCAAATAATGGCAGCGAGCCGCGCGAAAATCCTTCATTTGGCTGCGACGCCGGGACGAGGAGAGTTCACCGAGCGAGAGTTCTTTCTGCAGACGCATACCGTCGTACGAGAGAATTGTACGACGCGGATTGTCGTATAATGCGAAACCGTGCAGCTGTAGTGTCTTTCAACAGAAACGTTAGCGAGATGTAACCTCTATTAACGGGGTTGGCAGGATCCCTTCGATATGCCGCAACACACCAAGCCGAAAGCAGTGCGAATGTAATTTGAGAGAAAAGTCCTTCCGAATATGCATCTAACGAATCACTACTTCAGAACTTCATCGATCGTGACATTTCCTACGGATCAATTATTTTCTTTTCTTTTTCCCTTTGGCCAAAGGCCACGAATTCTCAGTGTTGCGAGTCGGAACGTCTCGCAGTCGTAGCTAATCCGATCGCGAGCTGCCTTTAATTAACACTTACGTCGTAACAGCCAGCCCGCGAACGAGCCGAGAAATGCGAGGACAATAATTTCGTATCTCCACGTACCGTCTTATCTGATTGGGCGAACGGTATCGGCGGGAAATTCACGATTATCTGTTTATGGGACGGTTAATGGGGATCGTGCCGAGTCGCAACAGCTCGGGCTGCGCGTCTGCCCGACATCGGCCAATAATATTGCACGTACTTACCTGACGGCGCACCTGCAGCACGCTGCACGAAATTAATGTCCGAGGAAGCAGAAGGGAAGACGAGCAACACAGGAGCGCAGGATGGGGCCGGAACGATTCCTGGGTGGGGCGTTCTCTCTCACGTTTATTTATCTCTCTGATTCTCTCTGAGATTCGAGACTCGCGCGCGCGTTTCACAAAGCTTACAAACTCCTTCTCTTCTTCTTCCGTTCCGTTATAATCGTAGGAGAAAAGGCACCGGCAGTGATCGCAAAGTGCACGATCGACCGGCCTGTGAATTGCGGAATTAATTGGCGAGTAACTTTGAATGATTCTCGGGATCCATGTGCTCCGGAGGCACATCGCGCCAGCGAATCGTCCAGGACTTCCTCCTCGTTCGGGTTTTACCTGCGACACAGCAAAGAAAGAAACACTGTAAAACGCGACAAACACGCTTGTCCGCGAATCGCGTTTAAGGTCTCAAGTTTTCCGCCGTTGGCGGCTGCGAGAATACACACTAAAACGCAGCGAGGCGAAAACGCTTCTGAGTCTCCCGCGAACTTATAAACGGCGTGTCGTTCTCTCGAGCACTATTTATCTAGCTCCAGGGATAGATTTTATCGCCCTGGATATAATTTGTTGTGCAGCAACATTAGCGGTCGCCGCGACATTTGTCATTCCGTGCGCGCGCCTCTGTGTTGACAGCGCTCGGCCCCCGTTCCCGGGATGAACTTCACCCCGAAGAAACCGGAATGAAAACTGGATCGGCCGGTAGCGAGGTAATCTGGAACACCCTGTGCCGTGAGTGACCACAATCGTTCGTGTAGACAAATTCTCGACAGCGGTGGTCAACTGGCTCGAGATCTCGATGTTATACATCATCATACGTGCGCATATGCGCAAAAGTAAACGTTTTCTCGCTGCTCCTGTACGTGTGTTTTCACACTTGCGACAGGATTCACGCGCGTTCAACAAGGATTGCGTTACTTCCTTCGTGTTAGAACAGCTTTATTCGCTCTAAAATCCCAGTCGCCCCTGATTTAGTTCAAACTGTCTGCATTAGAAAATTTAATTCCCGGCGCCTCTGATTGGATTTAGATCCCTTCTCGTCGCAGTTTGTATTCCCTACATGTTTTCTAACCGCTTCACACACTGCGGTATATTTTCCCCGTATATTTTTTTCATAAATACCCTTCTCGCTGCGTGTTTACGCGTACACGTGGAATTTGTTGTCAACGAAAGTTCCTGTGAAAAATGAACACGCCATTATTCTCAATCGCTTCAACAAGAGGGCGGAAGACGTTTGCATTCGATAAAAGCACCGTGCACGCGTCGCGAGCCACTCGAAATGTTTTATACCGCTCCAACTATCGACCCCGTCGACTTATGGGATTCCAGCTGATCGTTCATTTGAAGAGCGCTCGTCGGTAACAGTAGATGCGACCGCTTCGTCCAATTTTCCGGATTTCTCGTGCACGAACTTCCGCTCTGAAAACGAATGCGCCGAGACGGGGGAAGAGGAAAGAGGTACATGCGCTCACGCGCGTAAGGGAGAAAGGGACCGCTCCTCCCACGTCGACGGCTTGCTCTCCAATACACGCGTACACATATCAATATCGGTCATGCATGACAAGACGCCTGGCTGGACACGCCGATAAAAACGAGGAGAAACTTCTCTCTCTCGCATTCCAGCCGCGCCATTTCTAGATCCCCGACTGCGATACCCCGGCCAAACAGAGTCGCGCGACACATTGTTTCTGCTTGGTGTGCGAATAATTCATATGGCCAAAATTTCTATTTACTTCTTAGCGATCGCGCGCGCATTGTATTCGAAGGAACAATTGCGCATACATGTGACGATATTTACTTATCGAGGTCGAAGGATCTCGAGATAATATCGCCGGGTGATATTTATCAAAATGTAGACATGGTTTCGATTGTTAATTGACGTTATCTTGGTATTCATTGGTGTCAATATCGGTATTATCGCGAATAGCCCGATCGCATTGCCGAGAATATAACTGCGTTATGCAGTCCCGAAGGTGCGCAGGTATGAGTAAGTCGACGATACATACGTACATGCACGTCGATTTTACCGATACAAGAAGGGTGGAATGCGGGGGTTGCGATTTTCATCTCGATTCGGTCCCCGTCCCGACCTCTCGGCCGCGCGGCACGTCGGTAAGAAGGAAAGACGAGCTACCTCTCTGGATACTGCTTCTCGTAAAGGAGGAAGTAGTAATCGAAGCGCAGAAGGATGCGGAACTCGGTGTATGGATCCGTGTGCGTTACCAGGACTCGCATGTTCTAGCCGGTCTTTTTTTTCAACGAGCGTCGAAAGCGTCTCGCTCCGACGGTTTGATAAGAAGTTCTTTATCAACGATGATACAGAGACATCCCGACCCTTCGTTCCTTCTTTTGCGTTGCTTCCTCCGCATCCCCCTCGTTGTCAGTTTCCTAGCGACGGTCGTTCGCGGGTAAATTTTCGACAGTAACAAATAATCGATCGTAAAGACTGGCCAGAACATGAAACATGCCTTATCAAGTCGGTATATAATAATAATCATTGCGTGAAAGACGCATGGGAAGACATGTTGACATTCTTGTTCGATCATCGATCGACACTGTGCGGTGCTTTCATCCGTCCGTTCGCCGGGCAAAAATTATAGCCATCGATTCGCGTGCATCGAGCAGTGCCGCGCTAGCGTCGCCGATCTCGCAAATCTCGGGGCGCGAAAATTCTCAGCGAGCGGTGCTGCGACGCAACGCGCCGCGTCAAGGTAGTGTCGCGTCGACCTTGCCCGATCATGCGCGCGAGGCCATTTCGGCGAGAAGCCGCGCCAATGCCAAATTCGAAAACGAGCGCGAAAATCCGGCGAATTTCCAGAACAGTGCGTCGTATCGATTCGAGTTTCCGTGGGCGTTGCTATGAGATGGACCCTTGTACAACTCCAAGAGAGCGAGGGAGATAGTAAGCAAGAGAAACAGAGAGAGAGAGAGAGAGAGAGAGAGAGAGAGAGAGAAGAGGAGAAGAGAGGGAAGACTTGAGTGTCGCCAAGCTACCCTCCAGTTCCTCCACCTCCTCACCTTCACCGACGACCCCCCCCCCCCCGCGGGCGGCCACCCTTGGTGGTATCCCTCTACGGGAGCCACCTCATCCAACGTCCGTTATTACTTCTACAAATATACAAGGTATCGTATTTCATGATCGAATTCTCGAGGCCCGGAGAAGACGTAAACTCCGTGGAATCGGCCGGCTAATACTGCCTCAAAGAAGCCGTCTTTTACCTTTGAGCATCAGCCGCGATCTTTCGCGAGGATCGAGGTTCCCTCGCTTCTCTCTTTCTCTCCTTGGTCCTTAGCCATTTCTTCGGACCCTTATCCTCCCCGATCCTGGATTCGCCCGCTCTTTGTCCCTCATCTCTCTTCGCCGCCTCCCACCGTTAACGGCGCGTCTCTCGAGTAGGAAATAATGTGAAATATCGCGGAGGAACGCGAGGATCGCCCGTGGAAACGATTATCGTCCCCGTCGTCTTCGCAACCTCTGAACTTGCTCCCGGAGAAGACTCGAGCCCCGCCAGAATACGGAATACGCGCGAGATTTGGAGACGATCCAGGGGAAATAATGATTCGCTGCATCCCGAGGACCCTCCTCGGGACTCTGTCTCGCGTCGCGAGGACTGCGCCGTGGTCTATCGATCGTGGTCGGCGGACCGATCGAGATACCGATACCGCGGAAAACGCGGAAGTTTGTTAGCGGATCTTGTATCGGAAGCGTCTTTATTAATGATCGACCACGGCGTCAAGCGTTATTCGTAAGATTAACGACGTGAGTTCGTCGAGCCCGTCGCGGCGAGACGCACGGCTTAATTAATGATGGAATTAAAATTTACCCTTGCCCGCGACGGGACGATGTAATATTTGTTGCTAAAATTTGTAGAGATTATTGAGTTTTTATAACCGTCAGAATAGCGTCCGCATATTTACCCGTTAATATTAAGCAGATGGAGAAAGACCGAAGGGCCGATCTCTCATTTTTAACTCGATTACCGCACGAGTTACGATCAATATATTAACATACGCAACTTAACATGTCCGCTATGGACGACAAGTAGAACACCTGTCCCGTAACATTGGAATAAGAGGTGGTCCAGCATCTGGTCAGGTGAGATCAGAGATCATGGGTTAATCTGCGAGTATCTCGCCCGGCCAGTTCTGGACCAAACGAGTTCCATTCGGAGAAATGACCCTGCAGCCGCCGGTGTATTGTCAGCGGACCAATAAATTCGCCATCCAGTTTTATCCACTTGCGTAGATCTTTGTGGATCTTCACCGACATCAGTTGTTCAGGCGCGAAAAGAGAAGATCAGGAATTTTATCACTTTTCGTGATATTTTTCGATACAGTCAAAATGAACTTGTAATTCCTTCAGCGTCGAAGGGGCCCGCTAATTTCGTCTTCGAGCAGGGCGTAAAGATCAACGAGACGTAAACGTCGGAGGTCCTCGACGAAAAAAGGAGTGCGCTCACTATATATATATATATATGTGTGTGTGTGTGTGTGTGTGTGTGTATGTACACATATATGTACATGGACACTTACATACGTTCCCTTTTAAAGGACTCCAAAGCGGGTCCTTCGTCTTCTCCTTTCCGCCTCTTACGGTTTCCATGACGCGCGTACATCACGCTAGCCCAGACTCACTTAATTGGGTCCGCCATTTTCGGTGGCTCGACCCTTCGAAAAGCCTCGCCGCTTCTTCCCTCCCGCCACCGCCGCCCTGCTCACCCGGATAAGGGAGAGTTCAGAAGGGTTGCCCACACCGCCCCCGACCTTACGGGACCTACGAGCCGAGTGGCTTTTGTTTTCACCCCCAGAGGAACCGCCATTTTGAATTTATGATACCGAGAGTCTACGGTGCTCGGACACCGAAAAACTTCGGTCGTTAGTGAAAGTTAAGGGCGGCCCTTGCCCGCGGCGGCGGAGCATGCAGAGTCATTTTCCCTAATAAGCAATGGATACGCCGTTCACGGACAGTCGAATTGCCGTCTAATGTGTGGGACGACGCTTCTGCAAAGCGTGGATCTCTCGATTTTGCCAAATTATACCGGCGGAATTGACTCGCCAGATCTTCCCGTCAGTCGTAAGTAGAGCGAAATCTGCGTACATTAAATTATAAGCCTACCGACGTGACATATTCATATTCTCTCGTGTTTATGTGTGTGTGTGTTGCTACACATATTTATGTATATATTACGTTGCATTTTACAGCCGAGTTGAAAACTGAGCTACGTCGGAATAACAAAACACGCTGCAAACAACTCGTGCAATTCTTGGCGGTAACCTCACCTCACCGATCGATGTCCTTATTAGCAGTTCGTCGCATGAAGTTTCACGGTCTCTCGAGTATTATCGGTCGTTGCGTTTATTTGAAATCGCGTGCGCACATGTGCAACGTCTCGCCAGCGACGTCGTCGTTTACGATATTCGTTTACGATAAATCCGATTTTCGGTCGAAGATCGAGAGGAGGAGTTAACGTCGCGTCCGATAGGCGGGAGCCTTTTTCGACGGGCCGATAATCCGATATTCCGGTCGGCAAATAGTTTAGTTCAAATTCGATGTCCGGAGGAGAGACGGAGGGAGAGAGAGGGAGAGAAAAGGAGAGAAAAGGAGAAAGAGAGACAGACGAGGAGAGACGGCGTGGAACAGAAGGGAGGGAAGAGGAGGAGCGGAAGAGCGGTACACGGAAACAGTTCGGCGGAGATGTCGACTTAAAACAATTGAGGGTGCCGTAGCGGCACGCAATATCCTGACTCCACTAATTCGATTAAGGAACTAGCTATGCAGCCCAGGAACCTGGAATTCCCTTTAACCAGCCCGGAGACTTCCAGGTACGGATCCAGTCGACTCGCGAGGGACGCGGACGAATTGCGAGGTGGATACAAACCTTACAGATACACCGGCGGGTAGAGGTAGTCACCGAATTATCGGACTCGATGGAAGAACCGGCGGTTCAATTTGCCAAATTAATCCGGCGTGCCTCCGGCAGCCAGTCGGCCAACCGAGGCCGCGATATCGGACTTTTCGACGCAAAGCGTTCGCCAAGTTTCGTAAACACAATCCCGACGAAGGACGAGAAAGTTATAATATTCAAGAGACGGCGCAAACTAGGCACGCGTTTTCGGGCTGCTTGAAATATAGTTACCTTTCTTCAAGCACGAGATTACGAATTAGTCGGTTCATTTATTAACGAGGATCTCATACTCGCGGGTAAAAAGATGAAGATATATTCGGCAATGCTTGAGATAGGGGGGAAGGGAGAGGTACACACACACACACACACACACATATATATAGGCGTATTAATTTTCTTATTTGAGAAAGTAATATTTCTTAATATAAGATTTGATGACCTCGTTTTAGAGAGAGGGAGAGCAATTTTTAGCCTAGACAATCGAATATTTATTAATTCCTATTTTCGAGGAAAATTCTCGTTAATTGGACAATTAAAGAACAAGTACTGACATTTTCAGCATAAATACGTATATTGTTGGTAATATAATATTTCGGATAAGAATACGCGGCTCCGAAAAGAACATTTTTGCAAAGTGTCTTGAAATTTGATTGAATAATATGCAAAGATAATTGACAGAATTCGTTACAAAGCGACTCCTTTTTCAACTCGGGTGTAATTACTTCACGATCGTATATTCCACTGCAAACGAGACTTTCCAGAAATAAAATACATAAGATAACGTCCCCACATTTGGCGTCATAATAATCGCATCTTTCGACGCTGCGAACACTTACGAATGCAGGTAGCAATTCCAAAGATTAGATTCTTCTTGTCGATATATTATTCAAATGCGTGCATTATTCTCAGACGAGTTTTACAAATCAGTCAGATATCTATGTTCGATGAAACCGATATTAAAGTTTCATCGGATTTCGATAATCTATCGAATGACTCTCGTATTGTCACTTCGACTCTTTCTCCCGTAACGGCACCGTAATTGCGCCCTTAGCACCCTCCGAGCTGACGTCCCTTTTCACGAAGGAAAGAACCTAAGCTTTGGACAGCCCTATCGAGTTCAAGTCCCTTCGCCCTTCCAAATAGAAACTAGATCTAGGAACTAGAAGCTATGTTACCGACTATCCCGACGGCTCCGGGGACGTCTAGCTTGGCCCAGAGCCATCGGCAGATGTCAGTACTGCCATTTTACCGACCCTTGCGACACTGTTCCGCAGCAACAAGGCCGCTTTACACTTGACAAGTTCAAAATTTCCGCCGAGAGGAGACCACGCAGCAGACTGCAGACATCTGTCAGCAGATATAGCCCGCGCGTCCACAGGCAAAAAGCCGATGTACACCTCCCGAGCCGTCCGTTATTCCGAACGAATCGCTCGTGTTCAACAGCCGTGATTCTCGCCAGGGCTCGTGGCTAATTGCCTGTCGTCTGACCCGCGCAATTAGTGACCGGTATGAGGTAATTCAGGCACACGGACCGGTGACCCGATTATAAATCCTTGATAGAGCTTTCAACGCGGGCAGCACGTCGCATCGATTGAGTGCGCGCCGGATTCGTTTGCTTGATAAGGTGAGTGGGTGGATGGTTGGGTAAGGTTGGTTGGTTGGTGGGTGGTTGGTTGGTTGCTTGGTTGGTCGGTCGGTCGGTCGGTCGGTCGGTCGGTCGGTCGGTCGGTCGGTCGGTCGGTCGGTCGGTCGGTCGGTCGGTCGGTTGGTTGGTCGGCCGTTTGGTCGGTCGGCTGGATGTAGCGGGTGGTGATGTTGATAGTGATGGTGAGGTGTGGTGGTAGTGATAGGTGGTGATGGTGGTGGTGGTTGCTTTAAGGGTTCGATTTAATTCTTTCACGCCATTCCATCAGCGGGGATTTACACGGCGTCTCGGAGCATGCGGCCCGACGGCGTATGTACAATGCGCGGAATATTTCGGCTCGGCTCGGCTCGCTTCTCCACGCGACGGGAGGAAGCAGCTCGGTGGATTCTTCAAAACCGTGGAACGACATGCGTGGCATACGCGGCAGCGATTGTTCGCCCGGTAGACGAATGTTACTTCCGGCATATATCTCACGCCCGGCCGGGCTTTCTCTCTTTCTCTCTCGCATTCTCTCTCTCTCTCTCTCTCTCTTTCTCCCCGACCCCGCTCCCTCTCTGTCCCGTCCTATGTCCTTCGTTCTCTCGCTCTCACATCGCCACCCCGAAAAGGAGAGCGCGAAGGCTTGAACCGTGAATGGCCTGACGTATCGCCGGCGCGTCTGTGTCTGACACCTCGGATTTTTCCATTAAATTTTCCCGACGCGAGAATCTATCACTCCGGTTACACTCACGGAAAAACTCGCCTCAACCGTGCTCCCGTGCACAGCCGCGAAGCGATTCCCATTACGATCGCGCCGAGATTCCGCGAGACGCTGCCTGCTATCGGGCGCAGCGCGCGCGCGCGCGCGCGCGCGTATGCGATAACATTCGCAGCCAACAGTTTTCTGGGTCAGCAAATGAAGCGGCCCGCTCTGTATTTTCATATGCTTATGCAGAGATTCTTACGACGAAGCAGTCGGGAGGATGTGGACGGCGGAGATGGCGGAAGACTGCGAGGTAACGGCGAAAGAGGCGGATGGAGCTGCAACGATATATTTTAACGTGTTTCTACGTGACATCGCTGAAAGGGCGAACTTGCGGCGAAGTACCTCGCGCGATGCCGTTCACCCTGTGGCTCGTGTGTCGTCACAGCGAGTGGAGATTATTCCCGTGGTCGTGAAATTGATACAATCGTCATAACGATCTCGACGCGTTTTACGACAATCGCCGGGTAAACAGCGAATAAACAACAAGCGGCAAGCAAGCGTAATAAAACAGATCGATTTCGTATCTGCTCGTGTATCCAAGTTCTTAGTCCTTTGTAGCGCACGAATCGCGTGTAAGTCCTGGGCCAATAGAGTGTCGGCGTCGGCTTTGCGTAAATACGGATTTCGCGCGTCTCGTTCAAACAACGGGCCGCTCAAATACAGATGGAGACCCGGCTGGTATATTTATCTTGATAACGAGATTGATTAACTTATCGGGGAAAGAGGCGCTTCCGATTCGTCTGTCGAAGACCCTTTCGTCTCGAAGTTTTAGAGGCTCATTTCGAAGATTCTTAAATATTAACCGGATGAAATCGATCACGAGGATTGATGTTCGTTTTAACGGACCTTAACTACATGTGATGACGGTATATAGCGAACCTCAAGCTTATAGCCCCGTGCGCGCGCGAATTCTCGAGGAAAGAAATTGTATCATTTGCAGCCTTAATCGTGCTTTACATTGAAACAGATAAATGCCAAATTCGACGGACGAACAATAGACAGTTTCTCCGCGATTTCTCGCGGAAAATGGAACGAGACGCTAGAAAGATCTTTCATGAAATGCTCGAGACGCCGCGGCGGCGGAGGGTAGGAAAAAGTTGAGGAGCTTGTCCTAATACCGCGCGTGGGGTATCTCCGAAGGGACGCCTCAAGACGGGCAGCTTCATTTTTCACGGAATCTGCGGGAAAATGCAAATGCGCGGGGCATCTGGCAACAATGGCCGTGGTCTGCGGCCCCTATTTTAAGGGTTGGTTTTTCGGTCGAGGCAGAGGGCGGCACGGCGAGGGTCGCGGCCAGGGGACGGCGGGGGGATGGCGAGCTTTGCCGGCCATGCAAAGCAGCTAGAAGTACAGCAGCAGCGGCAGGCAGCGGCAACCCCCACGACCGACCTCGGCTATATACCGGCTCTCCCAACCCCCTGATAAGGGTGGACAGCCACGATCGATTAGAGGGCTACCCACCCACCAACCCACCTCTGCTCATCCATCCCCCTCCCTCCGGGGCTATCCACCCACCGCTCACTCTCTCCACCAGCCGTCCTCGCGGCGTCCTCCACGAGAAGCTCCCGGCCCGTACTCTGATTCGCAACACGCCTGACTAACGATCCCCGCGGTTTAAAAATGACGGTTTTTCAGCGACTTTCTTGTCCCCGATTCGCGTTGTGCTCTTATTCTCGCTTAATTATAATCTCGGCGCGACGATCTACTTTCGCTCATTAGCTTTCTTCCACGGTCGGACGAGCGCCAGAGAATCTCTCCGAATCTTTCGACGGGGCGAGGAAGCTGAGGAGGTCGCTTTTACCCCGTTTCCACGCTTTTTCTCCACGAGGCCGCGAAGATACAGATACGCGGCCCGCGACTCGGCTGATTAACGACCCTTCGTCGTAAAAAAGTCCGGCTTTTTAGCGCGCAGTTCCTCTATCCCCCCCCCCCCCGCCCCGCCCCGCCCGCCAATTTCCAATTTCGATCTCTCGACGTCGGCCGTTGTCTCGCTCCGCGCTCCGGTTTCGTTTTTTCTTTCCGCCTGATTCCAATTTGTTCGCTAGCGGCACCACGTCGCGGTGGTCTCCTTAATTTGAGCGTCACGCGCGGCGACTTGTTCCTCGGGAATAACGCTCGTAACCGAATGTGCCAACGCCAATTTTACCTCTCGTGCCCGAATAGAGAGCTATTAACTTGCGTTTTCTCACTCCCAGAATGACGCGTTAACGCGCTCATTTTTCCGACGCGTAAATCCGCGCTCTCGCGCGACTCACCATTTGCTCGAACAACCGAGCGGGGCGCAATCTCGTCACAAATCTCGGATTTATTCCGCGGTGGCGGTTGTATCGCGAAGTTAACACGTTTACCGTCGCAGTTGCCGTTGTCCAACGAAAGGCTAACAATAAGGAACGATCTTCAACTAGTTAGGTTAAGTTCCAGCTCGCTCGTTCTGCCGAAACTTCGTCGGCTGGTCGTTGTACTTCCGTAGGTAAGTCGCACTCGCGCATATCGCACCGCTGAGTTCTAAAGTGCCTAAACTGCTAACACCCCGCTTTCCGGTAAATAGCACGCGGGACGCTGTTTTTCGCGTGCCACTTCCAAAGCGCGCCTTCTCAGGATACTCTCGCAGAATTCGCAGTCGATAGAAGGGCGACTTATCTCGGTCGCGGATCGTTGGATCGTCACGTCGCGAATATCGACGGAGGAGGGATGTAATTGACTTTTAGTTGGCCACGAGAGAGTTAATGCGACGCTTCCACTTTTCCCGCAAGCGAACGACAAGAGGAGAATCGCAGGATCGAAAAGACAATTCGGAAGTTTGCGCGATCGGTAGTCTGCAACTCCCTTTCAACCGAGTTTCAGTTGTAGCTCGATTTAAAATACGCCCAAGGTCAATGGTGTCGAAAGTTATTACTTTCTTCCCGAATTAGCCCGACCTCGGAACTTTCCGAAACTTCTCTCCGCCGCGTTCTGTATCCAATTATCCGCCATCGTGCGAAAATGTTTGCACTCGCGCTCTTTCTCTTTCTTTGTCTCCACCCTTCCCCCCGCCTCCCTCCCTCTCCGCGCACGTCAAAAACGAGAGCGTTCGTTCGAATTGGAAATAAATCTAAAGCCTTTTTACAGAAATTGCCAATAAATTCTCGCGTTAGTCCAGCCCGGTGGGCATTGCGCGAGCACCCCTCGATTTTAAAATTTCCTAATTCCCAGCAAAAAGGGGTGATACCCAAGACACCCCGTCCCCATGGCGTGTCACGAGTCTCCCGGTAGGGTCGAATACTCACGTTAGAATCGATAGCGCGCGCGCGCGCGCGATAATATTACCCCTTGGACATCTATTCGTCCTTCGCAAATCTTTTTTCCAAACCATCGCAACGGGATAACTAAAAACAGTTTTGCAAATTATGATCTCGAGCAAAATACTACACTGAATTTTTCACAAGCAATCTATCACACAAACCGTTAAATATTTTGTGTAATAGATTTTACGATGTCTTTCAAGTCAATTTTCAAGTATGGCAAAATCGATACTAGATATATCGGGCGATTTGCCCCTAAAATATTAGAGAGAGAGAGAGAGAGAGAGAGAGAGAGAGAGAGAGAGAGAGAGAGAGAGAGACAGAGAGAGAGAGAGAAAAGAAGACACGATATTTTTATTGTCATCGCGACTGATTCGCGTGTTTGTAACATTTCCCTATAATTATTGCATCTCCACATGATCTATGCTGCAACGTGAGACAATATATATCGTCGGTGAGCACGTCGGAGGCGAACAAGCACGTTCCAAGTTCTTGTCGCGAGATCAATATCTTTTAACCTTATTTGCCTGTTGGCGGTGGGTCTTGCCAAACAATAAGAGCACCCGGTAGAGAGTCTGCCGCTGTAAAGATGAGGAGGCGAAGGAGGAGGCAGCGGAGGAGGAGGAGGAGGAGGAGGAGGAGGAGGAGGAGGAGAAGGAGATGGAAGAGTAGTAAGAGGTGGAGGAGCAGGAGACGAAGAGAACCGCGATATACGGGGAGCAAACGCGGAGAGAAGGGGTGAAGAAAACAGACGTCGGAGAAAGGAAGCTGATATCGTTGGAATTTTCATATCGACACAGAATGACAGTTTTTTAATATTAAATTCTTTCCGACCTTTTGACTTCTCTTCCTGCTCGCCACCGACGACGAGGATGACGACGACGACGGCGATGAAAACGGAGCCCTCGAAGAACTTGCATCGAAGCCGACGAACGAGCGAAAGGGAAACGGGAAAAGCGGGGAAAGCGAAGCGGCGAGCCGCGGAGTAGACGCTAATTTCCATTTCTTATTCATAGGACTCCGCGAGTTTCCGGTCACCACTTTCACGTTGACGACTATTCCGGTCATTAGCCAAATTCACGGAGACGCTTCGAGAATATGTATAAACCGCCGTTTATCGACAACGTTCCAGCCGTTTCCGAATATGTCTGCGTTCATGTCGATTTCAATTCAATCGAGATACGCTCTCTCTCTCTCTCTCTCTCTCTCTCTCTCTCTCTCTCTCTCTCTCTCTCTCTCTCTTTCTGTTTTTCGTTCAACGTCAAGTGTTTAATTGCACAAATAGTAAATGAATAAAACCCATGTATCTCCATTTTTTTATAATTACCCGAGGAATAATCCCAAGTCATGCCCGTCTTAAATCTCAGTCTACATCTCTGCAGTCTTTTCCCCTCTAGTCTCCGAGAAACGCTTAATTACTACCGTCTAATCTCTGAGGACGCTTAACATTTAACGCACGGCGCTGTTGCATAAGGGCATTATGAGTTAGCCGGATAAATACAGCGCGCCAGCAATAAGTAAAGAAGAACGTGAAACATGGAACGAAATGCGTTGCGCGATGACAATTACGCGACCGGGACGGAACGCGACGAGATAATCTTCCCTCCCTGCTGTGCAAAACCGAAGCGCAGTAAATACCAAATAAATTTCTAGCCGGGTGGTCGCCGGAGTCGCATTTCCCCCGGCGTACCTGAAGGAAGAAGGAGAATCGGGAACGCGGCTGAAGGAGAAAAAACGTGATCCGAGATAAAAGGATGGTCGCGCTACAAAACCCAAAACAGTTTTCGGAACGATTGTCATTTATTTCGTTATTTATTACCGTGAGAGGCGATAGATGCGGAAGGGGGATGCAGGGTTTAGGGGATGGAAATGCAGCAAGCGAGTACGAGACGAATATATCGCGATGTCGCACTTGGAGGGTACGCATCGTCTCTCTTCCTCTCGCTCTCATTATTCTCGTTCTCTTTCTCCCTCTTTTCTCTCCTTTCTCTTTTTTTTGGTAACGTATTGTCGAGTCGAGTGCAATTTTTTAACCCTTAAAATTTCGGGTTGGGGTGCACCGACCTTTCGGAGACAGGGTGCAGTGACAGGGTGTAGAAGTCGACGCGAACGACGCGATGAGGGTTGGGATGATGCGGAAAATGAAAGAGAGCAAAGCAAGAGAAAGAAAGAGAGGAAGTGCGCGCGTGTATGTGTGTGTGTGTGTGTGTGTGTGTGCGCGCGCGCATGTGTATATAGGGGGTAAGAGCGAACGAAAGCGAAAAAAAATCGCAGCCTGAAAGGAAGGATTACATCGGGGATTTTGGTTTTCGCGTTTCATCTGGACGAAAAGCCGATTTCCCGATTTTCCGTCTTTCCCGCGACGAGAGCCAGCACTCGAATTAGATGTCCATTGTGCGAGCGCAGAGACGACAGCACAGAGAAAGTCCTACCCCCTCCGACTTCGTGACGTCGCATATTAAGTCGCGTTCGACCCTTTAATGGAGTCGACTAGCGCGGTCCCCGAAATACGGACGCGTTCCAATATCCCTCGTTTGTATTCTTTTGCGTAACATTTTGGAATAACTCGAGGCTTGACGGACAGGACTCATTTAGTTCAGTCGAGCGAAATACAATGCTGTACCGATTGCCCTCGGGTAGAGAAGACACGGTTTAAAGTCTGAAAACCAAGCCGAGACTCCGGACACGTATTACACAATAGGTATTATCACAATGAAACAAAGTGTATTTAAAAATTGTCACGTTCTACTAAACGCGCTCCGGCAAAGCTATCACGGATGTCTCCGTTCGCGAAGTTTCACGGATGAATGAATTCTTCTTTAATCTCAATGAGTTTTCTGTTTCATTTATCTGCCTATCCTTTCATTTCGACGTGATGCGACCGTACCCAACGTACACAACGATACTACGAGTCACGACGGATTATTCTCGTGTGACGGCCTTCTGTCGTTCCTCCGCACACAACTCATTCTCACCGTGAGTGCGCGAAACTGTCGCGCGATTCTTAAGTCACGCACGGGTGTGTTTGTTTGGACAACGACTTTTTTCGCCAGCCGGTTCACTTCCACCTCGTGGGAAAGCTCGGTCGCGCGATTCTTTTTTTCTCCCTTTCTCTCTCTCTCTTTCTCCCCCTTTTTCTCTGTGCGTGCTTGCGTATCGATCAAAAATATATTAGTCCCCGATATGACAGTGCGGAGTGTTTTCTTTTTCGGGATCGATCGCAAGGAGGGGCAGCGTAACGGGGTAAAGGGTCGCAGAATTTCGTTTCTTTTTTTGGCACACTCCAAGAGGAGACGCACAAAAGGGGTGGCCCAATACCTGCTCGGACGAAAGGGGTTTCGTCTACCTGCGGAAAAAAAGCCGGCCGGCCAAATTAATGATTTAGTGTCAGTTCCGATATTCGGGGTGACGGTTCTCTTCCCTTTCCCTTTTTTCTCTGCCGTCATCTCGATCGACCCCCTCTTTTCCCCTTCCTTTCTCGATGTCTCTCGCAAACGCGGGGATCGCGTTTTTTTCGCAACGGTTTTTTCTCCTCGGGCAAGGGAAGACGCGTTGGGAGAGGAAGGACGAGCTCTTCCTCTTCGGGAAAACCCTTCCGCCAGGCGGATCGGAACGAGAGTAAAAAGGAGGATCGCTGGGTCGCAGGACTCGCCGCCAGGCATCGGGATTTACGAGGCATCCCACTTGGATACTGGCTGGAGAAGATGAAGAGACACGATGTGACTCGAGCTGAATGGAGAACGCCATTTTCGATAATTTGTTGATCGAGAGCAGGGACGAAGACGACCGGATGATCGGGGCGCTCGTTGAGCGGGTCGTGTGAAGTTTTACGTCCCTCTGTTGTATCTAGGTGCATGTTCTCTGCGAGATTACGTTGTCGATATATACAGATAAAAGATTTTCACCGTCACCGTGAAATCGTCCTTAATATCATAAAGACGTAGCTATCACATGTAACATGTTTACGATCTTCCGCTAAATTGTACTCTCGACGATGATTCCTGCGAACTTGCGACTTTGCGCAATAACGAATCTCATTCCCGCGAGGTATTTTGCGACTCGAGTATTACAATTAAACAAGTTACTTCTAGCGTCTTTGCTCTGCGTCTGCGAAGCTAGAAATTAACAACTTACCAACGCGATCCGTCGAGCCCGGCGATAAGGCAGCGATAATTCGGACGCTCCGCGTTAATAAATCCTATCTTTGCAAGAGAATCGAAATGCAATAATTTTCCTCGAAACACCCTATCGTAAATGTCTGCCGCTCGAACTCGAGAGATGCCCGACTTAACTCTATCATGATTATTTCACATCGATCGTCGTCGATGGATAGAGTACACGCGCGACTCTCCCGTAAATAACTCGAAAATGGCGACCTGGCGATGTACCTTTACGGGGGTTATTCGGAGTTTACAGTTTGGGGATGGAGTTGCCGTTACCTCGGATACACATACATATATATATATATATATACATATACATATACATATGTATATATATACATATATACATGCGCCACGGGAAGGTCTTCGCGTCGACGTCCCGCGGGATCCGTCTCCGGCCGATCCTGTTCAAAAATTGAAGGACGGCAAGACCGAAAACTGCATCCGACGGCTGACCAGGGCCGTCCCCCAGGGTCCCCCCTTTCCCGGGGGCGAAGGGAGGGAGGCGGCGCGTCACGTCGAAATACGAAATTTAAATTCAAACGCGCACGAGACGTCCTCTCCTTCTATTTTTGTCTGATCTCGCGGCCCCCGCGAAATTGGTACATCGTTTTGATCTACGGCGAGTCGGGCAAACACACGGCGTGCTCGCGTGTTTACGCGTGAGTGTGTGTGTGTGTATGTATGTATGTGAAGAGGCTACCGCTTACGTGTGCAGAGCGAAGTTGTCTATGTTGGAACGATATGAAATTCCCATACAGAGCGGCGCGTCTGCAATTCGGGTAGCTCCGAAATAATTGCGTTCTTGTATCTAACCGTATGTCGTCGTTACTTTTAACGCGACGTTTCCCTTCTGCTTCCAAATGTGGCATGAGAAGCAAGACAGATATTGCGATCTCTTGCTTATTAGAGAAGTCGAGATGTTCGATTCAATTGCTTGAATTTGACGCAAGAGTTAGTCGCGAGAGCTAACGTTTAAAAATCGCTGAATGACAATATCTCGTCTTCGAGCAAAATTCGCGGTTACCTTATTTCGGCAAGACCATCGTGGGACTGTGTCGCCGTTTTTCATTCCACTTCTTCGTATTTTACCCCTCTCTCCCCCGCTCCCACTCTTCGAGTTCTTTTACGCATACACCAATTTCTCGACGCGATGCCTTTTCGCGCGCTGCCTCTCCGTTTCCACGCAGCCGAGATTTCCACGCGGCACGAGCGACGGCGATTATTGATAACGGCGAGACGATAAATGTAAAGCTCGCCGAGCTCGGATATTATTTTCGCAGAGTGCGAACGGAAAGAGTGTCCTTGCCAGAAGCGTCTCGTCAAGATGTAAGCCGAATATACATTTTCAAAGAGGAGCTTCTACGCGCGCCAGCTAGCCGCGTTACCCGCGGCAGCAAAAGGTGGATAAGGAGACGCGCGCGTATCGATGTATCCGCGAGTCTTCCCCCCTTCTCTGATGTAGGTGCGAAAAGAAGGTCGTGTGTATGTATAGATCCGTCGCCGCGCCGGTGGAAGCTCCATTAGCGTGTTTGCGCTACGGGAGCAGGGCTCCTCTAAGTGATGTTTTGTGCCGCACTATTTGAATCGTCCTTTATACCGGGACCGTCCTTCGGACGGCGGGGGTGCAAAGGGAAAAAGAGGAGAGAGTGAAAAAAGAAGAGAGAAAAAATTCGAGAGGAGATTCGCACGAAGGTGCTATAACGACTCGCCTGTTCCTTTCGCTTTGGACGTGTCTCCGTTGGATACCCTCTCGTTATTTCTTCAGCGAGAAACTGTGTTATTCTTACGGCAAAGAACGCACCATTTTCTATTTAACGCTTCGTGACGAGAAATACCAGACTGTCGAAATGCATGAGAAAAAGGGGGACTAAATTTCGAGAGCGAGAGAAAGAGAGAAAGAACCGAGACATTTTTCGATTAGTATACGAATGTTCGACGAAACATTCAGATCGACTAACAGATCTGCGCGGTTTTAACGTGCTGCATGTGACATAATTCTCTTCCATCACTCGTTGTATTAAATAAAGGGAATTTTTATAAAGTCTGGATAATATATGAGAGAGGAAGAGACGTTTAATTACAAATCAACCTTGTTACCGTATTATCATAATCCATGCGAACGATTTACTCGATGAATTCTCCCAAGCGCATTTTCATTTTCGTTATCGGTGTTAAAAATTGCTTCGACAGCGTGTCATTTTCTGGTCTTCCGCGTTAACACTCAAGAGGTAAGAAACAAGTGCCGAATTCTTTCCCTAACATCGAACGCTGCGCTTCCGATGCATACTCAGAGTGGGATAAGTCGGCACGTCGGAAGAAGGCGTTGGCACGTGGTCAAGAGACGTCAAAACTCGTTTCTCCGTCGCTTTTAAGGCACGTCTGAGGGGCTCTTAGAGGTGTACAGAGGTCAGCGCAGCCGACATGCTCCGCTTCCGGGTCAAAAACCGGACGGCACACGACATTGCTACGGAGAAGACACGTGCGACCAAAGGCACGCGCAACTGCATGATCGTCGCAATGGAATTACATTCTAATCGCGAAAACAGCATCATCGAAGATGACACAAAAACGTGGAAGCTTTCAAGCGCAATTCTTATATTACACTACCTTATTCAAAAAATGTACTTTTACATGTTTCTGGGAGCAATTAGAAAATGTAGCTTACTCCGAGATTTTTATTCTTGAAGTTTACGAATTCTTTTTTATGTCGAGTCTTCCGTTAATGAGAGATTAAGATCCCTTTGAGACGAATTTTTCTCGAATCTCACCTTCTCTCTCTGTCTCTCTCTCTCGATCTCTTCAAACGCGACGTTACTTCAACGCTAACGAATGAATTTTCTCGGAATGGCCATCCACGCCTAAGAACGCCTCGATTCTTTTTCTGGAACAAAGTTCCATTCGAACGCCAGCCACGAACTCGAGGGGGAGAAGCGATAATCCGCGCGCGACTTTCGGAGGTTACTTTCGTTATTGGACTCTCATTTCACGGGAGGTTCGGTCGATCCACGCGCTCTCGGGCGTGAATCGAAGACTCCGACCGGAAATAACGATGGCAGATAATGCGGAGTGTCCCGCTATCTGCGGAATCAAATCACCTTAAGGTTACCTCAACACCGGAACCTCTTAGCCTAACAATTTCTATCTTTATCTATCTCCGCCGTTCCTCGAGAATGCCCGGCAGCCGATCGCGGATAGGTCGATCGAGAAATCTCGCCATCTCATCGTTCCGAGGATGGATCTTCCTAGTCTCGGTCCTTTATTTTTGCCCGAGCTTTCCCCTCTCACTCCTCTTCACCCTCTCTCTTCCTCTCCTCCTACGACTGGCGGGTAGTCATGTGAAATTCACTCAAGCCGGGAAAAATTCCGACCCCAGCCACGACATGTTTTGTCATCCGGCGATGTTACGTTGTTATTTAGAAATTTTATGAAACCACCCCACCACACACATTTCTCGATCGATCGGTGATGAATAGCGATATCTTTTTTTTCTTCAAGAAAACCTACTTAACTCCCTCAATATCCCGGCTAGTTTAGAGCAAAGTTACTTCGCCAGAAATGTTTCCTCAAATTCCGTTCTCCTACATTTTATACATCTCTTGTGCTCTCATGATCCTGCCCGCATGTTATAAATAAGCGAGAGAAACGCGTTTTGTAAAAGCCAAACATATTAAGAAAGAGTTCCCCAGAAAGAAATATTTACCTCAAGACACGGGCTCGTTGTTGCATCGCACAACCCACCACCGTTTATATCATTTTTACGCTCAAAGACAGCCGTCGCGGACGCTTTATCCACCATTTTATTTCAACCCCCCTTTGGTCCGATCTACCCCAACTACTGTCGTATCGATAAAAGAAAAATACAGCCTCGCCATTGGCTCGCTGGACCATAGGGTGACCTCACCCCTTGAGTGCTGACCAAGCACAAGCACCCACTAGAATCGTCCTCCGTACGTGTGCATGCCCGCGTCCATGTGTGTGTAGGGTCGCACGTACGTATCCGAACTCGGCATCCCCGAGCGAGCACACCCTCGACATTTTTTTTCTCTCTCACCTACCGTCCTCTCTCTCTCTCTCTCTCTCTCTCTCTCTCTCTCTCTCTCCCTCCCCCTCTCTCTCTCTCTCTCTCTCTCTCACTCTCACTCTCTCTCAGTTTCTCGGTGCCGCTTACTCGGCGCTTGCTGAATATTGATCAGCGTGGACGACATGTTGCAATGGAAGCAAACGGTCAATTAGTCGAACCGTGCGCTACGCTCGGGAAGGAAGGCGCTCGTTAATTAGACTCTCGTCAACCGTTGCATCAATATGTTTGATCACGTGTTCGCGTGGGTCACGAGGCTGTGTTGATTCCCATTCGATCAAACGTGTCCCCGCCGCGCAATTTCATTCCCGGCGAGCGCAACGGGCCGCGACGGCGATGCAGCGTCGTGGAGATGCACTTTTAATTATTTCGTCATTTTAGCGCTTGCATCGCGCGCGCCTGCGTAAAGTGAGATTAATAGAGTCAATTATCCAAATGCGCGTCGTTGCAAGCGGCGGCTAATTATAATGGCTACGTGAGATTCGATTAACGTCCGTAAATAACGCAATTGTTTTCCTAATCAGCTCGTACCGTGTTTTCCCGGGATCCGGAAGTCGACTGCCGCTAATCTGCTGGCCGCGCACGCCGCGCCGCTGCGGGGGCGTGAATTTCTGCGGCGAACACTTCGTTACAGGGTTTATAAGAGACGATGATGCAATCGTCGCCGTTAAACGCTCTCACGTCGAAATTACGTCTCGCGAGCGCACGCCGCGAAGCAGCTATCGATAATGCAGCACTTACCGCGTTCTATCAATCGATGCGGCACGTTACACGACGACGACGACGACCGCGACTCCGCTCGTATTAAAGAGGAAATCAGTAATAAGTACAGGTAGCCTCCCGACGTCGATATCTTACTGCGTTTCTGTGAATTGCGTCATCGCACAGAGTATACGTCGGCTGCGTGATTCGAGAGAAATCGATTCTGCGATATCCGATACAAAGATCTGGAATTAAAACGCCGAGAGAATATCCTTTCGACACGTGTGATGATAGACGATCAGTGAAACACTTCGCCCGCGTTTTTCTGACCCGATCACGACAGACGAAAATCCCGCGCCCCTGAGAAACCGTATCTCCGAATCATTACGTCGAAAAAAGAGACCGGATCGCGCGGGGGAAAACACCGCGAGGCAACGTATGCATCTATGCATCAGCGACGGAATATGGAATTAATGACAGGGACGCGAAAATCGAAACGACGACAATCGATGGGACCGACTGAGCCGGTTATTTTGAAAGTGATGCATAAACACGGACAATATGAATGTCAATTAGACGCGAATATAGACGGAGGCGATGCATCGATTCACGGCGCGACGCCGCGCCGCGCCGCGTTAGGAATAGCCGAATTTCCACGGGAATTTCATCGCTAGTCAATAGACTAGTCAAAAAATCGCGCGAATTTCCCACATCGAACCGCCACATCGAGGACAATCGTTTTCTCACGAATCACGCGCGATCTCCACGTGCATGAGCTCGAAACGCAACTGGGCTCGCGGAGGCCCGCGGAGGCCCGCGGAGGCCCGTGCGTCTCGCAAGAGGTGCGACAGGACCCGAAAAATCTTACCTGAGGCGAGAGCCTCGCTACGGGGAGGGGATCAGGTAGGTAAAAGGGTTTCGTGGCAGGATGCCCTATTATGCAATAGCATTTTTCTCCTGGTCCCTTTTCTCGATTCATTCTCGGATACGCTAGCGCGCGCGCGCACATGTGTGTGTATGCACGCGCGACTACCTGGAATGCAAATGTCAACGACGACTGCTGCGTCGAATGGAATTATTATACGCGTATGTGCGACTACCTGGAGTGTGTAAATATGTCGAAGATATACTCGCGCGATCCCCCGTTTACGTTACGAACTCGTTGTCACACGCTGTGTGCAAATGGTCGCGAATCTACGCGAGCTTAAAAATCGACGCGCGCGTATTTTCACTCGTGAATATCGCATTGCCGTTATTTCGCAATGACGTATGATTGCAGAAAGATCTGAAACGTCACAAAGGTTTACACGTCGAGTGCGCTACGATGACGATGTATGCTACTAGAGCCTACGAATGTTGCCAAGATATTTAAAATCATTATAGCAGCACGCGTGTACGCGAGAGAGACGGCAGCGCGATCGACTTCGCGCCTTAGAGGAGAAAAATTAACTTAATTTATTTCCACCCCGCTGTGAGGGTTTACAGCCGCGTCGTCGACGCTATTTACTCGGACCCGGTAGGGTAAAGGGTTGCGAGCGGTTCTCTAAGGGCGCCAGATGACGCTTTTTCCAATTTCCTGAATGAAAAGCGAAACTGAGCCGCGGTTTCGTCACCTGGCACGCTTTTTTCTCTTTTCCTTCTTTTCTCTCTTCTGTCGGGACAATCCGCAGCGTCAGAACGAACGATCGTCGGGACGGGATTCGTCGAAATTCGTTGAAGAAGCGTTTGCGTTCTTTAACTATCGCTACCAACCCTTCGGACAGACTCATTAGCTCTCGTTGCGAGTCGTCGTGGGAACAATAGACGCGCGAACGGGAAGCGAGATAAGCCTACTCGTAATCCGCCGATAAACATTAAGATTCGCGAGATGAAAGTTGTTCTCGCAATTATGCGCAATTATGCGAGGCGCGGGGTGAGCTCGTTTACGGCGGAAAACGCAATTACGTAGTCCCTATCTGTCGGAAAAAAGAAAAAAAATGCCGCTACGATTGTTTCATGCGCGTTTTATTAAAACGTATTAAAATATAAGCGCCACTTCGTTACTTCTCCATATTATTTCCCGCTCGATAGAAAATGTAAGCAAGCGCACTCGATTCTCAAGTGCACCACATTACGAGAGATTTATTCTTTATTTGTGGAAACGTTCGTGTACCTGCAGTAACCAACCAACCTGCTCTACCACGACAACACAACAACAACGGCAAAGTCGAAAGTGCTCGAGCTGTCGTCCCCTCGTGCGCCGGATTACGCGCTTTTGAGAAAAAAAGAGGAGAGAGAGAAAGAGAGAAAGAGAGAAAGAGAGAGAGAGAGAGAGAAAAGAAGCGAGAGAGTGTCGGGGGTACAATAGCGCAATAGGGTGGTTTTGGGTGAAAAAACGTGAAAACCGACACCCAAAACAGGGCGGGGAGCGAGAAATTGGCGACAAAGAGCGCGAATAATACCGCTAAAGTAGCGATATCTGATTCGGTATCTACCCCGATCATGTTGAAATTTTTTTTTCTCTTCCGAAACATCAGGTTCAGTCCGAGATTGATCGCACAGATAAACGCGTTCGAGGATACAGGTTGTCCAATTAGCTGGACGAGTAGTATCGCGTTCTACGATTTACCGATGATGAACAACAAATGATAAACAACTGATGAAAAATCGTACCTTGTACCTACGAAAGATTCGGTTCCTGCTTCGGAATATCGGCAATTATGCGTTAAAATTTGCGCTTGAAATTAATGTGCCAACGAATCTTAGAAATGCTCCGCGCTATTCTCGTGAAAGTTCGCGTGATATTTTGCACGCATTGCGCGTTCGTACGTTCGCACATGTTCCTGCGGCGAAGGATAACACGCGCACGCACCCTTAAATACTCGAAACGCTTTGAATACCTTATCTCGGGCATCTCTAGGACCCTCAAGTGCGGTCGGACGCGCCCGGGAATTATCCGAAATCTCCGACTCCGATGCGCAAACGAGTCCGCGAAGAAGTATCCTTGTAACCGATCGCAATCTTCATCGGGCGAGCGAAGAATCAATGCGACTCCAGCGGGCTGAGGAGCTTCGAAAAGGACATCGAAATTGTTTCGAGTGGTACATGAGTTGCATATGGCGCCGGCCAATAACAAGCTAGCCACACAGCTGCGGCAATAAGCGCGTCAAATTTTCTCCAGACGAAAATATAATTTTCAGTAATTTAAAATGGCCGACCAATGAATGACGAATAAAAACATATTCGAGAACTAAAAGTATCGTCAAGTTTCGAACGTCGCTGTTCGGATATTAAGAATGACATCAAAGACAAGGCTCGTGCTGATCAAACGCTAATCAATCGAAAACAGGACGTAAACAAAAGAGTCTCGATATTAAAATAGCTCATGATTCTCGTCGAAAGTTTTCGCTTTATCGATCGGACTGCGGTTTCTCCAAAGCAGAGGGAGAAAAATAAAGAGAGAGAGAGAGAGAGAGAGAGAGAGAGAGAGAGAGAGAGAGAGAGAGAGAGAGAGAGAGAGAGAGGGAGTATAGTTAAGAGAAGAAAAAAGAAAGAAGGGTAACACAGGGTTGTCGGCTCTAACTGGAATGAAAATGCAGAACCTATCGGCGCTCACTCGCTCGCGTGTTCGACGCAAAATCGATAACGTAGTTCGGCGCGCATCCCTAATCCTCTTCACCGATTTTTTAACCCCATCTGTCGTTCTCTCGCCGGGCGCATCCCTACGGAGAGAGCGTTGCGTGCGAACCGTTCGCGGCAATTCGACCTACTTCCGCGAGGCAAAGGATTGAAAAGCTGCGGCGGGAGAGGGAGAGAGTGAGAGAGAACGACAGAAAAAAAAAAGGATCCCGGCAATAGGGTGTCCCTCTGGCGCACGATCTACCTGGAAAACCGCCGCTACCCCTTAAGGATAATCCATTAACATAATTTTACATGGAGCGCGAGAGAACGAGCGAGTCGGAGAAAGAGGGAGAAAGAAGGAGAGAGCTTTATACCTAGGCGCGAGGGAAACATTATATCGACGGATACGCCAGATGCAAAGGAGGACAACCGAATAAAATAATGGCGGTCCGGGGCCCAGGTATATCCTCCTCTCTCTCTCTCTCTCTCTCTCTCTCTCTCTCTATCTCTCTCCTTCTCGGTTAGACCTCCTCGGTTAAACCAGCCTGAGAAGGGGTTAATTCAAATATTTAAAATTTCTCTCCCACTGATTTTTCGTGTGTAACGGCTTCCGCCCCGCTGCCCTTCATCCACCGCCACGGCGTACCACCCTTGCTCGGCGATACCTGGGACCGGTAACTCTAGCGGGCGTCGATGAAATAGTAGCGCGACCCCGGACGACCCCGAAGATCCGCACTCAGCGACTCAGGCCTCAAAGGGTTGGCATTATCGTTACGGGACGAGCCCGAAGCACTCGTCGACTCGCGAGAGAGTGAGCGCAGCAGCGCTGGCTAACGAGCGGGTTCTTTCTCCGTTACAGACGAGCCCGCGGGACCCGGGCTCGTAGTCCATCGTGCTGAAGTACGTGTGCGCGTAGAAAGACTGGACGAGTTAGCGGGGGCTCGTACTCGCGCCGAGACCGGGCCTGGAGGGAGGTATATATATGCAGTCGCGACCTCGCATTTGTACTCGTGCTTTGCGAGATGATAATTGGCATAGTTAAACTTCGCGAGCTTCGCGAGGAGATCGGATTCGCGAGAAGTTCGACAGCTTTGAGATTTCGTTGTCGTGTACGAACGAGGTCGATGGGATTTCTTTTGTCCCCGTACGTTGGAAGCGCGATCGGACATTTGGTCGGACTTTGAAAGAAATTTGAGCGAAAGACGATCAATTAAGGTCAAGCCCGGGCGATTCGCGGCTAATTCCGCCACCGAGACCAACCACATCGAATTTCGATCGGATTTATTATCCTATCGGATTTATTATCGGTGAACTAAAATATTGCCCGCACGCTTTCATGTAAATATGGCGAAATCGCGTCATCGCGACGTTGCTGGTGGGATCAACCGACGGAATATTACACTTTTCGCTGCTGTGCGCAAGTACGCTTCAGTGGCTTGTAGCAGCCACATCTTCAATTGTGCTGACACTTTTTTCAAATTCTTACCGCGCTATCTGGATCCTCCCGAGTCATATACATTCCGTTTGCCTCAGGAGTTAGTCAATGTCCGAGTCTATGTAATCGCATTGCAAATAAACTAACAATTCGGGTGATATTAAACGGAACATATTTGTTTCTACCTTCACGACCCCCTTCCCGATTTCTATTCTTACCAACCCTCAATCGTACGATCGCTCGTAGCCGAAAGAGTACATTGCTATTTTTTAAAAGTTTCAAAAAACAAGCATCCCCTACGATACGTGCATGTAAGTCTCGCGTGTCGTTATCGTCTGAGATAACTGGATAAAGAAAGAACATTCTCTGCTCTAACCACTCGACTTTTTCGAGAAACGCCAAGTGGTTAAGCGGATTATTCGCTTCGCGGCGAAACGAGGACTGTGCGGCGCGACGCCCTTGGTCCTTCGTCCTGAGCCTTGATTTACGAGAATCGTGACGGGCCATTTGTCGAGGAGCCCCTCGGACAACGCGCAGCGCGTCCTCCTTATCAGCTCGCGGCAGCGGCCATTTTCAAAAGCGGCTGTCTTACCCCGTCCCCCTCCCCCCGTCGTGCGGAATCGCGCAATCGGCCGACCTAATGCGAAACGAGGGGATCGCGCGTTAAGGAAATGGAAAAGCTACAGTCTTTATAAGACCCTCCCGCTCGACTTCCGACTCGGTCAGCGCGCGCTCGATTTTTATTTCCTCTTCTCGACGTCCACGTTTCCGCCTCGCGAAAGTACGCAAGAGTTTGAGACGGTTGAAGAGAGTTGAGTTACTATTACAAACAATCAACAACGGTTTACAGCTGACCATTCGCGAATGATGCGCGACTGCGTAGATTTTCTTTCTCTGATTTTCTGAATTTTACAAGAAAAATTCAGGATTTTTTTTCTCCGTTTTGCTCATTTAGATCCACGCAATAAGATCGAACGAGCTTTCGGCGCCGCTTGGGACCATTTTCGGGTAAACAAACCTAATGTACGACGGTAGCTGTACCCGTTGGCGACCCGGTTGAAAAATTCAGGATCGCCCTTTGACGAGCCACTTTCGGGTCCTCGGGTAGCTGCCAAGAGCGGAGCGCCGAAAAGAAGGAACCCCGAAGTCAAAGGTCGCCAAGATACTCGGCTCTCTGCTTCTTTCTCCCTCTTTCGCTAGAAGAACTGAATTCGACTGCGGGGCGAAATTAAGCCAACCCGAGCGACCGATCTCGTCCGCGAGGGAGGCGAAAAAAGGGCGAGCGAGGAGAAAAGGAGGCAGGACGCGACGCGAGAGGGCGACGAATGGATCGATATCGGGAACGGCGGCGGCTACATTTTTCAGAACATTGGGTACCTCCGCGGTAAGCCGGTCGTATGTATTCTTATGGACCGCCCTGTTTATGGCGCGCAATTTATTTCGAAATCGAAGGTAATGGCCGCCGGTTTACGCCCGGTGGTGTTTCCGCCACCCTCCTGGTCCTCGACCATCCTCGGTCGCCCCGGCAAGTCCCGGCCGTGGCCACATTAAAATTTCAAACAAATACAAAAATGGCCGGGCCCGACCCGGATATGTATTGCCCCATTTTGCGCCATAGCTCCGGGTAACAAAGAAAACGGAAAACGCGCGATACGCGCGTCGTACGTGCACGCTGCGAGAGCGGCATACGCGACGATCTGTTGCATCTTCCGAGGCAGAAACCCTTATTTATCGGTGTGTCCATTTCAGCAGGAAGATTGACAGCACCTCGCGCGCTCTCGGCAATCATTTGTTCTATCGTGAATCCCGATCCCAATCCCGCGCTTGACAGGCGCCAATTAAACGCGTTCAATAGGAATTATTCATAGCTGTGATTTTTATGTGATATCTGGTGAAGCTCTTTTCAGCTCTCCTTCTCCTTAACGTCATCGTAGATCACATTGTTTCTTCGCGTTTGCCTATACCGACCGATGCGAGGTAGGACGGACGACAAAACTTTCACCGCTCGCGGCGATATCATACACGGCGTGGATTTGGAGAGGCTTTGCGGGTCTTTGGAAAATATTTCCCGTACGTTGCAAAGGAAATTTCCGCGTTCAGGTAAGTCCCTACGCCACCGCCACCGCCGTCGCCGCTGCCGCCGCTGCCGCCGCCGCCGCCGCCGCCGCCGCTACGGTTGTTAGGATAAGAGAACCAGAGAAAGGGAAGATGCTTTGAATTTTTTTCCACGGCAACGAGAACGAGGACGAGAACGACGGAGACGGGAGACGGTGGCGGCGCGGCAGCTCCTCGCACGATAGAACGCACGGACATATTCGTTCGCGATGAATCATAATACCGGAATATCGCTGAAAATGGATTCCTCCGATATTAAATTCCCTTCGAGATGGATATTCCCCGGTACTCGTGTCACCCCGCGAGCCGTAACGCCGCCGTATGCTAATTATCTCGCGAAGCCGCGCACAGAATACTTTTATCGGCGATATAGCATGCAGTACAGGGCATTTCATCTCGAAAGTCCGTCCCGAGATTCAACGTCCCGCGAAATGGCAGCAGCCGGCGATGAAGGGAAATTTTGCGCCGCGGAACTTTTAAACGTACGACGAAAAATGATCGAGAACCATCCACGATCGGGAAGATTTCATATCTTCGATAGTTTCCCATATGTAACATTGTACAACTTCGGAGGATGGTCTCGAACCCTGAAACTTGAATATCGACGAACACGTGGATATGTTAAAATACAAAGAAACCCATCGAGTTGTGTTAAAGTCCACTTTGGCACGTGAAACGATATTCGCGAAGAAATATGAAGCGAACGCCCGAAGAATCGCAAGAAAAACGCGACGGTGTCTAAGAACATTAGAAAACTACCATCAGGCAGAAAGACCGTTCGTTATTGACTCACCAGCGAACTATCCAGAAACGGACGCTCGATCGAAGCCCGATCCGCGAGAAAATTGTCGGGGCGACCCTATCTCGCGCTTTTTAGCCAGCGTATCATTTTTTGATCGCTCGCTGATGACTTACCAGCTCTCTCTCTCTCTCTCTCTCTCTCTCTTTCTCCCTCCTTTTTCCTTTCGCCCTCTTTCCCTCCTTCGTCGCTTCGCCCGCTCACTCGCCTAGTCCGCAGCGCGCGTTATCGTCGGGGTGGTAAAGGGGACGCGCGAGGGACGCTTTCTCGCACGGTGTTATCCGGGGGATTTAAGGGACGGACGAAAATTCGGCCTCTTCCTCTTCGGCGACGTGGTGGGCACGGGTGGGATGGGAGGGACGCCTCCAGTCAATTTTTATCATATATCTGAGAGTTTCGTCGGATTGGCTTCTGCCTGACCTATGCCCAATGGCCCGCGCGAATTCTCGCGCTATCGCGCATGGCTATCGTCTCTCCTCGAACGAATCTTCTCCTCGAATCCCGGATTTCGCCGTGGGTTTCCTATCCGGCTAACCCCCTTCCTCTTCGCGCATCCGTGTACCCTCCAACGAGACTTTTTTCATCCCGATCACGTCGAATCTCCCGGCATCGCCGGAAACGGCGAATCGTATCGTGCGCGCTCGCGATGTGAAATTTCGCGTTCGAGGTGCGCGCGGATTTCCGGACGCTACAAGGAGTACAAAGATATAAACTGTTGGCGCTATGGTCTCTTGGAGGACGAGCCAGAAATAGCTACGGGACGCATTGCGGAAAACATGGGTGACTTGAGAACGGGTTAATCGCGGTTTCTTCTGTGCGAGAAGAAAGATAAAACCCCGAGACGATCATCGAAGGAAATGCTAAGATCGCAAGAAAAAGGTCCTATGTATCGATTATGTGCAGCGAATAATTCGATACAACGAAATGATTTTCATATTTCAGATGGGGCATGAGAAATATTTGCGCCTGATAGAGAAAACGGATTTGCTCAAATTATGCCCCTCCAATTTTCTACTCGATAAGCGCTTATTATTGAACATTCGAAAGTAGTGACGATTGAAAAATACATCGATTCGCCGCATTGTTACGCTATCTCGAGTAATTGCGGAATTATTTCGCGCGCAAAGCGACGCGAAACTGTCGCGCTCGCGATATCGCGAGCTTGTTGTAAATATCGCAAAGCGTTATATTCGGCGGCTGAAATGTAAACGCGGAGATTATACCTGGCGAAGCATTGTCGCTCGCTTTTGCGCGCGACGATCGATCGGCAAGCGATATCAAGATTTATCCTAAACTCACGGTTGCATTACAACGTCGTTGTCGCCGATATACCAGACTGCAACTATTGTAACACCAATGGGCAGGCGGGAAGGGCGAGAACGGAAGGGTGGTGAAACGGCTGCATATACCTGGTGTGCTTGCTGCGCACACGGACGCACGCACGCACACCGCGAGCCCTAACTTGCAACCGCGGAAAAGGCTCACCCCTTTCCTCCCCGGCGAATGGGGTGCCAGTTTTGGGCCAGACTTCGCACGCGGCGCATCAGGTAAGAGGCCTTTGTGTAATCTGATTTCGTTGCCCTCCCGGCACTTCACGCCGATCGATACAGATTCGGCAGCACTTTCCCTCGTTAACGCCTTTCGAGCATCGTCATTCGCTCACTTCGTCTCGCCAAAGATAGCCGCGCGTCTCTTGCCCCACAAGCACTACAGAGAGTACCGAGCTTAAATTCCGCGTTATTTTCAAGTTTACGCGCTAAGTGCCGAGATCGTGGAACGTCCCTTCTTCTTTTCTTTTTCTCGGTTACGAGAGCACCGGGCGACGAAACGCTGGAGAAACGGTGGTTGTTTTAACAACGCCGACGGGATGCTGAAGGAACAGAGCCGCGAAGTTAGCCGACGTCGCTCCGGACATTGCGCACGCCTGCCGTTGCGTCTTTGTGACTCTCTCAATTATCCCGTTGACGGAAAATTGCATCTTTGTACGAACTCATTACGTCGCGCGTACCTTCCAGTTCCGCGACGGTTCTTTTTGTTACGCTCACGGCTCGAAGACGCGTATCGTTGATCAAATCGTCATAGCAAGTGTGGCGCGAGTACTAGTCGAATTTCCAACGTCTACGACTGGCTTATCCACGTCTTGCCGGTGTTCCAACTTCGGGGATATTTGAGAGTGTAGTCGCCTAGGAGAGGCAAAGAGATAGAGAGAGGGTGAGAGAGGAAGAGAGCAGGAGAGCGAGAGGGGAAGAGAGGGAGAGAGAGAGAGAGAGGAGAGAGGAGAGAGAGAGAGAGGAGAGAGAGAGAGAGAGAGAGAGAGAGAGAGAGAGAGAGAGAGAGAGAGAGAGAGAGAGAGAGAGAGAGAGAGAGAGAGAGAGAGAGAGAGAAGAGAGAGAGAGAGAGAGAGAGAGAGAGAGAGAGAGAGAGAGCGAGAGAGCGAGAACAGAAGGAAGGAGGTGGACGGGCGCCCTGGAAGGTTTCCGAACAACCGAAGTCTGCGGAATAGTATCGATCTGGCTTGATATATTACTAGGAAGGTCCACCCTGCCGCAGCCCTGGCAGGACCTCGAAATATGTTTTTTATGCGCCGCCCTCCTGCGGTGGATGTAGCCGCGTCTCGACACGAATGCCACCCTCGAGTCGATGCTGAATTTCTTGGTTCAGGATGACGCCGGCTGGCGAGAAGCATTCGTTTCCACATAATGTTCCCGCTTGCGGGGCAACAAAAGGACCGCGCGCGATCCGACGTTTTCCCTCTTTATGAATTCTTTATCTCACTATACGGGCCACGGAGATGGAACGTGGTTCGCATGAAATCACGTTAATTAAATTTCCCTCCGCGCGTCCAAGTACATACCGCTCTTCTCCAAGGAAAGCGTCGAGATTTCGAGCAACCGCTGCGCGAGGGGCGTCTGATAAACAAATTCTTGTCACGATTTTGACGTTACGGCTCATTTCCTTCTATTTGCTCGGATGCTGATGTGCGTCTCATAAGAAAACGAAAGTGCCTCGCGGATTAAGGGTTGAATAACTCGCGCATTTCTTGCGAGCGACCAGAGATTGTGCGGTTGTGTTTGCTGGAAACCAATAACTCGCGTGGAGAGAACGAGAGAGAGAGAGAGAGAGAGAGAGAGAGAGAGAGAGAGAGAGAGAGAAAGAGAGAGAGAGAGAGCGCTGAGCGCACGCAAAAAAACACAAAGGCTCTCTCTCTCCTGGAGAGACTCGCGAGTCCGATTTCCGCATAACGTCCTAATTTTCCGAGTGGATGAAAACATATGAAAATCTGCGAGGCAAACGAGCAGACGTTAGGGGGCGCCAAGTCAGAGCCAATAAAATTCTCTCTCTTCTCACCCCCTCGACTCGCTCTTATTCCCTTCGCCGCCCTTCCGCTTCCTCGCTGCCAGCCGCTTTATCCGTTTCTGTCGCGCGAGCTCTCGCGTGGGCGTACATTTCCGTATTTACATGTTCCCCGTACGGTGCGCGATTCGCGAAAGAAAAAACTAGAGACGGGAACGTGGAAAATTCTCAAGCGCCGCCGGCCCGAGGTCGATCGAGCCGGGGCGAGTTCGTACCGCGAGATTATTAGGAATCGAAACGCGTGAGGGGGGGCAGATCTCGCGGCTCGTTTGCATTTCAATTGGCAGACAGTTGCCCGGAAGAGACATTAATCGGTTAGCAAGAAGCTGGGAAAAATAATGAAATTATCGTGAATCAATATGCGGCGCGCGAGGATCCACTTCGCCCTCGCGAAGCGGAGTAGCCCGTTCAACGCTGGGTACAGTTACCCGCAAGACTTCCGTCGTCTATAAATTTCGCAGGGAATATTATTCCGCTGAGCCCGGAATCCTCAGGTGATCCCTGTGATACAGGCACCGTGCCGCTAAGTATCGTTCAAGATTCATAATCGGTTAACGCTGCGCGCTTCGACGCGAGATGCGGCGCTTGTTAAAATAAATATTCACCAAAGTAAGTCATGTGCATACCGTTCCGCCAATCGAGTCGGCCTGTTCGCACTCGATAAATTTACCGCATATAGGGTCATCAAATTTAGGCTAAAATTTAACAGTCGCGTCTACCAACATCAAGTTAATTCGTCGAGGAAGCTCTTCTTCGGGGAAAATTGCTTATCGAGGGACACAAAGGGCTAGACAGCTTTGGCTGATGATAAGTCTAACGCGGCTACGAACTTGCGTTGCGATATTAAAGACGTTAAAATCAGCGCGTGCGAAGAGTTGCTTAAGAGAATGAATTAAATTGAGGTCTACGCGGCGAAAGTGGCGGCGAGGTATCAACGGGGAGGGAGAGACGGCAACCTGCTTTCGTGTAAGGAAACACGTAAAATGACCCTATATTGTACGGCGGTCGGTGCCTGGCCCCTTGGACAAACAGAAATATATGTCGGGAAAAGATGTCTTTCCACCCCAGGACTCGAGGCGTTCCTTTTTTAAACGACGAAACAGTTGCGACCACGAATCGATGGTAACTACGCCGACCGGACCCCGGTACAGTCCGACGAAAATGTAATACCGTCGCGAGAGCTCGCTCTGACGTAAAGGGAAACGGGATGAGTCGTCTGATAAAAAGCGTTCGATCGGCTCTGAGCGACAATTTTTTCGAGGACGCTGTCGGATTTTTCCCCGTGACAGCCGGTGACGTCAATCTCGGGAGAAATACTCGAGAGATCGCCACGACGTGAGGGGTAGCTTTTCTCCGCGGGGTGTACCGTGTTAGGATGCGCGGGGTGCTCCGGTCTTTTGCATACATTTTGAAACGTAGAACCGCCACCGCGCCGAATATGCTGGCCCGGCGAGAAAAAAGGAGGAAGAGAGGGAGAGAACGGAGGGAAACAAAAATACCCGTCTCCCGCTTTCATCCCCGTTGAAGAGAGAAAGAGAGAGCGAGAACGAGAAATACATAGATAGATAGATAGATGGAGAGGGAATGGCGGAGAAAAGAGGACGAGAGAAAGAGAAACGAACGAGTAAACGAGAAACGCAAGAAATCAAGGGACGCTGGGAATGCCGAAATATACCGCGTATTAAAATCCCTTTGAGCTCTTGAAACGTAATTTCGTTCCGTGGAGTGTTCGCCTACGTCGATCTTGATACTTGGAATATATGCTAAATTTTGGTAAACACTTGTGTTATCGGGCCATAAATTATAATATTAATAAGGCGAGATATTAACTACAACAACGGATAAGAGATTTATCGTTAAACGTAACACGATCCTCTCGTGTGTATCCTGAGGTTTCTCTCTTTATTGCAATATGTATATATCACATGTATTCCTGTATTACATTTAAGATAAATTTTCCGAACTTTTCGAAAGGCGATGTAATCTTTGCTCTTGAGAAAGAGATTCTATGCATCTTCCTCGCTTCCCGGTAAAGAGTACAACGATACAAAAATGATCGATAATGCTTCCTTAGAACGCGGGAAAATAACGAAGTTTACACGTGCGATTTTTCCACTCTGAAATATTTAACGAATCAAAATTCGGACGAATATTCCAAATTACGCAGCCGGGAAAGAAGGTAACAAAGGAGCCTGACGATGTGCCAAGGATTCGTACCGGACTGACGCGGAGGGTTATTCCGGCGCTATCGGAAAAATGTTATTTACGCAGGACAGCACCAAGCTACAGAAGCTCTGTCCTTATTTACATGTGGTAAGTCTCCTACGGGACCAAATCCCGGGCCGCGCTTGGAACCCTGATAATTCTTCCTTTGATCCCGCTCCCGTGGGCTCAACCACCCTCTCTCCGGTGGTACCCTCCCTGCCGCCCCCTGACCCTGTCTGCGCCAGAGAACGAGTGAGGACCGCCGGGAGGAGAAAAAAAAAATAACCGACGCGGATACCTGTCGCGCCAAAAAAATCGTAGCTCCCCCGCTGGGTGAATTGTGATTCGCGTTTCGGCAAAAGGAAGCCGTCATAAAAAATGTCTTGATCGCGGCAGAATGTGTTTCGCTATCCTCGCTCTCGACAAGATTTCGATCGATCACCACGCTACAAATATTTGTACGGGGTGTTTGTTACTCGATCAGCTTGACGCTCTTCGATCACGTTTGCTATAGTTAAATGCTGAAATGCACGTTCTCTATAGTGACCGTAAAAGATATAACGAACCGACGGGAGCGCGAAGACGAATATTTAAGAAACATTCGCACGATCACTGACTAAAATAATAACTACCCTCACGCGGGGGTGGAACGGAGACGCGAGCGGACCCGAGAGGCGTAATAGCGAAGTTAGAAATCGATCCGAATTAACTCGCGATTTCATTTCCAGCGGCCGTCAGTGGCGGTCCGAAATTTCCGGTGGGGTCGTCTCGCCGCTCCCCGACGACGACGACGACGACGACGACGACGACGACGACGACGACGACGACGACGACGACAACGACGACGTCGCGGTCGCGAACTTTAAGGTGTCTTTAGGTTATCGGTCCTGATCCGAGTCTTGGCGTGCTCTCAAATCTCCTCCCCTATCTGCTTTAGTAACGGCGAAATCTAACGAAAGGCAAGAGAACGACTGATATCGTCATGAGCAAACCGACGGTCGGGACAACCGGTGCGCTGGTCGCTGGACGGATACGGGGTGTTCCATTATTACGCTGATAACATTGGTAAACACGCCGACGTACGTTCGCATCGACGGCGTATCCCGGCGTGACGGTTTCTATCCCGACGTGTCTAGCGGGTGACGCGAGAGGAAATGCTGAACTCTTCGAGAATCGACGTATCGCGATCTTCGCTCTCCGCCGGCGAGGGAGAGCGGAGCAGCATTTTTCATTACTCGATAAAGTGCATCGAGAAGGGTGGATGGTATTACTCCGGATGTTTATGCCGTACGTATGTGCTCTACACTTCCCACGATGGATATCTTTAATATGTACTTTCTCGCGCTCACGTCCCGACGAATATTTTTTAGTGCCTGGACGACGTACGCAAGAGAGTAACGAATCAGCATCGTCCGCCGAGGTGTCCGCGAGGTTACGCACGAAATTAACACACGAGGTGTGGACTTTTGCGCTTTGAATAAAAATTTCACTACGGATTATTCGAAACAGCGTAACTGCCCCGGCGGCATTTCAAGCGGAGCCACGATCGCGGAATACTTCGCGGGAATCAATTGCCGCGTGGTTTCAATTTTCCACGCCGTGGCGGGTAGCACGAGAATAACAGGTGCAGTCTCCGAGACAGTAAATTCGTTCTAATCCCTCATCAGAAATTCCTTTGCCGGATGAGACCGGGCGGTGAATTCCGAGGGAGGGAAATATCTCCGCGGAATCTCCGATATCGAGGGTACACCCGGTACGTAATCTCTCTCTCTCTCCTCTCTCCGGTTAGTTAGCGGATTCTGAGAAGATCCGGGGCCGAGTGAGAGAGAAGCAGAGAGTATCCTCGTCGGATAGAGTATCCCTCGGGAGGTTTTCGTCCAATCGGCTGGCTGGTCAGCTGGAGCGAATGGTGGGGGCCGGAGACCGACCATTGGTCAGTCGAGGGGCGGCTTGGTATTGAGCGAGTCGCTCCGGGGGTTGAAAAAACCGCCCCGAACTGACCTCAAACGTCCTACCCTCGTCTCGTCTGGAAACCCAGCCTAATGTCGTTCCCTACCTCCTCACCACTCCGCCTGGTTTTGCATTCCCCTCGTCGCCCTCCTGCCCTCTGCTCGCCCCATCAGCTACGTTTACCACTCAAGTGCGTTTCCCCCTTATTACCGCGGCCCTTTATTTTACTCGCGCACCGGCGACTTTCCTTCGACCGCTTGCCGCACGCGCGACGAGCCGTGTAACGTATGGAAATGTAAGTATTAAGTAATAGCTGAGAACAAAAAAAAGAATCGAGTACCGACCCGCGCCGAGCGATGGTCCAATTAACAGACGCATTAACTTGGCGTCCGCATTATTTTCTAGCTTCGGGCTTCGATAATATCTCGGGCGTGCTTTTTCCCCAATCGATGAAAAAGAAAAGGGGCAAAATAAAAGATCGAGATTGTTCTCTAATCAGCTGATATAAAATTTAACGAGACTCTCTATTAGCGGAATAAAAAGTCATATTCCCGCAGAGAGCGGCCGCGGTGAGATTTAATCGCAACACCTCGTTGCGTCGAAAATACGTAACGTCCGCGCGTAATTCGGCGAACGTGTTTCGCTTAAACACCTCGGGAAAAAAGGATGTACCATTGCGAAGAGACTTTGTTCCGCGTACTACACGGTGTCGTAACGAGTCGCGGTCCGCCAAGATGGAATTTTTTAAGAGCGCGTGCACACGGAAGCACGCGCTCGTCCCTCGGAAAATACGACGGCGGTCTAACTCGTGTGCCGCCAGCTCCTCTAAAGTATATTCAGTCAGTCTAAGTCCAAAGGCTATTTGCATAGGCGATATTATACCTTCGACCCACCCTCACTTCGTACTGACTCTCTTTCTCCCTCGCCCAGCCCCACGTCGCTACAACGCTCTCTCCTTCGTCTATCCGCAGCGTCCCGGCGCCTCTTTCTCTCGACCACCCCTTCGACCACCCCTCGACCATACCTCGCGCATCCCCGCGTGCCCCCAGCCCGCCTAGAACGTCTCGAGATCTCTGGAATTGGATTAGTAGTGGTTCACCCGAGTAAGACTTGGACTATACTCAATTTGAACTAAGATCGCGCCGCCCGGGAATGGGCGAATTGCTAAATCAGTTTTACGTGATCACCTATTCAGAAAGTTGTCCGCGGATCGAAGCCGGATACCCCCCGCTCGCCGCACGGATGGACCGGCTAGCAGCGAATTTAACGACGTCGAGCGAACCAAGTGCCCGCCCGCCGCCCGATCGCCGATGGATTAATAGAGCTCCGGTTAATATCATGATCCGGTTAAGTAATATCATGATCTCGTTTGTAATTCCTCTAAGCGGAGAGAGAGAGAGAGAGAGAGAGAGAGAGAGAGAGAGAAAGAAAGACAGACGCGCTTCCGATAAGGAAAAATATTCTCTGCAAAATTTTCTGCATCTCCACAAAAACATTAATCCGACGGTGAGCTTTGCCTATACTGGGAAGCGTGTTCATTCGCCGAGGGGCAATTTAGAATCTAGGAAAGTCGGTCGCAGACACCTAACGTCTAATGGCGAACTCTTATTTATTAATTTACGTACCATGGAACGTTGAAACGTAAATGTAAAAATTTCAGGCGCGTGTGTATAATTAGTGTTACTTAAGCGAAATGAACAGATTAAGAAATCATCTGGAAACATCTTAATTTACACTCGATGCAATATGTCGTATTCATCGAACATGGCAAAATATCAGATACTTTTTGCGCAATAGAATCGTATGAAACATGGTGTGTTACGTTAACGCACAGGCTAGATTATATATAACAAATAACGTATAATCGATCCTCAAGTCCGAAGGTGCATTATGTCGCTTGGTAGTCGGTAAAGGCAAACCCACTTTTTCACCCCGGTACTTCGTCAACTCGCGGTAAACGCTTTTACTCTCGGTCGCGCGGTGCTTCATCTCCTTCTCTTTAAGGAGTCTCGAACAAAGATTTTACAAGCATTAGTGATTCGATTAAGAAGCCGTCTCAGGCGCTCGGCTTTAAAGTCTCGCCGCGCGGAACTTTCTTAGAGAAATCGTTACTTAAGTTTTCCGCGTTATGCACTTTCGTCCCCCTTTTCGAAAAGTTTGCAAAGAAATTGCCGCTGTCCCGCAATGCGCGTGCTACCGATAATTGCGGGATGAGTGTCGCGCGCGTGCACACACGTCCCTTGCTCTCTCTCTCTCTCTCTCTCTCAATTATACGACAAACATTCTTCGCCGATATGACACGTCCATTATCGCGTGCTTAATTTGTGATCGAACGGCCACGTTATCAGCTCCATTAACTCGACTCTGAGTAATCGCGATCGCCACCGTGCGCGACAACGAGTTTAAAATAAATTGTCAAAGCGCAACTGCGCGCAATTCGCCGCTTCGAGCGTAACACCGTCGTAAATCTGCCCGACGCACGTCTCCTACGTGAGGGAGAATTACACGTGGTAAGTGGAGGAAAATGCGATGAAAAAAAAATCGAGGGCGAGGGACGATCGTTTCCGTCGCGAGATCCAGCGTAAAATGGCCGGTCGTAGGTCGAGGAAAGCGTAAAGAATTCCAGGGTCCCGGTCTAACGCAGTTAATTTGGCGAATGGGGCTGTCCCTCCACCCTGAACATGGCCACTGCCTTCACACATACGAGGTCTTCCTCCACGTGTGTAACACGCGCGCACGCTCACACACGTATACAGAGAAACACAAGCGCACGCGTATACATACACAGGCGCGCGCGCAGTCGGGTATACCGGGTGATCCTGGCGGAGTCTAATAAAAAGCATCCCCGTGCGCCATGGGATGGTGGGGTCAGAAGTCCATTCGGAAAATGGAGGGACCCGCTCGTCCAACTAAATCTACCCGATAACGGACACCAATTGTCCGCGCGACGAACGCTTGGAAAATTCGCCCCGGCTATGCGGTATCGATTTAAGACACGAAACGCGCAACGACACTCCAGGACGCCGTGATTAAAGGGACACCGCACGAAAATAACCGGCAGGTGGACGGGACGATTTTACAGAAATTTTCCCGATCTCGGCCGCGACGACCAAACCTCTCCGGTCTGTTAGCAAGACGTATGGTAGACGGCTAGTCCTGGCCAGGGTTCGGCTCGACTTCCGACTTTCCCTGCAGAAAACATTGAGTCTGAGGGGTAGCTCTGCCTCATCCCTCTCTTTCTCTCTTCCTCTTCCTCCTCCTACCCGACGTCCTAGCGGCAAAGACGCTATAAATTCTGGCCATCTCGGCTCCCTCCCCTCGCTCTGCCCCGGCAAACACCCCGTTGTCGATGTCGCAGGGATAGTGGCCGAAAGTAAGAAGTGTAGGTCTACCAATAACCCCGTTTACAATTCGTGTCCTTCGGTAAGGAACAAGGAATGGCGTTCTTATCGGCGTTCGATTCGCGCGGCGAATCAAGATCGGATTAATCGTTCCTGATTAATCATTCATTCGACCGATACGTTGTGACCTAATTGTAATGTAAGGGAGAGGGATCGCTCGGAAGGTCGCTGGTACAAGTCGAACGAGTTTGTTAAAAATGGGATTTTTGCAAGGAACAAGTACCGAGGCGCGAAATCGGAGATTTCGTGAATCGTTACCAAATTGTTCTGTAATTTTGGTGTAAATTTTGGTTTAACGAAATTCTCATTTCGACGTTATCTCTCGACGACGTTACTCTATATGGAGGTTCAATAAGAAGATCTCAAAGTTACAGACGACGGCGTAAGAATAAATGTCAAACTAAAGCAATTATATTTCTTTCGTAAATCGATCACACATTTAAGTATACGATATGGCGTTGCAGCGCAAGATGATTTTACATCGTCGGAACATGGTTATTTTTGTATTTCGCTGTGAGTCTATCCGACGGCGAGTTCCATTTGCGAATACCTTGGTTTCGAATCTCCAGTTCGATCCCTAGCTTCGCGAGACTGTCCAGCAATAATTAACGACCTTATTCAATTATCGGGTCAAAGACCACATTTTATGTCAAAAATCCAAGTGGTAGACGCAAATAGGCGACGCTATGTCGTCTCTGTCCTACCATTAAATCAATCTGTACAGAATCAGATTTTCGAGGTAAGAAGAAGATGCTATGAAAAAACAAAAAAGAAAAGTCCCGTATAATGTAATGGTATACAACTTAACGTTTTCCTCTTCATTTCAAAACTTTAAAGTTTCAACTATCAGTTCCGGCATATTATTTGACAATTTGTTGCAATCAACTGACTTCGTAATATCGGCTGATTGAGTACTCGGCATGACTAAATAAAATCAAAGTTGAATTCGATTCAGTAAATACTCATTAATGACAAAAATTACGTGTATCTTATTCGTCTCAACATGAATACGCGTCCTGACTTGTCCCGAGGACAAGGACGGAGCGCGAGAAATCGGAGGGAAAGATCCGACAGAAAGCTGTGAACAAACCCATCTCGTCAATTCTTCCGGGCAGGAAATCTGCGCTTGCCGCGAACCGCCGACCAATTGAATCTCACAGGGAATTTAACACCCTCCCGTCAACGGAAAAAAGGCGAAATTTCCAATTTGATCGAATCTCCGGCCGAATCTTGTCCTTTAAACAAATATTATCGCGGACCCCACCTGACCGACGGTGAGAGCTCGATTTATCTCGCATCCCTTTGTTTCACGTTCAACGAATCGTCTATTACCACGATTACGGAATTTCATAAATGTTATCCCCTTCGGGATAAATTAGCTCAAGTAGATATTAGCTTTCGATGAATAATAAGAGAGATTCTTATTTATGTACCTAACGTGATATCTCGCGTCGGCCGAGAAATAACGGATCGCCGCTTCATTATGCAGAAGTGACTAAATCTTACACGCGACTTCTACGGCGAGGATCGATAGGGCGGCGGTCGATCAATATCATATCTGGACGAAAACCGTAGAAGAATGGCTGGCAATTTCGCGAAGTTCGATGCGATCGCGCGCGTCATTGACGAATCGACACCTCGATCCTACCTAGCTCTCGTTAACGACGAACGACGGCAAGACGAACTTACCTGTGACGTTTCGTCGCGTCCTATCGACACGCGAAACTCGACGGGGTGGCATAAGAAGAAGCGGGAGGCGGAGGATGAAGAAGATCCATCGGTGCAGGCTTGGCATCTGCGTGAACGACCTTATCGGAAAGACATAAACGGCTGAAATCCCGGCCGTAAATTAGGATCGGCAGAACGCCGGACTCCTCCTTCGTGTCCTTTACCTTCTATCTCCTTCTTCCCCCCCCCCCTCTCTCTCTCTCTCTCTCTCTTTCTCTCATCTTACGCGAGATAGTTCAAGTCCGCAATGTGACGACTGTGTCTGCGCGACAACCAGCTGTTATCGAAAAATCAGACGAACCAAGATGGCACGAGAAAAGAGCCGACCGACTATTAAAGAAGATAAGTTTTACGAGTTAGAATGGCAGAAACGAACCTCGCCTGCGGCCAAAGAATTCTGCGAACGCACGGAATCATCCCGAAGGAACGTCATGTTTCAAGAGCAACCGTGTGGATAAGAGAAAATTGCTATATTGATGACATAATCGCCATCGTAATAAAATAATTCGAATAAAATATAATGAGCTGTCAACGAAAATATACTTTGTACAATTTCTAATACTGTAATTAGGAAAATATTTTGTAAAAGCGAATGCAATAAATTTTTCCCCAGGTCAAGGAAAGAATATCTGACAGTCCTCTTTATGTCCATTGCAGGGGTTAAAAATTTTTGCAGTTTCTCTCGAAGAAAGAGAGGAAGACGAGCCTTCCTCTCTCCTGCCTTCCGCATTGATCCTGACAACGGCAAAGACTGCAAGATTGATGAGGCGGTTTCGACGACTTTTTCATTCCTACTAAAGGTAACATCCAAAAACTTGAAAACATCCCTTAATTGTATCCCATCGGGGCGCATCCTGAAATAGAACATTTCTCTCATCATCGTTGTTAATATAATGGATTTTGCGCAACTTTAATGTCTACAGAAATTTTTTATGCAAAGGATGAACGTATCGCCTTCAGCAGTGACCGACCTTACGGCCTTTGTACCGACGACGATCTTCTTACAATGGACACTTTCACGTGGACGTACTTCTTCGACTTCAGGGACAGTCTCGAGGAGCATACGTTGTACAGCACGTTTATACGCATTCCGACGAAGAATAATATGGAGTGCTGTTAGGAGTTAAGAATTTTTTACGATCGCGTATGGAAGGAGGTGCAGGAGAGGGGGATCAACGACGATCCTTCTCATGGTGGTTGCGACGACAAGGAAAAGAGCCAGGTTTGATGACGAAAGCGAGGGCGGGGGTGGACGAGGGGGTGCGAAGGGAACGACGGTGGTGAGGTCTATGCCGTAACAAGGGTGGCACGATTTCAAGAATGCGGAGCACGTTCTCAACCAATGCCGGCAGCCAAGGCAGTAAAACAAATACGCCCTCACTATATACAGGGTGTCCCGGTAATACCGCGCGCGCGCGTCTATGAGCGCCTCACTCCCCCGCCGGAGGAAGAGTGTCGCGGAGTAAAGTCGACCTCGTTACCGATACGAATGGGGGGTAATGTGCTGTGTACGTAGCGAGACCTTTTCATAGGCCCCTGCGGGAAACAGGTTCTCGCGGCCGAAGCTGAAATTAACTCGACGGCGGAAGTTTCCTGCGTGACTCTTTCTTACGTTTACCCGCGAGCCTCCGTCGAGAGCGAGACGCGAATCTCATTCAATCGGCATTTTACCGCATCGACTTCGCGCGTCCCTCAAATTATGCGAGCGAACGAGTTGCGTTTCACGCAACTAAAGAGAAGCTCGTTCGCTCGTTTTCGCATCGAGAATTGAAAATAAATTTAACGAAGCGTAAAAAGTCGCGCACGCGCGCGCGTTGACCGCGGGATTATTGCGCAACAGATTCACAGTTGCTACGATATGCAGGGCGTTAAATCGCGAATAAACTGTACGTCAAATCATTTTGCTTAGAACTCGTCAACGTTAAGTTGCGAAATAATGCGTACAAGAGAGATGAATAAATTCTATCGATAATGCGGATTCGTAATTTTCTTTTTTACTCGCTGTAACTATATCCCCGTCTCGTGATATACCCAGGCGCAAAAATATCAGTACCGATAAAGGATGGATTACTACCGGGTTTGATAGCGCCGCGGACGATCACAAGCGAAAGTATAGCGCGCAATTACTTCGTCTCCCATGTCAGATATGCATTCTCTACGACCGAACGCACAGTCGCCAGTGGAACTGCCAGCGGAGAGAGAGAGAGAGAGAGAGAGAGAGAGAGAGAGAGAGAGAGAGAGAGAGAGAGAGAGAGGAGCATGAAACGGCCGATAAAGGCGCACAATGGCTGGTACGAGCGCGGAAACGCAAATGTCCTCTTTCAGAGGCGTCCTCTTTAGAGGTCGGGGAATGATGGACAGGTGAAAGAAGTGGCCAATGTGGGCTGGTTTCGACGTCTCATGTGACACACACGTCAGCGGCCTTTGTTTTCGCGTCCCTTTGATTGAGTGCTGCGCGTTCTTTGTCCGCGAGCCCGGAGTACAATCCCTTTTATCGTATTCTTCATTTAACGCCCGACGACAGTGCTCTTCAAAACAGAATACAAGTTTTCGCGAGACGACGAGCACTATATTAATACGCGGACTATTCGGCGGCTTGGCGGTTCCATCGATGAAACTTACTCAAAAATTATCATAGTATCGGAAATTGCTAATTAATTATTAAATTAATTATTAGATATCTACTCAGGATGTACGTAAATACCATCTGATATGATGATTTTATCGGACATCACAGACGCCTTTAATTAACTAAATTCGGTACACACCGCTTTCGACCACGGCGAAGAACTACTCGCGCGAATCATTTCATCGAGATTCACCGCGTGTTTAATCCGTCAAAAATGTTACACGGACCATCGAAAGAAACATCAACGAGGCAATGAGCGCAGGCTCGTGTAATCGATTATTTCCCGGCGGCAGCAGTGCATCAACGCACTGTAAACAAGAAATTTCCACGAGTCGCTCGGCCGCGAGTCTAAACATTCCACCTGCTCGACATTTCCGATGCGCGGCGCGAAGATCGTGATCCCGTTTATTCAGCGGAACCTGTTCCCACTCTCGTATTCGGAGCTCGTTGCTTTTCTTGAGAGCGTGATCTCTGATCTCTGCGCGCTCGGCCAGATCACACGCGGACGACACCACGTCGCTGCCAAAGGGAGAGCCCCGAACTGTGGACCAGTTTCCACCTGATATAGATCGCGCGATCCGTTTTTCCCGACAAACTCCGCGCCGCGCCGCGCGCGGCTCACCCTCCGGCGAAACCTGTTCGTTCGCGTGGCGAGGTCCTGGCCCTGGGTTATCCAAAATGCCAGGCTCATCCTCGCCCTGAGACTCGTGCCGCGGATGAAACTGGTCCATCCACACCGGCGAGGGATGCTGCTCACCGGACAATGACCACTGTCCACTCGAACGTACACAAACACCGAGCGGCAAAATGCGGCCGGTTAGCCTTTGACTCTCATTCCCGAGTCTTCTTCCGGTCGGTTTCAACCGGCAAAAAAGAAACTGGTCCAGCCGGAGGGAGAAGATGCTGCTGCCCATTCGTTCTTTCTCTCGCTGTCCACGCCGAGGCTAATAAACGCGGACCGCAAAGTACGCATCCAGTTGGCCTTTGACTCTCTCGCGTGACGAGGGTTGAACGCGCTCCCCTTCGCCGGCTTCGTAATATTTTGAAAGCGTAAATTAGCATTATGGATCAATGATAGCCCGCGCGCGGCTTGATTTCGCGTCCTGAGCGCGACAGGAATTTGTCGAGCGCAATTGTTCATGCGTAACGTGCTCACCTTGAGTGAGAATTTTATTTTCACGGCAATTAAGTGAAATTGATTATATATGAAAATGTCCAATATCGGCAACTGAACACGATGTCTAAATATTTGTCTCACTGACATAATTCTCCAAGATGGTATTGCAAACACATCGTCAGGGACGAATCGATTTTGCATATGACTCCTGAATGCCTTCTACAAAATCGCGCGGAAGCAAGTGGCAAAGAGGATAACGTAGGAAACTACTATTGCGACGTTGGGTACCGTAAGCAAGCAGAACCAACGTTCTATTTATCGCATAATTTTTCAATCGCCACTCTATATATTCGAAAAAATCGATCTAATTAATGAATAAAAATTCATCAAAAAATGTAATAAACATGATACTTAGACAAAATAATAAAAACATCGCGGAGATGATAATTTACCTACTGACAGCAGAGTGTCTAGATTCAAGAAAATATTAGCTACGAATGATGCAGAAACTCTCAGCTCGACCGACGATAGTTGATTTCGACTGCAAAAGCGAGTGAAAATTAATAACGTTATAATTTTCCGCTTACGCGTCACGGCGACATTTTCAAACGTTGAAGCAACGCTGAGTGCCAAAAATGTCAGACATTTTGACGTTTCTCTGGGAAAACCGATAAGCCATTTGTTGCCTCGTTGTTCCTAAGCAACCCACGCATGCCTTACACGTAGCTCGTGCGCGAGGACACGTACAACGACGAACACGACAAGTGATATGGGCTTCTAAAGTGACATCCGCATCCGCAGAGAGACACCTCAGCACCTTCACCACGTGCCTCGAGATGTTCGCACCGAGTCCACACCGAATATGCAACGCACGGACAGTCGAGCAGGAGCAAGCCAAGCTGCAGAAGATCAAGGAGCTGACGGGCATCTTAAAGGTTTAACTTTGCAGCGAGGAATTAGTGACTAACGTTGACGTTTCCTCGTTCATGCATCAAACGAATCTTCTGTGTTCTCCGACGATTCTAAGATCTCGCTTGGTTTGTTGCGCAGGCCACGGACGAGAACCTCACCGTGTGCGAGGAAATACTGGCGACTTATATAAAGAAACGGTTGAAGGTATGCGCAAAATAACTTGATCTCTCTTCCCCCCTCCCCCTGCCCCTCCTGTACATACGAGTCACTCGTTTATTTCGCATTAATTCCACTTTTTATTGCGAAGACTACGAAAGCGACGTGCCGTTTTTACAATCAACACGCAACAATACATGTAATCAATCGATGATGCATGGCGATGCGCGATTTTGACACAATGAATACAAAACTTGCGTATTGTCGCAAAATATTCACAAGCCTAAAAACAATGTACACGTAATTCGTCACGTTGCTTGCACAAGCGCCTAAAACATAGACTAATTAACATTACGAGACATGATAGAACACGATATCGTGCGAACTACAACATTGGTGGGTTATAGAATAGATAATGAAAGAAATGAGCGTCACGCATAGAACGCACGACACACGCGTGAGTTTTTCTAGCGACAGCTAGAAAGGAATCATGCGCTTGCAATCCTTGAAATTTACCACCCTTTGTACCAACCACCATGCCAACCGCTGTACAACAACGGCCAGCTCGGGTACCAACCGCCGTGCAATCCATAGCTACTTAATCCACCGAATCGATACCTGAGAAATCGAACGTATAAGTCAACGTCGACACCAAACCGCTGTCTCGCGATTTTTACATTCGCCGCTGACAAGATATTGATCTGTACTATTTACCACGGCAACACGGGAGTGTAAGTGTCTACGTAAGCCACGGGAAGCAAACCATAGCTTCTCTTTCCTAGTTTCTTTTCCCCTACGACTTCCTGGGCGCTCGGTTGAGCCTGAAGAACGGCGCTCGCTTGCGGGGACACGTCATTACCCTCGGCTGCTCTCTCGGCGACGAGAGCCTCGTCTCCCGAGACCAGAACGATCAACGATAGCAAAAGCTAAAACAATCGTCGACGCGTGGACAATGCGAGTATAAATCACCATAATTAGCGGACGGATGCGCGAGACGTTTCCGGGCCGATCGTTTTATCAATTAAAACGTTCCATGCGCAAAACGGATATAATGGATAAAACTTTTATTTCGAACAATGAAAAGTAAGAAGATTATTAATCAAAACTGAAGTAAGTTCCAGTTAAAGTTTCTAGATTTAGCTCTGTATTCACAACATGATGTAATCAATTATTTCAATGATGACCGAATGTTGAGAGCAAGTGTGAGTTTTAATAAACAAACTGAATTAATAATTGCAACACAGGATTCCGTCATTAGTGCGAGAACGACTTCTTCTCGAAAATTAATATTTATCCAATTAAATGTACGCATTCTCTTTGAAAGATCTAAAAATGAAGCACAATAATTTTTTTTAATTTTCCTTTATAATTTCTCCGTCTAAAATCTTATTGAATTTAGATTGATGGTATCAAACGTTATCTCGCGCACGACCAAATTAGAGATGAAATTCACACAGCTTCGAGCTGAAGCTTGACGCAATCGCGCGGGAATTTAATAGCTTACCAGCAGCTTCATATTAAGCGTGGCACGAGTTCGAACTGATAGTGCTCCGAGGGTTGACAGTACTTTTATACCGGGTTTCCCATGCAAGTCGTCCGTTACATTATGGTGAATTCTAGATTCGCGGTATGCGCGTACGAATAACTAGCATCCCGACTGACAACTTCGTGAGACCACTCCCATCTAAAGGATCGCCAAACGACCTAACGACCGCATGAAAAAAGCACCGCAATTCATTCCTACGATCCGCAAAGTGAGGATGAGGCGGCACACGCGATAAGCACGAAATCGAAATACCATTCCGACTGGGCTTATTAGTTGGAATATAAGGAATACTGGCGAAAAATGTTCAAATATTAAATAAGAAATAAAAGTGCGCGAAAAAATTGTCCTACGTAATAAGCAGCGTCGGGAAGAAGAAAATATCTTCTTAATTATTATATAACGAGGAGAATACTCTACTTTCACGCGACAACAAAAGAGCCGAACAAAAAATATTGGCGAACTATCACCGTTACAGTTTGGTCGCTTTCAAGACAACGCTTGCGAAAAAGGCTAGTACACTGCAGAAAAATAATTGCGGTCTCGGAGATTTTAGAGAATTTCTCGTCTATAAACTTTTTCCACGTCGTCATTTTATATAATCGGAAGATAACGTGCAGCCGATCGATACTGCGCGCTAAATTTATGAGAATCTGACACGCCTGGCAAACAAATGAGCTCAGTTTGCAAATAAGTACGAACTTTTCTTCCTGACTTTACGTAAATTTGTAACAAGATGAGATGAAATATTTTGTTATATTGAAACACAAAGCAAACAATGACCTGTATCTTCCCTTATTAAAAATTAGTTGATACAATACGTATCATACTTAATTTTTGAATTGAAAACAGACTTCATTCAGTGACAAAAATGTACAATACAAGTTTAAAGACGTAAAAGTTTTACTTTATACGTGATGATTAACTTCCCAGAACCACTTTTAGTCGTAACGACCAACAGTCTCTCTTTTTTGATTAATGACGCCCTAATTATGTTCCTGTGTCATTAATTTGACATTTATGATCTAATCGGAATTCTCAACTTTTTACCTTTTACTTAGCGTTTCACACCTCCATGAGTCATTAAAAATTAAATATTATTAACGAGACAAATAGTCCGTATCACGGTGTGCCGTCTTATCAGAACAACTGCCGTCTCTCGTATCAGATATTCCTAATCCATCTACAAATATGTAATATTGCGAGTGCTGAGAACGTCCTTTATGTAATCACGAGCCCTTCCTTACGCATTAAACGCGTGCCGCGAGTTTTTACTGAACCCCTCTCTTGCGAATTGTCATCCTAAGAGGTCTGACCGCTGCCAGACTAGGAAATGGCGACTTTCTCTAGACGGAGAACAGGTCGCACACTGCTGTCCACTTACGAAATACTCAGCTAGGAAACGTCCGAACTAACGCAACGCGCGTTGTCATCCACGTCACTGTCGGCTATGCTAGTATCGCGACTACGCCGGACACGACAAACGATATTCTGAATCGGCGTTTACTGTCGTCAGTGTTTTTCGCAACACTCCCCCAATTCCTGTCTTTCTATCCGTCAGTCGGTCGCGATTGCACGTAATTGTTTTTATAGAATCGCTCGCGCCAGTGGCCACGTATAATATTTTACATAATACCGACATATTTTTGCACGACGTATGCCCAAGCATCAATTTTCAGATAACCTCCTTTATTTTGGAAGTCTTGTTCACTAATCTCGTCACACTTTCCGATACGGATGGTACTTGGGAGAAGAAAAAAAAAGGGAAACTCAAGACATCTAAAACGGAGACATCAAACCTGACTGTTTTTTGAGTGAATTGCGTTTCGTCGTCGCGTTTCAAAGGTTGCTCTACACTATTTTTTGGACTATTTTTTTGAACCTTTCTACATAAATCACGCATAATTTGACAAGCAAATTTTTTAACGCGCCCGAATTAACGTCGCTTTTTCCGACAACTGCCTTTTATGCTCCCGAGGAGGTAACGGTTGCTCTTAATTAACTCGATTCCCGCTGCAGATTATAAACGTATGCCATTATAAGGTTGTCGACCCACATGTAAGAAAGTTCACTGTGGAAACAATTCCCAAGTATTAATAAAACAAATGTTTACATTTATTAGATAAGCCGTAAGTTAAAAACCAGAAGGGGAAAAAGAGACAAGGAGAGGAAACAAAAAAAGGATACCGGTAGTAAACATACATTAATTTTACCTTTGTACACGCATCGGTGGATCTCCTTTCACTCGCTTGGGAAGTTAACAAAAAATATGCAGTTGTCCGCGATACATTTGTCAAAATTTCACTGATCTTTTTCAATTTAAAACTTTTCGCATTTCTTTAAATTGTTTCAATTTTCATGATATCTTATCTTTATATACCAATTCAACAATAATAAAACGAAATTAATAATAATAATAATGATAATAAAGTTGCATTCCACGGTCTATTTATACTCGAAATGTAGCAACACTAGACAAAACATTGAAGGTTTCATACAAAATTATGTTACAATCGAACGATGACGTTCATAACAAAAAACGCGCAGCAAGACTTGGGCAATTCTGCTCCGAAATAAAAATATTCTACCACCTTTATACGCGCGAGATAAGTCACCTACGCAATCGAAATTCCTGGAGAAGAAGGCGAACGTTATCGGCGTTATTGTCACGGATAATTGAGAACGAAAAAATGCCTTTCCTTCGCACGAATTCATCGTGCTATAATCGTTCCCGGAATAGCAATCAAGTTATCGCTGAGCCCTTTTTATTTTTGATTTCGACGAAAATCTAATCGCTGACAAGCCGTAACGAAACCCGCATAGCCTCACTTTTCTTTCGAAAATTACGAAACGTTGTGTCAGGTGCATTGATTTTACGCGTACAATTAAACCACCAGGGATTTTAACCAACCAGAATCGCGCGGCTACGTCTAACTTTTTACTTCTCTTTTTCGAATAACCGTAACTCATTCGGTCTCGTGGCTCGCGCTCATTCCCGCGCGCATTGCATCGTGCCGCTTCAGTTGTCGCTAATCAACGAGTAAGCCCGTGCAATCCAAGAGAAACTCGACATTTCTTTCCGATATTATGCAAAAATTTATCCCCGCCAGTTAAGTCATTGTTTAACGACGTCTATGCCGCTGCACTTGGCCGGCAGTCCTCGTGGAGTTCTCAGTCGCGAAAGTTCCGTGCGACTCGCCAACCTGATTTCTCGGCCGCGTGCTTTGATAAACATAACTTCCACGATGGAACTTTGTAAATTATTCTTCTGACTCGCGTTCGATTATTATTCCGATAATCTCTCATCCTTTACTCTGCAACTGCAATAACAGGCCGATAAAACGCAGCCTGCGATTCGCGATGTGAAACGAACCACCATACACCATGATATAAACACCATGTTAAATTCCACGAATAAAACGAAGAAACTAGCTCTAAAGGAAACTTGTTGACTACCTGAAAACTCATCTGTCTAACAAGCCAGAGGCTACAGAGTGAAGTGTCTTGATTACACCACCATCTAGAGCGGCCCGACGTGTACCTGGATCCAATGTGCGGCTTGCAACTGTCGAGCATCGACTAGGCGTCTCCCAAGATGAAATCGCGAACGCGAATATTAATCCTGTGCTTACTGTGCGCGTCTCAAGTCCTGTCGGAAGAGATCATCGAGTTCGGAAGGAGAATCTCGGTGCAAGACAAAGACTCACCGAAAAATGCTACGCGGAAGAATAACGTGGCCGATGGACTGGACGCGAGCAAGTACCGCGACAAAAGAGCTCTGGGTCTTCTGTTGTCGGGCCTGGCCCAAATTTTCGGATACACGGTGACGCCGATTCAGCTGGCGTCTTTGCCCAACCCGAACGTGACGATGTCCGCCGCGATGCCGAACAGCACTGCGATGCGCAACGTAACGGGACCGCAAACCGCGTCTTCGCAACCTATGTCGATGAACACCACCGCGCCGAGGCGACAGGAGACCATCAGGTTCACCGGTGTGGTGAACTTCGGCAACAACTCGGACGTCGTAGGGCACCTCCAGCGCTATGAGCAAATCTTCCACGGTCGAAACAACACGAGACCTCCGATGATGACGATGACGACCTCGCGACCCGCCACGTCGATGCCGAAGCCGGCCATGAACCACTCGATGGATCTGAGAATGGGCTCGCCGACCAGACCGCCTCTCCTGACGCCGTTCTTCGTGAAGATCCCGTTGCCGATCGCGCCTGAACTCTTGGCGACCACGATGTCCATTGAGGATTTGAATCTGTCGCATCCTGGCCCGCTTTTTACAATCGCGAGAGAGTCACAGAGGGAAGAGGAAGACGCGTCGCCGGAAACGCCGGTCCGGAAGGAGCAGGAGATGGTGTACAAGAGCAACGAGGACACCGAACGATACACAGTGGAGGAAAAGGAGATTTACGACGAGAAGGACGTGATGAAGCCGGTGAGCAAGTATACTCATCGGCTGTACGTCGACGAGCCGAGCTTGAACAGGCAGCAGAATGAGAGATACGACGAAGTGCAGCGCAAGCAGCAGGAATACGTCGCGAGGATGAAGGAGCACGAGGCGCAACGAAATCGTGACCAGGACGACTACGACAGAGAGGACGAAATCAAGGAGAGGCACAGGAGTCGCGGGCAAGAGATCGCCGATCGAAATCGGGACCACGCTTCCAAGTACTCCTCGGAGGAGTACTCGGAAGAGAGGAGACCAATCTCGTACGAAGATGAGACGGACGAAGAGTCCGCGGAAGAATACAAGGAGCGCGCAGGCCAGGCGGATCATTCGAACGAGTCTTCGGAACGGCCGGCAGAAACGGAAGAAAGACAGAAGACCGATTACCCGGATTACGAAGACGACGAGTCTGGCGACAAACAGTCCGGCGGACACAAGCAACAGGAGAACCAGCAACTACCGCCCGACCTTGAGAAGCACCTAGAAGTGGCGTACAACCAGCAATTACCGATCGGCGATTACTTCCACGAGAGTAACCCCGAAGAGATTCGCGACAGCTACGGCGAAGTGTTAAACAATAAAAAACAGCAGGACGACCGGCTTTCCGGTTACTTCAGCATGTTTAAACATCCTCATGATTATCAGCGAATTCAAAATCCCAAAGACGCGTCGCAAGAAGCCAAGACACAAGAGATCATCGACAACGGTTACGACGAGCACTTGAAGAGAGTAGAGAAGCTACGTGAAGAGTACGCGTTACCCGCTCCAGAGAGCAAATACGAAGAGTACGAAATAAACAACGAAGACGAAGCGGACAGGAGCAGCAGGCAGAACGAGGAAGATGAAAATCGTAGCGCGGCGAGGTCGAAGAGTCCCAAGACGGGGCGTGTCCGCGGCAAAGAGGACGTTCGCGCGAAAACGGCCGGGGCAAGCAAGAATCAGCTTCTGCGTGAGTCCGAGGACGTCAAGTCGCAGGAAGAGCTCGATCTCACCAAGTACACACCTCTGATCGTGCCTGTACGCTACGTCGATGCGAACGACCGAGTGGAGCAAGCGAGCACGCGCCGACTGAAGTACAAGGATGCGGAGAAGAAGTCGGATAACAGTCAAGTTCCCTCAGATAAAGGTAAACCCACGACCAAAAAGACGCCGACACCGCTAGTCACAGGCTTGCCTGAAAGACCACGACAATTGCACGAGGGCGAGCACAAGGAGCTTCAGTTGTGGCCGCCGCCTTTCGACTACGCCTTCGACAGCACGGAGCAAACGAACACTATCGCCCCGGTGAATCCAGACAACTACCCCTTGAACTATTATCAGCACATTATGACGAACATCGCCGATAATGATGCGAACAACGATAAATCCTCGGACGAACCTTCCGGCTACCTGGTAGTCGTCGGCAATCCTGCGCATCCGTATCAGTATCCTTACAACGTTTATTATTTCCCTAAGGACGCGATAAATCCACAGGATCAAGATTCTCATTTGAATGCCGAAACCACGCATCATCAGCATCATCCGCATCATCCGCTTCGGCAAAACGCTGGCCAACAATCCACCCAAGCGAATCTTAATCCCATCGATTATTCGAATAATCATAACGGAAGCACGAAGAATCCTCACAACTATTACTATCAAGCTTCAGAAGCTCCAGCTGACGTTCTCGATCGTTATAGATACGCTTTTGGAGAGTACGCGTCTGAATCCAGCGAGCTGCCCAACGTCGATGCAAGAAAACCAATTTCTAATACCGAGAACTGGTCCTACAGGATACATCCATCGCAATCGCGAAGTAACCGGCTAGTGAATCAAACTCCGCCGACTCCCGCACAGCTGCAGAACGTTAAGCCTTCGAATCAACACACGCAAAGAGCGTCTTCTGAGCAAAAACGTTATCCGGAGTCGGGGAGAAAACGGAAGAGTCCGCGATTGCAAGGCCAACATCAGGATAACCGAAAGGCACAAGCTCCTTCGCGACATTTAGTCCCAAGAAGGCAACCTTTCGATGATCCTCAAAGCGCGCACGACTTCTTCGGTTTCAGCAGGAACGATTATAGCTTCGACGGGGAAAGCGGCAATGCGTCGGAAGTCGCCAAGGGGAACGACAAAAATGCAAAGGAGTCGCACGTGTTCGGTGCACCGGAACCGACCGTTTATCACTACGACGAAAACACGGCGAAACACACCGATGAACTGGAAAATGATACAGAGAAAGCCATAGTTAGGGAATACAGGAACAAAGTGGCGACCTTGAAAGTGTCGGAGCAGAGACGATCGAGTCCCAACGGGCCGATTCATTACGTGGACTTTACACGCAATATTTAATGGCAACATATCATTAAAGAGAAAAGAAAGTCTAATATAATACACGGTGTCTTGCGAGAAGATATTGCATATCTGATAATATTTGAGTGCGTTATTGATAAAATATATCTTATAATACATATAAAATATTTGTTTCGCTCTCTCTCTCTCTCTCTCTCTCTCTCTCTCTCTCTCTCTCTCTCTCTCTCTTCATGTAGCGCTAACATGATGAAATATTGATATTTGTATTCAATATCAATCTTAACAAAATCCGCTTTGTATCGCAAAAATAGGCGTGTAAGAATATACATAAAAATAATGCACAATATAGAATGCACAAGAAACAAGAACAATATAGAGAATAAGGAAAATAAGGAAATACATATAAGTATATAGCTTACCTTAATAAATTATCAATAATATTATAAAATACAGAGACTGAAAAGTAATGATCAAGTGCAAGGCAAAGTTTACTTAGGGAAGAATGAAATAAGATTCTCCGATAAAAGAATTATTCAATATTATAAATTACTCAACAAGTTACGTGTTTGTACGATCGAATTTTTTTTGTTCAAAATTAATTTTTTCGTAATATTTTTTTGCGGGTGAAAAATTTTACCTCTTAGCTAAAAATATTCTACGTTATTCTCAATATGTTATCTGTTATATGTCAAAATATCTTTTAGCATTTATACATATGTTGCAGGAAAAAAGGGAGGAAATGCAAAGAAGAAACGAATTAGAAAACAAGATGGCTGAAATATTGGAAAATCTGAAGACGCGATTGTTGGTTGAATGAGTCGAATATTTGAAATCTATATATTTTTATCAGTTAATTGTATGGTTTTCTAATAATCAATGGCTTATTATTCTTTATGTTACTTGTTATTATATTTCGTTATTATATTTACGTTTCAGAAAAATAAAACTATATTCTACTGGTTTTATTGCATCTAATGTACCGCAATTTCCTTGGTCAATTCGCACTCACCTCACCATTTCATGTTACTAAATGCATATTACGTTACTATTAATTCGAAATTACTGGCACGTGAAAAATGAAAAGGTATAAACCTGGATTTTGATTTCGTATTGCTTGTAAAATTTTAATTGTTATTTAGAATTATACATATTATCGCATTTTAATATCTGCTATCGTAATCACATAAAAAATATGTTAAAGACATAATACTTTATTTATGCAATAATAATCTAATCAGAGAAGTCTAACACGTTGAATCGTAATTTGATAACAAACCGACGCAAGTAACTCCGAGTTGAATAAAGATAAAACATCGTACTGACTCACCAGTCCTGCAGATTCCGAAACTCGTTCCGTCTTTGTCCAAACTCTATACTCCTCGTCGATGATCCTCGTCAAAGTGTGTTCACAATACTTCTTCAGATGAATCAATGTCACTGTAAAACACACGTGAATGTGTTATTTAATTATTATCGTTCTAATACTTTTCTACTGTCCTTGTCGCACGAATGCATAGCGCCAAACAAGAAAACGCCACAAGTCTGTTACAAGTTGTACAATATCCAAGAACGTAAATAACGACAACAATATGTGAATTGGTTCGTTATTTCTCATGTATATTCCCAAGCAACCTTTATTCGCCCTCATTCGCCAAAGTATAAATATATCTCCACATAATTTTTGTGAAACATACCTCTTAACGCAGCTTCCTCGTACCACGATCCACCATTGCTATTGTAAATTCGAACTTCGATTATCGCAATATGCACTTGAACGATGTATCGATATGTCGCTAGTTGTTTACAATCGATTCTAGAGCATTCACCAATCAGCATCGAGAAACATCGTTTTAATTCGTTTGACAGAATGACGTCTAGATATCGTTCATGGTTAATACATCTTGGGCATATAGACTCGGAAATGAATATCGATTTTGTTCGTTATAACTTACAAGTAAATTTCTTAATACGATGGTATTAATACGCTAAAAGATAAAAAGCAATTGCATGAAATTCTCACAGTAAACGTACAATCTATTTAGACGATATTTAATAAAGTATCAGTTATGGAAGAAGTTCTGCGACAATTGGGGGTTGGAATTCGACCTGTGAATGATCCCTTTTTTGACGACTCATATAAGACTTGTAAAGTTTTCGAAAGGAAAGGAGTTACAATTGATGACGAGGAAGAATTATGTCACGAAGTGTGAGTTTATACAATGTTTTCACATAACCTAGAAATATATTTACTTCCATATGATAACTGTGTGTAAATATTATTCTACAATTTTTACTCACGAAATTATATACGCCGTTTTTCTTTTAATGAATATTGTAAAGTTATGTATGAATATTGTAAGTTATTGTAATGTTAAGAATCCTTAAATCTTAAAAAGTGAAAAATATTAATTATTTACTCTAGTACATATAAAGAAAAGGATTGATTTGAAATGGATAATAAAAGCACTTTATTTCAGTATCAAAGAATTTCCTTGTTATGTCTCAGGATGCAAAGGCATCTTTCAAACATTACTTGACTATGAAATGCATTACAATACTTCTCATCGATATGTTTGTACAGAATGTAAGGCATCTAGGCCAAACCCACGACTATTAGAGATTCATATTCAAGAGTTGCATGATGCATTCTTCAAAGTTTTATCAGAAAAACAGGCTATGGTAATAACGCTTATGTATTTATATATGTATATATATATACATATATCTAATTTTATTACATCTTTATAATAACTAACTTAACTAATTTAACATAAATATATTTGTTTTAGTACCAATGTTATGATTCTGAATGCAATATAAAATTCAATACCCCAGTGGAAAGGAGGGAACATTGCATTCAAGTACACAAATTTCCAAAAAAATATCGATTTGATGATAATTTGTTTTATAACAAGGAAGGAAAATTAGATGAAATGGAAATTGATGATGCTGATAAAAGCCAGAAGACTGCTAAAGTAATCTTAAATAAAAATCAGAAAAGTAAGATGTTCACAAAAGCTACTAACAGTAAGATTTGTGTAAATACTGCTAATATAAGAACAATTCCATCATCTGATGTTGAGCCAAAACTCACATCATCGTTAGCCTTTATACCTAGACAAGTACAAAGATCTTTTTCAAAAGCACTTACAAATAATCAGAGTGGAGAAAGAAATGTTCTCGAGTCAGACAATATGATGGAATTAGCAGATTCATTACCTAATTAATATAACGAGATTGGTTTTAAAGTTCTTTCTCTCCATTGGCTCTCTCCATTGGTTTTAAAGTTCTTTCTCTCCATTGGCAAGGGGACTGAAGGATTTATATAAATTGCAAAGACATATTAATTTCATCACAATTTATTACTAAATCACAATTAAGAGTACATTTAGTAATAAGCATAAAATAAATTATATATGGATATTTTAACAAAATATGAAAAATTATGTATAATATAAAATAATTTTATGTTCTGCAAGAAACACAGTCATTAAATAGCTTTAAGAAGTAAGACTAAACGTTAAAATATTTAATAATTAATTATAGATTATAAAGATGAAATTGAATCTAGATGTGAACTGATATTTGGATATTTAAATGTTTGATTATCTGATCAGATTTTGCAATGTGAATATCTATGGATATATTAAGAATGAATATGTGTTATTAAATAAAATTAACAAGATTCTATTTAACATCACTCAAATACTGATGTTAAACTTTGTCCATGGTAATGTTTATTTACTATTTCAATTAAATCCGGGTGAATAGCTGTGTCTTTATACTTGTTGAGAACGTCGTTCATAGCATTTTTGAGCGCTGTGTTCTCTTGTTGAAGAAAAGCTGCTCTAATGGCAATCTCGTCTTCTTTGGCTCGTCGCGCGTCTCGAGAACGTTTTGCCGCTTCGTTATTCTTTCTTCTTCTTTCCAAATAGGCACGGGTTTTCTCTTCATCTTTTTGATCTTTAATGGTGCTAGTAGGTGATCCGGATCTATTGGAAATTCTGCGCATTTTACTATTCGTACCTTCATTTTCTGTATGTTTGACTTGCTCCATTACTGCATTTCGGTAGTTCTTGTATATATCGGAGGATTTATCGGAGAAGCTCTTGTTAGCTGTGTTCAAGGCTAGAGGATCTTTCGGGAATGCTTTAAACGGTCTTTGTGCATGTTTAATCGATTCTAACATGCTTACTGATCTTCCTATTTCCGGTGTTACCGGCAACTGCAGTGGATGAGCAGTATTTGACACAGGCATATTTATTGGCGAATACTGCGCATTCACTGTTTCCGTTGCTGATATCGAGCATTGTGATAATGGCAGTCTGGTAGATAAATGGCTGTTATTATGGCTGTTCTTGATTGGATTCCTGATAATTTTCTGAGCATTAGTGTCAGTGTGATTTCTGTTGATTTGTCTGTGGAACTGCCCGAACTGCATTTCATTACTATTGCGCAAATTGGGATTTGTCCGAACGTTACTGATGTGATCGTTATTAATCCGGTCATCCCTCTGAATATTGTTAATCCAGATATTTTGGTTATTGTCCTCGTGCCTCGTCGAAGTTTGCTGTTTTATTCTTTGCGGCAATGTCAACAAATTTGTGATAACTTCCGATGTATTAAATCGCATACGAAGAGCCATCGAAGTACGTGAGTCATTGTTAGTAGTAGGTTGTTGTATCGATTGTTGCTCGTTCATCTCACTAGATGAGAGCAAAAATGGGGGAGGAGATATTGTGGGAGGTGAACTTGTAGCTTCGGCCGGTTGTGTCGTACTCCTCCTCCCATACGACAAATCCAGTACCTCCGAATTTGGATTGGGTACTCTATCCAAATCAACATCGCATAGAGGTTCCTCCGAGTCGATTTGCTTGATATCTATCATCTTTATCCTAGCTTTTCTTCAATGAGTTTTTCACCTGCAAAGTGAATAAAGCACGATATTGTGAATTTATAATTGATTTATATATTACTGACAAAAAGAAATTGTTGTATTTATTGATTTATATATTACTGACAAAAAGAAACTGTTGTAAAAATTGGGCTCGTGAATGTTCAATCGACAAAAATTAAATCAAATGCAATCAAGGCATAAAAACTGTTATTGACATATCGGGAAATACAAATTCTTTTATATTATTGTCCAAGTTAAAAGCTTGAAAACTAAATTTGTACAGTTGTATACTTGCTTTTATACATTACTATTACGTCTATTAAGCTGGCACAGCACTTTCAGCACAATCGCATGGAACTAGCATAGAAATTTAGTGCTTTTTTGTTGCTAATTTGTTGCTCTATTACCCCGATTTTGTTGCTCCAGCCATTTGGAAAAAAAACAGGGGCTGTGCTAGCTTAACATTAAAGTTATCACAGCCCCTCGAAAAAAAAATAAAAAACAAAAAACGAACACATATTTTTAAACTACGATTTTGTTGCTAATTTGTTGCTCTATTCCCGATTTTGTTGCTTCAGCCATTTCGAAAAAAAATAGTGCCGGGGACCTATAGACGTGTGCTAGCTACAAGAGTAAACTACCCGGAAAAATTTTGTTGCTCACCCAATTTCGGTCTTAAGCAACAAATTTTTGTCGAATAGTTTACTCTTGTAGCCAGCACACACCTATAGGTTCTCGGCTATTGCTTAAACATATACCGCGAGCAACAAATTTGAAATTGGGATATCTTAAGAGCAACAAAATCAGACAATATATTGAGACCGGAATTGGGCGAGCAACAAATTTTTCTTGAGTAGTTACTTTTGTAACCAGCACACACCTATGTTCTCGGCTATTGTTTAAACATATACCGCGAGAAATTTGAAACTGGGATATCTTAAGAGCAACAAAATCGGACAACATATTAAGACCGAAATTGGGTGAACAACAAAATTTTTCCGGGTAGTTTACTCTTGTAGCTAGCACACGTATATAGGTCCCCGGCACTATTTTTTTCGAAATGGCTGGAGCAACAAAATCGGGAATAGAGCAACAAATTAGCAACAAAATCGTAGTTTAAAAATATGTGTTCGTTTTTCATTTTTTATTTTCTTTTTTTGAGGGGCTGTGCTAACTTTAATGTTAAGCTAGCACAGCTCCTGTTTTCTTCGAAATGGCTGGAGCAACAAATTAGCAACAAAAGAGCACTAAATTTCTGTGCTAGTCCCATGCGATTGTGCTGAAAGGGCTGTGCCAGCTTAATAGACGTATTACTATTACATACAATGAAAGAATAAAAGAAAAAAAATGTATGTAAAAACTTTGATGGTCGCATTTTTTTTACCCTATAATCCGATATAAATATTTAAAATTGATTTTTTAAAAAACGTTAAAATATATATCCAATATATATTTGTGAAATATATATCAAATTCATAATTAGTGAAGAATTTAGTGACTGTATGAATTTCGATAGTTGTTCATGCATAATATCAGAAACATTCATTATTTAATTGTTCATGCATATAATATTTACTTGGTTATCCGGCGATTAAAAATAACGCCCTCCAAAAAAGAAAAAACTACTGTTCCAGAAATTTAATACATTGATTGCTATGGAGATGAAGGTACTATGTTTCATCACGTCTCATTGATTTACGCATCTTCAAAAATCATTTAAAATATCAAAATATCTTTAACAAATATATGCGTCAAGAAATGTATGTGTTCGTTATAACATCTGATTATTCGAGTTTTAGTTAAGTTTCGGGACGATCCACCGAAATCAAAGTTGCAGTCAACGTATCATGCGAACAAATATCGTAACATCTTGATACATCATCCTGTCTGTTACACACAAGAAATTTATGAAATTTCTTAAAATTCACGTATCCAAATTGTTCACTGCACTTATTTTATTAATATCACAACACTACAGACGACAACATGCTGCTTAAACGTTACCGATGATAATTCTACTGCTTCAGCAGAAAGCCAACGTTTACGATATTCCTGTCTGTCCGTACTTCAGGAAACTCTAAGTCCTTCTGAACGAATCTAGCAGTTTCTGCTTTTGCTTCTGCTTTTATTTCGTTTACCCCTTCCTCAAAAAGGGTAAGGGATGTCCTTAGCTGCTGTAGTAGGGAAGGACGGTTCCCTATTGACCACTAAGGTATCGGCACTAATGTATCGTCCACTGAATGTTCATTGTGTCCAGTTTTCAGGATTTTGGTGGTAAGCTAATGCTACCAGCCATTTTTAACCCTTTCGATACGGCTATGTCGCGTTACATGGACCAGTTACAACGTACATCTTATCGTCGAGTGGGTATAACATTTGACATTCGGTAAGATAATGTAAATTACAGATAAATTGTTCATAAAGGATGAGATATTACAATATAATATATTTTAAATTATTCAGATTTAAAAAATTGTTTAATAATATAATTCCGACGATGAGCGACTATAGTCACCCGTAGGACACAGTGAGTGTGCGATGTTGGGTGACTATACTGCAAACCTGAGTGTGTTATTTTGACGCGTACAAGCTGAAGCTTCCTTTACGCGTATCTTGTCGTCTTAAATCACATCGTTTAACGCATTTAAACGCGTTAAGTGATATCGAAATGCATCAAATGACGTGTTTCAGACGACAAGAAACGCGTGAAGAAAGCTTCAGCTTATAATACGTGTCAAAATAACACACTCGGATTTGCAGCGTACAGTCACCCGTAGAGCACAGTGAGCGTACGACGATGGATGACTATAGTCACCGGTAATATCGGAAGGGTTTCAATGATATATAATGCTACATCTCACCACTAATCAGTGATATGATAAAATGTATAAAATACACAGATAGGGAGAATAGATAATACGAAAAGATATAGAAAAATGCACGAAATATTTTCTACTAACTTACACATTTCTAACAATCCTTTCAATGAGCTCAATCCTTTTCTTTCCTTTAACATGTCGGACATCTTTTCGACTTGATTTATGACTCAAAAGGATAAAATGAGGACATATTTGTCTATTTTACCTGTATTTACGACACAGTTAGATCCCAATGAAACTGTCACTTCAAAAGAGCCGATTATTGATGAAGTTTTTGGAAGTTCTCTAAACTAACGCAACGTACATGACGAATATCTTCTAAGGAATCTTCTAAGGAATATCTTCTAAGGAATGGAAAATCCGTTCGTTTTCCAAAACTGTCTACTGACCGGTGCGATTTTATGAGTTACTTTTACTTATTTTCACATGCGATTTATGACGCTCCGCTTTGAACGTAGATCAAAATTTAATTAATCCAATCTGCTTATTTCGATATCTCACATCTCTGAGAATCTCTGAAAATCTCTGAGATCTTGATCGAAAATTTATTGTTAGAATAAAATTTATGACCTTTCCTTAATGCATGTGACAAATTCCTCCTTTGATACAATAGCTAAGAGATTAATTCTTTCGACAGATATGTCTCGTTGTATATCTCGTAGAGATGTGCGAATCAAGAATTTTTATGTCGAATCGAATCGAATCGAATCTCATTTTTTTAATTCGAATTCGAATCGAATCGAATCTATGAAATTTCATTCGAATTCGAATCGAATCGAATCATTAAAAAATTTAACATAACTATTAAACATGCACATAATGATGGTTTTAATATGAAAGGGGATATTGATATTGTAATATCATCTTAAAGTAAAATATATATTTAAATATTTAAAGTAATTTATAATTAAGTTATTAATTATAAGTTAAGTTAATTACAAATTAAAGGTTCAAACATACAGGCCCAGATGTCTCGTTTTGTACTTGATGCATGCAAATATAATGCACGCTAATATATTTGATTCGTAATTGAATCTTCGATTCGAAATTTTCGAATTATTCGGATTCGAATCATAGGGATTCAGATTCGAATCGAATCGAATTACATTAGATTTGATTCGATTCGAATTCGAATAGTTCGCACATCTCTAATATCTCGCTTATGTTTCTGTAAATTTTGATCAAGAATCGTTTTTGTAGCACCGATAAATTCGCAGTGCTACAATATGCGACTTAGATAGAAGGACATGAAATTTTAAGAAAAGGCCGGCGGAAATACGGGAAGGAAAGCGAAAGATCGTCAATGTAGAGGAACAGTTATCCTTGATATGACGCTGTTACCTATGCCGGTGTCCCGCGATCACGCCAAATTTAGTCGTCCGTTCCGGGGCGGATTAAGCGTCTTGTCATGCCGGGCAGCTTGTCATAGAAAAGCAGCCCGGCATTCAATTCACCGGATCGCCCCCTCTTTTCCGTGTATACAAATTTTTGCTCTTTTGGCTGCATAACCTACATTTCTATGGTGGTCGGTGGACGGTCGCAACCCGTTATTTGCGATATTTCCCTGTGGCCGTCGGCCCCCGCGACGGATGAATGCGCTCGACTATTTGCATCTGCTCACAAACGCGCGCGCGAGCGCACTTCGTAACGGTATCGAACGAGTCATCGCTGTCATTTTTCTCGAAATTTCTCAATTTACATGTCACGGAACGCAGCCGAATACGCTGCGAGATAAACGTTGTCGAAGTATTCATAAATGGTACACAATCGCGAATGGGCGCATTTCTTCGCAGAGCGCTGATTTTCTCCCGGAACATGCCAGGATTTTGTGCGATTTTTGACCGTTCTCTAAATCTACACATAACGGGCTAAAAAATGGTTTTTTTTTTTAAATCAGTTAATTTAATTTATCATCAACGTTAATTAGTTTCTCGTAAAAAGTGCCGCGAAAAGATAATTGGCAATAGAAGCAATGTGTGACGATCGACGCAAGCGAGACATTTTACAGAGAATAGAAATACCGATAAGAATACAAAGGTCAATATATAAAAGTATCGGAAAAAGTTCGGATAAATAATCGCATCTAACGTACGGAATGCACGTACATTAGATAACGCGGTGAAAGAATTCGATTCTTTTCAGAATAACTCGGCAAACTATTATGTAGTATAAACAAAAATATGATTATGCTATTATCTTCAATCGTCATTTGTTGGTTGTATCATTTTAGATAGAGGGACAGATTCCAGGTATCTTTTCGTCTTAAAAATACATCGAATGGTTTCATAAGAAAACAAAACGCGTGTTCAAAAGACAAGATGACTCAGCGATTGCGGAAACCTGGCAAATATGAGACGTTTCTTCCTTAAAACAACCAAACCGTTGACATTTTCGTCCCACATTACTAAGCTAATTACGATGACGAATGATAGTTTCCTGAAGTAATTTGCAACCCGTCGCCTAAAATAATATGGGGAAAATTTTCTGTGGAAACTGTAAAATTAGACTCAAACAATTGTAAAACTCTGATCAAAATAAAAAAATATATAAAAATAAACGGGTAACAAGTGCCAAACTGCATCTTCAGTTTGCATATATTTGCAATATATTTGCATATAACTTACATAAAAAGATATATATTAATTAACTTTAACTATCGGGAAGTCTCGACCATTAAAATGGAATTAGGCATATATAACAGAATACAAAATATTCCGAAAATATAATCTCGTAGCTATCAATTGACAAGAGGAAAAGAATTTAACGAAAGAGTCACTCTTTCGTTAAATTCTTTTCCTCTTGTCAATTGATTATCATACATGAGGATTATCATACATGACGAGAAAACTGTCTAAAATTTCCTCACTTTTTCTTTGCTTCTTGACCCATAAATACAAGTTTATAACATCGGATATCGTTAGAAACGGGATCGCGATAAAAAAATCCAAACACATCTGCGTCTTTTAAAAACTGTTAGAATTCAGTAAAAACTCGTCGCCGAGCTATCCTGACCATTTTGACAAAAAAAAGGCACTGAGGGTGTGGACTGGTGAAATTCTGTTGTCGCGACCAGAAGACGTTTCAGAGCAGATACACAGACGCGCTAGTGGGGTAATTACTTTTCAATTTATCTTGCTAGCGGACCACCGACCAAGTTTTACCAACAGACCTCTTGGAGAAGTTCGGCTCGCTTCCGGTAGCCGCACAGGCCGCTTTCTCTCTCTCTCTCTCTCTCTCTCTCTCTCTCTCTTTTTGAAAGATCTCTTTCTTTCTCAAACGCTTTCGTATCCCCTTCCTACAGCATTGACGAACACGCCCCTTCGCACTTCATGCATTTCATTTCTCGACGATACCCTTTGCAGATCGATGAAGATGGATCTGTTGGGCGCGCGAGGCGAAGACGTGGTGTTGGGCGAAAAGTTACACTCGATTTGAACTGAAACGCTAGGAAATATCGCGGGCATAATCTACGATAAAGGACCCGCCTTGGAATTTAAAGACTCATTTAACGAGTATTATTACGCGACACTCTCGGGACGATTTTAAAGGATCTCTTCCTCAAATATTTGTACCGTTAGTCGCCGAAGCATTAGACTACTGGATCTGCATTTTTCTACTGCATTGTAGAAAAGAAATAAATGATTTATTTTCCAAGCAATTTCAATAGGTTCTAGGGTTTCAGAATCATCATTTTTCAAACAAACAGGAGATAATATTCCATTGTTACATCAAGACTACTTTCGAATAACAGTCAAAGAAAAAAGCACTACGATGATGCCTTCGTAACAAGGGTTGAAAGGAGAGAAAAAGAAAGGGTATGCGAAATGTTTGTCTCAATATTCAGTTCAGACGACCGTGATATTTTCTACGGAATTCAAACAAATAACGAGCGAACTTTCTACGTCGAACTTCGAATGACAGTGCTCAACTCTTTACTATTCGGCTTAGTAATCGGACACCATGTACGAGTAAAAGTCCCGCTGGTCGGGGCGACGCTGTCCTGCTGCTCTTTTATGCTTAAATATTTTACCTGTTAGCTCAACTGTTCAGGCGCATTAATGTGCCCTCTGATTTTGCGGAGCACTAACCCCTCTGATTTTCTTACACAATAAATATTTATCGTAAGATTGTATGCATCGAATTATAACGAATTATAACGAAATTAATAATGTGGCATCTTCGGAAAATCAGCGTCAATCGCGAACATCGAACAGTTGTCGTGACATCGGCTTTTCTTAAAACAGAGCAAATAGACGCACGTTATGAAAGTTTAATTAAACACGCTGACACACACATGCCCCGTGCCGATTAGTTTCACCGTCGACCCCTCAGATGACCATGGGCGTATCTGTAATAGGTTCTCATTCACACAATACATCTAATTCGGAATACCTAGGCCTGCCGAAAATGTCAATTTTATGAGAAGCGGAGCAGAAAGGATCAAGCGGGCATGTTCGCAAATTTTCTCCCGAGTATTTTCTACATCTAACGGAAAAAATTGATAAAAATCTGCGCGATACTCATGACTGGAAAATCGTCCCTGGCTCCACGAAAACGACTATATAAAATTAATATATAAATAAAATTAATCGAACGGTTACACGGGATGAACGGGAGGAACACACACGGGGAAATTTCAAATGCATCGCTTGCGCGACAACTGTTTCGTTCGCCCACCGTGCAAGGATCTTTCTTTGTCTCCGTCGATTCAGGTTGAGAGCCGATCTTTCCAAAATATCGAGATGTTGGTCAGCATGTCATATGGTCAATAGCCAGTGACCGCGTGGGTGAAGAGTGCAGATGCGCAAAGTCCGCGCGAGCAACCCTTCCGTAATAACACCGATGAGAACGGAGGCTGTGTGTCACGACCCATTCTCCATTGTGACATCTCGATGCCGGACCGCATTACTCCCGCCGCTGTCGTGTCAAGGGACGCGTGGTCCCGCTAACGGTATACGAAGATGCAGCATAGTGCTTGGAAAGTGTGTCAAAAGAACGAGCGATCTGCGGGATCCCAATCGATCCCGGAGATCAAGTTCGCCCCGAAAACTTCAATCGCGTTCGTGCGACCGTTTCTTCGTTCCGTTATGCAAAATGGATAAATATTGATCGCCGATGAACTTCACGATACGAGAGAACGTGTCAGATATTTTCGGATCTTGGATTTTCCGAGAAAAATTTTATCCCTCGCTGTCGCGACAGATCTGACATTGTTAACGAATTATTAATTAAAATACGAGATTGTGCCGAAGGGAAAGCTCTTATACTATCTCAGGTGTCAGTTGTTGCTCTCGCTCATTAACAGGTTCGAGCATGATTAACAAAACGCCCGGGTAACAATGACATATATTCAACCATGCTTTTTATTTACATAAAGTTCGATTAATTTTCTGACACAGGCAGACTTAACGTTAACGGCAGCTAATCAGCCGCTCTAGGGACTATTCGCGCTTAGCTACGTGAGGCAAGTCGTACTTGCCGCGCACACATTTAATATTAACACCGGGTGTATCTCGCAGCCGTCCGACTCTACAGAGCACGATGTTGTGTTCCTGCAGATTGTGGCCAATCCCTGAAATAATTTCATCCTGAAATCATGTAATGTACCCATGCGCGAAACGGCGAAACAGGTTGCCCTCGCGTAACGACAATTCGACGGACGTAATTGTGTTGCTCATTTGCCAAATAGCCAGTCGCGAATCTCACCTGGCACATATGCTGTCATCTCTTTGCCGTTTGATAACTTCACGACCACACATTTCCGATTTGCAGAATTAGGTTTTTTTGGTTTCTTAATGACAGTTTTCAAAATTATGCCTTTCATGAACGGCTTGTTTCCGAAGGGATTTTTCCTATAATGTGTTTTTATGTGCGGACCTACATTGTGAAGTCTCCATAAGGAAGTCTTTGATCTGATTTGCGCTATACCTGAGCCAACAAAAAAACGACCATACAACTTTTTTACTTAATATTTTTTTACAATTGCATAAGAAATGAGCAAAGATTCGGGCGAAAGCTGAGATCATCCCTTGTAAAAATAACTTGAGCTAGCGAAAGTGCACGGATATAAATCGTTTAGATTAATAAGGAGTGAAATACCACAAAATATCACGACCTGTCGATATAAAGAGAAAAGCCTGAGGACTCTGCGAAAGACGCAACAGCTATAGAAAATTACGAAACGACGGTTGGGAAGATTTCTAAGGCCATTGTGAGAAAATTTAAAGAAGCACAGGAGGAGACGGCCATTTAAAAGAAAAATTTTGCAAGTGATGATATTGAGGGAAGGAAATTTTCGTGTTCAGAATGTCAATGAGTTACGTGAGCCTGTTTCTACGTCTTATATAATATGAAAAATTTGAATGTAACATTCCCACAAAATACATTTTCTTTTAAAAATTTTAATTGAATTTATTAAACAAAGTGTACCTCTCCGCACGGTTTATAGATAAATTTAAACAATAGCCTTTGACGATAACATCGATACACGCGATGGCGCGAGATTTCACTTGACGGAAGAGGAAATTTCGTCATTTGGAGAATTACACAATTCTGTCGCAGATCTACACATTTTTCGTTCTTTATCGGCGCAACTAGCTGGAAGAAATATTTATTACGAATGACTATTCTTTAAGAGTAAAACGAAAGCCGACAATGACGTGACAATTCCGCGATCATCTCCCAAGCAGAAATGCAACACTGAAGGGAATCGAAACGAAATTGTACCATTGTTGTTCATTTCTGGATCTGCTGACCACTGTGGTCAATATGACAGATGGCCAAAATCTGGTGATGCTAATCCGCCCTAACTCTCTAGGTTCAACAGAAGCAGGAGACCAGGGAAGAAAATTCCATTATCCGGGAAAGCTAAACCCCTTCTTCGAGAGATCAATGTGTAAGATTACGTTGCAAAAATTTTCGTCATCGCTGTTGCGCGCCTTTGTTACGTTTCTGTGGTCTTCCGCTGTATTTCGAAATCTTTCTTACGGTTGCGAGCACGCGGAAAAATACAAGTTTAAAAGTTTCCCGCGGTTACCAAATAATCGAGATACATCTACTGAGTGGAAAACACACATAATATTTCTGACTTAATTTTATTTATAATTTTAGTCACGTTGGATTGGTTTTAGTCGTGTTTAATGAAACTTCAGTATAGCATCTGAATTATAATTCTTCGACTGATATCTGTTTTTACCAATGTTGGCCGCTCGTATTTCTTCGTAAATAAATAAATAAATAAATATGTATGCATACTGCACATATATCTTCCTTCCAAAAAGTGTTTGTGACATAATCTACATCGAACGATAATCATAAAAAATAGATTAAAGATACCAAATTTACGTAAACTAGGTGAGATTATCGACTTGATTAATTCTCGATTCCGCGATAAATCTACATGCTTGCGTGCGCTCTCACGAGCACCTCATATGTCTCACACCCTTTGTGAGAATCACAAGAAAAGCGAAAAGGGGTGTAACGCAGGAACGGCGTTCTCTCGTACGGCCGTTCTAACCCCCTGACAATTGGACAACCGCAAATGGACACGTCACTCCCTCAATTCCCAGCGATTTTCGCTATTGGTCACACTATTGGGGCACCGTCTTTACGCTGCCCGAGCCCTTTCTTGCGAAGTGGCCGGATGGATCTCTTTTCGAACTTCGAAACGAGCTCTTGGTCCGTGCGGATGAAAGAGGTGAAGCCTGCGCGTATTTCCGCAATGAAAGAATACCACAGATGGGAAATTTGGTTCCTTTCGAGGCTCCTGCAGTCGGGTCCGAGAAAAACGCTGATTCGTATCTGACGAGAGACACCTTTAGAATCTCGAGACGCTATCGATTTTCAAGAGGATCAGCTCGATTACACTCGCCAGAAGTGCGAACAACACCTGGCATCTCGCATGATTTCATGTAAATATAGATCGACGAATCGCTAAACTAAATTTTTGAATTTTAATTCTCGCGTGTTACGTCGTATAAAATTTCATCTTTGTTTACATGTGTTTTAATACATGTTTTCTGTGTAATCCCAAACTATCCAAATTTGACAGAATAATTTGATACTAATTTAACAAATAAAATTATCATCAAATCACTCATTACACATAAATATAATCGTGATTGATGAAAACGTTATACACTAATAATCCTTAATCAACATAGGCCATAGTTATTTTTTTTATCGCAAATTACACTCATTTTCCTTCTTCGATAATTTGAAACAATTAAGAATAATAAAAAATTATAATCTAAGAACTCTATTATTATAAGTTGTATAGGAAGTTAATGATTTCATTACCTTGTAATGCAGTATTCATGCATATCTTTGCAGTACTCAATATGCTTCCTGTCAAATACAAAATTTTAATTTATCATGATATAAACAATGGAATTAAATTTTGAATCAGGTTTCTAAAAACATTGATAAAGAAAATTATAACAATTATAGCAAGACAATTTACCTTGAACATAATTGTTTATACAGAGTTTTGTTAGACTTGTTTGGCTACCTGAAACATATTGAAACAAATATATTAAGTAGAATAAAACATTAAAATAATTATATGAATTATGAACAGCCATAGTAGTGATTATATCTATAAAATATTGTTCTATAATATTATAATTAGAGATTAAATACAATGTTACATGCAAATGTACTGCATATAAATTTAATACATATACATTAAAGTAAAAATATTATGTTATGTTATATAACAAAAATATATATTTATATTTAATAAAAACTGGAGAAAATAGAAGTCAAATTTTAGGTTAGAAATTAAAAGTATTATAAATCAAGTTATCACGCAATGAACATACCTTGAATGGAGCTTGCTATACAGGTTCTTGCTATATTCATCACACTTTTAGTCAAAAAATTCATGATTAATGTAATAATTAAACGTCTTCGACAGTAACTTAACCTCGCACAATGTTGTCCTTTTCTTCTTCTTCAAGTGTGACCTAGAACTAGCACTCCATTGGCTAGTCTTATTATAATATTTGTCCTTTTGTGTTGTTAATAATTATATTGTCTTGTATATACTTTTTAGGAAATTTTTCAAAACTTTACATAGTGTTGTTGAACATCTTTGCCGTTGTACGGTATCTCTCCGTATTAAGGCCCTTTTACAATGGCTGCGAGAATAAGGCTGTAAGCGTAAGCAGTATGAAATGGACCAATCACAGTCAATTATTCTTATAATAACCGACTGTGGTTGGCTTATTTCTTACAGCTTTATTCTTGCATCTATTATAGAACGGCTGTTAAAATAACAAATCTAATAAATTCTGTAGAAACTTTATTGGCTCATAAAATAACGAGTAATATCCCTCATATCATTTATTTAAGAAAATTTGCTAACGTGTTTCGAGTCTCAACTAAATCTAATGGAGGTCGGTAAAATATGGATTGAGTCTCTACTAAATTTTATAGAGGCCGATAAATTAAAGTTCGAGTCTCGACTAAAGAATCTATTTTCTAGCCGACATTCGAACCACCACTTACCAGATTCCATAAAATTTAGCTGAGCGTAAATCAGGCGCTTCTTGTAATTTTTATTATTGCATTAGATAGTATTCGTCGAATTACATAAGACAGTATCAAATTCAAATTTTCTCTCCCACTGAAAGTACTCCAAAATAATTGTCTTTCAGTTTTCAAGCAATAACACTACGAGTTGATTAACAAAGAGGATATGCATCAACTTGAAATACATAATTTGGCCTGATCAAGTATTCTTTAATTTTCAAATTTTACGATGCAACGATGCATTATAGAAGACTATGTTATTTAAAAATAGAACTAGACTCACGAGATGAAACGAAACCAAGTAAATTTTACATCGCATGACGTATCTGAAAGTCAAAAACTATACGCTAGAAAATACCTCTCCCGAATTGTTCCATCGACATCATCTTTGCAAATATTACAGCACGTCGAATACTGTCAAATTGTCTAAAGAAAGAACCACGTTGCTTATTAAAAATACAAAATTTATTTAGAAATCGCAAAAGATACAAAGCTCAGAGAAAAGGAGACGAATGCTCCAACGAGGGGCAGAAACGAGGGAAACCGAGGAGAGTCGTACTGACGTTTCGCAACGTCAGTTATAAAATACCGTTCACAGGTTCTTCTCACCAGCCGTAACCACCATGGCCGTAACCACCGCCGAAACCAGCTCCGACTCCTGCACCGTGTCCCACCCCGTATCCCGCGCCGTATCCTGCACCGTACGCGAGTCCCGTGCCGTGTCCTGCACCGTACGCGAGTCCCGAACCGTATCCTGCACCGTATCCGAGCCCTGCCCCGTGTCCCGCGGAAGCAAGACGGTAGGACGTGTACAAAGGTGCGTTGTGACCATGGGAGATTGCCGGCGCACCGTAATTCTGGGAATAAGCGGGCGCGACAGCAGCATGTCCCAGCGAATAGGTCGCACCGCTACCAAGATAGCCGTGGCCGTAGCCTGAAATTAAAAGGGACGTTTGTCGCGTCAACTCTGACCGAAACATATTTTCCACGAGCTCATACGCTAATAATGGAGTTCGGTTGAATCAGCGCGTTGACAAACGCGAGACTTGGAAATGAAGTGTTTATCCATCATGGCTCATATTCTGAACTTTCTTTTAGCGTTAAAAGTGACTATACAAGTGGCTTATATAAGCCTCCTGACTGGTTGCAAGCCATTTAGAGTCACTTTCAGCGATGAAAGAGAATCCAAAATATGGACCTATGGCTAGCAATCAATGGGGGGTTCTTAGATAAATAATTCTCTGATCACACGCTAAGATCTTAGCTTTCTGCCGGTATACATGACTTTATGCCGTCATGCTTATCGCTTTACAAAGAAAGTTTGTCAGATCATTAATAATAGTTTGTCACACGGTAACATATGGGATTATGTAACGACAAACAGAAGGATTCGAGGAAACGTCTCGTCACGGTTTAAATAAACCTTTTGAAATTTGCCGAAAGAGGTGAAATATTTCTGTGCGTTGCATGTGACCATTAACTCTTAGATCTTTAACCCTGTTACCTCTTGCAGTGTGGACGGATACACTCGGTGAAAAAGGTGAACTGTGTGAACGAGTATCTTCTGTATTTGCACCATTTAACAAAACCGATTCTGATCTTTACAGTAAGAAAAAAAAGCGCAAAAGAAACGCGACATAGGTGACTTTAAGCTCTTACGAGAATAAACCCGCCAACAAATATTAACATAAAAAACAATTAAGGGGGACATTTTTCTCTCGTATGCAAATACCTCCGTAACCTGCTCCAGCAGTAGCTAGGTTGCCTTGAAGGCCTATTCCACCGTGTCCAAGTGCTCCGTACCCCAGACCAAGGACACCTCTTTTGTCTTGCCTCTTTGTTACCTGCGTCCCCTGGCCGTAAATGGGAAGTGCCAGGCAGAGGACGGTCAGCAAAAGCTAACAATAAAGAGACATGTAGCGTCATACGATTTAGACTTTTCTCTCTCTCTCTCTCTCTCTCTCTCTCTCTCTCTCTCTCTCTCTCTCTCACGTGACGAGTTTGCGTTTTGTGTTTACGACGACAAATATTAGGCCAGTGTACATTTCACCGTATGAATAGCTCATTTGGCAAACAACAGGGCAATGTGTTACGATGAAATTACGCTCCTAATTAAAAGGCACAGGCGCCAGCTTCCCGCGGGCGGTGTTCTGATAGCAATAATTAGGAGCGGTTTATTCATAATTAAACGCGGCACGATCGATCCGACCCACTTGTAGTACCATTTCAAGCATCTCGTAGCATTTCCATTTGTTTTAATGAAAAAATCCCAAAAAAGATTCGACTTAATCTACTCCAATTTCGAGCCGGTCGTAGCTCGTTGACCTGATTGCCCGAGCTTGCGGATCTACGCGAGGTTATTCCGAAACGTAACGCCGCTCAGGCGGCGATCTTTCGTGGGGTAAATGACTGTGATTACTTACTAAGGCGTTCATGATGGCGACGACGATGATGCGGCGATGCAGAGATCACTACTGAAACTGGTGCTGACCGCACGGGACACACCCCCTTTTATAGTGGAGTCTTTTCTCACAGTATTGCATCTCGACGAAAAGAGTTACATGCGTGTACATGTGTGTGTGTGTGTGTATGTGTTTATCGCACACCCACGGCTCGTGGCGCACCCACACGCACACGCACGCTGACAGATATAGCGGTGAGGAAGGGGGCAGTTAGAGGAGCAGTTAATAGGGCGATAGCGGCGAGGTAAGAAAACCTTACGTGCGGCGCGTGGCTCTAACACGCCTTTCTAAAGCGATTTTTCTGGCGCGCTCGTCACGAAAATTCGTTCTTACGAGAGATAGCGCGCGCGCGATCGACATCGACGCCGCTTACGTCAATGGGAATTAAAAGTCGATCGACTGATCGCTCGAGGGAGGATCGAGGCCGGGAGTAACCAAGTCAAGGAGCATGTCGAATCCCACCGAGTCTCTCGTGAAATTCGCTTCTTTATGATATTGTGGCGAATTGAAAGGCGCGATCGAGACACGTGCTACGAGGGAGGTCAAATTGACTGCAAATTATTCGACGAACAACTTGATCTGCGCAGATATGAGCGTGCGCGCGCGCGCGCGCGAGAGAGAGAGAGAGAGAGAGAGAGAGAGAGGGTGAGAGGAGAAAATCGCGCGATGTATGTCGCCGACGTAACATCCACCGACCTAAATATCCGACCCGTTCATCCGGCTAAATCGCCGACACCGATACGGCACGACGACATGTCGTATCGCATTTTCCGCGCATCTTAAATTTCATCCACGGCAAAACTTTCACTGTCGCACAGCGGCTCCGCGAAGACGGTTTTCGGTTGCAGCGTTACGTAAAGACGCGTCGACATTTTTCCGCCCGGTTCGCCTCCCGCGCCTCCTTCCTTCGCGTTGCATCCCGCGACTGGCGAAACTGGGAAGAAGAGCAAGGACGAGGGGAAGATGGGAGAGGGAGTTTCGAGATTTAATGTTGATTTCGTTGCACCCGTCAGATTTATCGGAGAAATCGCCAATAAAGGTAACGCGCTGCTTTTTATATCCCACGCAGACGAAACTTCGCGGAAACTTATTGCCGAGGAATCTTCTCTCCCCCGAGAAAATGATTTCTCGGTAATTAGACTTACCTCCAACACTACTGACACTAATACACGTAGAAATAATCTTTCTCACACAATCAGGTTCGCCTCCCTCTCCCACGCACGCACACACATACAGTCGGCATATCGAAATATACAAAAAAGAGCTCTCTTTCCGGAGCTGCAGATGCGGAACGATAAAGTGGGAAGTTAATTGCTAAGCGGCCGGTCGTTTATCATCGCCTCTGGCGCAGCAAGCGTTATCTTCTCGTTACCTCGCCACTTGGTATGACCGGCATTTCACAAACGGGCCGAACCGTGAACTCGATTCGACGAAGCAGGCCGTTATTAAATTAGGAAAAAATGCTAAAAGGACTCGTTGATCATGGGAAAGCCGACGGGAGACGCGAAACGCGGGCGAACGCGGCCCGTCTGGGAACACCGAATGGCGGAGGCCCTCGAGCCTTCGAAAGGGCCGCGCGCCGGCTTACGTCAATAAGCGCGATACGCCTAATGGTATCGACGCACGTGATACAATAAAGCACGTCATACTACTAATTTTCCGCGGAGGAGGAGGAGGACGAGGAGAAAGGTGTATCGCATCAAAGGTCGTGCGCCGCCGGCTATTGTGCAAACCAAGTGCAATGAGGGGGTTGCGCCGGGCACACCCCGCTTGACCAACCGCGCGCGCATGGTCGCTCGGAAATCGCGAATATCGGATAGTGCGAAACGCTGTCGGACTTTTACAGTCGGCCGTGCGTTGTAATACTGTCCGGCTCGCACTCGACCGCGACGCACTCGATCTTCTTTACGTTTCTTTTTTTCTTTCTTCTCTACGAAACAAAGCGACTATTAATCGAAGCGTGCTATTAATTGCACTAGAGAGAGAATGCATTTTTTTTTTAATTTTAGCGTCAAGTGCGAATGTACTGCACAGTTTTCGCAAAGGAATGTCGAAGATCCGTCAATTTCTGTTTTTTCTTCTATTGAATAAATCGATTGAATCGCTTTATTTATCGCGTGAACGAGAAGGCATATTTATTATTTTTACGTGATACAAGGAATTTTGATAGCATCAAGAGCGTGCTATATTTTTCTTTTCTTCTCGTTCAATTGCGAATATCTGTCCGTTTCATTTAATTTAATTTAATCTGTCATTTCATTTAAACATAGCGTGTGACTTAGTGCAATCGCAACTGTACCAGCAATAGATCACCCGACGGTGATAACTGTAGAGAGAGAGAAGAAGTGCGGAAAAAGACTCACAGATGGCGACAAGATGTTATTTGATGCCTATTCGTTTAAGATGCACTTCGGGTACCTTCGAACACGCACTTGTTTCACGATAAGTACAAAAGTGTACGTGGTATAGAATGTGACCTGCTGAATGTACTTTTAGGGTGCGTTCCGTTTCACGCATATGCGCGCATTTTTTACAGTATACGTGACATAAACTATACATAAATGTGCGCATATGCGTGAAACGGAACGCACCTTTAGACTATTTTAGACTGTTGTTCAGACGTCCCTGTCATAGCTACCACCTTCGGTGCAAGTGTGCGGCACAGGAGAACCTAACCTCTTCGTATGTCATTTTTTTCTTCTATAATCGATTATAAAATTTCGTTTGTTTCATAATTTCAAGATTCGAATAATTTTATAGATATCTGTATTATTGTACAGATATATGTATGAAGTGAAATTGAATATGAAATGTCTTTATATGTTTATGATCGTAGAATACATAACCTCTACTAATCCTTACAATTGTTTTCCCGGTACGCTTGTATTTGACCCGTCCTCGTGTTACCGACGTTTTCTAATTAAATAAAATGCTCCAATGAAGAATTAAAATTCACACCGTTATTTACAAAATTTGATAATTTCGAGTCATTGGATATTGAATGTATATCTTAATTAAAAGTAGATCCAATTAATATAATATAATCGTATATCTTAATTAAAAATAGAATGCTAATGAACGTATTTTGCATGCTAATGCCGTATTTAATTATATATAATTATAATTATCTATTCGCAGAGCTTGTCACGTTATAGCCAAGTGTAGTACGAATAACATCGTAACTGTACATCAACCGATAAGATTATAATCATGTTGAGAATTTCTAATTGTGTTTCACGTGTGACGTCTTCTGAAACATCAAACGTACATCAAATGCCCTTCCGACGATACGCGTCGAAGACAAACAAAATGAAGAAATTGATGACGGAATTTAAATTCGTCTTTGGCAAATTGCTCGAAAAGAATACTGAAAAGAAAAAGAGATTAGAATTAGAAAACATCGGCAAGATCCCTGTACAGAAACGAAACAAGACAGATACGGAACTGCCATGGGTCATGCAACAGCCTCGTAATAATATCAAAAGGATTATCGTATCCGCAAAAGAACGAAGTGAATCCGAAGATGCGAATCGAATAAATCCGACAAACTCTCCGGAACACTCAATTACGGGGACGTTAGAGGATAAAAAACCGGCCAACCAAAATGCCAAAAATACTTTTCACTCCAAGTCTGATCAATCCACGCAAAAAAGAACACAACAAAAAATAACACAGCAAAGTACCGACGAAAATAAAGTCGCAGAGAACAACAATTTCCATGATGGTACATCATCGTCCAGATCAGACATGACTGATACTGAAAATGCGGCTGCAAAGTGCAGCGTGTCTGAGAAGTTTTTCGACATCGTCGTAAAAAATATACAATCCTTCTCAGTGATGGACAATAAACAAGTATCGGTAGAATTAACAGAAACGTTGTCGATACCCGCGAAAGATGACGTGAAGACAATCAAATTTCCCAGTGTAACTAGGATTCTAACGCACACCATGTCGCCGGAGTCGAAGTTAGCGTTGGACGCGTGGAAGAAAAGAATGACAGAGAAACTTGGGAAGGAGGGTTTCGACAAGTATCAGAAAGGTACTTAATGAGTTATTTCGCACGACTCCGACGAGAGTGCGACAAATAAATCTATTCGCTCTTGATACGCAGCGCTGTTGAACGACGGATCATCCCTGCACACGTGCATAGCACACAACCTGCAGGGGAAAGAATACGAGATACCCTCCAGGATCGAGCCGGTCTTCAACAGCGTACGTAGCGTCCTGAAAGACGTGAGCCACGTGAAAGCCATCGAAGCACACGTGGCTCACACGAAACTACGCTACAAGGGTATAGTCGACTGCGTAGCTTCGTATAGGTAAAACAGAACTTTCCCTTTGCCATCGCAAGGCAAAGTCTGCTCGTAAACGGAGTAGACCCAACAGAGGTCACTGCACCTCTGTGAACTTGGCACCACTTCCTCTCTAGTTGAAACGAAATTTCAACAATAAAATTTCTGTATAGATTTCAGTATAAAATATATATTTTTGTTTGTAGCGGTCTGTCAACAACTTTGTTTGCGATATTGATTGTTAAAAAATTGCGTTTTGGGAAAAGTCCTCTTTGAACGTTAATAATGAAAAAAAGTTCGCTGATACTTGCTAGAATCGTTTGTAATTGTTTGTACTGCTTTCGATTTCGTTTAGTGCAGGTTGATTTTGAACTATATCGACTTTTATCTGTTTCGGACTCTTCTCTTCTGTTTCAAGTGATAAAGTTCAAAATTGCCCTGTAACACGTTTAAGTATGCTCTCACACGTACTAAACTCGCAGGGGCGAGGACTACGTGATCGATTGGAAGAAGTCGGATAAGAAGAAATTGGACTTGAAGGAGACTTATGACGCGCCCATGCAAGTGGCTGCATATATCGGCGCTATCAATGCTTCCAATTTATATCCATTCGTGGTAAATGTCTCCCTAAAGTAAAATTAAAAGTCAAAACCATCAGAACCGGGTAAATATATCCTGACAATCCCGCATGGCGAAAAATTGATTGAAAAACAATTTCAACGATCCTCGAATTTCACAATATGCCAAAAAATCCAATATAAGAAAAATCCAATTCCGATATGAAAACGAAGCAACTTTTCACGTAACTTTTCACCGGATATCTCGAGCTTATGACACAAATTGATCTTATGATAAAGCCAACGAGAATCAACGCGATATTTTCTGATTGCCAGGGAAATCCTGGCACATCGCGTGTCGCAATTATCCAGATTGACCGTGTCTCTTGGTTCCTCAGATAAAACGCGGGTTAATCGTGATTGCCTACACGTGCGGCGAGCCAGCGACGGTGCACGAGATGTGCGGCGACACGCTGCAGGAATACTGGACGATGTGGTTACGGCGTTTGCAGCAGTACCACGTCGAAAGCCGGCGAGCACCGGCGACAATATGAGCAATAAAACGCTAATGTAACGGCGCGCCGTCGTATATTCATTAAAACTTCCTCACACAAAGTCCCCCCCAATTAAATCCTTATCCGTCAGCCGCAGGTAACTCTCGACGTCAGCGGCCCAAGTTTTTAATTCCTTCCCTAGCGCGTCAGAAGTTGCAATAATCTATAGTCTTCGGGGAGTAGTTGGAAAAGCTCTCCTCGTCCGAGTCGGAGGAAGCCGCGAAGGACGCGAGAGGAGCGAAGCAAGAGGAAAACCGCGTCGATACGGCGATTCATTAAGCTCAGCGCAGTGAGCCCGGGGCTGCTGATGATTCACGAGAATCATACGCACTTTTTCCGACCGGCCGATAAACGACATATAATGATTGTAAAAGGAAACGCGAGCCATGATCAATTATACATAACTTTGTAAAATATATTTTTGTAACTATTAAAAGTGCATGATTCTTTTTCTGCATATATTTTTCTTCGAAGACCTAATTTTCGCAAATCTGCGAACGCTCGGAGAAGTAAAAATACTGAATTTCTCAGATCGTGACCGCAAGCACTTAAGGACACAAAGCTCTCTCTCTCTCTCTCTCTCTCTCTCTCTCTGCTCGAGAAGCAAAAAATTGCTAATCTGCGAAGCGACGGCTTGCAAAAGAACACGAAGAAGAAGAGACCCTGGTCTCACTCCCTTGCAATGCACGAGAAGAAGAATAGAAACACGGTGGGTATAAAAACATGGTCACCATTTCGCGTCACCGCGACTCTGTCGGTTAACATACAGCAATTATAACTTTCTGCCTGCAGCTCCGGAGCAGGGGCTGCCGTGTTACGTGGCTCCTCGTTACAGGGTCCCATAAACATCGCGCCCAACCCTTCGTGCGCCCATGGGGATCGTAAACTAATGGTGAAGCGGTGTAGCGGAATTATATCGTTCGTTGTGTTTCCGCATACCTGAATCACACACATACACACACACACACACACACACACACACACACACACACACACACACACACACACACACACACACACACACACACACACACACACATAGACACAGCCGGGAGAATCGCGTCAGGATATCAGAGATATTGCCCGTCGCGTCGCGTCCTTTAACATTCCGACTGATTTTAGGCGACGCGCGCGGCGCAAGGAGAAATTCGTAATAGCAGCTAATTTGCAACCCCGATACACCTTTTTCAGCGAAGAGAAACAGAATTGGTGTTGTTTCTTCAACGTGAGCGGGAGGACCTGGTGTTATGTCGCGAGGAACGTCGATGGAAACTAGTCGGAAACTTTTTGTTCATTTTTTTTACACACTTGGCTCTCCTGCTGCCTTTTTATCACGCTAATAATAATTCCTCGCGCTCTTTGCGACATCCGACCTTTACGAGCGAAGTGCTGTTTTGCATCAAAGAACTCTTCCATTAGCGTGCCAAGTAACAACGCAATTACAGCTCCCCTCGCTTACCGAGAAGTACAAATGCTCTCGTCACGTAGCAAAACAAATGCTGCGACTTGCGGAGGCGCGGCGGTAAACGAAGCGATGATAGCAGTCGCGTTGCACAGCGCCGGAAAATAGTGCGGGTGTGAATTACAGGGATTTAGAAAATTTGCCGAAAAATTTTCCACCCTCGCCATTACCCAGCTCTCCGCATTTGCGATAATTAAGGAAGCGCTAGAGGGATTAACTGTAGAGATTTAATTGCGAATGATTTAGACACGTCGTTTCCTTTTTTCAAACTGCCTGGGAAAGCTCCGCGATGCATACGTACGTGCGCGCGCGCGCACACACACACACACACACACACACACACACACACACACACACACACGCACGCACGCACACACTCACAGGTAACCGCGAAGAGTCGTGCCGCGATAAAACCGACGACGCTAACCCGTTGAAAACGTCATTACGACGCGTTCTCTCTCTCGTTTTGCCGCGCGCTGCGCGCCGGATCAAAAGAGCAAACCACCGCCGCATGCCGCAATCTGTTTTCGTAATACGAGATAACGCTGCAGAGTGAAATTTAGTGCAGGCCGCGGATTATCCGCAGCCGCTGCCGAGAATTCTGTCGTTCGCACGTCCGTCCCCATCCCGGTGTCTCCCGGTCCTCCCGGCGAATCCTGAGCGAAGACAACCATATTTCCGGATTAGACATTTAGCGAGCGCCCGGCCCCAGATGACTCTAAATCTCCCGGCTAATCCTCGCTAATCCCCCCCAGTAACAGTGGCATATTTTCATCGGCCGATCCGCCCTCTTCGCGCGCCAAGAGTTATGAAAACGATAACTTCGACTCGCCCGCCCGACGAGTCTTGCCGCCCGCCCTGTGACCGTCGTCGCACCGCCTCCGGCTCGTCGCCCGGACGCGCGTGCTCCGCGCGTCCGGGAAAACACGCCGGAAAATGCGCCGCGGGGATTACCGAACTCGGCGATTTATCGGAGACCCGCGAGGAGGGTGCCCCGTCGGACGATCCATTCGCTTCCTCGTCGCTAATGTAGCGACGATGGAAAAGCGGCTTTCTATTAACTACCTTGCGTTCCGAGGAAGCCGGCGGTTGTTCATTCTGCCGGGAGCACCGTGCGGAAACTGCAGGTAACGCTTAATCCGGGTCATGATGTATCTGAGAAGTGGCTAAAGTTCCGGCTAAAGTTTCAATGTCGCCGCGCATACTCGAGAAACATATACAACGCGATAATACATGCCGCGGTAAGATTGAAAACCCGCGAGCCGTGAGAAAGAGAAAGACGCTTGTCCCGTTACAGAGAAATAATTCCTCTTTTTCTTTCGCTAATAGCCGATCGAGCGCAGCGCGAAACCTTCCATCCGCCGGCCGCGGATCTAAGCATCCGCGGGACCGCAGATCTTCGGCGATTGCGATCGCGATACTTCGACGAAAAGAAGTCGTCGGCCTGGAACTGGAGCACGTGCGAAATTACGAAGTTTCCATCGTCCCGGCGGCGAGTGGGGCGCGAGCAGTCGTCGTCGACGTCGATATTCTTCGCGGGAAGGCTTGCGGCCGCCGACGGCCGAGCGGGCGCGGCGAGTGCTGCTAATGGCGAAAAGTTTATAAATACAGGGGTGGGAGGATTCGACGCTGCCTGCGGCGGAGGAAAATCGACGGGCGCGCGACGAAGTCGATGATAAAGGCGAGCTTCGTCCAAAGAGTCGCATGCCCGAATTAATCCTCCTCGGGAGCGCGGCGCGGCGCGGCGCGGCGCGGCGCGACGCAGCTCGTCGTGCATGAATTATCGATCGCTGGCGTACGCGCGCGCAACGGTCACGCTACATTTGCCTTCCAATAATAATTAATAATCAAGCGAAGCGGAGCGCCAGGGCCAAGCCACAAAGGACCGGATTACACGCGAGACGGAAAACGGCCTAGCGCAAACGCCGACCGGCCGGTCTGTCTCGATGCGACTCCGCCGCGATCTACCTGCTGCAATTTCCGGGACGGACGCGCGGCTGAATAGCCGACCTACCAGCAAACCGCAAGAAGCATCGTGATCGTGTCCTCTTTGAAACAAAAAGAAAAAGAGAAGAAGAAGGAAGAAAGGAGAAAAACTAACGCTAACGCCCTTTCGTTCTTGTCTAATTATAAAACGGAGCGATTCCTCTCATCGCGCCGCGCGCCGACCGACGTCGGCCGCTTCGCTCTGAGACACTTGCGAATACTTTGCGAAACGCATTATCTCCCGGAGAGACAACAGGAACATTGGAACATCGCGTCGCTTTATCTCGCGAGTACAAATCGCCGCTCATGCTCGTTACACGCGCTAAGAACGAGTAAGCTGTCGCTGCGAAATGGCCATCATTTCGTAAGCGCTTGGCCGGCTTCTGTATTTGTAAGCGCGCTACGGTATTGCATGTTTTCCGTCTTTGGAGATTCGCACAGGTGCGCACCTGCAGCCAATTAGGGAGCTTGCGTTAAAAGCGGTTCAAACTGCGTCCTAAAGCGAACGCGTCGTAATTGTGTCTCGTTATTGGCCCAGCCAAGACGCGTGTGCGTAATATCTGTGATGCGGCATCTTGCCGAGATCGATAAGACTGACACGGATAAAGATGAGTTGTCTACGGGGTGTACCGAGCGGAATCTGCTAGCTTTTGTGCGCGCGACGCGTTCAATCTCGATGAAAGCGATCGAGATCATTTTCGCGAAGTCGCGAAGAAGCACCTTGGAGACTGTTTGTCTCATTTTCCTCGGAGTCCTCGCGATCTGTTCGTGTGATAAAAAATTCCTACCGAGCGCTTAATGTTAGATATTGAATATTCTCTCGACGTCAAGGATCATTCCGAATTAATTGCGAGTCTCGAGAGAAATCAGAAGAGCGAGCCGAGTACCTTGACAATTAGGACGTTACATTTTTCTCGTTCAAACAATACTTCGTCACAGAATGACTTCCACCCGTGGCAATTTTTCCGTTAATTTTTCTCAAATTCCCCGAGAGAAAATGCATTTTTCTAGACGATTTCGTCGAGAGAAATCCGCCGTTAAAAGAGACGACAGTTTCTCTCTCTCTCTCTCTCTCTCTCTCTCTCTCTTGTGAAATACTTCTACGACGCAAGGGAACCATGCCATCTTCTCGTTATTTTTAGTTGCCAAAGTAAATGCTGTATCTCGGGAGGGTCGTTGAGAAAGAGCGTCGATTAAACGGTGGCGGAAAGAGGGTCAGGGTGCAAGTAATTTTCCCGTGTATCGCCGAATTCGCATATCGTGGCGCGTTCCGTAGCTCGCTCATATTGCGGAAACTCGCGCGTATATACCCGGTGTGTTCGTCGTCGCGCAATACGTCATCGGGCTGCTCGCGAGCAATTTCACGGAGCGCTATATCTCACCGGGGGAGGGAAACTCCCGCGGCTGTATATTGCGAAATCGGTGAGAGATCTGCCGCAAGCTTGAAAATATAACCTCGGCTATAGCGGGGAGGGCTGTACTTTCAGTTCCCCGATGTTCCCATTTCTCGAGTTCGCGCGCCGGATTTCGGGCCGCGTCGCACGCGCGCCCCGGAGAAACGACACAAGGAATCAAATTGTCTCCCTTCGTATACGGGGTGCCGCGGACACGCACACCGGAATAGACATTTCTCCAGCGGCAACTTTGCGCGCCATGAAAATTTACGTAACGTTCACGTTTCACGTTACGGAAGAATATACGCGCATGTACCTCAGCAGCAAGTGGATCTCCGATGAGAGCTTACCGCTGCGGTTAGATCGATATTGCGATTAATATTGATTTAATATCCATTTTTATCCAAATACACGTTGCTTAGATTTACTCAAGCTGTGATTCAATATTAGCATCTTCTACCTTGAGACCCTTGAAATTTGCATAACACACATACTCAATATTAGTAGCTTTGATCGCTAATCTATTTGGGATCTGCTGGCCTAATTTGTTACTCAAACACACGGCTGCAAAGTGAAACGCACAGCGGAGCAAGTTCGGAACACCCTTTGTGCTCACATCTCGTTGGATTTGGATGTTCCGCGAAGCGTCGCGAGTTTACGAGACGTTTGAAAAATTTTCAATTTTCTTCGTCTCAACTGCGAGCGTAACACACGTCGCGACTGTAAGACGAGTTATACGCTCGTATTATACGCGCAATAGAACCGCCGAATATTCTTGCAGTTGTAAAAGGCGGAATAATTACGCGACGAGAGAGACGGGCTCAACTTGGCGAAAAATAAAGTAACAGCTGCCGCGGAAGTCACGACTGCGAGGATTTTCAAGAACGACGACGTTCCGCTGGACGAATTTCAACGTACTTCCCCCTTTGAGTCGTCATTGAAAAGAACCGGGTCTGGCGAGGTCTCCCTGTCCCGGACGACAAGTTATGGCCGATGGCGGTGCTTAGTTTTCTCGCGGAGAAAAATTCCGCGAGAAGTCGCCGTCGCCGTCGCGCTCGCGCTAGCCAGCCAGCTAGCGCGAGCGCGAAGCCGGAAGTGCATTACTTAATTAAACTTTAACCGCGAAGTTATGCCGGCTGTAAAAAAGAGCTGCGATATTTCCCGGGTACAGAAATCACCGGTTCTCGCTCGAAGGAGGATTAAGAGCGAGCTCACCGATTCGACGACTTTTTCCTTTCTTCTTTCCCGAGCACGTTGTTAAATAGGCAAACGAGGTCAACGAGATTTCGTACCCGCGGGAGTTATTTGAGCAACTCGACGACGAATATCTCGCGTCATGTCTCGGTTATCGATCAGCCAGCGGCAAGTGCCGGAGGGCAGAAACAAATAAAACAGCTAAATAGAACGACATCGCGTCGCGAAAGTGATTTCACTTTGCGAACGGAGCTTCCTTCCAATACCAATACGAGCAAATTAAGGTCTCGCTGTAATAACAAGGCGCGAATTCGCCGGATCGATCTCCGTCCGTAAATGCTCGAGCTCGATATTCGATTTCTCTCTTCCCGGCCTCTTCCTGTCGCCCTCCTAAGAGCTGGGATCTCCCGCTCGAAATATTAATAACACTCAACCGAGGGGAAAGAGCCGAGGGATTTTTTCCTCGCGAGCAGGCAAGAGCAAGTCGCTCGCGGCCAAGAAGCGCGCGACTCGCCACCTCCGGCTTGTCCCCGAATTGGTGTTTCCCGCCCTCGCGCGTCGTCGGCCGGTATGCCGGTCGAGGAACCGAGCGGAATTCCACAAGCGGCTTCGGCGAGATGGGGAATGTAGTAGTGTTCGAGTGCGTCCGCAATTCCGCGGAAGAGGAGACGCGACGACGAAAGAGAAAGAAGCGGAGAAAACGCTCGATTTCACAGCCATTGGCTCGAGAAAATGCGACTATACGGGGTAGTCATGTGCGTCGGAACGTGCACACACGCGCGGCGCGCGCGCGCGCGCGAGCGCGCTCGCGAGGGCGCGCTCGCGAGGGCGGGAGGGAGCGCGCCGGTGGGCGCGCAAGTGCCCCGTCGTTACGTGCGCGAGAATGCTGAATGCGAATACGTGGGTGGTTGGGCAGGACCGGGGGTGCTCGGGGACGGTGGAGGGATGGTTCGGCAGAGGTAGAGCGGCTTGCGTGCTTTTGCACGTGCGCGCCGACACGCGTGTGCGTAAGCGTGCGTGCACGTTGCACCGCGACTCGCCCCATTCTATTCTTCGCCCTGGCCTTCTTTTCTCCCTCCGACTCACCTCGTGGATCCGGTGATATACTCGCGGACGATCAATCTTGTTCTATCGGTCTACTAGTCGGTCTATCGGTCTTGGTCTATCGGTCTACTTCGCGGAGTATCGGAGCCGAAAGGAGGAGATCGTACAAGTTGTCTCTCGCGCGCTGTATATCAATCTTCGCTCGATCCGACGCGCGTATTTTGCAAATAACGCGGGCTTTCCTCCTCCACCTGTCTTCCCCGGCTCCTTTCCTAACGCTGGAATTTCGTCTGCACGTCACACACGTCCGTGTAACTTTGAACTTTTCAATTCCGCGAGCGTGCCCGCGGAACTGGCCGGGGGTCGGTTCGACAGGCGCGATATCTCGCGCGCGGAGCGCCGGAAGATCGCGGTCGCGAGATAATCGCGCGCTACATGCCAAGTTCGACACGCAAATTTATCGCAAAATGCCGCCGCGATATCGCCGGTCCTTTCCGCGGGGGATTTCCTAAATCTCCAGGCTGTCGGGAAACGAACGTGCAAGAACGCGAAACGATTTTCGTCGTCCGCCTAAAAGCAACTTTCGCCCGTTGAAGTCCGGGTCTTAAGCGTTCCTAGGCGAAGCCTACACAGCGTCCTCGAGGGGCTCGAAGGTGAAACTTGGGACGGTTCGCGGCGTTGGGCGGCTGGCGGAACCGCACGAAAAGGGCAAGGAGGCGAAGGGTGGGAGTATCGCACGCACGACGTGGCGGCAGCCTTCTCGGTTAAATGAGGCTAACTCCCTCTCTCTCTCTCTCTCTCTCCCTTTCACCCTCTCTTTCTTCTCCTCTCTCCATCCTTCCGCCCCTTTATCCCGTCATTCTCTCCCTCGCAGCCTCCGTTCCTCCCTCTCGCTCCAAGTCGAACTCTCGCCGCGTCGAGCTCGCTGGGCGCGGCCCCGCACCGACCGAAATCGATTTTGGAAAGACGAAGAGGGCGAGGGAACGCGCGATGGCCGCGGGAACGAGAAAGATGTGATACAGATTACGAACCAGCCGGGCTTCCCTCTGATCTCCTCTGTATCGGGAGGGCGTCCTCTTGCCCGACGCGGGAGGTCGCGTGCGGCTGCTACGCAGTACTCTCGTTCTCTCTCCCTCTCTCTCTCTCTCTCTCTCTCTCTCTCTCTCTCTCTCTCGCTTCTCCGCAGATACCTCGGTCATAAGCGAACAGGATGCAGCAAAGCGCGTCTCTCGTGCCATGTGCCATGCACAGCGATCGCTTGACTCGCAAGGACGCGCGTCAGGATCGTCCGAAATTGAGATCGCCGATGCGGCATGGCGCGCACGAGCGCGGGGTTGGCACGTCGGACGGATGTATGTGGGGTTGATAATCAAGGGTCCCAGCCGGTGGGGGATGGCTGCAGAGAGGAAAGTTCGCGGATGAAAGTAGTAAATCGCAAGCACCGGTAAATGGCTCATCTAATGGAGATATATGAGAAGATTTTGGGAAAGCGCGCGCGAGAGGGCGAATTTTCATCCGAAATGAGCTACATTGTGCGCCCGGCGGTAACTTAAAAAACACATCGGCATTGCATCTGCGCATTGTTTTGACGATAGTCCCGCAGCTTGTTTATTCACGAGGAGAGCTGCCGTGGGACGACTGTCTCGCGGGACGATCGAGATCGTTCCTTTTGTCTTTCTCGAGAGATCGTAATTATCAGGGAAATTAAAGATACCAGAGTGGCGCAAATTTTGCGCTTCACTTCACGCCCATTCGATCTCGCGCTCGACGGAGACGATTTCGGTTCTATCGGATTTTCCCTTGTACGCATTAATCCTTTTGTAAGCGGTATCCTCGCAGACGCGGAGCGAATTAAGCATGCATGACTTCCCTGTGATCTCGCGCGTGCCAAAGACTACTCACTTTCCCCGCTGAAAACGGCCGCGCCTCTCTCTCTCTCTCTCTCTCTCTCTCGTTTTATAAGAAAACGCTCATTAGTCTACGTTACGGTAGTCCACGTCAAAGTGACGTCGCGTAACAAGACGTAAACATACTGAAATATATACCGGGGCCAAACACGCGAGCCGAAAAGATAAGCTCCGCAGACGCAACGCCGCGCGCGGTGCAACTCGAGAATCTCGCATCAGCTCGTCGTTATTAGCTGTCGCCGTTTTTATCTGCGCGATCTCAAAAAAAAATGCAAGGAATTTTCTGAAAAGTCAGTGGCGCCGGCGCCGGCGGCGACGGACGCGGTAGCGAGCCATTAGCAAGATTATCGATCTCAATCTCACGGCAACGACACCGGCAACGACGAGCGGCGAAAAGCGCGAGATTTTTATCGATCATACCAGGATTCGCGATGCAGATCACGCAGGATGGCGCGCTCTCCGGGATTTTCTCTGATCCGACGTATCGAGAGGGTCGCTCTTTTCGCGCGGAGGGATGCTCGCTCCCTCCCTCTCGCTCGAGAGAGAACGAGCTTAAGGCCGCGGCACACGGCGAACGTGTCTCCTCGCGTGTCGCGTCAACGGTTTCCTCGCTAGATTGTCACGAAACTGATCTCGCGCCCGAGGAAAAAAGCTACCGCCTGTCTGAGCCCGTGCTTTTTCTCGACGGATTAATTGTTTTACTTCTTCCGTACTTCGTACGGTATTGTCAATTTTACGACGGATTACGGACCCGTCGCGCGAACAGAACTTTTCCCTTCCTTTCTTTCGGTGCTGCGCAACGCGTAGTTGAGCGACTGACGCGTTGAGAACTCTCGCTTTTATCGCGATTTGCTGTCGGCGCCGGTTTATGCGCGAAAATACTCTGCACTGCGCGCCGTGTGCCGCAGGCTTTACACCCGTACCGAGGAAGTACGACATCTGTGCGTACATACGCAGCGAGCGTGCGAGCGTCTCTCGATGAGCGCTATGAGCGAGATGGGCCGATTGAATTTTTCCCAGGAGGGTCCAGCCTGCGTTTGAAGATTAGATTTTAAGCCGGCGCTCGCATGTATCCGGTTATCGAACATTGAATTTCCCTCCTGCGGGGCGTCCAGATTTTTTTTCCTTCCTTTGAAGTGACCAACGAGTCGCTCAAGTGTGTATAGCGTGCAATCGCTAGCGGCGATGTCGAGATACAGACGAAATTAATAGGCAAAGTATAAAATTAATTATCGCAGGATCACGCAGGATGACACGGGATATGTCGTGCGGGCAGTAACGATTTTTCTCCCAAATCTCTCCAAAAGCAGAACGAGCAAATCCCGGCCGATTCGTTCGCGATCGATTTGCCGCTGAAATTGCTCGAAATTATACGTAAGATGCCATCGACGAATTAACATTCCGAGAGGAAATCAACTCCGAATCAGTAGAAAACTTTGCCGTTCGGATCGACGTTGAGACGAGGGACGTTCTGTGTAAGAAATGACTTATCGCTGACGCAGGAGGGATTTTTCCAGTGGCAGCCACCGACGAGGAAAAAGAAGCTTAACGATTCGCTCCTCCACGGCGATCGCCGCTTACCAGTGTTTTCCTCGAGGACTTTTCCGCGAGGCGACGGCGCTCGCGGTTCCATCGCGCGAGGGATCAATACCGCCTCGCCCAACGAAAGCTTCTTTTATCCCGTATCGGGACACATTCTCGTCTCCTTGGGTTAGACGTGAGTGCCGTATCGCCGTCACAGCCACCCCCCCAATATAGATCGTTCTCCTCTGAGCGAAGTGACACGCCACTTTCGGCGGAATAGTACGGCTTGTACACAACATGTTCTGTCGTCTTATTCGCAAAATGTCCGACTGTATTTCGAAAGTACACTCGCATTTGCATGCGTTTCGTAGTCAAAGATCGATGAATCCCGCCGCGCGACACGTACGAGGGTAGTCCCAGAAGTACCTGAGCTAACAAAGAAAACACAAAAAATTTGGGAAAAAATATCTTCATTTCTCTACATAGTCTCCTCATAGCTCAATACACTTTTCAATAGCTTCGATACCCTGTTTATAGTGGGAATCGTCGTGCTCCTCAAAATAGCCATCAAGTCTCCATTGTTTTGACTGTTCCTTCGTCACAGGTGTGAAGTGACGGACCCATGTTTTATCCATGGTTAGGAATCGGCTTTATTGCTGCGAAACTTCGCGCCAAACACTCGATTGAAACATCCTCACGACGCTGTTTTTGTTCCAATCGCGGCACCCATCTTGCGCACAGCTTTCTCATGTCCAAATTTTCAGTCAACATGCGATGTACAGCACTTTTTGAAATGCCTACCATGTCTGCTAACCATGTCGCGCACTTTCAGTCGACGGTCATCCAATACCATTTTGTGGATTTTCTTCACCATTTCTGGCGTGGGCACCTCATTTTTGGTCGACCACTGCGATGTTCGTCTTGGCAGCTCGTACGACCTCGTTTAAACTCTGCCACCCAATATTTTACTGTTGTAAACGAAGGAGCAGACTCCCCCAGAGTAGAATCTAGCTCCGCTTTGATATTGGTTGGACTGAGGCCTTTCAAATCAAAGTATTGTATCACATAACGATGCGACCAATTTTTTCCATGTTTACAAATTCACTGAGAGCGTTCACTATTGATGGCTGCCAAACAAATACCAAACAGCGTAGCGTCGTCAAACTTCAAACTTAAGCTTTATAAGCTTGGTACTTTCTACCATAGTCATTCTTTTCAAACAACAACCGCTATCTATACGTCAGGTCAGCTACTTCTGGGACTACCCTCGTATCTTGCGAGAACTCGCCTCAGCGAGTCAACTTGCGCTCGCCAAGATATTCTTGAACAAGTTCCGTGTACAAGTTGAGAAAATAAAAGAGCCTGAGCGCAACGAGAAGACGTGATTGTTCACATCTTCATTAGTGTAACGACAATGTCCTCGTTTTTCACCCGTCGGAATATTCCGCAGATATTTGTGTGAGTAATTTATTCTTTTATTCTCCAGTTACGTGCATGTATACCCCCGCTTACGCCGGGTCGCTTATTTATCATAATCCTATATTATTTATTCCGGCCTTTGTAGCTTAAAATAACGTCTATTTCTTACTTACTTTAAGCTTATACTTTCCCATCGCACAAGTTCGCCGATGCGCTTCGACCGGCGATTCGATCAAACTTTCTCGATCTCGCAGCTGAATCCTACAGAGAGAGAGAGAGAGAGAGAGAGAGAGAGAGAGAGAGAGAGAGAGAGAGAGAGAGAGAGAGAGAGAGAGAGAGAGAGAGAGAGAGAGAGAGAGAGAGAGAGAGAGAGAGAGAGAGAGAGAGAGAGAGAGAGAGACTCCGTCGTTCCTAACGCCGATGAACTAGACGCGACCCGAACGAGTCGTCCCTTTAAAAAATGCAAATGCCACGTGCTCGCGAATACGTGCGGAAATCGTATTCGCGATGTCCAATGCGCGTCTGTCCCGAGTGCAGCAGCCTGAATATTCGAGAAGCCCAGGCGCGCCGGCTGGATGTAAAAGTAATAAGGCGTCTCGTTGCGACACGGATAAACTATATGTATGTGCCCGGGAGAAGTGAAACTAGTGATATTGTGTAGGACCAAGGCAGCCTTGTTCGTTTCTGGTCGAGTTGCTTTCAGAAAATTCTGACATTTCCGCGAGAGACGTTACTATTCTTTGCCCTCTGTCTATTCTCCGCGCGTAAGTAGCCCCTCCTTTAAATCAATTCTACGTCGTTCGGTTTGCGACCGAGTGTCGTCGAATGTTAAATGTTTAGTGTTGAACAACTCTATCAGAATTTTCACTCATTGTCCAAAGATACCTAAGGTGAATTGTCGAGAAGCTATAAAGAGAGAAGCTATAAAAGCGAGAGCGAATTTTGCCGGAAAGGAAACAGCCTTAACTCGCGATCGCTCAAAGATTCATGAGCGTGTGCGCAGTAAATTCGAGACACTTTACGCACATACACACTTTACACACCATCTGCCGCGGATCGCTAATGATACGTCAATAAATAATAAGTAAACACGCTGAGATCGCGGAGTTTCCGTAGGAAGTCGAACGTGGCGGTTCAACAGCAACCCCTTCGACGAAAATCGTTTACTCGGAACACGCCGCGGCAAATCGCACAAAATGTAACAAATTTAAATGCAAAGTTACGCCCGGCATACGGAGAGCGAGGGGTCGTAAGGAGAGTTTCGTGCGTGTGTACGCGAGACTCGTCCAAGTCAGCGAGACGACGCCAAGTTAGCGAGCGCGGTAATCAGCTGGTTGCCGAGGGACTGTTATGAGAAACGTGTCTGGCATGGCGTATACGCCGCGGTAATTAAATTGTTGCGCCTACATATATCCGTCTAGCGCGCGAGCGCGCTAAGTAACCTGTCGTCGGATTACGCGAGACACGTCGCCTCATTCAAAATCAATCCACGTCGGGCTACCCTAATTCGACTACCCCCCCCCCGACCAGTCGTTTCGCAATAGCCTGTGTAGACCAGGACACGTATCGACTCGATTTCTCCCGAGTTTCCACCTGAAAATACACGGTGCGACCAACCTCGCGACCGCGGAAATATTATTTCCGCCGAGCGCGATTACTATGCTTCATCGCGACGCGCAACGCATCGGGTCGAAAATGTCGTTACTGTCTACTTCACGCCGCAATGAACAGCGCGTATAAAACGGAGAATAGCAATTTTTCTCTTTGAAATACGCGACGAAATCGGCTGTCGCGTTATTGCTTTTAACGATGTCAGTCGGAATCCACGTCGCCCGTCGACAATATTATCAAATCTGATGAGATTATATAACGAGTAAATTTCAAATTAATGTAAGCGCGTAATCTCATGTAAAATCGGGCAATAAAAAATCAAAAGCTAACAATTGAATCAATATCAACAGACGCGGTCAGAAAGAACCTTTGCCTGAAGATACACAGGAAACTGTGCCGTCACATTTCCTGGCTTCTTCCCGAGGCAAAAAAACGAAAGCCCTTCTAGCTCTTTCTGTACGACACCTACACCCTAGCGAGCAATCGACGCTCATATCTGTTCCTCATCGGAGCTGTGCAAGGCGTCGTCGTCGGAGGTCGAGCAGAAACCTTCAAGATTCAAATTGCACTACCGAGTGTGTGTCCCAATGCGCGCTTGAAACTTCCCCGAGTCTTCATTGGTTCGCCGCCAAAGGAAACGCGGGATCGATAGAACTTCTCAATTTTCGTCTCTTTCCCAGAGTGCTCTCGCGGCAGTCAAAGAGAGATAGTGTGTGAGAGAGAGAGAGAGAGAGGGGGAGAGAGAGAGAGAGAGAGAGAGAGAGAGAGAGAGAGAGAGAGAGAGAGAGAGAGAGAGAGAGAGAGAGAGAGAGAGAGAGAGAGCAAACTGCGTTGTAATTCTGCGTGTTCAGGATCAGAGGTCAGGTCATAAAGCAAGAACGCGCACGGCCATAAAATCACTCACAAAACCGACGGTTTAGTTTGGCAACATCGTAACGTGGAGAGTAACTCGGGCCCGCGCTTCATTTGCTCGTTAATTTCATGCGCGTTTACCGGCAACGGCGTTCTCTCCTTCTTTATGACGCAGCGCAGTTCGCTGCTCTATTCGTTTTCGACCTTGCTCGAAATTCGCACATACACACACACACACACACACGCCCGTTTCGCAAGCGACACGCCAGCTCGGTTCCAAATCGGCGAATTCTCACGGGCGCACACTGATGACGATATTTGTATATCGAATGCGGAGCGCTTGGAATTGAACCGTTGGCAAAATCGATCGTAAATGCCCAACGACGTGAGGAACACAGCCGTGTAGCTTAGTAAGCTAAAAGTAGAACAACGATCTAATTCGACAAGCCAAAGTAAAGGGACACCCAACGTTCGGTGTACAAACTCTCACCTCGCGCCGCACATTGTATCGAAAAGTTTAACGGTGCTTCAATGCGCCAGCCGTGGCAATTTGAAACCATTCTTCCGCACGGCTGAGAGATCGCTAAATCATGAGTTTAAAACTACGGGGCGCCACTCTGATCACTCGGAAGTTTCGAGAAAGCTAACTGCAAAGTTCCGAGGGAACGTTATATTTTCGCAGCAACGGGATATTGGAAAAAGTAGCAATAACCTACGTAATACAGAGCAAACATTCGATACGTGATGTCACGATGAGCAGTCGCGGCGTGAGATTTACTCGTCATCCGGGAATCACGGGGGACGGAGGGGAAAATTACGTGCGCTCTCTTTTATTACGTGACGTTGAATTTCTTGTCTCCGCGGCCGTAGAGCGAGCCACGTTATTGTACTTGGGAGTCGGATTAATTCCCGCTCGCGCGGGCGCGACATGTCGCCGCCACGGTTAGTTACCCGGAGTTCCGTCCTGGGGGCGGGGGCAGGGGCAGTATCAGAAACAACGGATAGCATTGTTGCCCTGGAATGTCTTGAATTTCGTCAAACAGAGTGCGCACATCGGTGCCGATGCTCCGAATTCCCACTGTCGGTGATTGCATTATTCCGAGCGCGTCCTGTTGCATGGCTACTGAGCGCGGGCTTTAACCCGATGTATGCGGCATCCGCACGCATCGAGGGACCTCGCCAATCTAATCGCCTTTATCGAGTGAGCGTATAAAAAGAGAAAAAAAAGTCCCGCCCCGCCAAGGGAACCCCGACGCGAAATTTCATACACGCAAAGTGCCCCGCAAGTGCTTTACAAAAATAAATATTCCAACTCTGCGCTTTTTCCGCGCGACGTCGAACTAAAAAGCGGAGAGGAGATGCGACGACGACGACCCACGTCGTGGAACTCTTCATCGTCAGATGCTGTGTTCTCTTGTAAAAACGCGCGCGCGCGCGACGAAGATATTTTGTCCGTGCGCGCGCGTATATACGGGACGTAATTAAATTAAATTAAAAATATCCCACTGTGCCATCAGACGCCGCTCGTCCCCAGTTTGCGTTGATTAATCGCGCAATTACGGATAGAACGTGAGTCGCGATGAAAGGTATCGCGCGCTCGGTTGTTCTAAGGGTAATATACGTCTGTGTCCCGAGGGCCGTTACAACGCGCGGAATAGGATCGACACCTTGTCGCCGGCACTTCATTAATCACTCGTCCGACCTCTCGTCTTGTTCTCCCTCCCGCTCGTCGCTGCGCACGCACTTTTCCGCGCGAATTCGCGAAAAGTCTTCGGGACGTGGAGATGCGCTCACGAAAGCTCTCGACAGTCGTTCTTTTGCGGAAGAAGGAACAATAATTAGATCGACCGGCAGGAGGCAGCGCCGAAGGAAGGGACGCTACAGTAGGCTTAATTAGGTGATTGGTCTACCTAGGATCGATCGGACTGCAGGACGGCCCGCTGCTAATGCCGTTTTAATCAACCGACCGGTATGCGAGACCTCGTTAGGTTTCGGATGCCGGAGGAAAGTTCTGTATCCTTCGGCGGGCTTCGCTACGGTCCCATCCCCTAATTTGATGGAATGAATAAGTAAGAGTCCTCCCTTTCTACGTGGTCCTCGAGTCGGACGAAAAAGTTGGTCCTCCCTTTGTGTTTCTACACGATTTCGTGAATAATACGGATAACTTGTTACTTTGAAACTCTCGGTTCTTCAATGGCGCGACGTTGTCCGATCGAGTTGTTTGCGTTATAATCACGAGTACTAGCTAAAGATGAGAGAGAGAGAGAGAGAGAGAGAGAGAGAGAAGGTATTTTTCTACGAATAATATTTGAGCGTGAAGAAAAAATCGACTTTTCGGCTTTCCACGATCCCTTGAGCGGCAGCGAGATGGAAGCGGAAGATACGAGAACTGTGTGTTCTACACTAATATTTCAGATCAAAGGGTTGAATTTCCAATCGCGGCCAATATTACGAAGCATCTAGGAGCGCGGCGGACCGGTGTATGAAATTATGCGCGATCCCATCCAAGTGTACTCGCGATGATAAACGATAAAAGGGCGTTTTACTACTGCCATAAATGCAAAGGGCTGCGAGCAGGAAAGCGCTGCGAGAGAACCGGATTTTTCTCTGACGCCGGCACAGGAAAATTCGTCGCTCTCTTCTCTTCCTCTCCGTCTCTCTCTCTCTCTCTCTCTCTCTCTCTCTCTCTCTCTCTCCTTCTCTCTCGCTCTATCTATCTCGCAAGCCGAGTGAACCGACATGCTTTAAAGAGCTCAGCGATGCTCGTAGCTTCGAAACCGAGATCATCTGAAATACGGACACGCGTTATCGATATGCCTACGTGTCTTCCGCACACACTTGAGGACATATGCAGGAGGAGGAGGGGACGGAGGAAGGGTAATAGGGAGTACAGCAGACTGAGCGTCTAATCTGAGGTTTAACGTGCGCGGGTCGTCGGGCTCGAGCCCGCTAATGGAACGTTAAGCCAGCTGAGCCTGGGCTAACTTTGTACACCTTATCGAGCAAGGAGGTCTGATCGAAAGCTCTCGTTTACCTCGACGTCGCGACGCCTTGTTCCTGTCGATCAAACAGGTGTTCGCCTCGGGCGAGCGTTTACGACGGCGATCCGCTTAAGAGGTCTCGCGCGCGCACGCTTGCGCGTACGATCAAGGGTTGTTTCGTGGAGCGAACAATACGTCGTTCTTAATCGTGAAACGTATCCTGACACCGACGTTGACTGGATCAATAATTCAGAGACCGCGGTGAGAAACCGAGTTCCGTAAGACGTCACGTTCGGTGAGCACGACGAGATGACGTGTCTCGCGTATCGTTGAAAATTAATCGGCGATAACAGAGCGGTCGGTCGCGACAGGCGCGATGAGAGGCAACAATGCGAACTTGCTAAGCGACCCAATTGCGACGATACCGACTCTACTAATTGCGCTAATTAAGGCACAATGCTCCGCATCGTTTCGCGCGATTCGTTCACGCACAGTTTATTATCCTCCATTCATCCAGCCGGCGTTGTTGTTTGCGCTTCTAATATTTGAGACTGTCTGCCACGCACTTCCACCCTTGAATTCGTGCCTGGGACACTCGCGCGGCTAAAGTTCGACGCACGTCGAATTAATTCAACGAACGCAGAATCGCAGAAATTGAAGCGCGGATTGAAGCGGCGAGACATTATCGAGCGCGGCGCGCAACCTGCTGATAATAAATCGTGCCACGCAGCAGCGTTAGTCGAGTTACACGCGTAAGTTTGCCTACGTCGTGCCTAATTAAGTCGTAAAGCCATTTCGTGGAAGGTGTTCGCTTCTCGCGGCATGAGCCGCTTACGAAACCACAGATGTTGCCGCGTGATGTTTGCCTTTTCTGAAAGAGCAGCGCGTCGTGGAACGCCCGAGTGAGATGAGGTCGCGCGATTCGCCGCGTGATCACGAGGAGTTTCCGACTCGTCTCCTCTGTGGAAATCCGCCGCCGAACGAACGCTGGATCAGCGAGAAAATGTCGGAGAGAAACAGGGAACGAGAGGACGGGGGGCGGCGAAATGCTATTCGCGCGATTAGCCTTGCGAAGTTTCGCGGCCCGCTGAATTCGAATGGCGAGGTTAACACTTGAGATCGCGGCCAGTGGCGTAAAGGGACAGACACGTCGTTCTCTCGCTCGCGTCTGTTTGCGTTCCTCGATCTTATAATAGAGCCCGGCGACGATGTGATCTGGGATCACTGTAACAGTGGCCTTTGACCCGAAAACACCGGGGAACGAACCGATGAAAAACAACGATCGTTGTAAGAAATTGTAAGAAGCCCATGCTCGCGGTATTGCTAAAGGAGCAAAAGAGTACGAGAATATAGCTCTTTGTGCGCACAGCTGAAATGAAGCGTCGTCGCTGCGGAGTAAACAATGGAGAGATTATTTCCCGCTGATGGTAACGAATCGACCCCTGACCCTTGAGCCGCGTTACGCCACTGCTCTCGCGACTGTGCGCTCCTCGATTCGCGGGCATCGTGTATACACCCGGAAGAAGCATTAAATCGAATCGGGTCTAAATCGCGCGTGGAAGTCGGAAAGAGCTCGCAAGCACGAGGCGCCAGTTTAGGAGAAGAGAGAGAGAGAGAGAGAGAGAGAGAGAGAGAAAACTACTCAAGCTCGTACATTTATTTCACAAATTACAGCCGCGGTGCGGGGACCGTTCGGGCACACCTGCAGCTAAGGGAAACTTATGGCCTCGATCGAAGTCGTATATCGGGGCAGGAAGTATCGTGGATAAGTGTCCTCGCTTCGAGGAAAATCCGTTAAGCAGCGGGGGAGATATCGGCTGCTTCCCGGAGGAACTACATTTTCTATAGCGACAAAGTTACTCGGAAGATTGCGAAGCGCGCGCGCGGGCCTCCCGGAGCTGCCGAAAAATATGTCTCGATTTACCAATGAGATTACTCATTGGAAATAACAATGCGCAAACACAGATCGGATGTGCGTATTACCGCGGCGTCTATTGATGATGAGGTAAGACGTGGCTTTCGGGCTATGGCGGCGGGATCCGTCCGCGTCGAAATGTAGAGCAGCGGCGATCGAAATAACTCGTTTCCATAACGGACAATCCTAGCGCAAATCGATCGCGATTAAATCTCGTTCGCGGGTTCCATTTATGGATGAATATCGGAAAATCGAACTTGCCGAGATTTCGCTTATTAATAGCGCAATATTGAGTGGCAATTCAATAGTGCATCTAGCAAAGTTCCAACGACGTCGCGCTATCTTCTTAGCAGTAGAGAGCACCGCGAAATCCTGTTATCTACTTAGTATGAATAAATTTCAAGCTTCCGCGCTCGACACGAAGAAGCGCGACGTCATTACCATAGAATTTACTAACTATAAAATATGTCTTCCGCCGCTGATGTTCGTCGTTTTACGTGCTTAACGTGCTCGGATTTTTCCAAAGAGTGTCGCACCGTCCCGAAGATTCCCGGCGAGAGGAAACTTTAAATAGCAAACGGTGGGTCGAGTATCGATTCGCCGTCTAGAATCTCGTCGTGACGACGTCGCTCTCGGGAATCTCGAGAGGAAAGAAGCGCGAATTATGTGAACCGATTAGCGACGTGAGTCGATTTTTACTGCGCCCTTCGCGTGAAATTAAGATTATACGACGGCGGAATCTACGACGGAAATCATCGACGTGCGAAAGTGGAGCAGACTACGCGAGAACAGTAAACTCCAGATATATTCCTTCGTGGAAGCGAGCCGATGGGAATATAATCAGAAATAAAGTTACATCATTCATTTGCATGCCAGACACGAAGCCTGATTGACGAAGATCGCTTTCGGTAGAAAGTATCTCCGTCAATTAAACTTCCTCGAAAGTTTCCACCGGCAAGAAATTGATTCAAAATTTGCTCAAGGCTTCCCTTTAGACACTTTCTGCCAGGGTGTCCTATACGCGTTTTCCTGGGCGCGTGTAACTGGTGATAACAAATGATAAGATTATAATTCTTAACGATTAATATAAGAATTGAGACGACCGATAAGAGCTCGCTCTTCTATTTCTTCGTCGAATGGATCTCGTTCCTCCGGCTAAAGCGCACTTCAAGTTCAGCCTACGACCCAAGTAAGTCGGACCCAAGTTGCGTCATTCGGCAACCGAGAGGGGTTTATGTGTCGCCTAGAGCCCGTTCCGGCTCGTTTCCTCGGCGGATGCGTCATGGAATGACGCAGGAAAAGAACGAGATGACGAAGGGAGAAGTAAGGAGAACGGACGCGCGAGCAGTCACTGGGCTACTTAATTTGTTTCCTAGGGTGTTGCGCGCGCGGCGCGGCCATTAAGCGAGAATGGGCCAGCGCGATTTATGCGCGGCTAGATTATCTGACAGATAACCAATGGTGGCCAGATAACCGACGGAATTTCCGCGGCCGCTTCCCATACGGAGGACAGATCGAATTTATCACTATCGACCTACTTAGCGATAGCTCTCGGGGATGCGGTCTCCATAGGGCGACCGAGTAAACGAAACTTTTGTAATTGTTCCGTCGAATCGACCATCGCGGCTTCCCCGCCTCCCCTTTGTTGTCCTTTAACGATCATCGGATACATTGTCTCGACTTGCAAACGACCGACGAGGCGGAGTTGTCGAGAGCTTGCCTCGAACGTCGTCGCCGAGGGAACGTCGGGAGGGCTGGAGGGGGGGAGCGAATCGCCGATAAATTTTACGTGTTTTCCGCGAGATTATAAAAGCATAATTAATAATGGAAGATGTACGCACATCGACGAAATGTAGCGCACTCGATGCGTGCGTAATTACGAAGGCATCGATATGCAAAATTCATACCTCACGAATTTTATATACACGTATTCGTATGCGCGCTTATCTTTTATTAATTGTATTAATAAAATTTATGATAGAGTGGATAATGACAGCGTGGTATCGTGCGTATTTGATTAATTACACGAATCCGCAACGAATATTCGCGCGGATATTGTTATGGATATCGTTGCGCATTAATTCGTAACGAATACCTTCGATCAGATTTTAAAGCGATTTTTCTGATTTTACGTCAATCAACACGGCAGATAAAAAATATCACCGCGAACCGCAGCGGATTCGCACCGCGGTGCAAATCCGACGCGAAATTCATGGCGAGCGGCGCGCTTCTTCGTTTTCGGGGAAGATGTCAATATCCGCAGTTGAGGCTGTATTTTTTGCCGTTCGAACGAACCAGTATAACCGCGCTTTCTCGCGAAGGAAGCCAAAAGTTCGTTGCCAAAAGTTATAATGTTTACAGCCGACGGGACGCGGGAATTCGTCAACAATCGGACCTCTTATAATAGCGCCAATTCGCGTCTCTGCTGTTTTTCGTTCGTCAGGATTAATCGCGCGTCAATAACACGCCGACGCTATTCGATATCGCGAGTCCGCGAGGTTGACGCGGTATGGAATAGACTTGCGCAAATTACATGAAAAGATATATAAATTTCGGGGAAACGTGAGCGAAGGTAAAATAAATTGCTAATTCCTTAAAATGTCTCGCCGAGGCGAATAATTCCGCGTTATTAATGCAAATGCAAGCGGACGCGAAGTGCGGAGCCATTCCATTATCATCGTAAAACGTTATGAAAGGTTAAAAGCGCGCCGTACGCTCCCCGCTTCTAAAAATGTTTGCGCGTGTCGGTTAATTTTCGCAAAAGCTCAAATCCGTTGTTTTATTCAGGCACGATTAAAAAACGCAACCGAGATTAAAACGCGCGTGCGCGCGCGGCCACCGGCCGGCTCCCTGAGCGGTGATTCGCGATGCAGGCGAGACTTTTTTTGTAATTGTTCTATCGATTTCCTTCCGTTTCTGCCTTCCCACCGCGACTCTTTCTCTCTTCCCTTCTTTGAAAAATAAATGTTTCTCGTCGCGGGCCGATCGAACGTGCGCCGCCGACCGAAATTAAACGGTTAGGCGTGTCCAGAGTGTTCTCGTCGCGACAAACGAGCGTCGTAACACCTCGAGATAAATTGCGCGATTACGGTAAAATCTCTTCGCGATTAACGGACTCGCGTCGCTCGCGCGCTCGGCTCGAACGGAAACGGCGCTATGACAGACCTCCTCCTGATGTTTGGAAAATATAAGCCTAACTTCGAAGAGCTGTGGCGAAATTCTGTTGCGATCGAAGCTGCGACAAGTTGTCTCACTTCTCTCGCCCCGCGAATCTCCTGTTCGTCGCGAAAAACGAAACACGGCGCGAATTCGCAGAATAAGCCGTGGTGAATTGTAAATTCCCAACATGACCTTGGGACGCGCTGCGCGACGACGCGGTAGCAGGTAGTTTTAATAAGAGCAGCCAGCGAGCCGCCAGCGAGCCGCGAGCGAGTGAACGCGAATAGCAACAAAAGTCACGGTACACTCGCGTCGGCTTCGTGTTACTACGGTTTGTGTTTATCCGCCACGCGTATAAAACTACTATCGCGTTACTGAAGCCCGGGCCGCGCGGGGGTGAGGTTTCCTCGTGGCGAAGCGGTCGGTCGTTTGCTCCGAAAATGTTATATATTCGCCGAGAGAGTGAACCAAATCATCGTTACTTCTTCACACGAAGGAAGAAGAAGCTGCATCGATCCTCATAAACTTTAGGATATGAAGGAAGTTATGACCGTATCGATGTGTGCAAGAACACGCATGAGATGCGAGAATCCGGAATATAATATAATCTCCAAGTTATCCAGATACTCGTTTGTATCGTGAAATTCAAAAAAGAATCCGAAAAATCGTAATATTGAGGGAAATACGAGGTTGCAAAATGGTTCGTTCAAATTTCATACGAAAATACGTATGACACCGCGATATTTTCTATCGAAAATATCATTATGAAAAATATCAATTGCAGGATAGAGCGGCATTTCAAATGCCGCAATTGAAATATCGTGCGCAGACGAGGAAAAATGTTCCTCGTATGTGTCCCCAATTTTTTAAAGAATTAAAAAAACCCATCACCTTAAATCTTTTTTTCCTTGACTCACCGAAATACCAGGAGCTCAGAATCGGCCACGTTCTACTGCGGTTCTGGAAACAAAGGAAAATATGACATCGATTAGATGGTCAGACGTTCGACAAGAATTCCCTTGCGATCGTTGGAAAAAATCAACGATTTCGGAAACTATGGTGCCAGTTTTCGATCACAAAGAATCAAGTGCAAGAATTAGGATAAACTTACCTTCGAGCCGACTCTGCTCGGCCCGAACCGGATCCTCCAGTGCGGCATCCGCATCCATCGGAACTGCATCTCCCGGGAACCGTATCCAGTGTGTGGCCAGCTTCGGCAGATCTGAAACCAAAAACAAGTTCTGCGGTCAGTTAAAACGTCAACGTTCAATCGTATCGTAAAAATATATAGACAACATACGTGATATTTTGCTGATTAAAGGAACGAGATTGTACTTTTGCCTGAAATAAATGATAACAAGAGGCGACGGTTACGCTGAACGCCCGTGATATTAACTTCATACATTATTTCACACCATTGAAATTCTCTTTCGCGACATTTCAACACTGAAATACATAATTTCCCTGCGATATGACAGCACTCGCGGTAACCGTCGAAGCAAACAAGGAGATCGACTCACGATCGAGACCGAGACAGCCAATTTGCGTTGCCGCGAAGGAAGTAACGAAGGAAACAACATCTTTCTTAAAACAGACCTCAATTCAAATTACAAAACTATTCGATAAAACTAACCCCGCGCAGAGCGTGACTACCTAATCGTCTCAAACGACCGCGAAATTCAAGTTATCGCAATTAACTACTTTACAACTCATTCATTGGCGTCGTCGTTGTCAAAATCCCCAACGTCACCATCACCCCCAAATTGACTCCATGTAGCATCGCGCGTATTTCACGGCCGATAGCGCGATTGAACGTAGCGCGTTGTTCGACCTGCCAGAGCGTATAGTATTTTAGGTGGACAGTCGGCCGCGAATACGAAGGGAGGAGCGAGGAGAGCGGCGAGCGGCAGCAGGCGCGTATCACCTTTATACTCCTACTGCTCGCGAGTTATTTATTTTTATGGGGGTTTCCCACCCTAGGCCGCGCCACGCGGTCCTCCAGGACTCGAGGAGCGAGGACGAGGAGAGGAACGAGTTCGGATAGTCGAACGCGGACGAGGGCGGCGGCGGCGTTACGGTCTTCTCTCGTCTCCCGCCTGGCTCCTGCCGGAGATACCCCTCTCTGGCGGGGGTGAGAGAGGAGAAACCCCGTGCCCGCTTAATGGCGTTACGGGGTTGCCATGGTTACGGTGAACCCCATGGAACCGACCGCCACCGCCGCGCCCAGCGGAAAGCCCATTTATTCTGGAAAAACATTATAAGAACGGCGCGGCACGAGCCGCACCAAGGTCGTTACTCGCCGGCACTTGCATCCCTGTCTATATCCGCGCTCAACTGCACCGACGCGCGGACTTGCAGCCGGACATACTACGTGTCCTCGTGCGCAGCCGTGCGTCCGTATGTGCACGCGTACGCGGCGCGTCCGTGCGTTTTTCCGACACGTCGAGGAGACGCGCGACGAGAGGTCGCCGGAAGAGCAACCCTCGCCGCGGCGCTGGTGTACAGATTGCCGCGAGAGAGAGAGAGAGAGAGAGAGAGAGAGAGAGAGAGAGAGAGAGAGAGAGAGAGAGAGAGAGAGAGAGAGAGAGAGAGAGAGAGAGAGAGCGATGGAGGAGAGCACGGTGAGAACAGCAGCACGTGAAGTCAGAAATCACGAGTCTCTCCCTGCGTTGAGCTCGGCTCTCTCACGACTTCAACGGAGGGGATCGATTCGGTTTATTATCTCGGCCCGTGAGCTAAACACAGGTCGACGTACGTCTCTTCGCGCGATCGCGCGCACGCGTTTCTCCGCTAGGTTTGATTTTTCTCACGGGGAACGTTGAGAAAATAAGAGCGGAAGTGCTCGCAGTTGAGTAGCGGCTGCGAGCGCGCGCGCGCGAGGGCTGGTCTTAGAAATCCTTATTTCATTTTTAACGAACGATTAGAGGGTGGAGCAGGGTTCCTCCGTCGGATGCCAGTTGACGCTCACGGCACGGCACGAGATGAAGTGAAACAAGAGAGAGAGAGAGAGAGAGAGAGAGATGCGCAGGAAACGCGTTCGAGTGATATTCACGAATTAAAAGATGGAGGCATAGAAGGCGAACGATAATTTCATGCGTTATTGACAATAATTCATCGTCCGGCGCTAATATCGCGGTAAAGCCGCACGTTAAATGCGCGATAATTTAATGCCTTACATTAACGTTATGACGCGAGTAAATTAATGCACCAGCGATCGTAATGCTTCTTCCGCAGACGCGACACGGAACTGCGTAAAAGACCGCATCGTCCGGCTCTCGGGTTGGGTTTTAATTCATTACTACGACATAAACCGAAAATAACTTAACATGCATGATTTTATTGGCCGAGAGAGAAGCAGAGGGGGAGGGCGAGAGTGAGAGGCAGAGGAACGGGGAGGGGAGGGCCACGGGAGGAGCAGTGCTTCCCCGCAGTGCGTCAAAGCGGACGAGACGCATTAATTAAAACAACGTAGAGAATTGCATTGCGTAAATACCGGCCGCTTTTGCAAACACACACGTACGCGCCGCGGTATGACACCGACACTGTGTATCACGACGACGATACGCCATCATGACGAGCTGATGAGTTTGGTAGACATATTAAATGTACTAATAAATCCGCTTACACGCCGCGTTGCGAAATAATAATCCACTGAATAATTCGCGAAATATGCCACCGTTTTCGGCGCGATGCGCGCCGGGCCGCGCGAGCTGTTCCGGGCCCGGCGGACATTAACTTCAATCACGGGCCTTTGGGTCGATCGAAAAGTGATTTTCCGTTAATGAAAACGTCGCAGCGCGGGCGGCTGCTTCCGAGCGATACAAGCGATCGCGAGGGAATATCTCTGAATGCCGCGCAAGCCGAGCTCGGTGAAATAAGATTACAAAATCTTGGGAAAATCCTCGAGACGAGAAATGCGAGCGCAAATACGCGAGCGAGCGAGGATCTTCCCCTCTCTCGTGCTTTCACGCGATCTCGCGTAGCGGCGAGCGGGCGAGGTAATTCGAGTCTCTCTCTCTCTCTCTCTCTCTCTCTCTCTCTCTCTCTCTCTCTCTCTCTCTCTCTCTCTCTCTCTCTCGCGAAGAGAGGCGGTCGTAGTGGCTGAAACTCGCGCGCGAACAACCGCGGTCAGCCGCGCACGTCCTTTGCGGATAACTCGCGCGTCAAAACAATCGGGCAATTAACCCTGGAGGGGGTTTGAAAGCGAGTTCAAAGAGCGCCCAGAGAAAGAGAGAGAGAGAGAGAGAGAGAGAGAGAGAGAGAGAGAGAGAGAGAGAGAGAGAGAGAGAGAGAGAGAGAGAACGGAAGAGAGGGAGAGCGGAAAAGAGAAAATGCGCGGAGGAGAGGGAGAGAGAGAGAGAGAGAGAGACACAGAGAGTTAGAAGGGGGCAACTCGGGCATTCGCCGCTTATATGTCCCAAGAGCGAGGGGGTCCATCGTCAAGGGAGCTCCACCGTCGTGGACTCGTGTGCGCGACCGCAAGGGAATTACTGAGGATTACATGAAAATTCTATTATCGTCTTACCGTCGTGCCTCATGACCCCGAGGCGAGCGCGAGCGCGCGCACGACGAAATCGCGGACTGATGTTACGTATCAATCCTCGTTTCGACGCGACGCGTCCTGGCGAATGCGCCGGGATGCACTCCGATCTGGGCTGCGCGCGACGTGCTTTTATTCGGCTTGCGAATGACAGATCTTGACGCGCATCACCGTCAGCATCGGTATCCGTTATGGATACGCGGGTTCGCTTCGCGGTACCACGATAACACGTACGCGCTGCGCTGTCTGCAGGGCTCGCGCACAGCGACCTTTATCGGAAAGGGGGTCAGTTACAATATCGGTTTGCTCGCCTCACCGTTATTTTTTCCCCTTTTCGACGACGAGCGACGCGCGAGCCGACCGCTGTTAACAGACTGCGTTAACAGCGTTTCTGTCTGAATTTCGCAGCGCGCGTATCATCGCGAGACCGTGGTCGATCGACAGTTAGTAGTACGCGGTGAGCACATTTTTGGAGAAGAGAGGAGTGGAAAAAGAAACAAGTATCCTCCCTCCTTCTCCGTTGAAGATCGTCGTCACGGTCTCTGGCGAGGGTAAAGCGCGTCCAAATATCACCGAATTCGAAATAACGGAGTGCGCTCGTCGGAAGCAATTAACTTTTATGAGAGGCCGAATATACAAAACACAGTCGCGCGTTTCGGCGTGAGGAACGAGAGAGCGCGGGGCCAAATCCCATGTCCATTACGAGCTCCGAAGAGGAGCGATCCCCCGCTAAGCGGACTTAACATTATGTTTAACGTCGGCGACGCGTGATACGCGGAGCCGATAATACGAGGCGCGAACCGCCCCGCGCGATTAATCGCGCAGCTCGCAAAATTGGCGTCACGCAACAAATTGACTCCACCCGCCGGCGCGACGTCATCCCGACGACGTACACACGACGGTCATATATCCGGCTTTATAAGGGCATGCGGTCGGGACGGGCAAAGGGAGAAGCAAAGGGGAAAAGTGGTCAGTCGAAAGCGGCCTCGCCGCGGCCAATTAACATGCGCTCTCTCTCTCTCTCTCTCTCATTAATCCGATTAATTATGAATTACGCGAAAAGTCTGTTATCGCCTTAGAGTGCGTGTCGCCGTGGCGGCGGGATCATAGCGGCGATAACGATAGCGCGCCGCGGCATCGATCGCTTTCGCGTACATTCACCGCGCCTCATTAACCCTCGCTGTGGCGTACGGCCGCAGAGGAGCGAGCTCGAAGAGCTGTTAACCCCGGGCGAACAGCGTCCCGAAATTGGGGCCTTAAGTAATCCGCGGGGCGCGTAGTCGCGCCCCGGCAGAAATCTGCCTCGGTTTCAGCCGGCGGTGGTTATTTCACGAGCGAGAGCACCATCCCCGGCCAGAATTGTCGCATCAATCCGTCTTGATTACGCAATCGCGCGCTAACGTTACGCATTATCATATCCGACGAGAGACAACAAACGTTCTCGGAAGGACGATAAGCCACGATCACGCTCGACGGCGGAGCACAACGCGCCTTTAATGCAAAGGCTGAAGTTCCTCTCGCCGGCTCCTTCGGCTCGTTCAAGTCGAGCGAGATCGTTGATGCGGATCGCGATCATATATTTGCTTGGACTTGGACTTTCCGTGGCTGGCCGTGTTTCCAGCGCCGCGCCGTGAAACGCGGTGGTCGACCCGCGGGAAATCGGTGATCCAGCGGCGCTGAACGAAACAGTCGAAAGCGAGATAATTATCATATTCATTACGTCTCGCGCGTTCGTCCATTGATGGTTAACCGAATGTCAAAATGCTGTTCTAACGAAACATTAAACGACAATCATTTTCATATCGGGACGGAGGCCGCTGTTGTGGCCGGCTACAACACCGCGTGCGTCCCTGATCCGACCGGGCTGTCGCCACGCCATCGTATTTTCCGACAATTACCCCATATGCGTAGAGACAAATAGCAAGCTCCCTCCTCCTCTCTCTCTCTCTCTCTCTCTCTCTCTCTCTCTCTCTCTCTCGCTCGCTCGCTCATTCTACTCTCTCCTCCTCCCCCTCCCCCTCCTCCCCTCCTCCCGCTGGCTCTCAAATTGAACGTGACGATCAGTGCCCAGGGCTGGCGAGCGTGGCGAACGATCGGCGGTGGCTGGACGGTGCGGGCGGCTCGCCGCAACCAATTACCGCTCTCTCATTAACCCTGTAATAATCGCCGCGCCGTCTGCGTTTCTGTCGCTCTCCGTCCCTCTTCCTCGCGCGCCCTCTCTCTCTTTGTCACTCCCACCGTGAGCTGCATCGCGCAACGCGCGGGTACATAATCGCTCGTGAAAAAGGGCGCGCGGTGCTCGAAACGAAATAATTGTCTGTAAGCGCAACGGGCCGGCAGGATCGGATCTGCTCTATTCTGTCTCCGAATAACGTCGGCACCGATGTATCCGAATCGATCGAAGCTGCGATATTTAACATCTTACCCACTTCGGAAAGCACATCGACGAATGTGAGCGCGCCGTCGCGACGCTCAGTTTTGAGAAGGGAGCTACGACGAACTTGCGAGTCGCTCGGGTTCGAGCGACGGTTTAAATGTGCGCGGTAGACCGATCTTAATTAAGAAAATTAAGCTACTTATTGCGCAGCTACGAACTTCAGCTCTCCCTTCTCCCCGTCCCCTAACCCTGTCTGCTCGCCTGCCTGCCAGCCAGCCTACCAGCCTCATGTCTCATGGTTCTCCCGTCTGCTTCTTCCGCTTCCTTCCCGATTCACGCACAAAGCAAGCCTGACCCCTTGCATCCCGCCTCCCTTTTCACCAGGTGGCGATCCTTAATGAGCGCGCGGCTAATTGATCGGGACTTTATTAACGCCAGAAGCATCGAAATCGGTCGGCGCGAGGTATCGGAGAAGTTCACGGAAGAAATGCGCCGACGCAATTTTATAAGCAGCGAGTACTCGAACGTTCATTAAATACGACGACTGTATTGCCCGATGGGGCGATATTCTCCTGTCGGAGGGATTGATCGGAGGGCTGTTTGTGCGATTATACGCGCTTAACCGCAGCGTAAAAATAATTCTCGATTCGTGAGTCTTATGGATAGGTCTTGACGATAATGCAACATATCCTGTGTATTTTTTTTAGAAAGAAACTCCAGGAAAGTATAAAAAAGTGAAAGATGAAAAAGTTGTTGCTATACGCAAAAGGATTCTAATATCTCCGTCATATATACCTTCGCCTTAGAGACACATCATAATTCAAACTCTCACAAATGACTTGATAAAATCAATTGAGACATATTAAAAGTACATGTACAGACGTGTATATAAGATGAAATCGAGATGATTACTTATCTACAGGACGTCTAGAAGATTGGAGTTTGAAATTTTAATCGATCAGCTATTTCAGAAATACGGTACAACAGTGTTACAAATAAGAAACAAGATATTTATTGCAACATAGCGGCTGACGGAGATGAATTGAGCTGATTTGTTAACGATATCATCAGCGGAGGTATTTCATCAAAATCCGCAAAATATAAATAGGATTTACGAGGCACAGCGACGGCTTATCTGCGAGGATTTAAGTCGACGATAGGAATCTTCTCGGATTCCACTTCGCATTTTCGACGTGCTTTTTTTACGTACTAGTCGGAATCTCTTTATTGCAACGCAACCACTCTTGCGACTTAACGTCAAGCCGGTGAAATATTACGTTTCTCGTTATAAGGTCTCCGTTATAAGAAAACGCGAATTGTGTATGAGTATGAGTATGTTGTGTGTGTGTGTGTGTGTGTGTGTGTGTGTGTGCGTGTGTGTGTGCGTGTGTGTGTGTGTGTGTGTGTATATGTGCGCGGTACCATAAAATGGGGTAAGATTGCACTAATAACAGAAACAGTTCTATATTCTGACGTCAACGGAGTCTTAAAACTGTATGGTTTTTCTAAATCAAGTCACAAATATAAAATGGAATAAAAAATAAAGTAAATTAGAATCGAATGAATAATAGGTTCTAGTTTCTTATACTTGGCAAAATTTATTTAAATTTCTGCCTTAGAGACTTGGTAATGAAGATATTCAAATGTTGAAAGCTAAAGAACAGTGCGAATTAAAATAATTTCAATTCAAAGTTTCACAAAGTTAGAATAAGCTAAGAAACATCATAAGGAATAAGCTGAGAAATATTAAAGACCTTCGCTCTTGATTACGTGACTCCACGTGACAGGCTGACATCGGAAGGAACTATAATTAAGGGACAGAACTCCGCAAGAAGCGAAGACAAGACGCGGACGTAAACTCACGCATAAAATTGTCAACTTGAGATATTCCGAAGGAGGGCGAACATGCATGCGGAGTTGCACGATAAAAATGCCCGAAATACTTTTCGTCGCATTTCGCAATAACCCACTTCCCTTTATTTCGATTTTTCCGACGACTTTCGCGGCACTCGGCCGTATATTGAAATTTTCGTCACACACGTGGGAACATAAGGACAGCCCATACACGTATGGCTCGGCGATAAAGGACGCGCAGCTTATTGCGGGACGGAGAGTCATACGCTGGATGGAAGCCCTTGTTTTCCCTTTATGGGGTGCGTGCAACTGCGAATGGAATATACATGAGCAGGTCCGCGGCTAAGATACGCTAGAAGGGTGCAGCCGATAGCTGGCGCATGCACCCACCGCGCGGACCAGAAACCTTTTCAAGGAGATGCGCCCCCGGAGACCGCGCCAACGCGCGCGCGTCTCCCTCCACGAGGACGACGCCTCAGGACGACCCTTAATTTTATACTTGCTACTCGCGCGGCGACGCGCGGACTTCTGTCAGTCTTTGGTCTCGTGGGAATCACGCAAAAAGACGCACTACCCCCGCGAAGACACACACACCGCCGGATCGTCTCTCCCCGACGACGAGGGTCTTCGCCGGGACCATTTAAATTCCACGAGATCTCTTCATAAGAATAGAAAATACTCGTATTACCAGCGGCTCGAGAGATGCCGGCCCGGCATGGCGGTACCTCGCAGTTATTTTTGCCGAAAGAATAATCGCTCAAAGATCGTATCATTTTTACTTCAAATAGCGTACTTATTTCAGCCTGGCGCGTTGTATCGCGCGCTATTCATCTCGAAAGCTCTCTCAAGTAATCTCGCGCTGTCGCAACTTTTGTGAGATAACTTTTCTCACTGGCACTCAGTGTGATTGTAACACGTTCTCAATATCGTAATGCTAACAATACACGTTATCAAGAATTATTAAACGTCCGCGGAAGAGAGCGTTTCTCTAAGAAAAGTAATAAAATACGTATCGGGCTTTATTATGTCGTCGACGTGGACGTTTTTACGGTCGCGACGGAAAAGGAGAAAGGACGTCTTGACGTTCATTGCACCACACAGATCCATTTTTACGGGTTCTGTGCTCGTTACTGTGGCGCCGCGACGTTACTTTTATTATGTATCGCACGAGTCGGAATTTATCGCTCCACCAGGGCGAGGAAATAGTGAATGGTGAGGAAGAGAGAGAGAGAGAGAGAGAGAGAGAGAGATGCGGAATTTTCGGACTAGCCGGAAAGTTTATCGAAACGTCGTTAAGCAGTTACCTCCGGCACGGTCGATGGCGTCATTCGTTTTGTTACAGCTGGCTGTGCTGCAGCGCCACGTAAGTGCTTTCCGCGGGATGTTTAGGCTTGGAAAGGCGAAGCCGGTCACGTTCTCGATATCGGAGGCGTCGCCGTTCTCTGTACACACTCCGTAGCCTCCTTTCAACAGGGCGAGAATCATTGGGTCATTGAACCGACCAAATAACACGGGGCGCATTGCGATGTACATTGCGGTCGGTCGTATTTGCGTGAGCACCGAATTATTTAATCCGTTTCGTCCCCACCGTGATCATCGGATGGGGAAGAAACCCACCCAATGCGGACGGAGAAGTGAAATTCAGTCGTAAGGAATATTCCTCATTTCGCTTGACGGGACTCGTACGTGGCGGTGCAAACCTACGGTACCTCCTCCCCCGAAATTTTCCCTAAGGACACGTCCTAGCCTCCTGGCTGTCCCTACTTCTCACGCGCTTTGGCGCGCACGTGTCTTCGTGTCTTGTCCTTATCGATTTTTATGTAACGCAGTTCCTTCGCTATCTCACGTTTCTCTTCCCCAGCCTGCAGCTCGACGTGGGCTCGTCTGTTACGTCACCTCGCGCGACTTTATCATATTTCGACGTAATCGAGATCTCTCGTCATCGCTCGCGATCATTTCGAGACCATCGTACCACTCTCGATACCCTCCGCGAGTGCCACTCGAAAGTTCGTGATGAGAAACAGACGAGTCTTGTGGGGTCTCGAAGTTACCGAGCGCGCATTCTTGTAAACTTCCAGCCGCGTCTGAGCTAATAAACTCTTCAGGAGGGATAAATACGTCCGTTTCCATTAATCTTACCTCCCCCCTTCCGCCGTGCTCCACGGACATACGCTTTCTTTTCTCGACTACCGGCGACTCTCCCGATGAATCGCGTGCCAACTTGTGATTTTCAGCAGAGAATCACAATGCGTAAATCCTTCTTCGCAATACGTTTCAATACGAACGAATGGATATAAAATCGCGCGCGCGCGAACGTTGGATGTTGATATAAAGTATAATAGAGCCTGCAGAAAGAACCGAGTACTAAGGTGACAAGTCAAATCACTGGGACAAAAGAATATGTTATCAATGGGTGCATTCACGACACTCAACGGCTGAGCAACTGTTGAATAATTCGTCGACGTTGTTGGAACCGAATGTAAGGATCTAACAGTATTAAGGACCAATAGTCACTAATCGCTCAGTGAGCGCTTTGTTTTCTGAACGCAACCAATAACTACGAGTATTCGGATATTTGAAAATGCCGTCATCATCAATCTGCAACTGTAAATAATTCCGACCGCTCGATATCTCGACGTCAAAGTTGTAGTCGAGTGTTCCGACTACCCGCATCAAAAAGAGTAAAGCGCGAACAATGGAGCGCGAGCGCTTTCGAGCTTGTGCACGTGGCGTAAAATTTGAGATATAAATATCAACATCCACTCACGCATCTTCGCGTTATTTTCAGCGCGAAGAAACACCGCGCGTATTCATCGCACAAACGCACTCCCAAATAATCAACGTATTTCGCAAATGATAAATACGCCCGGGAATAGATTGCGCGCCGCAATGATTAATCGTTTCTCTTCGAGCGCCGGCACCCTTTGCATTTATGAATCGCGACGATGCGCAAAGGCGCGCAGGAAAGGGCGTATCCCTCCGAGTCCTTTATCAGTATTCGCGCAAACTGCCGTCGCGTAAGTGACACAGTGCATCGATATTAATATTCGTTCGTCGTCGTTCCCCTCGCGCGCCCGCTCCCTGCGTCCCCGCGTCCTAATGATGCTTCCTCTGTTCATTTCCACTTTCCGGGAGAGTACAAAGCGCCGCGTTAAATTATACGCTCCGTAAACAAGAAACGCGCAGAAGCACTCGAGCTCATGGTGGCGTGGTTAAATGTGCGCGCTTATTAAAAAAATTCGTTTCGAGGCCGCACTGTTCCTCCGTCGCCGTTTTAAGATCTGCACGGTCGTCGGCAACAGATCGCGCCCTCGAAAGCGCTTCATTCAATCTTCATTCATGACACAGCGATATAACGTTAAAAAAGGTTCCGCGTCTCTCAGCGAGTGCGGACACAGCGATGTAATGGATACAAATCTTTCCCCCTCGATGAAAAAGCTTAATCTGTCCGTAACGACGCGAGATTCTCATTTGCGCAATTGCCCGGATCATCCGGATTTATATTCTTAACTAGCTCGACATGACGACGGACGAGAACATTGCTGAAAGTACATTGTAAATTTTCGATTTCGACGAAGCCTTCCGCTGTCTTGTTTGTTTGCAACTTTCCCGGCGTAACTTACGGCTCTACATCACGCTGAGTGTGTATCATTTCACATGAGAGAGTTTTCTACACGGGCTACAATATGGTCGTTTGGCGGGTTATACAATGCTCCGGCCTAGCCTGATGCGTCTCTCGTAGGTGAAGTTCGACCCCGAAGCCGCAGATTGATGCGTCGAATTATATTTGTCGCAGGGCGCAGCTGCTGTCTAAATTATACGCTACATTTAGTCGCCGAGCCATCCTCCTCTCCCCCCTCTCTCTCTCTCTCAGACAGCCCTCACGAATACTCTCTCCCTCGCATCGGCTTTGATGTACTCCCGGGATCATAGTAGTCAATGAATTTTATTCTTTCGCGGCCGTGTCGAGAGCCGAATCTTCTTGCGGACGATCAATGTTGGATTATTAAGCCCTTTTTAACGAGGGTCGTCCAGATACTGCGCCGTCGTTAGGCGCGCATCTTTAATCGTTTCACAATCGTAATTCGGATAAAGAAATGAGAAATTTCAATCCGTCGCAACCGAGTGAGTAAATTACGAGAGTCGATGTCGAGCGAATAAATAAAAAAACGCATTTTCACTGGATCCTTACTGGATCATCTTGGATGGATTTTTTAGTCGATTCTGAGTCGAGGCTGAGGAGATTTTCAACCTAAAACCGACGACGATATAAAATTTTATTCATCCCGTGTCTTCCATTATTCAAAACAGGAGTCCCTCAAATCTGCGTAAGAAAAGACGTCGTCTGCGCAAACATTACCCTCATTTCCCCGAAGACATTTATCCCCGAGTGATTTCGATAAAAGAGGAGAAGACCTCGAACGGTCTGACCTGACGAAATTTAAGGTACAATGGGATTTTGCTCGTCGAGGATTTGTTTATTCGCGAGAATCGACCCGCGAGGATGGGCCGAGGAACGTCGTGTCTATAATTCTCACCTCGTAAGTTTCCGAGCCTCGGGCTCAATATTCGATATTATCGCCTCTCGTAAAGTAAGTTCCACACGTTCAAGTATTTTTACGATTACTTCTTAGAGGAACGGAAAGGGAAGGGAAGAACGCACCGACGCGCCAGCAAACGGAGAGTATCGATAATTGCCCTGTAACGTGCTCATGAAGCCTGTGTAAAATTGATAATCGTGTCCAAAACTGTTTTAAAACTAATTTTTTTTAACAATCACCGGAGCATAATGACGGTGTATAAAGGTTTTTCCAACCATTAGCCATCATAGACCTTGCTCCATGAACTGTAAAGACCTCGGCTTTCTGTATCGCGTTCAATGTATTCAATGCCTACGGCTAGGTGAGCTTGATAACAGCGGCAGACAGGTGGTAAACAGGGAAGTAACTAAGGTCCCGGTGTATGAGAGAAGAGCTGGCGTTAATTCCGCGGGACAGAATTTACGAACGACGCGAAGGAGGCACACCGGGGACGCCGCGAGAGAGAGAGAGAGAGAGAGAGAGAGAGAGAGAGAGAGAGAGAGAGAGAGAGGCAGGCAGAGGGAGAGGGAGAGAGAAAGAGAGCGTCGTCTTTTATAGTAGGTCACAATCGCCGGAAGCGATAAAGGGCGACCTAACTCTTGCGCGAAACAACCTAAAACTGTAGCATCAGCGAGCACACGTTGAATGAACTTAACTTCGCGCGATATAACTTCGTAATTTAACGTGCAAAGTGGATTGCGGGGCGAGGGAGATAGAACAATATTTAGACGGCGCATGCTAAAATTGGAATCAAGGTCTAATTACAGAATTATCGCAAACTGAACGGTTTACCGTACACATATTGGCGTATCGGTTTGTTCTAGTTAGTTAGTTACATGAAGACTCGACGCAATTGGTTAACCAGAATTAACCGATGTATCGCCTTCGACTATTGGCTTCTTGCCGAATTATACACTCTGAATGCTTCTACCAAATGTACTCGAGATGTACGGACCAGTCAGTATATTTTGACGGAGAAAGCGTTCGCTTTCTTCCATTACTGCCGTGTTACTTCCAAGCTATCCCGTGAAAATTCAATTTTGCAAAGCAACAAAATAAAACAAATTAAAACCCATACACATCGGAGGCGGGGTCGAAATAGCGTGAGAAAAAGCGACAGTGCCGATAAACAGCTCGAAACAAATGGGGGAAAAGTTGTCATGTTGCAAAAACGATCTTCACGCTCGCGATTCTTCGCACGGCGCAGTTGCGCGGATAAAGAGAGTGCTGTGCGTCGCCGAAAACGACACAAGTTGCATAATTCATCCCGGCCGAATGGCCGGGAGAGGTACACCCCTGGCCCTGCCCGTTCTGCGCGATAACGCGGCCGCTCGTGCGTTAAAGTCGATAGCACACGCGGGAGCAGGTGGACTTGTCGATAGCGTGTCGTCGATGAAGAGACCGTATTAGCGACACGCTGTTCACGAAGATGTAGGTGACAGTACGGTGCTCGCTGAGCCGACACGTGTTTACACGCGGATCTCGCGCCGCGAAACACAAGCGTATATCGGCCGGTGGTGTATGTGTGTGCATGTGCGTGCGTGTGCATATATGTATGTATGTATGTGTGCGGTACGCAACTTCTCCCCGACGCATTTCCCTGCGGATTCCGACGCGACGCGACGCGACGCGACGCGACGCGACGCGCCTGGCTGCCGGGGAAATTCGTCGACCTTTAGCGTAATAACCGGGGGAGCGGCGGGAGCGACGACGTCGCGGTCGTTGTTGTTGTCGCCGGGCCGGTTATCCTCTTTATCCGTCGTCGTCGGGAGCGACGGGGAGGGGGGGTGTGCTGGTACGTCCGCGTACGTGACTCGCGAAAATACCCCGGCGCAGGATGAACGGCGCGAGACGTCGGGCGCGCGATAAAAACTCACGAAAATAGTCGCGGAAAAGGACACACAAAGCGCGCCTTTGTGCGGCCGCGTCGCCGCGCACGCGCCGAAGAAATTGCCGCGAACCTCCCTGAGAATTACGACGAGTTCGCGGCGCTCGGGCAAGCGTGAGGATGTCATAATTTCCACGACTGTGTTATTCGTCGCTATCTCGCCGCGAGCGGGCGCGCAGATTTTACTATCTCCGAAACCGCGGTGAGGATAAATCGGCGGAGAGCATCACGAATACCCGATGACAAACGTTTCAGGAAGCGAAGGGAATTTCGGTGCGATTCAGGAGGACTGATTCCTCGAGGATAACCTCGTGAGAGAGCTTTTAACGCTCCTTCGTGAATGCGCCTTATGACTCCTCGTTCGCGATATTTCACCGTCACAGTGCATTTACATCGGATGCGGACCGAGGAAAGCTGAAACGACGACTGCTCTCCTCCGTCGTTTCGACGAGAGGGACGCAGAGGAAGAAGGAGGGCAAGCGAGAGAGAGAGAGAGAGAGAGAGAGAGAAAGAGAGAGAGAGAGAGACAGTTAATTTTGTCTCTCGTCTCGTCCATCCCGGCACGGCGCGCGCCTCGGGCGGCGGCGATCGATAAAATTAATCCATTTAGATATTTCAAATGAACCCCCGGCGCGATGCCTCGATGCATCCCCATCGGCGGGGCTCACGGCGCTTCACATCGAGCATACAAATTCGAGTAGCGGCGAGTTTTCAAGTGGTCGATCGCGAGCCGAGGCACGGGGTAGCGACGGTAGGTCCGCCGACCTCCGCGGGATATTGTACGCGGCACACGCCGGGCCCCCATGAATTATGCATATTTTCCGCGATATGAGTGCCTGAGTGATGGCCCGGCACGTAGCTTTGACAGGCTGTAAATTAGAATAGGAAAACCGACAGAGATGGTCGCGCACGGCCGCGCGTCCGCACGATTCCGGCGCGCGGCCTATGACCGAAGAAGCGACCGAAGAAGGGTTTCGGCTGCTTCAGGAGATATTAATTCAAGGGGTGGGATGTGAAGATACACACTAAGCAGCTCGTTGTATTTTAATGATTTATCACCGCGTCGAGGCAACACCCGTCGGGGCTTCCCGCAATCTTTTAATTGTGGCGTCGTTTGCCAGCGAAGTTACTCGTTACTACGTCACGTGTGGTTAGTATTTTCCTGCGCGAGGATTAAACGGGACGTCGAAAACAAATTTCCTCGTCCGCACGTCGCGAATTGCTCGCACAGTCGGAAGAATTACAAACGAATTTGCCGTGGCTACATCGTAAACGTCGGTTGTGCGATAGAAACAAATTGACGTCCTGTAATCCCGGCTTGGTCTTGTTAAGTTAGTGGTTAAAAAGCGTATTCTCGACCACCGTCAGGTTGCCAGAAACAGAGAGAGAGAGAGAGAGAGAGAGAGAGAGAGAGACAGAATTGCGCATACCGGAGTCGTCATGCGGTACACCAATCCATCAGCTGCGCCCGTAACATACACGCGACAAGCATGAAGCGTTTGTATCGGAAAACGGCGGAAGGAAGGATACGTAAAATATGAACACGATGACGAGTGCGCCTGTGTTTTTCGCCCGCAACAAATTGGTGAGATATGCGGACACGTATGCGTCATATGACACGTGTAGCTCGCCGTGCTACAGCGTTTTGGAATTGGTCCAAGCAGGAACCTCGTTCCCCGACGACTTGTTATGGTTATTCGTACAATAATCGGGATTGTTTATCGCGAGATAAAACAGCCAACGACGCTTTCGCGCATCGCACGATATGTCTCGCGCCCTTCTATCTTGGCTATCTTGGAACCTCGACACGTCGAGATATCAAGAATGAATACGCGATCGTATCGCGAAGATCAATTTTAACCGTGCACTTTGCGACGAAGTCTAGTTTTCAAGGCAAACTCTCTCTCTCTCTCTCTCTCTCTCTCTCTCTCTCCCTCTCTCTCTCTCCTTCTCTATTATTCTCTCCTTCTCTATTATTCTCTATTATCTGGTATGTTCGCAATTGAACATCATGCTTATACATAGACGCCGCGAAATATCAAGCCAAGACCTGAATTGAGATTTTCTTCATTTATCGCGCACCAGAAACGTATTTCACGAAGATATCGTGGCTTGATATGTAACGGTTCGAAAATGTCGCTTAAATTGTCGCTTAAGTGCGCTATTTAAGGAGGGATCGATAGAAAAAGATCTCCGCGGTTGGAATTCAGGTTGCCGGTTCCGCGCGTAAAGGAAGTGCGAACGCCAGTGACAAGAATACACCGCATCAAACTACCGTATAGATCTCTCCCGCTCTCCCTCCTTCCCCCCTCACTCTCTCTCTCTCTCTCTCTCTCTCTCTCTCTCTCTCTCTCTCGCTCTCTGTCTCTGTCTCTGTCTGTCTACCTAAACACATTCCACTTAATACCGTACATATAGTTGTATATATACGTTGTTGTATGTGCCTATCAACCGCCTGCCGATCCAATATGTGCGAGGTGATATTGGCGATCGGGCGCCCATACACGTTCTGGTACATAAAATAAATACGAGTATCTCCTGTTCCTGCGTCACGATTCCTCCTCCCATCGTCGCTACGCGGCTTCGCTGCGCGTTAAAAAATACAAGCGATAAAATATACGTCGTGCACGGGCGTTTATGCATATTACATATGTAAAATACAATGTCCCGTGCAATATTCAAAAGCGTAATGGCACCGTACTCCCATGACCGGTAGCGGTGCGCACCGACGACTCCGTCGTGTAAACGCCGTGCTAGTCACTGGCATCAACATTTTAATATAATCATAGCGAAATATTCGTAGTGGAATACCCGTGTGTATCTTTCGCGACGGGTCGTCTTTCATTCGTCGGGCACCCGTACCTTCGCGGGTCGAATGCATTAACGGTATTTTTCCCGAGATACGACGATATATTTCACCCCTCGACACATTTCGTCCGTCGAATTTCCCGTTACTTCACTCAGTGTTTTGGTTATCGCGTATTGTACGTCGTGTTGGGAAACAAAAAAGTTTTTCTCCTTACTGTTACGTGATACACGGCGCATGTGATGATATAACGATACATACGCGCCGAGCGCGCGCGCGCGCGCACGCGGTATATCCGATAATGTATACCCGCGTAAGTTTTTACAATATTACACGACGCTTTGATATTCTCGACATTCGGGTAAGATGATATGGACGTCACGGGTATGATGGATTACACGTGAAATGCAATAACAATATGCGCGCCAAGCTTCTCGTGACATTTAACGGTGCACGTCACTCTTTAATAAATGAAACGATCCGCGAGATTTTCCGAATAAATCTGCGGGAATAATACACGGGTCACATAATGAGACACACGAAATCACGGTTCACGAGATTAAACGCGAAATAAATTTCATACACCGTCGTCGTCGCGGGAGAGGCTCATAAAAATGACGGGACAGAAAGCGCCACTGCGAAAATCGCAATTACTCACTTCCCCATTTTCCCATGCACGCACGTTTAAAATTTCACCTACCTACGTAGACTGTCGATAGGCTGTCCGACGTATCATCATCGTATCGGGCCTCGTTGTCAATTCCAGCAAAGGCGGAAGGCGAAAGCGAAGGCGGGGCTCCCCTCGGGGCGGGAGAGGCGCGATGAAAAACGGGCTTTGGAAAACGGGCTTTGGGAAACCGGCGGCCTGTGACCGGAATACGACGCACATACGCATACAATAGCGCATGCCGGCATTATCTGTGGTAAATGAACACCCATAACGCGCGCGTGAATACTACGAGCACGCGCGCTCGGAGGAGAGAAGGACATCTCAATGGCCGTTATTCCATTATTCAACGATCACTTGACCCTTTCGGAGCGTTAAAGAGCGATCGAGTGTTTACAATTATTCGCGAAACTACGAGGAGGGTAAAATCCGCGCGCGGATTTTTCTTTTTCCCCCTCATGTCGTGACGTGACATCGAACGCGCGATTTTTCGACGACGCGAATTTCGCGCGATTTCGCGGTGTTTAAGTTTTTTCCCCTTCCGCTGCCTCGCGTGTCTGCCGCGCGTTGATGTTATTTTATCGCGCACGCGTTGGACGCGGCAGGTATCGCGAATTTTACGGGATATTTGCAAATTCTATAAAAAGGAAAATACCGCTCTCTGATAACGGCGCAGTCATAACACGCTCGCCCGCCTAATCGATATCTCTGTTGCATCTGTCGAATTTACCCTTCCACAGGTTGAACGCACCATAATTCCACTTCGCGATCCGGCTATGAGGCTTTTATACCACCCCCTCTCGTTCGCTAGCCCCTAGCCCCTCCGGTCGCCCCGACGATCGCCTGACAATACTGCAGCACATTGGCGTGTATTATATATAGGAATTATTACGCTGCGCGGCGTTAAACGCGCCAGCCTTGAACAAATATAATAAATATATATCGGGTGGTCGCGTCGGCGCGCGCGCGGCCCTAAGTAGCATTGAAGCGCGAGCCTTATGGCACCCGAGCGGTGTTTCCGTTCGCGCTACATTTCGCGCGATCGCATCAGCATGTGCGCACTCGCACATACTGACGTATGTATGTATCTGGGTCGAAAGATATCAGTCTGCGATCTGCCGCTCGATGGCCGTTAGCGCCGCTGCGTTCGCCGGCTAATGCACGAGCCGATCGAGGTCAGACTCGCTTGTTCTCGGATCAATTACGAAAACGGTGGGGGCATTTTCAAGCCCTGACGCCGGTTAATGGTTTATTAAAGCGCGAAGATCGCTTTAATGCTAGATACGTAGGGCGGCACGCCAACGCGGGCGGCGGCTAAAAATATAGTCGTTACGTGCGCGACTCACGGCGAAAGGTCAGTGGTTTCGCACCCTCCTCCTGTTTACTCTTTAATGCGTAGTCAAGTATAGTCAAGTCGCTGCGTGCGTATGGCCGCAGCGTGGGAGCATTCGAAATCCTGCGCGATAATTTGAGAGCTCGCGACCTAGAAATCGCGCGCGAGAGCGCAAGCGGGGAGAAGAGAAGACGAGGGTGAGATCCGACGATGTATAAAATATCCGCGCCGGGGCGGTCACGAAGTCTTGTGTCTCGCTGCAGCAAGCGCGGATTAATCTCCCAGACTGACTTGAATCGTTACCTTCGCCCTCAAAGCCCTACAAGAGTTTCCTCCGAAGAAATATGTAAACGCGACCGCAGCCTCGCATACATTTCGTCGAGCGCGCGCGCGTGCGGCTTTGTAAGACGATGCATCGCATTTGTAACCTCCCGTGCGTGCCTCGTCCCGAGGGTTGGCGAAAGGCTTGAACCGCACAATAGCATTTTGCCCGCCCCCGATCGCCGACAACATCATCGTCGTCGTCGTCGTCGTCGCCTTCGTCGTTGTTATCGAAGTACATCGAGCCGTCCGACCTGACCCGACCCGAAAAATTTGCAACGCTCCCCGCTGGCCGCGGGGTCTCGTTCGCTTTATTTCTCCGGGCTCTATCTCCTTCGGGATATCCCCTTTTACGTATACATCGCCGGCAAGCGGGTTATCGATTTGTTGGCAACGGTGTAAGCTTCAAAGCCAATTCGTCAGGCGGGTCTCAAGACGGGGCGACCGCGCGACGACGGCGTCGGCGGCGTCGGTGGCGTCGGCACGAATTCGCGACGTTAACCCAGATCGTCGTCCTTGGAGATCGTCCAGCCGGCCGGGCCGCCGTTGCCAGGATACCCGGAGCCGGACGATCCAGCGAGAGACAGAGAGAGCGAGCGAGAGAGCGAGAGAGCGAGAGAAAGAGAGAGAAGGGGGAGAGAGATCGCCGCGGAAAATACGCGCCGGGTGCTTTTTGCGCTTCGCGGCCCGAAACGGGATTCCAGCCAGCCAGACAGCTAGCCAACCAGCCAGTGGTCCGCTGTTTCTCGCAAAAGAGATCGCCGAGAGTTTTCGAGGTTCGTAAAAGGATCAAACGACAGCACCACCGTCAGTGCCGCCGTCGCCGTCCGCGACGCGGTTGGCAAAAGAAGAAGGAAGTCTTAATGAGGGAGAAATTTGCAGCCGACTGTATTGCAACGCGCGAAAGTACGCGCGACGCTTCGACCTCGTAGGTCAATATTAATCGGGCGATCGCGCAGCGCATTTCTTGTCTCAAATTCAAATAAAAACTTGTACTTTCAATGACAAAAATATCGCGGGGGAATTAGCGTACTCTTTCTCTCGTTTTTTTTACTCCTTCGCACGATAATCGGTTACAAATATTTTCTTCGGCGGATCTTTCGCTTCGCAGCTCGGTGTATACTTTCACACGCATGCGCAATGTATTTGTCGGACAAAGCTGTTTCTTCTATTACGTTTCAATGGAAACTTCGTTAAAATACTTTGCGCGATTCGTGCTTTCGGCTATTTCTGCTCTCTCGCCGTGCACAAAGGACAAGCTGCGATTGTGCAATTGCAATGCTGCAGGGGCGCAAATTTCATTGCGCGTTATTGTGCGGCAAAGTGCACTTGAGAAATTTCCACCGAGAATTGAGGATTTCCGTAGTGTTTCGCGCTTTGGCCTTTTCGCGTTGGCAACGTGCGCAAACGTTTTAACGAGAACAAGAGGGAAATGTTTATCAGCTAAATGTAAAATATCGCGTGTTACTAACAGCGATGTTACTAGTTATTAATTAAAATTTATTCGCCCCCAAATGAGGGTGTCAGGGGAGGGGAGTAAAAAATGCGGGACAAAATGCAACGGCAAATATTTCCAACGGATTTTCACGCGGGACGGCGCGGCGGCGCGGGGGGCGTCTCGTTCTCAAGTACGGCAAATACGTCAACGAAATTTTACTCGATATTATTTAGGTAGCGCAGAGAATGACGAGAATTTTCTTCCGACAACTCCCTCCTGCAAATTTAGGTCGCGCGTCTTCGGCATTAAATTCTTTCGCGCGACTGCCACTTACGCGTCTACTGGTGTGCGCACATGCAACGTCCGCGAGCGGAAGGGCGATGAAAGGCGCACTTTGTACTTGAGGGTAGGTACGTATCGAGTAAATGAGATATAAATTTCCTCTCCCGGCGTTCGTCGATCATTTATTCGACGTTCTCGATCGCGTCGCGGATGGAGGAGCACGGCGCGGGGGAGCCAGGGGCGATATATACACTTAAATAAAGGGTCGGCCACGTCGCTCGTGGACGTCCTAAATAGATGGGCAATGGGCTCTTGAATTATGAGCGTCCGTATCGGGTTGGTCTAATGCAATTATCCCTTTTAGAGTATATTGCCTCCATTTGTGTATTAAAATTGAGCGCAGCCGTGTGCGCATTCGCATCGTATCGAGTTCGATTAAATGGACTTTAATTTAAGTAACAGGCGAACGAAAGAATCCGGAAATTGGGTGCAACCGTTCATGGCGTCGATACCGCGCGCGCGCCTTATATGCTTCGTACGATCACGAAGAGAGAGAACGCCTCGTGGATTAAATCATGAACTAGTTCGCAATCATATTCATCTGTCGTATGCAAAATGGAGGGAAAGGGAGGGCGAAAGAGAGAGAATGAGAGAGAGAATGAGAGAGAGAGAGAGAGAGAGAGAGAGAGAGAGAGAGAGAGAAGAGAGAATGAAATCGGTGTAATCGTTTGATAGTGGAGATAGAAAAAGACCGCAAAATAATGAAAATGGTAAATTGGATATGTGGAACGTCGAGAATTGTCTGTCGGTACCGCGCATCGCAACTAGTGACGTCGAAAGGATGAAAAAAACCTGTATTTCGCGCTGCCCGCGGCGTCGTCGTTGCAAACGAGAAAACACGCTGGCCGCTAACGTACACAGGGAGATCCAATTATGACAGCAAAGCATTTAGAAAAGATAGTCCAACGCGGAACGCAGCTTCTCATCTTTACTGTAGCCCTCCTCTACGTCGCCCGTGCAATATTTCATATACCTCGCTACTCCCGCACGGCTCGATTCCGAGACGGATCTCGTTGTCTCCGCACTCACACGCGCTCGAGTGATTCAGAAAAATAATATTTCAAGAGAATTGTATTTCAGCACGTTTCACGTTCAAAGATTGAGTGCGCGTTCCAAGAAGTCCTTGGGAAATAATGGGAGCGCCAAATACGATGATCGATAGATACCTATTCATAAATGGATGCGCGGTAGTGAAAATTAACGGCTACATCCGAGAGAAATAATTCGCATTCGACCATAGTTTTATGCGCTCCGCTGATACATCGCGAAACTATAATTCCTGCTAATCCTCGTAAAATCTTGGAAAAACTATGCGCTCTCGCAGCGTTCTCTCGGGAGTCTCTCGGAAATATTCCGGAGGAATATTCATGTAATAACGCCCCCGGTACGCGTTATTTAATACGTACGTAGAAGAATGTTTGCACGACCACAGCGACGGCTCGCCCGGGCCGTTTCCTGACGCGATCGGAAATCGCGTGTGAGCGGCTTTCGCGGCATATCGAAAACCGCGCGCAGAGAGGTATCGAGAGCAGGGGAAACTCGGGGATACGCGGGAAACCTTCGGTGAGGATTTACGCGAGTTTTTCGTGCGGCATAGCTATCGATAAGCGCGCCGAGCGCGAGGACGAGGATACGCGAGGAGATGCTTTTGTACGGTTCGTCCGGCCGCAGACAGTAAAGATAGTGGCTTTAGTAGCCAGGCCCGGGGAGGAGCTCGCTCGCGGTACAAATTCGAGGACTCCGGTAATTCCGCGATACGAGCGGCAACGAGGGTAACGAGCTTCCCGCCAGATTATCTGGCCGACGGCGAGGGCGGAGGATTGTGTTGGCAACGTGTATCCTTCCTCCGTTAGCCGGGACGCGTCGCGGAAAATATCGATCTTCAGCTCTCTCCGTGCCTCTTCTCTGTCTTTCTCCCCCTCCCTCTTTCTCTCCCTCTTTCTCTCTTTCTCTCCGTGCGGCGTTTAACAAGCGCATTACGTTAGCCCCTTTTAAAAGATCGCACTTCTGACTTCAATGGGCCGTGTAATCGGATTAGGATCGACACAATGCGCCTGTGCCGCGAATGTGTAACGTTCCGCGTCGATTCCATCTGCCGGGATTCGACCGGGTACACCCGGTGCATATGTCCGGCCTATTGGCCGTCATATCACTATCCTCTCCGTGTTATCTCCGGCAGCAAGACGCGAGGAAACGCGAGGATGAGCCGCGGATGTGTTAGGAATGAAACAAGCCACTGGAAAATTTCGCCAAGGAGACTCGCGAGGAAGATTTGAGATTCACAAGAGATCCACAAAGTCGTGACCATTCATCAAGTGATGACGCACTACGCGAATGCCGGAGTAAATTTCGACTCCCTTCTCCACATTTCTCAATAACTTTGTCAAATATATATACACCCGTTAAAAGATGAAACAGAATACATAATGAAAGATTTCACGCACCTAGAGATGTGCGATGTATCGCAAGCCACGTCTCTGCGTCGTGCATCTTCCGTCCTGGCGCTACCCCATTCGTCATCCTGGCTCCTGACTGCGCCGGATACTCGCTCGCAGCACCGACACTAACACTGACACTCGCGTAGATATGACGACTTGTACGGAGAAACGCATGTTAATTAACGCGGCGCCGCGCCGACGAGAGAGAGAGAGAGAGAGAGAGAGAGAGAGAGAGAGCCGGATTGAACGTTACTAAGTGCGACGAAATATTTTAATCAGTCCTTGTGAATGAACAACAGCACCGACAGACGTACCGCTCGTCGGCTCGATTACGTTGTGACTCGATCGCGGAAAAGCTCGCCGAGTAAATACCAAAACAAAGCGCAGAAAAACCTACGTCCTATTGCCCGTCAGCCCCCGTCACCACCGAACGGCTGAGAGGTCACAGAAATCAACACTTTCAAAATGTACACCTTGCGAGGCTTGAAGATGCTGGAATTCACCTTCGCGTATCGCGCGAATAATTTCCCGTGATGTTTTTCAGACAGCGAGCGCGACATCAAGATCGGAGAATTAATATACTTCGTCGACCATTGAAATATTTAATCGGGTTCTCGATGCATCGCGTTAATTAACATGCGTCTACCCGATGGAACTTGCGAGAGTGCTAATGTCAATGCCACGAGGGAGTACCACGACGGAGCACTCGAGAGTCAGAATGTTGAATCGGAAAACTAGGACGAAGGATGCAAGCCGTGGCAGGCAGCGATACATCGTACACTTTCAGACGTGTGAAATCACTTTTCGCACTAGAGGATTCTGCACAGGTAGTTTGCGATTTAAATTGACGCTTGACGAATTTGACGAGGATAAAGAGATACCCGAATGGAGATTCAGACCGGTATTAATGGCGCACTATCACTCGATAAATAATTACAGTTTCATAAACCTCTGATTATTTGTCAATATGTACTATTGTGTACAACACAAGAAATATTGATTATACAGTTAAATAACAGGCCATTATTACAAATCTATAATAAATCCTGCTCTCAACCAACAGCAGAGACTAAATGCGACCGGTTTGTCGATGGCCAATTGAATAATCGAGTATTAAATGGTTCTGAAATGAAAGTCTTTCTTTAAAAATTAACATGCATATTAATGGCAATTTATAATAAAAAATCAACGGCAATAAATAACATTGTAACATAATAAGTCTGTTATTAGCCTGTATGGAACTCTGTCTCTCTCCCCATTAGTGGAATTCGTTGAAATCTGCAGAGTCATTAACATCGAGTCGGACAAACACACAGATTTTTATCACACAGATTTTACATTAACTGATGATAACGCGACGCACAAGATAATACGGCGTTAAAGTGTGTCAGAGTTGCGTTTTTATCAAAATATTGATTTAGATTTACGACTCTTTCTTTCGCGCGAATCGTACAATACAAGCTACAATGGAAACACAGTTACACTAAAACATTCGCATTACGAAATTGTTTGTTCCTAACAAAGGATTTATTGCCATTTATTGCCCCGCTCTTCCTTTCTCTTTCTTTCTCACACACACACACACACACAATATATTCTTGCTTACCTATGATAAGCGAACTAAAATTGCAAGCACCGGAATGAAGACGCATTATGCAGCACATTCGTGATAATTAATTAACGTGATAATTACTTCAATGCGCCATTCTCGTCGTCTCTCGTGATCAATAGAAATGCAAAATCAGTGGACACCTTTTCCACGATTACACGCAAAATTAATTCGTCACATTGAATATTCCGCGACGTCACGAGGGATCGCGAACGATACGTCAATGTCAACTCGAATAGCGGTTACGCGTATCCGAATGGACCGTTAATTATCAGTTGCACTCGGCACGCTTCTCAGAACCATACATCAGCATCGGACCTTTCGCGGTGTCCTGAGCGAATGCACGTCACTTGGCAACGATAATATTTACTAATTCAGGTCGCACGGGGTATCGCGAGCATATTAAATTAAACAGCCAGTTGCGTCGAGTAACATATACACACGACGAACATTACATTTCATTATCAACAGCGGCGAATATCCAGTGACACTTTTATAAATACGTTATCTTGTTACGCATAATCAAAAATTCATTCCACGAAAAAACGAAGAATCCTGAACCGGCATTTGATACACGTCATAATAAGAAAAACGCAATCTAATAAAAATCTTATCGAAGAAAGTCGACTCGTGTGAGTAATCGCGAAATATACGTGGTTACACAGTCACGTGTAGCGCTACACATGCACAAATTTCGTAATTGATGCGCATGCATTAAGAACATGTGTGTGTATGTGTGTCCTTCCTTTGTTTTATCAATCAACGTGAGCTACGATATGCTCGTCTCAATTGTCTCAAAATTCTAGAAGAGAAAACTCTGCTGCTGCAAATCATTATGCATCTCGCTTATTTAGTCCTCTTCTCTCTCTCTCTCTCTCTCTCTCTCTCTCTCTCTCTCTCTCTCTCTCTCTCTCTCGCTCTCTTAAAGGTGCAAAATTCAATGTAGAAGTCACGCGATCTTTGCGGTTATTTAAAATGAAAGAAACGGGCGAACACGTTTTTAGCAGGCCACAGCAGTGAATCCCTTGCAATCTAAATTATTCGCGGTGGTTCCTATTAAGCGGCACAGCGCGCCTTATCCCGTCGGACTCTTCCGAACATTCTCTTTTCATCCCTGAATTACCATAAACCGCCGACCTGACAGCGTATTTTTTCCGTTTCTGCGTTATGTAGAGCCTCGCTTAAGACGCGGTGGTTTTAACCCGCGGACATCCGCAGGAGCGCGCGGTTTGTCGCAGTCGTGTCACGACCTGGGAGGGCACCGCGCTAAATAAGTGAAACGTCTTTCGCATCCGGCAGGAAATTCTACGGCGTATTTGCGAGTTCGCCTCTTGGTTCTAGGTAACCGGGCTTCGCGTAACCCGACTCGAGATCGGCGGTTCGTCAATCAGTAAGTTACGAGCGGCGTCCAAGGTTTACGGGCTCTCATACGTCTCCTTCGCCTTATCGGCGAGCACGAAGCGGACGAGAAATAAATCCGCCCGTCCTTCTCTCTGGCCTCCTCTTCACCTCCCACAACTCCGACCAGACCAAACTTCTACCTTCCGGCCGTCGCGAAGTGTTTATGCTCTCGAGAGGAACGAGAGAGAAAGAGGGGGTGAGGGGGAGAGAGAGAGAGAGAGAGAGAGAGAGACAGAGAGACAGAGAGGGAGACAGAGCAAGAGGGAGGGAGGGAAGGAGAGAAAGAAAGAGAAAGAGAAAGGGAAAGAAAGAAGGAAGGAAGGAAAGAGAGAAAAGGAGAGGAGAAATGAGGTGGGCGAGAGAGGAGCCGAGAGGCGAGGCGTGGACACAATGCCGCCCTTTTACGGCAAGAGGCAGTCACCGTCGGCGTTTGAAAGTTTCCCCCTTGGAAAAATATCACCTTCCTGCTCGGGGGACCAAATAAATGTAACTCCGTTACCGCGTGCCTGTCGCGCCTCGGTCTTTCCTCGGGAAAGTCGGTCTCGATTTCCTTTCGCCTCTCGCGGGACTCTCGCGGAAGAGATTCGCGTGTCCGGTTTTCGCTCATCTAACGGGATCGGTACGAACTTCTCCGGAATTTTAACGACGACCGGTCGTTACGGCGACAACCCGATACGTACGATTGCTAATCCGTGGGATGAGCAATCGGTTTGAAAGTATAGAAGCGAGTGCATATCTCGCGCAATTGACACCGCTCGCGGACCTCGATACCGACAATGAATTGATTGATACGTCTCCGAGGTATCACACGAGTGCACTACGGTCATAGGCGTTCCGCTTCTGACAAATCGTACCGCGAAGTCCGATCGACGAAACGATTTGTCGACCTCTCAGCAACGCACTGATGGAACGTTATCATAACCGCGGAGCTGCCATTTGTTTCCTAGCTTATAGCGTTATTCCGGCAGAAAACGACGTCGTTAGTAACAGCGTGTACGTGTACATAAGTCCTCGTGTTTTCGCAATGGACACAAAGCGATCGTGTAACAACAGCACGAAGGGATATGAGTCCTTGTTTATTTATTTATTTTTCCAGTACATATTGGTTACCTAATTAGTCAGAGGTAAATATGAAATATTTTTCATCTCATCCATTTCGAGTTAAATTCATATATTTTGTTCTCAAACCTCTCGAAGCTATCGAGTCTCCGGTAATGCGAAACATTTTTATGAGAGTTAATGCGGGGAAAATTGTTGCCCTATATACAATGCAAATATTCGGCGAGCCGGGATAAAACCACCGCATATTCAGCTAATTGCTAATCAATAACCGTAGCTCTCGTCGATAGTCGAAATTATACAACAATATCGATAGCAGCGCGAATCTTTGCTCAACGATTGAACAGTAATCACGTTTATTTCGCGGCGAACATGCCGGCATCAAAGGAACCCCCTTTGAAACGGCCATCTACCTCTTTATTTCCAACTCGTTCCCTCTCCCGTTCTATCCTCCTCTTTCTCCCTCCTCGCGTATTTACCTCCGCTGCGTTAACGAGTTTCGCGTACTTTCATGCGGAGCCTCCGGGCGCTTTTCATATCCCGACGCGGTCCGCGCACGGCATCAAAAAACACCGGGACGCCGGTTCGTCCTTTCTTCTCAGGCATTCGAGCGGCCTTCTATTTCGCCAGGCCGAGGCCGAGGATGAGGGCGAGGACGAGGAGGACAGGCTGTCGTCTTCCAGGCTGTTGCCTCTCGCGATACGGTCTCTTCGAGGCGTCGTGCATCGGCGCAACCTCCTTTCCGATGCTGCACTGAGAGAGAGAGAGAGAGAGAGAGAGAGAGAGATCCCTCCGCCTCCCTCGCTCTCCCTCGTCCTCGATGTCCCGTTTTATCCACCCCCGCTCGTTATCCGTCCTGCTTCTACCCTCGGATGAACGGCGACGACGGGCGCCGTCCTCGTCGGTAGAACGCGAAACCCTTTCGAGAGACGGCGCCCGCCTGGCTGCCTGCCTTTCAGGCGCCGGCGAACCTGCTCCAACACAGACTCGCGGACGCACGTACACGCACCGCAAACACCAAATATAGTACAGAACGAGCGAACGAGGAAAAAGGAGGCAGAGCTGGAAATAGAGAAAGCGAGAGATGAGCGAGAAATGCGGATGGAGAGGGTCGGGGTTCATCATACGTTTCCTCGCTCGTCCTCGCGGCCTTTTCCCTCCCCGGCAGTCAGCCCCGATTTCACGTTCTTGTCTCTTCGATCATAGTCCCTTGGTTCTATCAATGATCGACCGAATTACAGTCGGCGCGATAGCGTGACTTGACTAGAGTGCGCGCACCTGTTGGCAGCTTAATCGTATAAGCGGTTCAAACGGGATGCGATTGATCGACGGAACAATCGTCGCGACGGATGCAGCCGCGGTCTGTGCTTGTCGTGGGACAATTACCCGCTGTTAATGCGAGTCGCTCGCAGACCGAGACAGACGGAAAAATATAACCGCGTTCCTTACGTTCTTCAGGAGGTATGCAACGCGGCGGTTTGCCGCAACGCGAGAGATGCGCGCGTCAAATGAGGCGTCGTAGCAATGCGCGGAAATATAAGAGCGCATTTCGCTACGTTTCCGGCAAAATCCGAATTTTCCGCGGGATGAAACCGCGGCCAGCTGTGCCCTCCCTCCCTCCTACCCTCCCTGCGGAAGCTACTATTTCATCCACTTTCCTTCCAGTTGCCTCCCCGAAGACTGATATCCCAAATGATACATCGCCAACATTTATTTCGACTATGCTGTCTTTTCGTATATCCTTACTTCTTTCTCCGTAATTTTAAGCGACGCTTTTACTTTTTTCCTCGCGGCGGAATTTTGATGCTAATTACATGTTAATACAATTTCGCGCTGCGGAAAGTATAAATAAGCACTCTCCGTATTGAATCTTAATTTTGTTCTTAATGCGCGTCAATTGAAAAATGATACGACTTGAGCGAAATGCAGAAATCTCGGAGAAAGAAGATTGGCAGTCTGCGAGGCAGTTATCTGACTCAGGCTGGAATAGGAGAAAGTCTACGAATCTATGAATGAGATTTCTGAATTCCACAATCCCTTACACTATGGTTTCTCTTATTATCCAAATCGGATTTCTGACTCGCAATTTTACTTCCGCGAGTATCTCTGAATATTTACGGAGGCTAAAAAACCCGATTCATAAGCTACGTTCTTTTCTCTCGGTTAGAAAAACCTCTTTCCAGCTTCCTAGTTTCTTCATCAGGATCTTTCGTATCTTGCTGCTCGTATCGTTAACTTATTTTCATAGCGAATGATTGACAGTCTATTAAAATACGGGGACAACTGAATACGGTTTCAAGCTCAGCGAGGACCGATCGATAATCGGTAACCCGACGAAACGAAATATATCCGTTTATTTGTCGAGACGAGTCTACCGTCGCGACCCTTCGGCGAATGATCGTGGAATAAATATTTAATTTAGTAGCGAACCGCTCTTGAAGAGAAGGAAGAACAGCGCATCGCTTGTCCCTCATAAATTTATTTCTCGCATCTCCCACCCTTCCCCCCTTCTGCCGCTCCTACAGCGAGCTCTCCGCGTCATTTTTTTTCTTTATGCACCGAGGAAGATTTAAGTGTTTAATAACCGGCTCGCTCGTAGACAGAAGATACAAGCGCTTCGAGGCGTCATTTAACCTAGAGTCTCGGTCATTCTCGCTTTTATTCCGCCTCTTTCTCTCTTTCACTCCCCACCTCCCCTTTCTCTCTCTCTCTCTCTCTCTCTCTCTCTCTCTCTCTCTCTCTCTCTCTCTCTCTCTCTCTCTCTATTCATTTACTCTCGACTATTTTGCACTTTCGACTCACCTATTCTCTCGTTTCAGCTCACAATCCCACCGTCTGCGAGGATCGACGATCTGGCGACGAACGTTTATTAATCCTTGTCGCTGCAACACGCTGCAACAGAAGATTAAACGAGACAATTAAAAAGCAACAGAAACATAGTCGGACAATGAACGTACAGAGTACAGAGAATTTAACAGTTGTACGTGAAACTTTTATTTCAACTGTCGTTTCTCTAGTTGCTTTTTTCAAAATAGCGAAACACAAGGAAAATGTGTATCGGCAATACCAGACGAATATAAATTTTACAAGTCACTAGCAAAATATTGCTAACGCTCGGATGTTTTATTAAAACGGCGACGAATAGCCGTTGTTATGAAGAAACGTCGAACACTTCGGTAAAACGAGATCCACTTTCGGTGCTTGCTAAGCCGTCAGAAAAGCACTGAATGACGGGTTCTCCGGCGCGAGTTTAAGACGGTAAAACCTTAGCGGCGCGTTTTAACAGGCGCCGGGCGAAAATTGCGATCTATCATCTTAGCGGACGCTTCGATAGTGAATCGTAAACAACGTCGGTTATGCAAATATTAAAGTCGTGGGCAACATTTGAATTACTTTTGCATATAACGCGGCGGCACAATCGATGAAGATTGATCGACGACCCGCTCGCTCGCTCGCTCGCCACGACAAAGCTTCCATCGCGCGACCGCAATCTTCTACTGAGAATTTAATAAAAACCCGCGCGCGCGTTCGATTTTCGACTTAAACGCATCAATCGTCCCTTAACGAGCATAGACTTTCTCTATTGCCGGACGATCGATCAACTTCGTGGCACACGACAAAAGACAGCGCGAACGTCAGCACTCGACTTCATGGCGGGAAAAGAACGACGCGAGAATGTCTGCTGTCCGCGATTCTAACCCACTTTGCTATAAGCAGCTCGCTGACAAATGATAAACAAACGAAGTCTCGACCGGCTGCATCTCTTCCTCCCTCGTGCCCGTTGGGTCGTTGCCGGACACGAGTACATTCTCTCGCGTCACGAAAGACGCGAGGGTCTAAGCCGAAAACCACGCGAGGGTCGGTCGGTTTATTTGAAAAAGGACGATCCTCTCGAGAGTAAGACGCGGTGGAGGTCGTAACCGATGATGGGGTTTGTATACTTCTCGAAATAAAGGAGAAAAGGAGGAGGAGGAGGAGGATACTACGAGGCAGCAGCGGAGCAGCGTCATCTTCGACTTTTGTTTCTGAAATTATCGGTCGGAAAGGTGTTTATTGAAATATTCGAGTGAAAAATTTTTAAGCTGCTCGATTCAGTTGCTCTTTTTCTCTCGGTGAATGTACCAAAGTTCCCGAAGTAAACGAAGAAAGAACGAAAAACAACGCGTAATAATTCAGTTGGTAAGAGGAAAGTTCTATTCAGGCGATTCAACCTGGCCATTTTCCGAAGAAAATCCGTCATCGTTCTTTCTTCTTCTGCGTGACGTTCGAGGCGACCTCGATTTTCCGAGCAGTTCCATCGAACGTCCCTCTGAGTAAACTCGAAATAAACTACGGTATTTGCGCGTCGCAAGCTCTCATCTCTCGAGTAATTGTGTACATGCGACACGCAATTACGAACATATCGTTAACACCGTGACAATATTTACGCTGCTTTGGATGCGTGCTATCAATCTCTAGAAATCTTGACGACGACGAATATTCGTCCTTGCTTATCACACGATGCGCGCGATTCGACGTCGCATATCGCGTAAGACTCGTTGACGAGAAAGAAATACATTACATGACGATGTTTGAAATACACTGAATATCGAATAACAGCGAGCAACAGAGATAAAGAGATTGATCGAATCAAAGGATTAATGGCAATATTATCAGAAACTAACTAAACTAGCTAAATTCAAAGTTTTCGTTTTTCTCCTACTATGTTCAATGTATCACATTTATCGGAGCTCGTTTGTTAAGTAGAGCTATTAAGTGTCAAGCTTATTGACCTTTTCTTACTTTACGTCACCGAGTTGATTAGATAGTGTTTATTAGATAATTTTTATTGCCAGGATATGTTATGCCTGATACCTCCTGATGTTTCGTATCGCGATTGGATAGGCCGTCATTGTCGTAAATCGCTGATTGTTGCATATGTAGCCGGAGCATACAGCGAAACAAATTCTGAAAACAAGATTGCCGTGTATATCGTATGAGTAAAAAACTTGCCGGCGAGAGATTTATATTCGTTGGGTGAAGTGTTACGCTCGTGTTTACGAGCGTTCGATGTAGCGACGTTCGTAGGAGGCAAAATAAATGGTCGATCGAGTGAAGGTTCGATATATGGAAGGTAGCGCGCCAATATCGGGGTTCTTACGTGTAGACTATCTAAGCTAATGCGCGATTTAATCATTGATCTGGTAAATAACGTCTATCTTATACGCACAATTTAATGTTCGTTTCGAGTAGAAGGACAATAGAAGGGACCTAACCTCATTCACGTATATAACCTAACAAAGGGCGAATCGGAGTGTGATCAATCACACTCAATCACAATGTCGAACCCCAATATTTTAGACACTTATACTCAATGAGGAGTATATTCGCGTCATACGATATTGTTACATATAAGAGACACGACATGATATCCCGCGACAATACAGTGTAATATGTGAATTCGCGATGATTTCGCGATTACGCCTCATCGAAAGTTCGAGACGAATGCGAGGAGTAAGGACACTCCGCTCGAACGAAGCGTGATCTTAACGCGATCGGAGACACTTCAGCCCGAGAGATTAATTGAAACATCAAACCAATTTACTTCTGCAAGTTCCGCTATTGTAGATCGCCGAAAATAAGTACAATAGAAGAAGGAGAAAAGATCTGAGGGAAGGTCGTGCGCGCGAATCGGCCGGCTTCCCACTCGTCGTCACGTAGTCGTACCTGCGTGCCGACGAATCACGTGGTCGGCGGAACTAGCCGAGCGCAGCCGAAGGCCGTGCCGAACACGTACGCCGTGCTCCCCGCCACAGTTCGAGATCGGCCAGCGCGACGTTGTGACGTGTTAGTAGTCTGTCGGTAGTAAGAGTTGTTTGATCGCGTAGTATCATTTAATGCATTCGATTCATCGTCGATCGTACGTGGGACGTTAACGCGGTCGCGAGTGGTGTCAGTGACCGGAGATACGTCACGTGTGTCGACCGAAGATTGAGAGAGAAACGGAGACCGGTGTGTGACGAACGGCAGAAAGAGAGAAAGAGAGACTGTCATCGTCGACGAGAAGAGTGGAAAGAGACAGGTGGTCACCGTCACGATGGCAGCCTGCGAGCGTCTTATCGTCCCGATCGCCGTTCTCCTGCTGCTGCTGCAACTAACAGGTATGTAATGAAAATATTCAACGAGTGATAATGCGCCGGTGCACCACGGGAATTCGCTTCCCTCGAAGGAATCTCGCGCGTGGTTTCCCACGGGACCGCTCGCGTGATACCGTTCGCCGCACTTCGGCGTAGAAAGTGATAGAGAGGGAGGGAGGTAGAAAAAGAGAAAGAGAGATGGAGAGAGAGAGAGAAGGTGGAGAAGACAAAGAGAGAGAGAGAGAGAGAGAGAGAGAGAGAGAGAGAGAGAGAGAGAGAAAAGTAGAAAGAGAAGTGCATGAACAGCCACGCGATACACTCAGCAGGTGGTTAACCGCCGCCGCACCGTCGCACCTTGGAATTCGACATTCGAGATTTGCAACAGCAACGGACGCCATTACTGTTAGACGTAAATTTGAATTCGAGTTCGAAACGGGCGGCGTCTGGCGTCACGCAGGGTCGCGGGAGTTTGAATTCGAAATGGCGCGCATCCGTCGTTGTGTTGCAGCGTCGCGTCGTACGTTCGTTTGAATGTCCCTCTAACCGTCTGCAGTCGTTTTTCTTGCCTCCGGTCCGAGATTTTTTGCGTCGCCATGTTACTTGCGATCTTCCTTTTTCTTCTCCACTAAATATCGATAGAGATACAACTACTTTATTGTAAATACAATACTGCGTATATAAACTACTGCGTATGTATACTGCGCAATAATTCGGAGAACGCAGAAGGGAAAGAAAGAGAGAGAAAGAGGGTGGGGGGAAGAGAGAGAGAGAGAGAGAGAGAGAAAAAGAGAAACGTAGAGTTTCCCGCACTCCCCCGCTTTTGTTCCGGCGAGGGCAATACACGTCCTGTTGCTCGTGCGATCATTCGACCGATGCGGTTTCCTGCGTATCCAGCTTGTCGCACCTGACGATCTTCCTCGGTGACGAGCCGCGTATAACGTTCGTCTGAACGGACTCGAATACGCGGTGGCATGCGCGAATTCATCAGCATTGAATCATCGACGGCTTAACAAATTCGTAATGAGCATGAATCACATTGAGAAACTAGATGCTAGAAATATGATCAGTAATTGAGGAAATTCTAGCGGTTTGAATATATTACACGGTCTTCATTGTTACATCATGCTATCAATTTCAGATCGAATTTGGAATAGATTTTCGCGTTTAATCAAATGTATTGAAAATTGTTCTTTCTTTCATCAATAAAACAAAAGGGTCTATATTTTCCGTTTTACCGTTATTTTGAAGTAATTTGAATAATATACCAGAGTAGAGGAAAATTTATGTTGATTTTGATTCTTAGCAGTAGACATTTCATTTTTAGTACTGCTTTTTTCCTTTGCACGCAATTTTTCTCCAGAGATTTTTTCTTTCGAAATGACATTCTTAACGCGATACAAAGGTTTCAAACTAATGTCTAGTTACCTCGACAATAATTTCGCGATTCCTTTTACATTTAGAATAAGAAAATCATGATAATCTTTGTAATAATATCAATTGTGATTTGTTCACGATTTTTTTTTTTTCACGAAGTAACATCGCGATCGCGCTTCAGTTAACTTCGTCGTGTTACATTCACATTAGCAAATGGGAACAACCTTGAAGACGGCGTGCGCTATTTCAACCAAAATCTAATCGAGAAGAACCTAACGCTGTTACAACTGTGCAAATGTTAATTCTGCTCATTTGTTAAAAGCTAAGTCTCGCTAATAAATGAGAGTCAGCTTGAATCCAATCGACCTTTGCGAATTGATGGAAAAGAAGGGAGTCGTGGAAAAGTTACTCGAATATCAGGGCCGTTCTGTTATGCCCCTCGAATACTTTTCTCGAAATTGTTGGCTCGACCTCAGCCCGTCTTCGTGGATACCTGCGCGGATCTCGCGCAATTTACAAGGGGGCAGCCTGCCCACCTCCATCCGAGTCTCTCCCTTTTCTCCTCGAGCGTTCTCCCTTTCGTTTCGATCGTCCATTTATGATCCGGCTCTCCACGAGGCCGTCGTCGAGCTATGCGTCTCTCCCTCCCCCTCCCTCTCTTTCTTTCTTTTCTTTGGAATCTTCTCTCATTCCTTCGTACCTCGGTCCGGTTCTGTCGAGTTGCCTCGAAACACCGTCGTCGCACCTTTTTCTTTTCTTTCTCCCTCTCTTTCTCTCTCTCTCTTTCTCTCTCTCTCTCTCTCTCTCTCTCTCTCTCTCTCTCTCTCTCTCTCTCTTTCCTCTCGGACCCTCCGCCTTACAAACGCCGTCATTCCGCTCTCCGACCGTAATTTATAAACGTGCGTGTGAAGGAAGAGAGATATGATGAGAGAAGTGATAGAAAAGTACCGTTCACTAGAACGTTCCACTTTCCAACTTCGCGCCGTACCCGCACGGCCCTCGCACTCTTTTCTCTAGATGTGTTATTTCCCCTTCTACTAGGTGAGAAATTTAATCGGTCCGCGCAATATTCTAGTGAATTGTGCAACAATAATGGCTGACGATGTACGGGTCGTTCCGACACGGTATATGGCGCGATTTCCCTCATTTTCTCCAAATTTATTTTTACGAATGTTAAAGTGATTACGAACAGAAATTTCGGAAAATATTCTCTTCTCTTTGGATAATTTTTCTCACAAAATTTTATTCGGACAATTAAACGTAATTTATTTTAAAATTACGCGTACATTGGAAAATTTTTATTGAAATAATATGAAATCGTAATACGAATCACTTATTTTCTACAAATATTCATTGATAAATGTTAAAACTTTGAAATAATTCTAGAAACTATATTTTTGCCGCCTTAAATAAATATTCCATGAGAAGAATTTGTTGGAACAAAATCGTTATCATATAATCGGTTTTAAAACTGTGCGCATCGTTTTACGTCGGAAAAATTTAAATTAATGCAATAGTCGAGAACACATACGCGTTGGAGTCACGGTGCTGCGACGCGTGCAATGGGTAGTAGATAGATCTTCACATGAACGAAGAAAGACGAGGTGTCGATCACCTCACACGTTCCGTAACAAAGGAACATAAAAGATGTCGGGCCGAAAGAAAAAGTGAGAAAAGATACCACGACGGTTAAAGGACTTAGCGGTTCTTTCTCCGTTTCCATCGTAAATTGCGGTGAGGTGCTCTCGATCACGAGTCTTTCTTGAACGACGATGGATCGCTATCTTTTCTCTTTTTTCCTCTCTCTCTCTCTCTCTCTCTCTCTCTCTTCCTTTTCTTCTTTTTTCTTTCTTTATCACGCCGTCTCATTGTCACGGTCTGACCGACGCGCTGTATAAATTATACAGCGCAGTTGACGTTACGTCTGCGTAATTGTATGGATCTTCGTCATGTCAGTTGGTCGACTTGTCGCGTGAACCCCCTGGGAAATATTCCTCAGCTACATCTCTAAGACTATAGTCGACGCGATGGATGCGCGTATCTGCGGAAACTCCGGTCCTTCGTCATTGTTAGATCTGTCCGGGAAAATAGTAATGCAGTCGAAAAATCGTCACGTTTCTAAGAATTCGTCAAACTTATTGAAGCGGAAGCTAATGATGAAGTGTTTCTATAATCTTTGCGTAAATATAGACAATGTCAGTTTATCACATATCAAGAGGTTGAGAGGCATTTTAATGATTTAAATATTTTAACGTCGAACATTGAAAGTTAGCGACAGTGACAAATGGTCGACGAAGCTGTCGTTAAAATTAAACCCCCTGGGATTCTTATTGAAGGATAATTAAGTAATACGCCGTTTTTTGCTAGAATATCACTCCTTAACGAGCTTCTGTCATTCAACACTCATTTATTATGCACAGTGTCACATCGTCGACATGCACAAGATTTTTTTTCATGAAATATTTAAAAGAAGGACGCTTTCAATTTTCGAAATTACATGTTCGACGCGTTTAGATGGCAGATAAAGTGCCGACCGCATTTCCTTTCTACACTTACCGCAATTTCTCAAGACTGCTGCGCGATATGAACGATAAAGTCGAGCGGGAGCGCGCCGGAAGAAACTTTTGCGGCGGCTTATCGTATACGTGGAGATTTTCCTGCCGGGCTGGTCGCGTGTCGCGGGAAAACGAGAAGAAAAGCGATGAGAAAACTGCGCGCCACGCCGCGTCGCGCCGGCGGTCGCAGCAGTTTATCGCGCGGTTGCTCGTAAGAGAAAGAGAGAGAGAGAGAGAGAGAGAGAGAGGGGGGCAGAGAGAGACACACACAAAGAAAGAGAGCAGACCGTTGATTATGGTTATTGCGCTGTTCGCGCGCGGCTAGGAAAAATGTGTTCCGCGGAAACCGACGGAGCGGACCGGCGCCAGTTAATGAGCCGCGGCGGTTTTTTAACGGCGGTATTTTAACGGACACACCGTCAGTATAAAAACGGGTCGCCCCTGCTGTCGCGTTGTTGAAGAAAACGAGCGAATGGAGCGAGGGATACGAAGGAGGGATGGATGCTCGACGCGGGTTTCCACCGTCGATAATTAGCGATCCTTCGAGGAAAATTCCGGGTGCCGGGTGCGCGAAGGAAACGACCTGACCGAGCTTAAGCGCGGATCTTTTCGCGGCGTTACGGTATAGGAAAAGTCAGCTGACACGCAACGGAACGTCGTCCGCTTTCATTTATTGCTTCCGGAATCCGCGATGTGTATTTTAATTACGATTCTTGCACACGCGCGAGCGCAAGCGGTAATTTGTTTTGTCTCACGGCGGATCTTTTTAATGGCGACGGTACTACCCTGCGCATTTCCGTTATTGCTATTTGGAATTTGGGTTAACGCGCTGCAGTTTAAGTGTTGTCTGCAGTCTCATTTCGCACGGACCGACTTTATAGGAAAACGAAACCTCGCGTGTCTCTTTCTTTTTTCCTTCCCGGAAAGTTATTAAAACTTTCCCAGGCTTCGTGCGATTTTAATTTACGCTTTCGTACACCGGAAGAGAGGCTTGGTCTTGTCGTTGGACAAAAATTAGCGACCACGTACAACAGCCGATAAATTCCCAGCCGAAATCTCCACATTAACACACACCATTTGCCACCGATTCGACTACAACGAGTATTGCTTATCATGTCGATTTCATTTATCTCATGTGATCATCAGCAACGCGAATATTCAGATTTCCTGCAATTCAATCGGTCGCGATGAAATTGCGCAAATGGATGTTGCATCGTGAATCGCCAGCAGGAAGTTTTGCTCCATTACGAAGCAGCTTATTTAACTAACAATGCCCAGAGGTCTTCTTTCCCTCGGTCATGTTTTCGTGGTAATAATAGGAAGCATTGTGCTTAAGAGAGCGAGTCGCTCGAATTTATGCTTCCCGCTTCGTATTCTCGAAGAAGAGTCTCGCGATGCACTATAAAGGTTTGTCCTTGTTATCTCGTCGTAGTTTTTGTCCTCCGCCTTTTTTCTTGTAATTGTTCAGCTGCACGCTCATTATTACACAAGAACAGATTATCGTCGATAAAAAATATAAGCGAGCTGTTGTGTTCCTTTATGGAATTTAAGAATTATCAAATTAGAATTTGGAACGAAATTGTTCCTTCAATTTCAAGCGTTCGTGTAAAATTTAATTTCTGATATTTAATTCCCAATGTTTCCCATCATGACCGCGATCGCGAAGTTTCGTAATGCCGTATTTTAAAACTTTGTGTAGTTTGTTAGATTGGGGAAATCTGGAAAAATCGACGATTTAGCCGCAGGGAAAGATTCGTTGTTCCGTAGGAGCGGCGCGAATGCGCCGTTAAATTGTTCTCGAACTCTCATGAATTATCCCGCGGATCGAGAGCAGCGGTTATCCTTGGCGGATCGTAATAAGTGACGCAAGGCTTAATGAGGTAGTAAAACTCGCGGAGCGTGGGCGTTTTTCAGGATAATAAAAGATCGGGCGGGCGCGCATACACACACACACACGAACGTGCGAACACGTAGGCGCCACAGTTGCCGTTGCAATTGTACTCACACGCGCTTAACGCATCGTAAAATCACCCTCCGACTATGTGGTTTTTCGTATCACTTTTTGCTATCGGTAAAAACCCGCTTAGACTGCTTGAATTTTTACACAATATCGTTTCATAATTGCACCGTATTTTGCATGTACGCTGCTCCCACTCGCGATATTCTAAATACACGTCACGCAAGTCGTTGCTCCCGCGATCGTAATTAAAGTTTATACGGTAATTATAGAAAATTGTAAAAATATCGAACATTAATCCTAAATGAGAAAATGAATATTTATAATGCATAGCGAGAGTATAAGTTTCCCAAAAATGTTGAAAAACTGTCGCGTCATGTATTAATAAGTAATTTAATACGTGGAACACCTTTTGTGATGCTGGTAACTTATAACACAACATCCAGTCTCAACTGACATCAAGTGACTAGTCACAAAGCAATCTCGTAAAAAATACGATCCCCTCTCTCGCGAAAAAGTGCGATGAAGACGTCAGCCCCCCGTAATGGAATCGCGCGTAATTGAAATACGTGTTTTCAGTGTAAATGTTTACTTTATCCCCACCGTCTACGGGGCAGAATGCTCTTCTCCTCTTTTACTCCTCTTTTTAAGATAACGACGTACATCTGCGATATCGATTGCACGACCGGTACGGCTCGGACAAATACACGTTTACACGACAAGATAAGAAAATAGCACCCACCTGGTCTGCGTAGCAAACTCGTGTGTAGAACTCGCTTGTAGAACTCTCTGTCGAAAGCACTCTTTGTTCAGTACAGAAATCCGTTACGGTATCTTATCGGAAGCATTATATCGCAACGAGACGTTATAGATTATCAAAAGTCTGAGCTTAACTCTCAGACTTTATATTTCTGTCGTTCCAAGAATGATAATCACAGATTATCTTATTTTTCTAGTGGATTCTAGTATTCTAGTAAATATTTATGTGTAGCGTAGCTACATATAAATAATATATAAGTAATATTAATATATACACACAAATAGGAATATAACACAGATTACACGAGATAGTAGATATTGAGTGCACAGTCTATATAGATTCGAAGATTATCGGCTAACATGTGCTTCACTTTATCGCAATGATACTTTCATCCTATTTCTGCAGCGTTCGAAGTGTTCGCCCATCACGATCTATTGCTCTCACGATCGTAGAAATTTATCTCGCTATGTGAGACGTGATATCTCTTAGTACATTCTCTTTTTCTCTCCTCTTACATACATCTCGCGCATCGCGCTCGCCTTATATTCAGATCGCGCACGCTGCAGTCTTCCTGCGCGCTGACTCGTGTGTTGCTGGTTCCTTCTTACAGCAAGTGCAAGTTCGGTGTCAGTAACGTCCAATACGATTTAGCCTCGAACTTATAAAGAACAGAAAATCTCACGTAATATTTTACTTATAACTGACGCGCATCTGTATGTGCCGCAACGCGTATTGTCTGTTATTACGAAACGCACGCGCACGCGCGCACGTCGATTTATTCCGATGACTAAACAATTAGGAGATTGTTACGCAACGCGTGGCAGGATGATGCAGAGTCGGCAATAAACTACGTTCATCACGAACGAGAGAAATTCCCTCGAAACTCAGACACAAGGGAACGCGTTTCGAGTGGGGCGAAATGCAGCAGTGTTGTTTTTAATATTGCCTAACGCTGTATACGACTCGAGTCTAACGACGGGACTTCTGCTCACATCGGATAATTCGCCGCCGTGCAAATGGGCTTTAATGGTCAATTCGTTAGTGAATCTGCGGTCGTCGCCATATATGCTCGCGATAGAAACTGAATAGGTGCGCATGCACGAGGAGGGCGCATGAATAAGAATCCCGCGATGCTCCTCGCTCGAGTTTCTATAGCACGTCGAGATGAATGAAACGTTCTGTTACGTCGCGTATTCGAGACGCGAGACTTCTGAACGAGTCAAAGGATTTGGTGACGTCACGAGGATTAACTAGCTAAATACCCGACGTGAATTAAGCATACGCCCACTTGCATCTTGTCGCAGGGACGCTAACTTGCTGAAATAACAGCTACCGTGGTTCAGGCTATGTACGCGCGTTCGTCTCTCGAAAAAGACAAATATACCCTTATGCCGACGACAATGATATCGGTTGCACTGATTGGCTAGAGCGAGCAATGTCGATATAATTGTATGGCGATGCGTTCAAAGCTGGAATGCGGGCCGCGCGACCGCAGTCCTAACACATGCTGAAATAAATAGACTTTATCTATCCTATATCAGATTTGTTATTACAAAAGTACCGTGTTTCAGTTTGACGAACAATTCCTATAAAACGTCGTGCACTTGCATAAGTATTTGTTCGTATAATAATAGTGTTGCAGCGGTTAGTGATAGTTTGTTGGTGATAATATTTTATGTGTCTCCATTGAAATAGAGACCGAAAGATTAGTGAAGGTATCGCGATTTAAGATAAACTACTACCGATCGGTGTGCTGTTCGATTTTACGTTCGATATCTCGTGTGTATTCGGCAAACGTTATTGAATCGGTATCGAGATTAATGTCTGTCGATACCGATGTCAAGCGTAAGTTTTACGACGGCGGGTGCGCGATTAAAATTTTAGCCAGCCGTAGGCGAACTTTCGTTTTTACATTGTCGTAAAATGGCGCGTATGGACGTCGTTTTCGGTGGAATAATTCAGCGAGCAGTCCGCCGCCGGGTTACTTTTACGATCGGCCGTTCATAAAAGGGGACAAATTACAGCGCCGCGAGGCGTCGCGTCGCGTCGCGTCGCGCCACGCCACGTCGTGTCGTGTCCTGCCGCATCCCGTCGCGACTATTCCCGTTTGCAGAATTATAAAAGTCTCGGTCGCGTCGTTTTTGAAAAAGAGGGAAAAAGGTGGAAAACCATTATCGTGAAAATGGAGTTTAATTAAAGTATCCTGGCCCAGATGGTGGCCCGCTCGAGCGTGCGCTTATTAAAAGAAAACGAGCGAGCTTCGTTGAACGCGAAAAAGAGAGCTCTCCTCGAGCGAACGTCCCACGAATTAGCGGCGTCTCGTAATTCGATTTGTACCGTGCGCTTTTATTAACCGGCTTCTTTGCCCGGCGAGCGTTAGCTGTGACGTGCACAAGCGAATTTTCTTTTGGGTGGCAAATTTCGTTACCGTCAAATAACGCATACGATTATTACGTACTTTTTCACTCTTCCCATTATCCCGGGGACTTTGTATCGATAACTTGTATCTCGATGCATGTACGACGAATTTCTATCTTTGCATACAACTAACGGTTTCATTGATGTTTCACAACCGTCTCAGGCTTCTCGAGAAGAAGAACGCTCGTGTCGCAAAGTTACGAGCATCCGCGGAAACGTATTCCTCGTCCGAGCTCTCGACTTACCGCGTTAGTCAGAACTTCCGACAATTATACTGGAATTATATCTCACGGAGGATTTCGAGGTAGGCTGGGGGTTGCAATCGGAATTAGCAGTTCCGGCATTTGTGGCGTTTCCAAACTACCCCGGGGATTCCGAGACTAATAATCATCCTTGCTCCTGCTCATGTTTGGAACACACTGGTGTCCGCGACCGGTAGGCTCATTCCGATTCGAAAAAGCTCTTCAAAGCGACGGAAGCTCGCCATAAAGCGCCGTGACCACTGTGTGCGGAAATAAACGTTATATTGTATACTGTATGCTTTATTGTATATGTACGCAAAATATTGCTGAACCCGTGTAATCGGTTTATTAAACATGTTTCTCAATTATAAAATGTAATCCACTCTAATAGTTGAACCGACGAGATTCCAAAACTCCAAATTGTTGCGATTCAACCCAAATGATTTCAATAATTCGCAGTCTTCTCTGAATTATCTAGAATTCTCTCATAAAATTTCCTCGTACATTGCATTATAAATTGCGTAATCAGCTTTTCCTTCAAGACTGTGAAAAGCGGCAAACAGAAGAAAAAGTAGCGTTTCCTAACTAGCATTATTATTTGTAATTATATCCGAGTTATTACTTCCAATTGAGTGGAAATCCCATTGAAATTTGCCCGGAGTTCATTAAGGAAGAAACTTGTATACACTGATGCTTGTTTCCGCATCTCCGAATTAATTTGCAAAAAATTCCTCGAGTTTCAATCGCTCGGAGCCTGAGATTTATCAGTAGCTCCCGACGTCGTTAATAAAGAAAAGTCAATTGGTCGAAGAGCCGAATGGATGAAAGAAAATGCGAGTAATCTGGCGAGCAGCAGCCTTTACGGCGAAGCTCTGCTCCACCGTATGACGCGTGCGCGGTATCCGATCAGAAATACGCGGAAAGGAAAAGGCGAAAGGAATACCGCTCTGCACGCGAGGTATTTCCTCGGATGCGCGAGGGCTGACTATAGTGCGAAAGGAGAGGGGGAGTATAAAAAGGAAGCGGACCTCTCCCCCCCCCCGTGCCTTGGCAGTTTTTACGAAAACCTGTTCTCTGCGGTTCTGGCTGCAACCTGTGCCTCGTGCACCTGCACGAATAAAAGAGGAGACCCCTCTTCAGCTTCTCAGCGGGCCACCTCAAGCTTCCCCCGTGAGATAGCATTGTGTGTCTAACTACCGTTACACCGGGTGTCCCGCGAATTATCAACCGGTGATGAAACGCGCGCACGAAAGAGAAAGGAAAATTATGTGGAAATAATGTTTTTGAAAATTCCACATAGTCGGACGTTTGTAATTCGTTAGAGCTCCCGCCGGCAGAAGGTACGATTAATCTATAAACTTCGACGAAGCCGTTTGCATCAGCCATACCCATAAATCACCGCGCGAATTCGCGTGTACGAGAACTCGGACTATTAGTAGAAATTAGCGGACATTACTAAATGGAAAGGTAGCGCGTAGATTTTCGTCGAGTAAATTGTCTCTCGATTTTACTCGAGAGAAATCGTTTTGAAGAAATCTGCTCATAAATACGTAGCTGAAAATATCACGAATGTTTTCTGTCTCTTAAAAATGATGACTGACAATCGACTTGATAACACATCACCGTATAACGTTATCGTCAATTATATTTTCTGATATATACTCAAACAGTAATAGAGATTGACGTCTAAGTGTTTTGATAGCGGATAATTTCTGAGTTGTACTCGACCCAACTCCGGCGCTCACAACTCCGGACTCTAATTAATTTTTCAAAACCGTAAAAATACGTCGAGCACGTTGACACGCTCGAGTAGAAGTCTCGAATCGCCATCGAATTTACAGTTACTTTACGGAAATCGAGATTTACCGCTATGATCGTTGCGCATCTTTTTTGCGAAGAGCCGGTCGCGTCGTTGCAGCTTCCTGGCTATTCTCCCTTTCTTTCCTTCCTCCTTTCTAAAGAACGACGCGATGACGAAGAATCGCGAGACGAGGGGGAGAGAGAGAGAGAGAGAGAGAGAGAGAGAGAGAGAGAGAGAGAGAGAGAGAGAGAGAGAGAGAGAGAGAGAGAAAGAGAGAGAAAGAGAGAGAGAGAGTAGTTCTCTCCTCGTCTTTGTTCCCAGCTATATCCACCTTGCTATCCGAGCCTAATGGTAGTTAGGGTCCGTCATTAAAGCGATAGGTTGGCCGTGACTCCCTATAGCTGCTCGGCCGCGCTTCCGTTAGGTTCGTTTTCGCGTGAACTGGATTAGAACGAGCCTCGGGCCTGGCATCACAGGATAACGATCCGTGGGAATTGGACTAGCGGGTTAAGGAGAATCGCCGGTGGCGGCGATAACGACGTCGACTACGACGGAGTCGATGACGATGATGACGGCGACAGTGACGGTGGGCTGGGACGATCGGATTTCTGGCCGACGTTCCCCGTCGGTCGTTAAACCCGCTTGTTGTCGCGTGAAATATACGGGCGTCGCGGGTTATGCCGACTTGCGCGTCACCTGACTCCGTCAGGTGGATTCATCTCTCGTGCACCGGATCTGGTCGTCTCGTTTGATGGCGGTGTCACAATTTCGAGCAGACGACCGCTCGTCAGATCAACTCGCCGTGAGAACCTTTCCCATCGCGATGCTTCGCGAAGCACAACCACGTTGAATGTTATTAAAATGTTACTGAAATTTTCGAATTTTGCGAATATGTTACGATAATAGATAACTCGAAGCACAGAATTTTAATTCAATGACTGACCCTGCAGATTCCGTCAAACTGAAAGTACTGAAAGTAGAGTGGAGAAAAATCCCAAGATACGTCTATTACATCTTAATACCGTAAATCATTACTTAAACCGCGCATTGTAAACGAGAGGCTTAAAAAAGGATTTACTTAAGAATTAGTTAATACACTGAAAAAAAAATTATATTAAAATTAAACAAATATTTGTTCGAATACGACTGTGAATACGTTTATTTAAATGAAGCAATTATTTTCTAAAATTCAAGAAAAAAGTTTACATTCAGAGAATCTCTGTATTTAATTTTAGAAATTAGTCGCTTGATTTGAATAAATGTACTCACAGTCGTATTTGAACAGATATTTGTTTAATTTTAATACAATTTTTTCTCAGTATATAACTGAAAAAGTTACATTAAATGTCTTCGTGACACTCTAATCGTGCTATTGTGAGAGATAATCCATACATATGCGTTTCTAACGATATGACACTGAAGGCACGAAGATAGGAAGCCGTACATATAAGAAGCGTGTAATTTATAAAGCGAATGTCCGCGACAAGATGTAGGCGTCGTGTTTCAATTTAACGGCGCGTTAAATAAATGACACGAGCAGGCTCGTAATCGTCTCATTTAACTTTAAATTCTCTTCCTCTCCTCATCTCTCTCTCTCTCTCTCTCTCTCTCTCTCTCTCTTTTCTTGTCTTTTTCTATTTCTCTTTTCTGCACATTGTCGTTCACGCTCACGGGTTTATACATTCGATTATCAGCGTCCTTTGTATCTGAATGTCCGACAATGTCGCAGTTTGAAACATCTTTACGTGGTGGCACTCGTTAAACCTTTAACAGAGCTCTGTCGTTATTAAGAGCAATTATTGGGAAAGTGTCTCGCCGAATGCAGATACTGGACGATTAATCAACCTTGAATCTCGCTGATTACTCACACGTGCAGGACACTCCCGCGACTCGCGTATCCGTCAGCGCTGCTCGTTGCAATCCCGCATTAATAACTCTCCGCCTCCGCATCGTGTGTGACGTAGCAACGCGGCGCAATTAACGTTTCATTTTTCTCCGTGCTCCGAGGAGCATAAAATCGATCCGCAACAATTCTGCGCCGCGTAGCTCCCGACGATCGCGGTTAAACGTTACGCACGCGTCGCATGCACCGAATACGCAAAGAGACACAGAGAAACACTGTCGCTCGTATTCCGTTTAAGTTAACGCGCGTCCGCGACGATCCCTCTGCTGCAAAATACAAGTGTCTCTTTTTAATTGTTCTCTCTCTTTTTTATTATCTCTCTTTATTTGTTCTTCTTGAAAAACAGATGTTCGAACCAGAGTGTATCGAACAGTGTTTTGTCGGAGGATCCGTGACGTCTGATAAATATTTATCTGCCGCCGTGGGCTTTATTAGTGGCAAATATTTGGCCGTATTTACGTCGCTGGGAGCGACAAATAGTATCAGCAGAGATGGAGAGAGAGAGAGAGAGAGAGAGAGAGAGAGAGAGAGAGAGAGAGAGAGAGAGAGAGAGAGAATGGAGGGAGAATAAAAAGGGGAACGACGACGACGGCCCTCTCGTATATACGGGGCCTCTCTATGCCGCCCATAAACGGACTCGGTCGAGCGAATAATTTATTGCTCGCAACGAGCGTGGCGAGATTTGCATAAAACAGGGGTTTTCGCGCGCGAATCGATCGCGGAATCGGGCATGACGTTCGGCGTCCGGCACGTCTCGCGCACCTTGTATGCACTTACGCACCTGTCCGTCCTAACAAATGCACGTGTTTTCCGAGCACGATAAACCGGCCCATCGATTCGCGATGAGCATCGAAGCGCGAGCGCCTGAATCGCGAGAGGCCAGACCACCCACGTGATATCTCGCACGAGTCTCTCTTGAAATCGCCAGTGATTATTACGTTTCGGATTATCACCTTTCAATTCATAATCGCGCTGGCGCTCCTTAACGCGCCCGCACATAACATGACGAGTATCGAATGTATCATTCGGTTATATATTAAATATTTCGCTGCGCTGCTGCCGGTAGGATTAGTGGCCCGCGCGTTCTCCTCGTAACGTATTCATAGATTTCCATTTCTATAACTGTATTCAATAAACCGCGAATGCATCCATCTCCGAGTGAATATTTTCCCTCGCTGTGGCTAATTGCGCCCGCTGTATCTGCTTTAATATTGTATCCTTAAACAACGCTGATTACGCGTGTACGCGTCGCGTCCATGCTCCCGATCGATGCGATTAATAAATTAGCACGTCGCGCCGCTCGAACGAATATCGCAATTATCGAAAGCGCAGCGTGTTGCATTACGGTCTCGTGAAAGCGGGTTGCATCGCGTGCGCGAATGATTAATCGTGTTCGTACACCAACGATCGTACGATTCCGGCGATTCGTTCTGATTATCTTCGATCGGCCGGCTCGACTTGCCGAAAATTGCGAGCGCGCGCCCGAAATGCCGATGGCAGCGATCGATCGGCAATCGAGCGGTATCGCCAGCGCGGCGATATCGCTCCGATACAAAACGCATTTACCGTATTTTTAGTTAAGACCGACGTGTCCGGCGCGCCACGTTATTGGAGGATGCGTTTTTCTGAAATATAACCCCGCAGTATTCGAGTTGTACTTTACGTTGCAGTAGCTGTTTTATTGTTCGACTATCGTATAAATTTTCGTCCGCGTTCCGACAATATTTTTCTTTTACGACTTACGTAAATCGCATCTTTTTTTCTTTTTTTAACCAACGTATTTCCTGCTTCGCTGCACATTTCTGGGTCAGTTCGAACGTTCCAATTCTTTCGCGACGTCTGTTGCGCAGTCTTTTTTGGGAGAAATTATATTTATTATCGTTGCGATTAAATTTTCAACGTTCTGTCCGGTCTGTATGGTCAAGAATACATTAACAAATTTTGCTGTTCGCAATTCATGCCACATCGGTTTAATCGCTTTAAAAAATAAAGTTCATAGAAGATTAATTGACTGTGTATAAACGATCATGTGTAAATACATAATATTTAATATCAATTATGTCGATTAAGAATGTCGATATAAGAATTGAATAGCTTCTGAAAAACTGAGAAACATGCCTGATTTAAATTCAGAACGCGAAATATCTCCTTCTTGTTGATATTCAGCTAAACGAAACTAACGCTAGCGCTAATTCTCGCAAATACTGACGATTCGCTACGTAACAATTTATTATTTTCGCAGTCGGTGTTTCTAGCGGATTAATGCGCGTCAACAAGCCCAGGGATACTCCGCTGCTGAAAATTAAAAGGAATTACTGAACAATAGCGTCATCCGGTCTATCGCGAGCACCGCGCGTGGCACATTAATTTCGCCCTACGTTATTTTTCACTGCTTATCGCGGTAATTGCATATCCCGCCGCGATGAGAGAGATTTTAATTCTATCTGAAGTACAATGTCACGCGTTCGTATGTACATCACGATGCAATTTTCGCGCGATTCTTCGCATCCTCTCTTAGCGACACCGTTGATAACGTTTCGTCACTAACCCATCATAAATTAACGACTCTTCATAGAATTTTCACACAGTCAGAAAACAAAACCACCGACGATCGCGCGTCCCTCCCTTTCAAACAATAATAGATTTCGAATAATTGAGAGAGTGATAGGTTTGCGAGACGTTTGTTTATCCCATATAACCCCCATGAATGTCTTTGTGCCAAATTATCGCGTAATCCGCGGTGGTCATTTAATACGGCGGCACGGCACTCGCGTGGACGAGAAATCAATGTCGTTATGTTACCGTTACCGTTGTCTCGGCTCCGCGTTTTGGACCGTCGGCGATAGTGAGGGAAGAACGACTATCTATTTGATCTCGAGGGCAAACATTTGCCTTGGGTAAGAGTGAACGTTTGTGATGACGAGCGCGAGTAGGCGGGGGTGAGTTTCCGCGTTGAAACCCTCTCGCTGCACCCGGCGGATGACGAGGTCGGCTTATTGTAATTAATAACCGCGGAGTGCGGCGACCGAGTAAGCCGGCAGAGTCATTTCGTTTGAATGGACCGTAATTCAGCGTCGCTGGGTCGTTTCTTCTGAATAGAGCTTAATTCTGGACTCGCGCGTCATCCCGTCGCGTCTTCCGCAACGAGATTGGAGAACGAGGGCCACACATAGGACGTTAAGGGTTGATTTTGATGGATTACCGCTGTCGTCCTCGTGGAATTTCAAGCAATCCCGCGGGAACGCGATTGTCGTGGATGTGTCGCCGACGAACTTGACAGAGAAACGCACTCAAGCAAGCGTTCATGTGCGCCGTTCTCCTTTCCCTCCAGCCGCTTCTTTCCCCTCGGCTTTCCCCTCGGCTTGGCGCATCGGGCCCTCGCGAGGCCAAGCCAATTATCCTTTTTTGTAACGCGAAAGTCGCTCTCGCTTTCAAGCGAGCCATATCATCATCGCGGTGATCGGGGGGACAGTTTCCTATGCTCTCGCGCTTAACCGCGCGTCAACACTTGCCTATATTATAAATCGAGTTACACGCTGGCGCTTGTAGCTCGCGTTAAATCGACTTTATGATCCTATCGCACGGGAGGAAGACGGCCGTAGTTCGCCGTTTTTCCTTCATGAAACCTGCCGTGCACGCGTGGATGAAATATCAGCGTTACCTTGCGCGGCTCCCCCTCGATCTCGCGCATTTATCCTTGCGCTGTGAAGTTGACTCGTTTCCTGCCGCGGTCGCGCTTAAGCTACGGTAAATCGCGCGGCCGCTTTGAACTTTTCAACAACTCCTGTCTTCTTCGCAGTTTCGCAGGCGCGCGCGCGCGCGCGCGAGCGCGAGCGAGACAGCTTAGCTCGATCCAGTGAGTTTTCGAAAAGTAGAGCGACACGAGAGCGCGAACGTCGTTGCATGTCGCCGGTGCACAGATTAGCGCAGCACATGCTTCTGTTTACCATATCCATGTATATTTATGCCTTCGCGAGCCGGCGAGTAGAGGAGCACATGTCTTCCACGGCTGGGTCGCGCAAAACCGGAAAGTTTGTGAAAGCCTAACGAGAGTCATTTGTACGAAGGCGAAGTTTTAGGAGCGCGTGAAAGGAATAGCGAAGGTTTTCCCTTTCGCGGAGGGACGCGCTGGGGTGTAAGTTGCGCAATCGTAGGTCACACGGCCAGCATCGAAATGCGCACTGAATTCCCACCTCGCAGAAAAAGGCTCGATAAGGGTCCCTCATTGGTACTTGGACGCACGGGAAATAAAGTAGACGCGCCAGCAGCGACAAAAGAGGAACGATAGACCGCGATTTATTGCAGGCTTGTTGACTGCAAATTCGTCCAATTTTGACGAGAGAGAAACACGATGAGAGCGAACTCGCGTCATTATTATTATATTATTTATAATAATTATTATTACGCTCGCGAGAAACAATACGCACAATGTTAGAACAAACAAACGGTCGACGCTGAAATGATGATTGGAAGCATAGAAAATTCTAGCGGAATCAAATACTCCGATATCCACGAGAGCGAGACAAATATTTGCACGATCCAAAAGTGGAAATAGTCGAAGCGTAATAAATCCAGGATGGTAAGAAAACGAGTTGTCAGACGTCTGTATACACAGAGACGCATGCACTGTACGCATGCGCACGTATACATCGCCGCCGGCAATAATTCCGCGAGAGCACGCATATGACGCACGTGAAATACGAGGCTGCGCCAATTAAGTTGTTTGCCGGCGCGCCGGTTATACCTTCGCGCAAATAATTCATTAACGAATGCCGTCGTGCCGCGCGGGTGGATGAACTGGCGCCCGGAGTCAGCAGGTGGTTTAAAGTCTGCGCCAGTCGACTTTAAGCTTCTCCACCACGTGAGTCGGCCGCGTAATGCCGGCGCGCGCGCTGGCTGCGAGTTTCATAGCGGAGCTTCTCCGCCCGCGCCGGCGAAATTCGTCTCTCGACGAGTCTGCGCTCGCGCCCGGAATACTTAGGTCGGATTTTCGAGTACCGATACCCAGAGCATCCACCGAAGGGGATGGGCAAATAATTGAATTTAGATTGAAGGGTTGTTTCACGATGTGCCGTCTCCTCTCCTCTCCTCTCCTCTCCTCTCCTCGCTCCTCTCACGCGCTCGTCCAGACTCGTCTCGCTTCGTCGATTAATTTGCGGGGCTTCTCTCGCGTGAGCTTTCAGTCCTCTCTTCGCAAAGGGGTTCTTACCGTGCCTTGTAGGTCTTCGATGCGCGGAAAAACACACTATCGGATAATTTCGCGCTGTGGCGGTGCCTTCTTCCTCTCGGTGGGATCGTTTACCCACCGCTCGAAGAGAGCGTTCTCCTCGCGCGGAAAAGGCGTTCGATTATGCAAAGCCGCGATTGCAGCTGGCGACGACGAAAGCGAATAACGATTTGAATGTTTTTAAGGGTCTTCGGCATTTGCGTATTACTCGAGCGCGAAAGCGGCGCCTCGCTCCTGAATTAAATTAATCGAGATCGAACGACGGGATTTTAGCTCGGGCTCGGGCTCGGGCTCGCGAATTCGACACAGCCGCAGCGACGGTGGAATATCCGATAATACAATTTAACAGATAAAATTGGAGGGATCTCCAGAAGATTCTCTCTTCGCTCTTTCACTCTTCTTCTCCCGCGAGGCTGACGGATCAAATGATCCGTCGTAATGTTACAACTGCTAAATCGTTCACTTGAAATTTCAACGAGTGCGATGCCCCCCGCTTCTTCCGTCCGCTTCTCGCGCGCAATCTGCGTAATGATTTCTTCGCGGCACATTAGCGGGCCGGCTTTCATGAGGGTAGGAAGTCTAACGCGTTCAACATTGCACGAGATGACGGGACGCGATACGCCATCGTGGCCGCATGTATTTAACATGCGAGTTGCGTAACTCGGAACGAGCGGCTTGCTCGCTCGGCCTGTACGCGCCGCGTACGACTACTAACCGCGCGCACGCATACGCTGTAAAAAGCCGCGGCTGGATGAGAGACGGGGCTTCCTCCTCCTTCCTTCCCGCAGTTTTCCTCGCCTTGCTTTTTCCTCGCGAAGCCGTGAAAACGCGTATTCTTCGCGTCGTGACGCGAGGGGAACGCCGTCGCGCCGCCGCGCCGCCGCGCGCCAGCCGTTCCTCCGTTTTCCACTTTTAGATTGCGAGCCGCGTCTGCGGGCGAGACAACGCGTCGCTGATATTTACGGAACTTGCGTGCGCTATGAATTATTAATGACCACCCGGTACAATCGTCCGCGTCGGCGCGGCGCGTGGTCGGCACATCGGGCTAAATAAAGCATTTTTCATATCGCATAATTTACGCGCTCTCGTTTCGTTGCGCCCCGCGCGACGCATTCTGCGCGCTGGATACACGTTACGCAGGTGTAATTATAGGGACGCACGTTCGAAAGTGCGCAGCGACATTAAATGAAAATTTGACCCGCCGTTTCATGGCCGTTGAATTATTTCGGCGCTCCTCGGTTGCTCCCGCGGAATTATTCAGTTTGGACTATAAAACATAACGACGCGCTCTCGAAACTCGGCCCCGGTTTTGTCCATCCAAACAGGCCGTTAACGAAGACACGCGTGAGTACGACCACAAATGCGCTCGTATTTAACAGTTGCTCCCGAATGTGCCCGGGAATCGGATTACAAAGTCCCGAGAAAATGACCTCCGTATTTTGCGCCACGTGCGAATCATGAATTTCATGGGTCGATCGGGAATACATTATCGGACATCAGCGGACGCGGAAAGCGGCTTCCACGTAAGTCACGGCAGCTACTACTTTCGGACCCGGTGTAATGAAATTCGAACTCGGGTCGACTGTAGCTACGATGATCAAATTGGGATCGTTAATTCCGTTGCGATTGCATTCACCGCGATCTTTATCCGTCGCGTGGTACAAATTTCAGCCGAGGATTTCGACATTTCTCTCTCGTGAATTTTTACCGACGCTTTTATCGCTACGTCCCGGTCCAGTTTTGGGATATATTTTTGTGCAGAGATTATCCGATATCGGAGAGCGCTTGAAACTCGAAAAGTCCTTTTTTCGTGTTTCGCGATACAACATAACTGATGTAATAACGTAAAAAAGCCAGTGAGACGCGATTTATCAAAGTCAGTCACCAAAGTAAATTTGATCTTTTCTACATACGCCATGTTTGTTCACGACCCTACAGCGAATTTATCGTGACTTTATCGTGGCCGTGTATCGTGCGACTTTGTCACAGCTCTCTGTTGCACCTTTCTTGATAGGCTTATCATGGCTCTGTCATGGCGTTCTTGACGGTTAGCCGGTAACGCGATCCTACGCGGTATTACCGCAGCGGAAATGTATCGCAATTAAAAACACTATCGATCACCCTCATTCCCGTCGTGACTGCGTGATTTATAGGGGTGTAATTGTACTTGCGAGCATCGAAGTCGAAAGCAGGCGCGCGCGTATCGCGCATTACCGTGTGCAAATCGAGCCGAGTCAGGGGTCGGCCCATCGAAATCCCCGAAGAGCAGCCAGGCGCAATTTTGTCGTGCGATTAATGACGGTCGCTATAATGGATCGTGGGTATTATTCAGTAGATAGCGCGGTTTCAAGGCGAGCCGGACGCGGGTTTTTCCCGCGGGTGGCTCTCGGCCGGAGCGAAAACTCGTCTTTTCTGCAAAGTATCCCCGCGCTGATACTCTCTCTCTCTCTCTCTCTCTCTCTCTCTCTCTCTCTCTCTAATGATAGTTGCGTGTGAATTAATTAGAGGCAAGAAAGTAGCGGTCGATATCGCGCGCCATCAGAAGGATATTACGGGAAAAACGCCGGCTGTACTTTGAAGATGCAAGATTACGCTAACTGAACTTGATTGTCGGCTATTGTCGGCGAGATTGTACACATCACCAAGCTCAACGGCCAGTTGTTGATACGCCGAGTGTTAATTTCGCGGAATTGAAAATTCCGAATCTGCAACGGCACCTTTGAGAGCGCGCGACTCCTAATTATTCGCGCGATAATATTCATGAGGCAACGTTAGTCGGAAACTGCGCATATATATATCGCGGCTAGCCCGTTTCGGCGAGAAGTGGAAAGCGAGAAGCACAGCTGCGACGCGGTGCGTGCACTTAGAATGCACAAACGGTACAATCGGACCGCGGTGTGGTGCCGCGGCCGGCTTGCCATAACATGACACTAACTACTTGGATTTAAAGCCAGACAAAGCGCGTGTAACACGAGCGGCAGCAGGAAATCTCGCGATTCCGGTGCCCTTCTCAGCCCCTTCGTCGCGTCGACCTGCGGCATATAACTACGCCTATAGCTTCTTCTGTTCCCGATTCTCCGTCGTTCGCGGTGGGCTGCGCGTTTCGCGTGTGTGTGTGTGTGTGTGTGTGTGTATGTGTGTATGTGTGTGTGTGTGTTTGCGAATGAGCATGGCGCGGTTTCCGAGTGGCTGACTGGACAAATTAAAGTTTCAACTGGCTCGCTCTGCCTTTCCGTGCTTGTCTTGGAAATTTTCGTCCAAGCACTTTCTCGTAATCGACCATCGCGATATGGAAATGAATATGTAGATTTAATCGAGCGCACGTTCGCACGCGCGCACGACTATCGTTTATACCGAGTCGTTTCGTTTAACTCTGCTTCTGAAATGTTCGCGCTTAAAGTGAGCCGTTTGCTGCTTGAAGCAAGCACCTTCAAAAGCAGCACATCTCGATTCATTTCGCCACACGTGTCAATATCTTCAAATTTTCAAGTACTTTCAAACAACTAATATTTCACCTTCCGTTTCTCGCGTATACGTTCGTTTACGTCCAATTTGTGAGAATGTGATAATTAAGCGATCATATTTAGCACTGAGAATTTCACGATCTCTCTAGTGGCGAGCGCGCATCGAGTTTCGTCCCGAGCGTATATTTCCTATACCCGACACCGAAACTAATTCTATCAATTTAACTTCTTACGACTCCTACTTTCAAGCGACGGGGTAATTTCGTTTTTCGGTAGATACTTAAGTTTCTCTGCTCTTGTAACGTCTTCTTTTTACGCGAGGCGTGCGCCCTTAGACGCATTTTCCCAGCGAGCAATTCTCGCGATCGGCGACGACACCATTTATCGACTTTTTTTTCTTTCGAACCTCGGCTCGTATCGCCAAAGCTAAGAAGGAAGTCCAGCGACCATGTAATTATCACCAGCCATCCTGAGGCGCCGAAGTAGCTCGCCGCGAATGGCGAAATTAAATTTTTCTTTTCCTGAGCGTCCGACTCAGAGGACGATCTTTCGCTCTCTCTCTCTCTCTCTCTCTCTCTCTCTCTCTCTCTCTCTCTCTCTCTCTCTCTCTTGCACTCTCTCTCGCACTCTCTCTCTCTCTCTTCACTCCATCGACCTTAAAACGAGCACCTTCATCTCTACCGTCTCTCCCACTCGCTCGCTCACTTTTTGCCACCTTGCACGACACCCGAGCGTTCCTCACGACTAATTCCACGCTCGTAATTGCGACCGTTGAAAAAAATTTACTTCCGCGGAACGTAAATGCCTTGGTGCCTTTGCCTAATTATAATAACTTCCTCTTCGAGATGGAGGGGAACGGAAGGTGGGTGATGACGAGGTGGGGCGCGCGGTGTTCTAGGGTCTTAAAAGGAAGATTGTGCTCTCTCTCTCTCTCTTAAACCGGCAGACCCCGGATGACGAAAAGATAAAATTTACTCTATGCAAAAGCAGCCCGCACGCGATGAACGTCCGACCTTCTTCGCGCCTCGTTCGCTTTACTCTCGCCTTGCCCTCGCCGCTTCCGCCTCTTCTTACGACTTTATAAAGGAGGAATGCCCGCGTCCGGGAGAGTGTTTACCCTCGGATAGAGTCAATGTTTGCCCAGTACGGCCCAGTCTTCCGCGAAGGACCACCTGCCAAAATTAACGAGTCAGATCAAGGAAGGAAGCGCGTCCTGCCGGTCGCGGGGAACGGCTAAAGTCAATCAAGGATTCTTGAAGGAAACTTCCAATCGGTTGCGCTCGGACAGGCTGCTCAAATTCATTCCGCGGTGTTAGGAAGCGCGACACTTACCGCTCAACTTTCACTAATGTCGTCATTACTTTTCGTCGACTTTTCGGTGAAAAAAGTGCGAGGGAGCAGTCACCATGAAAAATACCGACCTTCCGCCCCCGCGCCATCCATCAAAGGACCAAGTTCGATAACCTGAGTGTCATAAATCCTTCGACGGGCTCTCTCATCGAGTCAGCCGTCCAATCACGACGCCCACTTGTCATCGCGTCGCCTCCTAATTGGATCGAAATCTGTTATCGTCATCAGCCGCTGTGATTTTTATAGCATTTCAGGCATTTAAGTGATATTGCCTCCTAGAAATCTTGTCGATAGTCTTATTTCCTTGTAATGATGGATCGTTGCGGGCTTGGACAATTCCACGATTCCTTGTCTCAGCAAGAACGACAAGAACTCCAATGTCGGTTGATTGAAACATGTCTGGCATAAGTGTTTAATAATTATGCGCTTCTTAATTCCTTCTTAATTGTGCGACTCGCGTAGCCGGGTGTTCCCGGAAGCGTCTTCGGCGTACGAAACGTCGTACGAAACGGTGCTCAAGTTTCTCTCACGTTGGAAACGCTGAGGAAGGATTTCGGAGAGTTCTGCTGGCGCCGGGATCTGCCTTTCGCTTATCAAAATCCCGCGACTTTTCTCCCGCCATAAATTTCGTTCCCACGTGTTCTTGCGCCGTCTTTGTCCGGGTTCCACGGATGCAACCGAACCTGGCACAAAGCCCAAGATATCGCCGTCGTCGTCGTCGTCGTCGTCGTCGTCGTCGTCGCCAACAACGACTCTGCCTTATCTGTCGCGGCTCAAATACACATCGCGCTAAAGGCAACATAAAAACGCAAGTGCACAACGGACGCACGTGTTTCGTCCACGTTGTGCAACCGGAACGCCCGTGTGAACGCGACTTCCGCGCTTTCCCAAACGCGATCGAGCCCCTTGATTAACCCTTATCCGGCGGCCAGTCTGCGTCCGGATGCTTTTATTTCTGCAAATAAAAGGAGAGTATCGGACTGGTTCCGTACGTTCGTTCATTCGACCGTGTTCGCTCGCTCGTACATACGTACGTTCATTTGTCCGTTCGTTCATTCATTACTCGCGGAAACAATCACGAGCTATCGCTTAATGAAACCGTGCTTTTAAAGGAGGAAGAGGGAAGCGCGATCACTCGCCGGCTACTCGACGGATTCGTGAAGCGGTTCCGAATTTGGTTAACTAATTACCGCGGCGGAAATCGTTCTCAAATAGGGATCAAGTTCGTTAGGAATAACGACCGACGCAAATCCAGAACGTTAAACGGCGTATATTTTATCGCATATCGTCGTTCCAAGGTTTGATTGTGTTACACGCGTTGCACGTGTGCGTAATACTCGTGCGTTTAATTAGGAAATCACGGATGATATATTGCTGCGAGAGTTAACTTTCGATTGTCCATATCCGGTATAATTCTGACGGCGACGAACTGTGCTACGCGTGAAAATTAGCACGACTCTTCAGCTGTTCGTTATAGCGTCATTCTGTGGAGATTACTGCGACACTGCGAAGCTGTGCAATTTATATCGTTTTTACATATGCATTTTCATAATTTTCTACATTTTCGTTCGCTTTTACGAACAATGCAAAATTGGATATATATCGGAATATAACAATAACTGATATCCGCTTCATCGTTTTCCATCTTTCCGATTTATTCTATTTGTTTGCATTATTTTATTTCCACCGACGTTCGTTAAAGTTCATTTTTTTTTTTTTTTTTTTAATAAATTCGTCGTAATTTTATATTCGCTCTCTTTTATCGAGCTGTGTTACGTCGTATTCCAATCGATAGAAAGTTTCCTTTCTCCCCCGAGACTCTCCTTCAAGTTCAGGAGGGAAAGAAAAGTGAAGGTTCGTGGTGAACTCGGAACGAGAGCGAAATTTGATCCGCGAACGTAAGGACCCGTTACTTTTACGGTTTACCGCGCGTATTATCGGATCACCGGCCAATAAGTTCTCGGCAGCCCTCGCGGCCCTGACGTTAATTACAGCTCGATAATCCTACTTTCGTGAACACGGCGTGAAAGAGAAGGTCAGGCAGGGATCGCCCCGCAATGCAGCCTCGTGGAGACGAGCGCGAATTAAGAATTAGGGAAACTTATCGAGCGAAAGGGCGAAAGGAATCTTGCCTTCTCGGCGATGATCCCTCAATAACGAGGGGTCCATCTTCCCTTTTCCGGAACGCAATATTTGTCGATCGCATCGCCTTAGCAGTTACGCGAAGGAGTTAAGATTGGACCGACGAGATTAGGTTTATCGTATATTTTAGAGATAAAGTCGTCCTGCGTATGCAGAATAGCTCGATTCGATGTACTTTCATTTGCATTTTCTTCAACCAATCTCTGAGCGGACTTCTTCCGGAAGAAGTGTCGAATTGTCTTGAGTCGGGAGTCTGCAATTAATTTCATCCAAATGAAAAACAACGTCCTACTTCGAAAGTTATAAATACATTAAAAGTTAAATAATGAAAGTTGTGAAAAATGATGGCTCTTGTTTTACGAAATTCCACCATTTTTCACAACTTGCTTGCTGGTGAAAAAAGTTGAGCAGTTAGAGACATAAGCGTAGTAAAATCCTCGGCAAAATTTACTTTTTTTTTCTCTTGTTAATAAAACAAACACGCTCGTCGTTTCTAGACGATGCTATCCGAAGGTAACAATGTCGGGGCTAAATCAGATATTCAGCGGGGAAAAAATTACGAGCAATTTTCACTTCGTTAGAAGGCCAAGGGCCACCCCCTACGTAGCACCCCCTTTCACCCTCCCTTGCTGCACCAAATCCCCGGGGATCGCGGGGCGCCCTTTCCGTCTCTCTTCCGTCCCGTCGCCACACCCTCTCGTCCCTCTGGCCTTGTCTGTCTCTCTTTCGAATTATATCCTTTGAATCTACAATTATGGGGCGCCGCGAGGATGCGGGACACGTTTTCGCGAAAGTTGCGCGCCGAATACTAAAGCCGTGCGGCGCAAACAGGATCAATACCTCGCGTCGCGGGAAGAAAGCACACGATGGTCCTGGCTTGATACCTCGCTTGTCCTTCGGTTGGTCGACCGGTCGTTTCGCTTTCCTTCCGTCCTTCCTGCTCGGCACGTCACGGAGACGCTGACGGGACACCACCCAGTTCTCGCGTAAAGGACGAAGGGATATATTGGTCGCGGCGTGGGGGGATCTCTTACAGTTTGTGACGTAAAAGAGAAGGAAGAAGGAAGGGAGCCCAGTTTTCCCCTTTTATGTCTTCGCGCAAAGACCGTTGCGTAATATAATTGCATATTATGTCAAAGATAGATTATATATTAGATATTATTATAGCTGACGAGGAGGGGTGCGAGCTGTTTCTCGATTACGCGAGCCCGGATTTCCAGACGCGGATATTTTAAACTTGGAAATTCCCAGCGGCAGATTGTATTGAAGCGTGGTGCATAAATGCATCAGCGTGTGTTTACGTTTTGCGCGCGAAACAGATCGTTCCACAATTTTAGAATAACATTGAAGCTCTCACTTTGGTCGGCTACATATACGTTGTAAATTTCATAAAAATAAAAAATAGTTTCTGCGCGAGGATCGAGAGAATTGATCTTTGGTTCAGATGTACGCACAATTTGGATATTCTCGAGAATCCGCTCTTGTCGACGTCCCGTGGAATATCGGAACTGGAAACCAGATTCTTCTCCCAGCCGTAGTAATCCCGAGTTAAAAATAACCGTCCTTGGTCCCGAAAGCGGTCCGCCCGCATTTTGCTTCCGCGACGTCTTTCTATCAGCGCGAAACATCGGCCACTTGTGGTCCCGAAGTGTCGTCTCGTGTAACCCGCCATTTCCCCCGATCGCGAAATTTTCTTTCATACCGTGCGATTCGCCGCATATGTATTTTCCCCCGTAAAATTTCTCGTGGCTCTCTCGTGTCACGAACGTTGACCCTGCGCCGCAGCCTTAGGCTGTTTGCGATAAACGTTGTAATAGAGCGTGGTCTACCGCGAGAGAGGTACAACGGTTAAACGTAAACAAGATTCTTGAACGATCGATATGTGACGCGTGGTCTATTAATATATTATTATATTAATAGGGTCGAGCATTTTATTTAAGAGATTAAGAGATTTCCGGAGATGAATAATTTTAAAAAATCTGGATTGGCAAAAACACACGTTTTTTACACTTTTTATCTTTATCGATTTGAAACAATTTTGCACTCCCTCTTTCTCCGTCTCTCTTTATTCGATGATATTGTAATAAATTTTAATATTTTCTGTTACAGGTAGGCGATCATATTTCTTCCCGGTAAGGCTAACTTGGGCTGCTCAATGAGTGAGTAACTGAAACAAATCATATGACTCAACTGTCTCCTATTTCTTTTGCCGCCATTTATAAGCGGCTTCATCCACGGTCGCAGACAGCGTCGCGTAGATGTAGCGTTTGTCAATACGTGATCGCTCGAGCTTGAAATCGCTTTGATTCTGTCCTAAGTCCGTATGGACTTCCGGCTTGGCGGACGTTCAAGGTTTTCCCGAGAGTGATGTCAGGGACGATACAAGAGAGTAAAGCTCGGCAAAGTAAATCTCTAAAACCGTCAATATTAACGTGCAGTAACTTCCCGTCGTTCTTATTTTTATTCCCGAGTGAAAACTTCTTCGACGCGTATGTATCACGGAAATTGCTTTGAAATCTCGATACCGATGACTCGTATACACAATTAAAAGAAGCGTATGCGAGTGTGTGTGTGAGTGTGTTAAACATCTCGATTTCTCCGCAACAGCGCGATCACGATTTCTGAGCTGCCGCGCAATTTTCTTTCGGCACGATCACGCCAAGTTCTCTACTCCGCAGACTCTGATTATTTCCCCGGCAATAAACAATATCGATCGCCCGTCTAACTCGGTAATACGCGAGTCGCGCATTACACGTTTGCGGCCGCGAGCGATACGCCGGCTAGGAAATATAGTACACAGGCGCACACGTGTTCGCGTGTGCCGCGCGACATACGATCCTCGTTTAATCGCTTTACTCGTAGCGTTCTCTCCGACAATGCTCGCTTGTTCAGCCGCCCGGAGCGATCTCGAAAACGGTCGATCTACCATGACACTTAAAGTACTACCCGAAACCGCCTTCGCTTCCATCGGGAGCGACGTGCCCGCAATTCGGTGGGAGTCCCAGGTGCAACATCTTACCGTGTGGTATGCGAATCGACCGCTTGGAATCATATAACCTCGCCCTTAGCGCATCCCTGCTAAACATGCTCGCCTGATTTCGTTCCCGCGTCTTCCATTTTCTTTCGTTTTTTTTTTCCTTCGGACCAGCGTCGATTAAAGTACGTGGTCCTCTTTCGAGATTTCGATCGAGTGGAAAAGCGTGTTCCTAAGAATTGGGATTAAGAAAGGTCGGAATCGAACACTAAGACCTTAATTTTGCTGATCGACGAAGCGACGGAGAAGCGAAATTGAGTAAAGATCGACTAAGATCGACTGATGTTTGTAAATTGTGCGGCACAATCCGATCTTCATTTCAGTCCAAGCAAAAATAATTTAACGAACCGCTTAACGATAAGATTGCGTTGCGTAAAATATCAGCGTGAGAAGGAAATCAATTTGACTTTCCTAATCAACGTTAATCGCGCGATGTCAAAGCGGGCCAAGGAGCTCGAGTTCAGGCTAGTCTTTCGCGCCATGCAAGTCCGGGAGAGAGAATTGAGAACGAGCTATGTTGGGGAGCGTCGAGTCGCGCGAGCGATCCTTTTCTACGAGATCGGCGAGGAACAAAAAAGAATTTTCCCTACGAGCTGGTCGAGCTGGAAAAAAGTTTCGTCAAATACATCGGCCGAAATTCGATATCAGCGGATCCGCCGTTACCAAGCCCAGCCAGAGAGGGATAAACGGGATGTGTATAAGGGCAGGATGGAGGAAGAAGAGGGGTGAGTAAGCGAGGAAGAGGACGCCGTAGGAGAGGCGTTTCAAATTTCTCGATAAATTCCCTCCACCACCCTCACCCTCTTGTACGCATCTCTTCCCACGTGAAACAATGGTGGAGTGGCGTGGAAAGACGTCTCGAATTTCGCTGAATCAAAGGTGATGCGACGCGAGAGGGGAAAGAGGACGATCCGAGGGTGGTGTAGGACATAGGGGGATGTTCTACGGCGTGGACCAGGGGTGAAATCGATTTCGTCTACGGCCCTGCGTGCAGCCCATATTATCCCCCGCGGTTTCTATAGTGTCATTGTTAGTGTTGGACCCCAAAAGTGGCAAAGAGAGAAAGAGAGACTCCGCGTGTTATAAGAAAAGATCGAGCGTGTGGGGGATGGGTGTAAAGGAAGCGCGCCGGTCTGAGTGGGCTCGGCCACACAAAGCGTCTATATTACGTTTCCACTCTTATTTTTTTCTAGTGTCTCCGCCGGATCCGGCGGCGGCACGTCGCGCGGCTTACGTTTCCGCGAGGTGAAAGGGCTTTCTCTGTCTGCACGGAGTATCTCGCGACTTCGCGATCCGCGTAACTCGCTCATCTGATACCCAGCGCGTCGCTGACAAAGGGATTAAAAATATTTTGCAAGAGCGAATCCGGTCGTGAACAACGTCAAATAAAAGCGACGAACGAAGTCTGCTTATGTGCAAACGCGCATGAAATATCACCAATGAAACGCGGATTTACGAGATCTTTTGTTCTCGCTAAAATCGACGGCTGCAATTAGATTGCAGCAGCGGTAAACAATAGCTTCTGGGGAATGGCCTCTTTTGCCGAAGAAAATCACGGAAAAGTTTGTCGAGCGATCTGTGCTTAAAACTTGTTTTTTTTTTTTTCCCTATAATCCTGGGAAGTGCTAAATTGGAAAGTGCTTGGAAAATATAATTATATACATAGTTGATAAAAATTGTGTTTATATTAGAGTTATATTTCTAACTGGGATTTGCTTCGGGGATCAAAACTCGAAATTATATAACGTGATGGCATGAGATATCTTGTATATTAGAGTCAACTAAGAGTTGGACGTTTCTAACGTCGCGAAATTCACGACGCGGCTTTGCAGTCACGAGTAATGTATTCCCCGAAAGTCGTGTTTTGCCTCGCGTCAGGATCGCGTTACAAATTAAGCGCGGAAACGTATGTATCACACTAGGTTCCCTCGGGGTGACGCGCTTTCGGTGCTCGTTAACGTTAGTTACGCATGTGAGCGAAATTTAATTATATTATGTAACACACAGAGAGACGGCATTTACCGCAAACCGAGATAATTGACTCGAAAATTGGAGTATTAAAGAATAGAATGTTCTTCGGTACCAATTGAAAATGCGATGAAATAATTAATATTCTCTCTATATTCAGAACTGCGAGAAGCAGTAATAGTATAAACTCAATTTTTATTTAATCTGATCCACTTTTACACAAGAATATAAGCTTGAAATTTAATTATCTCCCATAAAAGACGCTTATAAAGTGAGTTACGTACTTATTCACTTCGTGCAAAGCAGACTCTATACGCACATATTTTCACCCTCGCGCGCGCCCACGCGCGCACCATTAACCCATAAACTAAAATTTTCAAACCAGCAGCTCATTTGTCGCGTAGATCCAGCTATTAAATTTGTCTGTACATTGCATAACGAATGTGTCGGAGAAAACTCGGTGGCGAACGAGAATTAAAAATTTCATATTCCGCTCTCTAACTCGTCTCGCGTATATAAAGTTCGTCCGGGTGAAGGAAAGAACGTACGTAATTCGCGTGCGATGGATTAAGTCGGATGAATCCGCTTTCCACGCCCGGAAAGGATTCGTTTGTAGCGAAACTGAAATATTAAAAAAATGTGGGTTACTAGCATTTTGCGAAACATCAATAAATTCTTTGAGTATCTAATTAACACTTGAAGAGACAGGGACAGCCGGGGGGACATCCACTTATTTATTATTGCGTGTTTCGCGATAATCTTCAATCTCAATGTATCTTCCAGCATTACGTCGAGACTTTCATCTCGCTGGCGTTTCGTCGGGACGCGGTCCGCTAAACATTCGTATTTGTATTTGATGCTGCAGGATAAGCAGGATCTGTTTACACGCCGCTCTCATACGGTACGCATCCGCGTTTTATTTGCACGGCGTACGTGCTTTTCTCCCGGAAGCAACGAGTGGCCGTTTTGCGAATCTCTTAATTGCCGACGGAAGAAAGGGAGGCACACGAGAGCGGCCGGAGAGAGAAAGCGGGTCGGGGTTTGCGGTTACCTTGAAAATTCAATCTGAAAACTCGGGGTGTTACGGCAACCACCCGCGCGAGCTCGTCGAAGGATTAAAGGCGGCACGAATTGGATTAACGTCCTGTTCGAAACGCGCTGCAGGGTGGATATACAACAGTCGGTTTTAAATTAAAGCGCCCGTGGCCGCGGCCGTTTACACTGATCTTCGCGTACACCTCGCTTTCACTGTTGCTTCCTCGCCCTCCCACTCATCCACCCAGCCATCCTCTCACTCTCTCTTTCTCTTTCGCTCCAAAGGCGCGGTTAATTTTTTTAATTAAAGCTTAGCCGCGCGTCGAGAGGCTCGCCGTCGCTCCCGCCAACGCCTTTGATCAACGTGAACGGCTGGGATCTCGAGTTTGTATCAACGTGGAAAAATCAGCCGTCGCATTTCGCGCGACACCTTCTTCTACTTCCCTCGGCTTTGATACGTCGCATCGAAATTGCTTCATTGGCGTCGCGCGACCCTCCGCGTGACACGTCGTTTCGTCCGTGTCCGACTACGTCTCCGTTATATTTCGTCCCGAGAAACACGATATTTTATATTTTTTCGTTCGCACACTTGATGACGTCAAAACTCTCCTGCCCTTTAAATTTTCCTGTCGATCCGCATCGATCGTTGTTGCTTTTTCATTATTTTGCCGGTTTTCATTTCGCTTGGGATGTGAGAGAGCTCGTTATTAAATAAAATGTTTGTATTTAGATAGCTTTTTGAAAGGCTGTTTTTCCGGTCGTTGGCTTGAAAAAACGTAAACATAAAAGCGCACGGCCGGAGTTTCATGGAGTTTCGTAGAGAATCGCATCGTGGAATTTACATTTCCCACGCGATGAGACAAATTACCGGGCAGCTTTGAGGACCACGTAAGGGGTTAATGCGAGCAGATTGGACAGATTAAACACAGACGTCGATTGGCGGCCGGTGATGTTTGACTTTCATGAATCGCTAATGCGACCGGCGGGCCTTTTTTCCTCGGGATCGGGCGCAGATGCAACTCTTTTCATGTCGAAGCTGACATACGCGATTTCCCCTTGAATTAGAGCTCCCCTGGCTGGGTCCGCTTTCATGGCTCAATTCCATTGAGCTAAATGCACGTTACGCGGCCGAGGATGCAATTAAGAAGTCTAAGAGGAAATTAAAGGTCGGCACGGTTGGTCAAAGTTCAATCTAATCCTCCCCGTCGGCCTCGCGTTTCAGATTAAAGGGATTGCACGCTGCGTCGTGGATGATTCAGATCTTGTCTCGTCTGAGTGATAATCACACGATAACGTATGTTCTCACTTGGGACGATTTAATGAACGGACGAAAAAGTCGCGATCTATTCGGAGAAAGCGCAAAATAGCGGAAAATAGCCGGGCGCATACCGAATACGTTGAAATGATTTTTTAACCGCGCACTGTGTCCAAGTTACTCGCGGATGCGGGCTATTCTGCCAAAACAATGTAATAGACCGTCGTCGCTCGCCGCGCGGTTTAATTTTCTAGCCGAGAGTCTCGGCAATTCGGCTTGACAATTGAATCCCCGTTGAAGTGAAATTTAAATATCGCTAAATCGGCCAAACGATACATCCGTCTCGTTACTTGATCTTGCTTGTATCTCCGTATCTCCGCGGGAGCTTAATCCGTCAATATTAAACATTCACACAGTCGGGCGTGTGCAATTTTCGCTATCAGCAACGCACTAGCCGAATTTATCGTAAGATACGTGGGCGCGCGCGGCAATCCGATAGATCGGGGATATTCTACATAGACGTACATTTCCGGATTGCCTAATCCGAGTGTAACGCGCGGGCCATCGGAGCGGCCAGATAACCGCGGTATTTTAAAGCAGGGGGCAGAAAGCTTCCGGGCCAGGAAGCTCCTTCCACCAGCAGCCACCGTTCCCCGTTGGTCCTTGCAACCGCAGTAACTGTCGTCGTCGTTTATACCGGCCAGTCGATTCGAATTAGCCGCCGGAGTTTACCTTGGCTTGCAGAATCCGACCTGGGGCTCGCCACCGTGACGGCGAGGGGGGGGGGAGGCCCTCGTTAACCCCGACGATCGACTTCGACTCGGCCGTCCGGAGGTCTCCTTAATTACCGAGCGCGCTCTGACACTTCTCTCTCCGCGGCTCGACAAAGGGAAACCTCGCCGAGCGAGCGCGCGAAGTGGAGCGCAAAGAGGATATTAGAAATCGCGAGGAGGACGACGCGCGCGCGAGAGCGGGAGGGTTCTTGTATCCGACTTTCCAAACGGAGGGATAATCGTCGTGCCGCGCTCGCTCATTCGCGACGAGAATCGGCCGGGATCGCGCCGTGAATCACGATTAGCGTCGCCGAAAACAACGACTCTCTCTCGCGCCCACGCGCGCGCGGCTTACCCTTGTATCCTGACTTAGTAATCCTGACGCATAGGCTGCAGAGCCGATAGGCTGCGAACCCGATACCGCGTGTTAGGGCATCCTCGAAGCGCCCCTCGCGTGACACGCGCGAAAATTATGTGTCTGTCTTCCGGCGGGCTGGATCGGAAAAACCGTCTCTCTCCATCCCCCCCCCTCTCTCTCTCTCTCTCTCTCGGCGCCTGCGCGCGTCGCTCTTGTCGTCTGTTGCGCTCGATTTATTACGTTAATTCACATCCGACGCTGTGCATATTTTACATATGTACCACGACGCCGTGGCGACTTATGCGAGGAATTTATTTCGCGCTGCGATTCCAGAACGGACTTGTCGCGCGTGCAGAGTGCACAGTAGGAACGCGCCGGGTAAGAGCAGGGTGATAATATGTAATCAGACCGCCAATAAGTCACACGCGAGAGAGACGCACGGCGGTTTCCTAACGCACAAGGCGCGTTATAAATTCGGCTTTTATATTATTATGCAAAGGCTCGCTCAGCTGTATTTCATGCGCACGTGGCCACGCGAGACAGTACCAGATAATGCTATTAACGTCGGCGGTACATTACGCGCGATAAAAGCAGTGAGTATATCGTGCAGCGTGTCGTAAATGTTAACGATTGTTCGAATAAATCACGAGTAACATACGCGCAATAGATCATTGGATGACATCTTGCCGGACCTGACATTCCGACTTCGCGTTCGCGATGTATACAATGCGTGCGTTTCCTCGCGCGACTTTCAGCGTGAAGCTTATTACGGTTGAGCGGATGTGGCTGATGAGGCATTAACGCAGGAAAATTGCGAGCTCGCACAAATTTTCCAGCTGCGGGGGTTTCATTCGCGACATCGATAATCGCTTTGTCAAACTTGCCGATGCGGCACGCGAACGCGTGCACGTGATAACACGCGTCCCGCGTGATTTATTCGCTGTACGAAGCCGCCGACATAAATGCCATTGTTTGCCACGGCCCGCGCCTGCAGATACGCGAGTTAAGATCAATGTGCGACGTTAGCAAGCGAAAGCTTTTGCTCCCCGTCATTAACCTTAACGTTAACGCGCTGCAAACCGCATAAGGTCAAAGGTTCTGCCCTTAATAAGCTCCACAGCGCCGGTAACCGGCAAAATTAACGGCTCGCGACGAAGTTTCCCCGGGAACTCCAATTTGATCAAAGGCAGGATGAAGAAACGAGGGGAAAAGGGGTAGACAGTAGCGTGTGAAATATTTCCATTTGGATGTTCTACGCGGCGGAAATGTGCGCGCAACTTGCGCGAATCTCACGCCCGAAACACCTGAATTTTCTCTCTCTCTCTCTCTCTCTCTCTCTCTTTCTCTTCTTCTTCTCCCTCACACTCCCTCTTCGCGACATTGACGCGATTTTTCTCCTCTTTTCGCCTAACGCTTGCGTCGTTAAAAAATGGCAGCGTTTTACGCCGAACCTGATGCGCGCAATAAAATTCTCGTAGAGCAGAGAGAGAGAGAGAGAGAGAGAGAGAGGGAGAGAAAGGGGGGAGACTTTGCACCACACGAAGGCAGTAGGTGCACTTGAAGCGCGAAAGCATCGCCCTTGGGGAAAGGTGAGGGTGATATTTCTGTCAGGCTGTGCAAGGATGCCGAGGAGGTTTTAATCGAACGAACGAGCTCGGTTACAACCTGTAGATTCATAAAATTCCTTTTAAAACAGCGAACGCGTGTCGCGCGCATCTCTCCCTCGCTCCCCTTCGCCCATCCGCACGGTGCGTTTTATTGCGAAATTTTTAGAGCGCTTCCGCTCCGAGAGGCGAAAGTATCCCCTCCCGAGAGAACGAAAAGAAGGAAAACAGAACACGGGAAACGGACGTGCCTTGTCGCGAGGAGAGGAGAACCACGTAACTTCGTTGCGGAGGGGTGCACTTAGGTCTTTCCTCAGAGAGGTGGTTCGCCGTCGGAGAAAGATGAAAGTGATATTTTAGTTGGCTGCTACAGCCGCGCGGAGCAGGGGGTGCGAAAGAGAGAGAGAGAGAGAGAAAGAGGAGGCTTGTTCCACCGAGCGGAGAAACCTTGATCGCGCGAAGCGCGTCAGCCGGGATCTCCAGCTTGCGTGCGGAATATCTAAACCGCGACAGTCAGGGCCGCCTTTTGACCATGGCTCTAAATGGGCTTGCGCAGCCCCTTGGTCGCTTGCCTCTTAGGGCGCACGTAGCTTCTCCTACAAAATATCCGCGTGCCTCTCAAGCACTTATACAAAATATCTCGTGTGTCTTGTTAGCTGTCAATTCTGTTCAACAGAATCGAGAATCATTGTTGGTACTGAATACATCCCCTCGTGGTCTCGTTTGCCAAAGCCGGGAAAGCGAATTGTTGCAGACACATCGATAACGACGCTCTGATATGTTTGAGGTCGATTCAGTTGGTCAATAATGTGATTATCGATGCAGGATTTCCTGTTACATTTTTCTCCCACTTGCAATTAGATTACAATGTCACGGTTCCGCCGTCCCACGCGTAGACGATTGTTATTTATGGGTAGACGCCCAACGACGCATGGCGCTCTATTTAATTTTCCACGCGCGTATTATACTTGGCCGGCTCGGACGGAGGGAGGCAGTGAACCGCACGGGATACTATTTTCGTTCCATTTCCACGCGTGTAATTGCCGTGAACGCGCGAATGAGACTGTTCGCCGCACATACGACTCGATCTGCGCGCCCGTCTATCCGAAATTTGCATAAATAAATGTTCGCTAAACCTTCGGCTCTCGCGGACGGAATTGTTTATGGGGCCACGGAGGATATTGTTATGTTCGATATCTACGGAATTATGAAAATAAACCCGCGCGTCCACGTGATCGTCGACTTATATAGACCGTGCGCAGCTTCGAGCAAACACACGGTTATTGTGCGCACAAATATACGGGGAAGTAGATTTTACTCCTATCTGTATTCTTTTTACCGCATATTTCCATGACGAACGTTTCTAACGAACTCGTTTCTAATAAAACTCATCTGGGACACCTCGTATACGCCGCTTTTATCGGTGTGCTATATTTATTTCGTCGTGTTGACAACGAATCGACATCTCGTCCGAAACAGAGTCGATATTTCGCGTAACTGGACATCCTCGATTGGTCGGCACGTGCGTACCAAAAATCGGTGGATTCACCCGCGCATGCACGGCACTTAATGTCTCGCGCGCGTCGGTTACACAAGAGAAGCGAACACGAAGAAGATCGAGGTGAGTTCATTAAGTTTCACCCCGGCGAGTTATGAGCGTGTCGCGCGTGCGCGACAATTATCTCGAAAATGATATTTTGATAGACGAGATGGATGGGGGGACCTTACATCAATGACGCAGGGAAACCCTTGCGCGAGATCGAAGCTACATCAGCAAGGGCGTCCGATCTCCTCTCATATTCTTTGACGCGACGTCGTGAGTACCTCGCGTGCGCGATCGTGAAGAATGACTCGAGGGCGAGACGGATTATCGATTGCCATGGTCACAGGAAAAAGATCAAAGTGACGTCACGTTCTCGGGGTTTATTACGTTGGATTCTGCTAAATATAACGAGCGTCGTCGTTAGAACGAACGAACGAACGAACGTCGAACCGCAGCAGAGGCGACTCGCGTTATTAATTTATTTACACACTGTATGTAGGATGATAGGAAAGTGATCCCCTTGGAGTATAAAGTATCTCCAACTGATGATATCTGCTGGGAAACATACATTTCGATAATTTGTGTTTCTCAATCCGGTCGCGACGCCAGCATTAAACCGAGTGAAATTAATTACATTACCCTTCTCTGTTCGCGCATACGACGCTCGCCTTTGATACTCTCAATTAGCAAAATGACGAGAACGCGAAGCCGCCTCGCGCCCGTGTATCGTTAAAATTCACGTCGGAGAGAGCAACGGCGCGGGCAATAACGCGACAGCGCACACACAATATAGATGCGTATGTGTTCTCATATTTGCACCCCTCGAGGAAATCGTAGATCGTCGTGTGTATACGCGCGAGGCACGGTACACACACGCGTGCTCGCATTCGGATCCGTATAAAGGAAGGTGAATAAGGGGCAACGGGGGAGAGGGGAGAGACGACGGAGAAATTTCCTCTTTCGTTGCTTTCTCCCCGCCGAGTAAAGTCGTTTCGTCACAATGGTGATAAAAGCAACCCTCTTATTCTCTCTCTCTCCTCTCTCTCTCTCTCTCTCTCTCTCTCTCTCTCTCTCTCCTCTCCTCTCTCTCCTCTCTCTCTCTCTCTCTCTCTCTCTCCTCCCTCTCTCTCTCTCTCACACCCCCCGAGCAATGCCGGCGCTACGCTCGCGCGAACGCCCCCGCAATTACGCTGTTTATGTAAGGGCGTGGTTTCCTCGAGACTAATTCGAGACCGCGCAACGTGTCTCCTCGTGCCTGCAGCTCGAATATGTACACGGGGTATATACGTAAACAGAGCCGCGGGCTATATCGCTTTGAAGATTGGCAGATCCGGACTAATGGTCAGCGACGACCTAATCAAATCCGAGACGGAGCGAATCAGATGGAAAGGGAAGCGTAACGATTTCGCGATACTCTCTGGCGGAGGGTGGTTCGAGGGAGTATGAGGTATATAGTGGTGCAACATACACATTTATACAGGGGATGTAATAACATTCCTTGCGTTCTGGTATAATATTAATGTGTCGCATAAATTTAAAAACTCTACGTACTGAGCCGAGCTGGTTTATAGTGGCTGCGTAAAAATATTTGCGATACCGCGCGCGCGTGGTATTTTGGTCGTGAAAAGTGTGTATTTTGCGCACGGAGGTATCGGGCATTTAAATAAAAGTATGTCCCTGCTAATAACCGCGCCGGTTCTCGTTCTGGGAGGAGGAGAATTTTTAACATTTTATTTTTTAAATATACGCCGAGTTAACGTCCGATGCAATACAATGCGCCAAATGTTTGCAACGAAGCAAGCAAATGCGTTATTGTGTGAGCCATTCGTGTGGAACGAATTCTGCAAGCGACCAAATGAAAAGGTCCGTAAATCGTTAACAAAAGTAATAAATCGCGCTTTCAAACGTTCTCTTTTTAGAGCTTTATGAACACATTCCTCGCCGTGCTGTGAGCGGGAACTTTGTGCGTTATAATCATAATCAAATTTACTGATAACCACGAGTTAAAAGAATCGCCGCGTTTTCTTCCTCGTGGTTTCGCGCGATTTATCACGTTATACATGTCGATAAGCTTTATACCCTCCAGCGTCAGCATTTCGCATTATTTTCACAAATGTTGTTACACTGATGTTATTTCTCCCCTATTATCATAGGAATTATTATTTTCGAAACACAGCCGCAGTACATAATTTAATTTCTTGCCGCAGATATCGTTTTATTCAATGTACCTTTCGCTGTAGGACACACACACACACACACACACACACACACACACACACACACACACACACACACACACATACAGACACGAGTAACAATAAAAATTAATAAAAACGACAATCGAAACAGAATAAAATACAGAGCCATCGCGTGCCATCCGTCAGGGTTGCGACGGAAGAGCACGATGAATTTTTTCGCGTGACTCACCGTATATACGCGTGCGTTAGCGCCTCTAACTACGATCGCCTCTTCCCGTCGAAAGAGGAACGCGAGAGCGAGAGCACATTCAGCGTGGGAGGATGCGCGTAACGATGATTGACCGGCCGTTATTATTACTGCATCGTCGAGAGAGCACGAGAAAAATAAACCGATGACTCCGGCGCGCACGCGGCGCTTTCGAGCGAACGAAATCATCCGGTCGGACATTTATGATCGTCATATAGCACGCCTATTATTAATTATTGCCTCGCGCCAGTATTCTCAAATATTCTCAGCGAGCGTAGCGTACATTCGTATTATTTTTTTCATGTGACGTGCGTCGCAATAAACGAAATCCATTCGCCGCCGGCGTCGTTGCGAAATCGCTGGAGAGTCTATGAGCCAAATAAACAAAAGTGGAAATTAGGAAAATAAAAAGGGAAGTAAAACAAATCGGATAACGAGCAGGTCTCGGAATTGGGGAGAGATTTTGTGGTATTTTCGTTGAAATTATATAAATGTTGTGTGTGTGTGCGCGCGTCTTGTCTGTGACAGAATCTCTTTCTCTCTCTCTCTCCCTCCCTCTCTCTCTCCCTCTTTCCCTCCCTCCCTTCCTCCTTCCCTCCTTCTCTCTCTCTCTCCCTCCCTCCCTCCCTCCCTCCCTCCCTCCTCCTCTTTCTCTCTCTCTCTCTCTCTCTCTCTCTCTCTCTCTCTCTCTCTCTCTCTACTCCGGCAATCTCGTTGATTAAGAAATATTATGGACATAGTTGAAACGTACTGTTGCAATTTTACACTGCGTACATTGTCGTTCTCGCGATATATATTAAGCTATCCAGATTATCCGAACGCAATAAAGCGAATAAACGTGAAAATACTTCGCTAACTTCTTACTGCGCCGCGAGTGACTTCTCAGTATGTCCAGAAATCAGCAAATTATTTTCACATACAATCTATTGTGTTTTGATAATTTAATGTACATAACTGAATACACCTCGCGAGAATGGCGAATATACGCGGTGTAAAATTGCAGCAGTATGCTCCATGATAATTTGACTCAGATAGCTTCATGCACCACCTATTCCCGTGGTTGTCCGATGTTGACTTTTATCCGCACAATACCCTGGCGTCGCGTCCAACGACGTTGGCCGAGAACCAAAGTGTCGCATTTAGGCTAAATACGATCGTTGGCTTCAGAGTGCTGTTTGCCTAATATGAAGATTATAGACGGCGTTATCACGGATGCAGGATCAAATAGTCGCACTCGGTGCTAAATGTGCTGTGCGCGCATGCGCGCGACTCGCGGTCCTTAATTTTAAATGTTGTGCGCTCGTTTTGTGCTGCATTCTAAATTATATAGAAGCGCGAGCGACGTGCAGCGCATTATATTTTTCCGCACAATACCGACGAATGGCCGAACCATCTTTTATTGATCTTTTTTTCATTGTTTTTTTCATTGTTCGTATTCAATATACTTTTGTGCGTATATGTTCATGCACATTCTATATGCTCCGGGTTTCATATGCTTTTTCCTTTTTTATACATCTGCCTCGGCATTGATCGCGCGAAACAGTACACGATATCACTGTGATATCAACGCGTTTGATTACAACGTCAAAATTGCACGGGTCGGGAATAATATTCGCTGGACAGAACGAACTGGTGGCGCGATAATTCTCGCGATCGCCAGTGAATTTCACCGCCATAAATAGCATTCTCTAGAGCGTTCTATCTTTTTGCCTCTCTCTCTCTCTCTCTCTCTCTCTCTCTCTCTCTTTTCTCTCTTTCTCTCTCCGGCGGCTCCGTTAAATTGAAACTAGGTTTACCCTTAAATTCTCCGTGGGTAAGTCTCGGCTTAATCTCCACGTAAACTTAGATCCCGATTTTCAGCCTCTCGTTTCTCCGAGGTATTACCGTTTTCCTACGCGAGACCTGAGTTATCCCGGAGTTATTCCATGCTCCTTTCAGAATCCCTGCGAAGCGAAATGTCGGGACGATCGAGCAATCTGAATAAACGAAGTTACGAAGCGACGACTTAGCCAGCGTCGTCCGCGCGCGAAAAGATGAGTGAGTTATCATTTAGCAAGATCCGGTTAAACCGTCCACTCCCGATGAGGGACAAGAATAGCGTTCGAGTCTTGTCGATATTTTTCGCAAAATCGTCAACGGGGAGTCGTTCGTGCCGACTCGCGCGGCGCAGCTAAACGCGCGAAGTTAACCATGCGACCGCCCCGGTGCACCTTTATGACGCTCTTTATGAAAACTGCCTGCGCAATATTATGCAAATCCGTCGTAAACCAGACTTAACTCGCAGCTTCGTGTTATTAAAGACGCGCGTTTCTTCTCTCCAGGAGAAAAACGCGCGCTCTTCTCTCATCTCGTCTTTAATCTCGCGTGTGTCGATCATTATCGCCCTAACGATCGATACGTTACCTTCTTACCGCGTCAAGAAGGCAAACGTGCACCCGCAAACGGCAATTTTCCGCGTAGTCGAAGATAGGTCAGAGATTAGTTCAGCCTGCACTCCCCTCGGCGTGTCTAGACGTTAACTTACTATACGTTTTAACGTTTTACTCGTTTCAACGTTCACTGTCTGTTTTAACGTTGAGAGATATTTTAGCAGGAATATTTAGCGGCAAAAGGAGAAACGTAAAATAGAATATTCACAAAGTGGTCGCTCTCGGTTGCTCCGAGAAGGAATTGTTGCACGCGATTGTTCGGAAAATGCAGGCCCCAATCAAACGAGACGCAACATTACGCGCGAGTAAGCTGTCTCGAATGCAATTTCATTCAAATAACGCACTTCGAGCCAGCCCGCTCTCTTCGGGGATAACAGGACGACGTGGAATATTCGATACGCCGTAACGGCACTCGTCGCGGAAATGGCACGCGAAATTTTATGCAAACGCCCTCGAATACATATATACGCGAGGGGCGAAGGTACTTGTGTAAGCGGAGAAAGCGAACCCGCGTTGATACTTGATGCGCTCGTAACATGTATCTTAACGAACGCAACTCCGACTGCAACTCCCCGTTCGAACTAACTTTGCGATCGGGCTTCTCTATTCTGGGGAAAGGGAAGAGGAGATGGAAGGAGGAGAAGGAGGAAGAGAGCAGGCCACCCCCAGCGAGGTGGAAACTACGTCTTACCAGTTTGGAGGCCAACCGCGTGGAAATTTTCCGGACTGTGTGCCGTTAATCGAGTAACTACGCGATTGAGGGTCTATATGGGGAAACCAGACGAGACGTTACAGGGAATCCCAAAGCCCGTTCACGCTGTTTTGAAACTTCGCCGAACGATTCACTTTATTTCGCTAAAGGGAAGTCGATTAATGCGGGTACCGTGCTAACATCGCGTGACTGTATCGTGCACACCGGAGTGATTGCGGGATCGTAACTTTGCGTCGAAGATTTAAGAGTTTACGAGGATAAGCAACTTTGAGACATTCAGTGTGGCTGTCTCTCGGAAAATATCTTCGGAAATGTTATCTCGACGCCGAATTAGAGCGCGAGTCGCCGCGAATTGCACGTCTTTGGTGTCGAGAATTACGCCGGTGCAATTCTCGCCGCGTTTGTCGCTGCTACTCGCCGCATACACCGCTACATGTACATCCGTTTTTCCATCTGCGAAACCCTCGAGCGAATCTTCGCGCGCTTCGTCCTTATCGTTGCTCGGTTATTCGCGTTGTATCCTAAAGCGCAGCGCGCTGCAGCCCAGCATGATTTTCGGGTAGAACGTCATCATTAATTCCGCCCTCATTAAATTAAATTAATTCCCCTGGTACCGGCTGGATATATCCGTGGCGCGGCGCGCCCGTGCGAAATTCAAGCCGGCAGCGCCGTTATTAATTTTCTTCGAGCGCGATGAAGCGAGAATTTTTTGCTTTTTTGCTTTTTTTCACCCCCGGAAAATTGAAACCGTTTGCGCCACTCTGGTCAATTCTCGACGATCTACATAAATGAGCTTCGCACATGTACGCATTTTATCGTGGGTCCCTGAAGGATTCGCGAGGTTGCATCGATGTTCGCAGTTTGTGAATAAAATTGTTCTTAATTGTACTTGAAAACGTTTCGGCATATAAAATATTTGGAATTTCAACATTTTTCCTTCATTTTATAAATATTAGTATTGGTTACGTGATTTCTCTTGTACTTTGAAATCAATTTAGATATATTCATATAGAAAATCATGTTGTCGGTATAGCTAAAAAAATCTTTACATACAAATGTATACACACACACTTGTACGATGTTTTTAATAAAAAGGCTATTAACATCACATATGAATTTTTATGAGGAGATAAAAGACTGTCAGGATGTGTATTGACGGGATGCTTTCGAACGTTAAAAAAGTCTTTGTATTTGTTTCGCCTTATAATTGAATTGCTATTGACATTGCATAAATTTCTCATGAAAAAATAAAAGAGATTTCCTTCAATATGTAGAAGCCGGAGATTTTCGCGAATCCACTGAAGCGTTCCTATTGCAATTAGAATTGGAAATGGACTGGTGCAATATGAATCGCTCGCGTTTCCTGCGATGAAAATAAACAACCGCTGTAAGGCGAAATATTAAACTATCCTGTTAACATCGTTCAGTTTATCAAGTGTAACAAACAACGTAATCATATTTAGTCGGATTCCCGCGCGCGTAAGTTTTAGGGAACACCAGACATTTAAAAAAATTTTTTTTTCCGAGGTTAAAAATTTTAACGTCACGTTCCCGATTTGTCTCTATTTGTCGCGGTGAGTAAGAGAAAATAGAATCGAGCCTGTCAGCACGGAGTATTACGACGTTTATTTATCGGTAACAAAGTACCCTTATCGTATTATTTACGTTATTCAAATTCGACCATAATAATAACATCGCCGGCACAGTAATCGCCCCGATCGTTTTACCGAGCGCTTGGTAATTCAACCATAATTCATCGCCTCATTTAACCCTTTCATCGCTGATGAAAATGGCTTTTTTCACGTTACTGTTAGTTCAAAATTATGCGCGCGTTGCGATGCGGAAACTTTGTTACGGCATCGCGGTAACTTTAAAATTTAATAGGACGTATACAGGACGCTTCACAAGCCACGACTTTAATTCCCGCCGACGCACTCGATGAGCGTGCGTGGAGTCTGATCTTTGAGACGGAGACATAAATTCGTTTCGTGTTTTCCTTTCTCTGCGAGTTAACCGCCAACCGCTCAATCTAACGTTGCGTCTCGTCGCGTATGTTCCAACGAGACGTTGCGCGGCAGGATCGTTCAAACCCGGGCTGGGATCCCGCTCGTGCGTCGTTTTTCCGCGATTTTCACGCCGCGTTGCTTCGCTCGCAAGGTTGACGCAACTCTGGCGCGCGCGGGGGCTTAGCCTCAAAGAGTATCATTGCATGCCGTTTAAATCCGCAACTGGTCTGCCATTTCCGCAACACGCCCTCGCGCAACCCGATACCGCTGTCGATCATTCACCGGCCGACTATCCGAACACCAAATCCTGTATCCTGTTAAAAGTTTATCGACGATTTCCACGGTCGTGCGGAATTTTCAACCCGGCTTTGTCACACTACCGAAATAAACCCCGGGTGCTGATCTTTCCCGTTGCTCACGGTATATAGAGTAATCGTAAAATATAGGAATCGACGGGGGGGGGGAGATCGGGGATTGTTTGAATATACCCGGCATAAATTCGCGCAATCGATTTTTCTGACGAAACGAGAGCCTTTGAAATATTAAATTAAACATTGAATGTTTTTATATAAAACACTCGATATCGCGCGCGAGTGAATGGATTTCAGTATCGCGCATAAACAAATCTGACATCCATTAAATATCTCGATATATATATATATATATATATATATGTATAACATTAACAAATTTTAAAGTGCTGTATCAACCATCTATTTATCTTGAACCGTATGTTTATCTTGAAGCTTGGCGAATGATAATTGGATCGTTCCACCGGCGAACGTTTAACCACAGAGCGGTGTTCGATAGGAAAAATTTGACTTTGTCCTCACGAGCAATGAGCACGTTTCCACCCAACGATATCCGCGTGTGTCTGTGAACCCACCCTGTATACACAAACGACGGTACCTATCCCGGGGGTATAACTGGTGACGCGAAAGGGAGATTGGCGGAGACGGCGATAGATAACGAAACGACAACGAGAGAAAAGTAAAGAGATAGAGGGAGACGCAATCACTGGGTGGCGAGAAAATTCATATCACGCGGGACCGTCCGGGAACAATTCGTCGGAGCGACATTTGATCGCCGGAGCAAACAGAAGCGCGCGCGATCGATCTCCGCGTTTGTGCTATCACTCGGGTGTATACGCTCGCGCTTGTGTGTGTGCACACCCGTATACGTGTGTGTACATGCACCCCCCCCTCCTCCGACGTTCGTGCGCGCACGTATTTGATATATCCGCCTTTCTGCGAGCGTGAGACGATTCTCCCGCAAACAATGACGTCAGCACCGTGAACATACGGAAGGGAGGGGAGGGGGGAGGGGCAAAGAGAAGAGGACAGTTTCTTGTCTCATCGTCCGCCGCACTGCGACGCGGCCACGAGCGTGACAGATTCTCCGTACTCCGTTTGTGGCGCTAATTTCCCCCCACCGTCGCTATCTTCCTTCCTGCTAATTCCGAGGCACAGATTTAACGTGAGTAAAGAGCGAGAGGGAAAGGGGCTTTGTTCGTCGGCCACCCTTGTCGCGCGCGGCTACCGCTGTTTGAGGGGCGGCGAGTCTCTCGGCCGTACCGAAGAGCGGCGACGAGTAATTTTGATATATCGACGAGAGCGAGCGCGCGCGAGCGAGACAAGGACGGACGCTCGTTCCGGCGACGGGCGGAACAGTTTTTCCCGATAATATTGCTCCGCCGGGATGCAACTCCCGGCAACCACTTCCAGCCGGACTCGACTCGACATAATGCTCTTCCTCGGCTCCGCGGAGCACGGCTCCGGAAATCGATCGCGAGCTGTCGAGCGAGCAATCCCGTGAAAACGCGTTCAGGATACCGTTCTCCGCGCTGAAGGGGAAATTTGTCGACGATTCTGTGATTCCGCCCGCGACTTCAATCTCAGCTCTCTACGTAGCGCGGCGATGCAATTTCTTCCTCCTCCGAGCCGCAGTGTTTCCGCCGCGCGGATACACCGTCCGTCGAAACGTACGCTTGTTTAAACGCTAACGTGCTCTATCGCGATGACGACTGTCGGTCATTATGCACTCTACACATGTGTCGTCTTTCCTGCTCTTGAATGTGTTGCACGCGCCACTTGTGGCTTTTCTTCTCAATCGTTTAAATTCTACAAGGTACAGGCTACATTTTGAGACAAATTTGCGTCGAGAGATGTACGGTAAATTTCGAGTTTGATGAGACCCCGGTGATGAAAGTCAAGATTAGCCGCGCGCTCGCGGAGAATGGAATTTCCTAGTTTCTCCCCGTAATTCGGCAATGTTCGCGATGAATTCTTAGAGCGTCGTACTTCCTAATCGAATCACAGTCATGGATTGTCCCCTTGATTCGTCACGACTTCCCTCAATCGTGACTCGCAGCGATGAAGCTGCGCGCCGACTCGTCACGCACGCTTCGGCCGCGGCGGAATATCGACTGCGCGCGGAAATATGGCAGCCGGGGCGCGGGCGGATTGAGGGAAACAAGTGACCCCACGGTTCATCCTTGACGAAGTATGACGTATCCGCTTGCACGAGGGAGGCAGGGCTCGCGTCGATTGGCCAATTTATCAAGATTTCGACGCTTATCGCGCCGTGGCAAGACCCTTTTCCTAGCGCGTCGGAAAAGCCGACTCCCCGATTTTTCATATTTCGCACATCGACCCCCGCGGCAATTCCGTCGCGCCCTGTCCGGCGCAGCGGCGCGACGGTTTATTCCTCCCGATTGCCGATGACTCGCGATAAATCAGCCGCGCGTCGAATCGCCTAGGTGACATATGCCGCGCACGTCCCCTCCTCCTCGTCCGGCCGGGCGTATTTTTATTATTTCGCGAGGACGGAGAGAAAACGGAGCAACACACGCGCCGACACGTGTCGACTCGCGCGACACGCTTATGTTTATTTTATCTAGCCCGGCCGTCCCCGTACGAATGCACCGGGCAGATCTCCTATCCGCGACGTGAACCTCCGCATCCTCGCGCGGAAGGCCGCCGCGGATCGGAACGCACGAGAGCGACGAGAGCGTTTTCACGCGCAGCTGCGAGTCGCTTAACGGCGTGCACGAAGCGGCTCGAAGAGCGATATGTTCGATATGCGGAGAGGTGTTTCCGCGAGAAACCCTCTCGCGACCATTTCTCGCGGGCGTTTTTCCAGTCCGCGTTCACGCCCGCCGCGTTCCGACGATATTCGCGCGCGTGTGCATGACTTAGCGCCGTCGGCGCTTCCTAATTCCGTGGCGCGCCGGAACACGCTCTCGTCACGATAAATCAACGAGCGACCGCGCGGACGTTTTTGACGTTTTACGCGAATACGCGTCGAAGCGCGACGTCGTGCGCCGCATACAACGCGCGCAACGCGGCGTCCCGGCCGACGCGGTACGACGAGCGCATTTTTTTCACCGGACGAAAGTGGATACGCGCGGGCGCGCGTTGAAATTTAATTTGACGACGTCCCCTCCGCCGCCGCCGCCCCGGTTTGACTCGCGCCTCGGATTAATGGGCCGTAAACGGGCGTCGGACGAATGCAAAAAACAATGGCGTTTGTCGATAACGAAATATTTTAGCGTTTATTTATACCTGTCTATCATACGCGCGATGTGTTCTTTATTAAAAGGGCCTTTGTTATTCGTAACCCGAGTGAAACATCGGCCACTGATGCGATGGATACAGACAGCCAGTTTACCGTTGCTGTTGCGCGAATGCGCGTGCCGCATTGATGGCATTTCTTTCAATCGGGATACACAATGCACGAACACCGCCAGCGTTGCTTTTTAATTGGCGTAATTCACGTAATCGTGTAATTTCTCCGCTATCCGACGAAAGATACACATCGTGCGCGAAAATGAATGGCGGGGGGGAGGGGGGAGCTAATAATTTTCCTCTGCATTCTCTTCCGGTGAGTATCAGCGACGAGGCGGCGTGCCAGTTCGGGGTAATAACGCGAATTATATAATAGCGCTCGTTCGGTGCGATGCGCACATTACAACAATATGTATAATATTGACGTGAAATATCGCAGCGGGAGAATCGTAATGTTACACCGTGCGATGTATCCTCGAATAGCGAATATCTCGTGTTGCGAGGGCGCAAAATGGTCAGCGATAAAATAATTAAACATGACGCGGCTGTTGAATTAATGAGAGCAACGGCGACCGGCCGGCCGGCTGGCCGGATTGAGACCCATTGTGGCGCGAGACGTACGTCACTGAACGGCCGAGCAATCAAAGCACAACGCGCTCTTAGTGGATGATGAAGAGAGGGTTGCTATTAAAGGATGTATCTACTTAATGACAATGGTGTGCCATTTGCATCGCTCTCTTTAGCCCCCGGGGAAGCGGATGAGTGCACCATCGTCGTCGTCGTTGTCATCATCGTCGTCAACGTCGTCAACGTCGTCGTCGTCGTCGCCGCCCCGCCGTCGTGGTGGTCGTCTGGCCGGCGTTGTCGTGGCCGTCGCGATGATGAGCTCTCGTGGGCGTGCCGGGGAGAGATCGTTGCACCGAACAATAATTGAGACAAACTTCTCTCCTTAAAGTTCAACTAACACGGCTAGTTACCGGCCGCTTCGTCGTTGTCGTTGTCGCTGACGTCGTCGTCGTCGTCGTCGTCTTCGTCTTCGTCTTCGTTTTCGTCGTCTCCCCGCGGGGCATGCATTATCGGCGATTATTCGGCGGCTTAATAATCGCCTCGTCGAGGATGCATTGTTACCGAGAAGCGGGCGTAATTGCATCACGTGGGCGTAGATTTACGTCGAGCCGTACGGTCATTAAGGGCTAATTAAATCGAGATGATTCAACGGAGCCTCGTTACGACACAATCGACGCCGTGCGAGCATTGTTAATGCACGATTAATCAGGCTCTTTGCCTTCGCCTCTTACTCGCGAGGCGAACCGCGAAACACCGCCCTCTCCGCCCCGCCGAGACTCGAGAGCGCGCGTGTTTTATCTGCGATGTCGTGATTCCGTCGCTCGCCGCTCTCGGTGAACGAAGATATCGTATCAGCTCGTTATCGTCCTCCCACGTCGCAAGTGCGAACGAGTACCTTTTGTGCCTCCGAGCGTCTCGAGTCAAGGAAAGAGCTATCGTGTTCGTCATATCCGGCGCGTCTCGATATTTTGCTTCGGCTCGACGGATTTTTTTTTTCCCTTTTTTTCCATTTTTTTTTCTTTTTTTTTTTTATAGAATTTTCATCGAGTTTATTTTATCGAGTCGTCATCTATCAGCGTTGTTTAGTTTTCATTTTCGAAGTTGTCGCAAGTCGATCGATCCTTCGGCTTCTCCCCCCGTCTCGTGATTTAGTTTCGTCGATTTTACCGGGGGATAGACGTAGCTTCTGTTAATTCGCACGTTAAAATACGTCATATTCCGATGTATTGCGAAATACGCAAAAACTGGTCGTACGAAACGCGAACGCTGCAGCTCGCACGTCGTCCGAAAGATGGGCGGCCCTCGTAAATACGCACAGACGACGAATGTTTTAGCAGCTTGGCCTGCGGTTACAGCACGAGCGACAGCGAAGTACATTACATCTAATATACATCAATCTCACTAATGGACGTCCAACGTCAACTCGCGATGCGTTTCGCCGCATTTATCACGCTACACGCATTTCGGCAGGCCGCTGGCCCGCGGCCGCTCGTCGCGACGCGCTCTCGTCGATTCTCGTCAACCCCCGGCGAGGACGAGTTGGCGGACAACAGCGGCGCGCGGAAACACCCGTCGACTCGACATCGGTTATCAAAGGAACCGTAGTGGCCTGAACGCGAATCTCGCCGGCGATGTGTGAAATGGAAAGGCTTGAGAGAACGAAACTGGAGCGCGAGCAGAGCGCAGTCGCGATCGGTGCTATCCTTGACTCTTATTACAATGGACATAATGTCATAACAAGGGCCAGATTTTGCGTCCGGTAGAGAGCTTCACCTTCCCTCGCAGTGCGGACACGCAGAGAGCAGCTACTCTTGACGCATAAACGGAGGGATTGAGTTCCGTCGTCCCCTATGTCGGGATTGAGAGACAAAGAGGAGGAGGAGAGAGAGAGAGAGAGAGAGAGAGGGAGAGGGAGAGAGAGAGAGAGAAATAAACAGCGAGAACAAGATCGACGTCATCGTCGCCCGGGTGGATGCGTATTATGACTGATCGCGGATTAGCTTCTTTTCATTAAATATAACAGTCGGGGGGAGAGAAAGAGAGAGGCAAGCAGTAGTTGGGCGTGACGGAGCCCTGACGGCTCTCTGACAAACCCAGTGCTTTATAATTGACGTTTCTCAGGGGGGTGGCCCGGTTTCTGTCTCTGGTGTGGGACCGTGTTGCGACCTCTCTATCTATCGTTCTCTCTCTTTCTCTCTCTCTCTCTCTCTCTCCCTCTCTCGTTCTCTCTCGCTTCACTCGCGGAGGGATGCGCACCCAGCCGCGTGCGCGGGGCGAGAAGGGGGGAAATTGAGATTGACAGTTAATTTCGTTGTGCTGCGCATAGCCGGGGCGGTCCGAAATTTCGAAGCGTTGGGATTGACCTTCCGCTCCGCTGGAAACCCGACCGCCACCCACCGAAGTATCGCGAACAGGAGACGTTCAAGGGACGTTCCTCGGTCGTGTGTGTGTGTGTGTGTGTGTGTAAATTTGCGTGTACGTGCATGTGAATGTTAATAGCACGTGTGTGTACATGCGTAATGTGTCGCGAGAGAGAGAGAGGGGGGGGGGGAGTACATGGTATACGGCGAATTTGAAGAGGGTCTCTCCTGTAACCTCTGCGATTTTGTAAATGTTTAATGACGACGCCTGCTTTGTGTTGCCACGAGCGCGTTGAATGCGCCGGCTCGCCCTCGACCTGCCTCCTGAGCGTGAGATGTGTTCGATGAAAGTTGGATGCTAATGTGATTCTGATGTCAGCTGCGCCAGCCAACTCGCCAAGTTTACTCATTCACGGTCGGAGTTGGCGTAGTTAGTTACACGAAACGACGGAGCGCCAGAATTTTATTAGAGCGCCAGGGCCTAACGCGACGTGGCGACGTGCTCTCTGTGCGGAGGTATTTCAACATATGTAACATGCACTTTCTAATCGCACGCAGTAACCTAAGTAACTTCATCGAGGCAGTAACAGTATCTCGCAGTTAAGATGAAAAACTCGGAGAAGAGAGGATTCAGAAAATAACGACGGCTTTGGATAATTTTCTTCGGATGATTCATTGATGTTTTTCTTCAAAGTTTTAATGCTCCCGTAATTCCGATTGACACACATTCGCCGCTCGCAGAGATATTTAATATTTGAAGGGAAAGAAATTATGAAACTATGAACATTATGAAAATCAAGCTTCACAAAAGCGGCAAAATCCTCACGCTTTTAATAACCGCGTCAATGGTGCCATGCAAGTCGTGGCAAAAACGTCGAAGTCTCTTCCTCCCTCTCTCTCTCTCTCTCTCTCTCTCTCTCTCTCTCTCTCTCTCTCTCTCTTTGAATGCTGACGCATGTTTTACCGCCGTGTCACACTTAAGCTTCGTCCGCCGGCTGCGCGACGAATTATTAATCTTCCGGTTCGCGCGGCGACGACCGGCGTGCAAATTATTCGCGCGCCGCGGGATAGTTTAATCCCCACGTACAGTGACAACGGCGACGGTAACGATGTATTGCGAGTTCGGTCGTAAGAACGCACGGTTTGCTGCGGAGCCACCCCCTTCAAAGCGGAAGCCCTGGATTACCGGCAGAAATCGAGTTTGCCGCGGCGCTCAATTTGCGACGTTTCCTATATGCCTTCTTACCCAATTTTCGCGCGTTAATGGAACCGTGCTACGCTGTACCGGGTGTGTCCCTTTATCCATGTCCCTCTGGTGTCTCTTCGTGTATCCAACGGCGGCGGATCTCTCGTAAACTTTCCTGCGCCATATCGTGTCTCTCCCCACGTCGTTATCGATACTCGATATCTTATATATTTTTAAGCTCCTCTCTCTCTCTCTCTCTCTCTCTCTCTCTTTTATATTTTGTACACGTATCAGCTTGCCTTAAATTGTTCGTGTACAAGGGGGAAATTGGTACAAAGTGTTGCGCAATGTGCGGCAATGTTACGTGAGATAATACTCCGCACGTATTCGTTCTCTTTCTCTCTCTCTCTCTCTCTCTCTCTCTCTCTCTCTCTCTCTCTCTCTCTCTCTCTCTCTCTCTCTCTCTGCCCTTTCTCTCTCTCACTCTCTCTATTTTTCTCTCTCGCATTCTCCCGCTCGCCTGCAAAGTAGACTTCGCGAATTATCCGTCGGCCGTGCCGTTCCGCTTGCTGCCGCTCCGTCCGCGTCGGTGCGCAGGAGTTCCGCTTCTTTCGCCCGTGCAATTAATAATTTCCCGTTTACTCCCGAGCGCTGGCGCGCGCGCTCACAAGCGCGCGCCTGTGTTACCGCGCGATATCAAGTTATGTAACGCGCTATTGCGCGAGCGTGCGCGCGCAATGATCGCGCGGAATTTCGGCAAGAACGGTTTTCATTTCGTCGGCACCCCCTGCGTTTGTTCGACCGGACGGTGCGATGTGGTTGTGTGTGGTATGTGCGCGCGATACGCTCGTGCAAAAGGATGCATTGTGACCGTAGCATTCGCTTCGTTCCCGCAGAATTGTGCGCGCATTGCACTAATGTTGGCGCTTATCGACCGTACAGTGCAGTCTCTTTCTCTCTCTCTCTCTCTCTCTCTCTCTCTCTCTCTCTCCCCCCCCCCTATCGTATCGCCTGTTGCCCTCTCGCCGCGGCGGCTGCAAGCTCCATTGTAACGCGTCCGCTTGTAATGAGGGCTTACGTAGAGTCACATTAATTCAAACAAGGTGGCACTTAAGCGCCGCGGACAAAGCGATAGAACGGAGAATGGCATAAGCGGCGGACTTTGTCTCTCGGGTATTACGGTAAATATTCGATAACAGTCCCCGTAATTGGTCCGCGTGCATTCGCCGAAATTAGGCGGATTTTTAATTTAGGCGGGGGACGGGGGGGGACGTACTCCTAATTACGCCGTGGTTAATATCTTCGGCGTTTCAGCGCGCGAGTCGCACGATTAAAATTTCATGCTCCGTTCAACATGTGGTTGGTATTGAGTTTAAATGGAGAGGGAGAGAGAGAGAGAGAATCACGTGAGTTGAATGACTATAAATTGCTAAATTATGTAGTCCCGGCGCGAAACGGTTGTTGCGATCGGAACGTTGCGTCCGAAAAATGACGTAGAAAAAAAAGTGCGTAATGATGACCGCGCGGTCTCTCGCGCGATTTTCACGCCGGCTATTCTCGACGCGCATTCCCTCCTCTCTTCGCGGAATAATAACGCTACGTCCGCCGGTTATACCGAGAACGACGATGACGATAGAAAATCCTTCCGCGATCGCGAGCTTTGCTGATAGAGCCCGCGAATTTCAGTCACGTTCCTCCCGTGCGTCCCCGCCTTGAGAATCGCATTAATGACGCGCCGTCGGGACGAGACGACAGAAGAACGGGAGAGCAATCGTAGGCGGCGAGCACGGAGGGGAGAGGGCGAGGCTACAAGTCCGGGCGAGAAAATCGAATTTGATATTTCCGTTCGTTTTTCGTCGGCACAGCAGCACGTGCGCGCGTGAAAATATCGGCCTGCTTCCTCCACCCTCCCTCGCGCGTCGCGTGCGAAACGAGGATTTCTTATCTGCCCGTGCCTCTCTCGCAGCGTGGCTTCCCTTCCTATGGTATTTCCACCCTTCATTCCGTCCTCGAGGGTGAAAGGTGGAGGCAGACCGGGAACGAAGTGGAGGGGGACGAAGACGAAAACGCGGAGAACGGGAGGAATGCGAAATGGCAGCTGCGGCTAGATATCCGGAGGCCGGCCCGGAGAAAGTTGTCGGAGAGAGGCCTCGCAAGAAGCCCGCGACTGAATTATTTAAGTCGCGGCCCTCTCCCGCCCCGCCCTCGCCATTCTTCCATGTGCCACCGTTTTATTCGCCGGGATGATTCTCCCGAGGAAATTTAATTTCACCCTCGGCGGCGAGAGAGGAGCGCGCGCTCTCAAGAGCGGCGGTGGCGCGGGCTGTCTTCCGTACGAGGGAACGGACTCTCTCTCTCTCTCTCTCTCTCTCTCTCTCTCTCTCTCTCTCTCTCTCCTCTCACGGTCGAAACGCTTTTAATTGGCCGTGGCCGGGCTCGTTAAAGGAGAATTTACGTCGAGGGCCGAGCAAGGAACGAGATTGGAAACGAAAAACGATGCGCCGCTCGGCGGCTACGGGTTTTAGTAGAGGAGGAGAGTCGTGGGAGTGTCAGATCGATGACAATATAAGCCATTGTATGTGTACATAGTCAGCCGACGATCAAGCGCCGAATAGTGAATTATAAAGGGCGGACTATCGGTCCCAGACACGAGAGAGAGAGAGAGAGAGAGAGAGAGAGAGAGAGAAAACTACTTCCTTTTCCCACTTGCGCGTTTCTGCCATGTCGCTTTTATTGCGTCGGCGAGAGATCTATCTTCTACGTGAGCCGGTTGCAGCCCGCATCTTTGTTTTCACGCCGTGGGATATCTCGTCCTCATCGCTCGGAATATCGATTGCGACATCCAAATATGCTTGATTTTTTCGACGGCGAATCGAGGCGAGCATCCACGAGCGCTGTTTACAGATCTGATTTACCTCGCTCGCGGAGAAACAGAGGGAGGAAAGCCCGCCGTGAGTTTGCGCGCGATTCTTCGTTCCCTTTATACTTTCGATTCACGAGCGACGATCGCCGCGCCAGCATCACCGTCGACTTACTCCCCAACGCGGTGGAAAAAAGGAAAAAAGAGAAGAGGGAAACCGCGACACGCGCAAAAAGCCGGAGGGCCGAAGGGAAAATATGAAGCGAGACACGGCTCCATGGCTTCCGCAAAATTCGATGGATTCGCCGCGCTGAGCTCTTTTAATTCCCGTGGGTACAGATCGCGCTTGTTATCTTTTTTCTTTTTTCTCTTTTTTTTTTTATTTTTTTTACGAATTCGTTGGTTAAGAGACTTCTTTTGCACGCGTGTGCCACCTACGCACGTCGGTGGTATCGACGGACGTGATGTGTGTACCGAATTTCCCCGTTCGCTCACATTTGACATTATCGTTAGGTCGAGCAAGCTCGAACTTGTAATTAGTTGTAGTATGGAAACTTCGTTTCTCACACACACATACACGCGTCTGTCAATATGTCATTATGGACGCGTCGAAACTTGAAGCGCTTTAACCCTCGTGTAAACTTAGGCGCGCGTCGAGAGGGACTGTTTCGTCGTGGCTGTCTTGACCACGACGGCATATTTCGCCGGGGAAATTACGTGGGCTTCAGATGGGAGAAACGAGCGTTCCTCGATAACGTCACCGCGTATTGCAACGTTATTATATGGTATAATAGGAAGAATAAAAGCCAATGTTTTATTAAATGATTAAACTGTAAGGAGGCATAGCTCGCTCACGCGGCAAGGGAGAGAATATCCAGAATTGAACAAATTCGATTACAATATCCTTGAAACAGACTTCTTTCCCCCCGATCCTTTTCTTGCAACATTCTAAAATAAATCACAGACGTGCGATCGCACGACTGCGAACGGGACACCCTGTATACACGCAGACTCGGCGACGATCGGTCTCACCGCCGCCGCCGCCGGCTCGGAGAACACGCGAAATTAATTCGCCGCGGCGTTTCCGCCCTCTCGTGCGGAACGCAACCCCCGCGGGGGCTGCGCTGCCGCCGTTTGTCCAACTTTTTGCATTGCAGACCGGACGTCCAATTTATTGCTCGGCACGAGTATACTGCACCGCCGATATTTACTCTCCGGAAAACGCGCGATCGTTCGCGGAAGGATCGACGTTGCTGCGATTGCAATCTCGATACGCGCCATGCGCGTCATACTTGATCCCGGCGGGTGCATAAATCAACATGCGCGCGCCCACATTATCCAGAGATCGCCGATTTACTGGCACTCTCTTCTTTCTCTCTTTCCCTCTGTCTCTCTCTCTTTCTCTCTCTCTCTCCCTCTCTCTCTCTCTCTCTCTCTCTCTCTCTCTCTCCTCGCGTGCGCGCGCGCACTCCCGCTTGTAAGGGAAACGAACGACGGCGCCGTAAATTCCGCGCAAGAATACTCGCCCGATGAACGCGGAGTGCCACCGTTGGAAAATCATCCCCCCTTACCGTTTCGTTATCGCGCATCAGCCGCTGTTGGACAAACTTGTTAGAGTGGCTGAATTAATCACCCGTATTATCACATCCGGCATTTATGCACGGGGGAGGAAGCATTAGCGGGGGTCGAAGTACATTTAACGCGCGACAAAGGCTTATTATATCGTACGTATAAATCGCTCGGCACAACTTTCCCTTTTTGCCGCTAATTGCGTATCTTTATCTTCAGTCAGCGTCATTTCCAACGGCGCAGCGGCCGTAGGAAACGCAAAGCGAGAAGCGTGCTTTTGTGCGCTCGCTGGTATTTAATGAAAAGCGTATTTGACGGCCGACGGAGGGAAGGGGGAGAAAAGGGAGGTATTATGGCAACCCTTTGTGCTTAACGCAATATATTTCCATCCGTGGTAAATGCAATATTTCGGTAGCTGCGGACGTGCACGACGCCGGATTACGCCAGCCGCCAGCGCAATTTGAAAGTGTATTTGCCCGAAAATCGTGATTCGCCGAAAGTCTCGGACGAACTTTGCTGCGAATTATCGTAAATTTCCACATGACATCCGCGGAATTATTAAATACTTATTAGTGGTGTAAACTCGCTCGCTCGCGTTCTCTCTCTCTCTCTCTCTCTCTCTCTCTCTCTCTCTCTCTCTCTCTCTCTCTCTCTCTCTCTCTCTCTCTTTCTCTCTCTGTGCTCCGCAGAGATTCGCGGCGGATTCCGCAATTTGATGTTTCGCCGGCGATGGCTCGCCGTCCCAGAGCGAAAGTTTCGAGCCGCCGAGTGATTTAATCAGCAGATCAGCGCAGACACCTTTATCGCCACGATAACGTAAACCGCGTGACGTCAGCCGTCGTGTCTGCCTTTCCCTTCGTTTATTTCTTTTTTGTTCCATTCTTGAAACTGGAATCGGAAATGGAAATTCAGGATATCTCGTCTGCCGAAATTAGCATGCATGCATGAACGGCGCGCTGACTCTCTCATCAGCGCTGGCCTATTAGCCTGACGCGTGTGCGCGCGCGCTTTTCATTCGGCCGGAAAGGTCCGGCAAAAGGCCGGAATGAAATTCGCCCGCGGCCGGAAAGTCTCGGCTCCGCATTGTCCTCAATCTAATTTACCTACCGTCCCGACGCGGCGTCAGAATTCCTCGGTTTTCGCAACTGTCGAAATTCTCCAGCGATCCGTGCCGCGACGCGCATTTAAGCGGAAGTTGCTCGGTTTGTCGTCGAATCCGTACCAGTCGGAATTCCATCGGCTCATAATCGAGTACGCATCCCGGCAACACCTGGAGAAAAAAAGAGATGCCTCGTAGTAGTACTGAAACGGACTTATATTCTTTATCGGACGCTGACTCCGAGGCGAAGAATAAATATCTCTTTTCCGTTCATCAAAGTACATATATACATCTATTTATAAAAGATATCGTATTGTGTGTACCACATGTACCACAGTACGTATCGGTCAGAAACCGCGAACGTACTCGTCTATACTCGATCTGTGAGGGACAAATTTTCAGGGTCGACAAAAAGTTTCAATAGAAATTGCAACGCCTGCGTTCCTCTGCCGCCCTTCCGCCCCACTTCAAGTTAATTCCATTGTACTCGCCAGTTCCTTTTTTCCTCGCGAACAAAGAGAGACACCTCACGAGGCATCACGCACACGCGCGTGTCGATAGACGTCGGGAGACGTGACTAGAGGGAGGCGATGGAGCAAGAGGACGGCCCGCGACAACGTCCGGAAAATTGATGGAAACCGGCGTGCGCCAATGAGACACGGTCGTTGCGTATATCCCGGGGAAGCCGCCGCTGTTGCTGCTGCTGCTGCTGCTGCTGCTGTTGCTGCTACCGCTGCCTGTCCGCTCGTGAATTAGGGGAAGATAGCTTTTAGTCGAGGCACCATGCCGTCACCAGGTGCGCGGCCGCCAACTCCACGGACCAGCGGTATATAGCCAAACCCTTTTACCGAAATTGCCGGATATCGTCCCCTGCTGCGGCAGTCCCTATCTTCCCCTCCGACGCTCCCTGCCTCTCCTTGTGCCCACTGTCGGTTTCCCAGCCTACACAGTCCTCAGCGACCGTGTCTTCCTTTCCTCTCCCTCATCCGGTGCCATCGGCCGTCGTCCGGGTAGGAGGCAGGTGTCGCAAAGTGCATCGACGAAAATTCTGCGGGGAATATCGGTGTAACCCGGCGCTTCCGCTTCCGTCGTCGTCCTACCGACCATCCTTCTCGTTCGTTTCCTGTTCCCGTCAGCCGCGGGAACTTCCGAGTGCGCGAGCGGGTTTATCACGTTACACGAACTTGGAAAATCTCATTTGTGGAAAAACGGCTTTGACGTGCTCGCTCGGGAGGAAAAAAGGCGAAAAACAGAGGTGAAGAGGAGGAGGAGGAGGAGGAGGAGGAGACGGTGAGAGCGCCGTGTATCTCCGGAAAATTGTTTTTCGGTCGGACGACGCTTGGATGTGGGCCAAGGCCGATAGCGCGATAAAGGACTGCGAGTGTCGTTTAGAGAGACGTTCGTGACGTGCAGAAAGAATGCATGAATTCATTCGTGACGATGTCATTTATTTGTCCTGATCGTTTATTCACCGGAAAGTCGCAGGATTTTTACGCGCGCACCTATAACCAAGTTAAATGCAAATTTTCTCGCGACATTTTCTCGGCTAAATATTTTCCGTGTTTCCACCCTCTGCGTGTATTTTTTTTAAACGCGCTGATCACGTGATGAAACATTGCAGCGTCGCATGTTGCGCGTAGATAAGCCGATAGCAACGCAATATTTCCATTGCAGTAGACGAAGTAGAGGTCCTCGGGCAGGTCCTTTGTTGCCTTTCGCTTAGTGCGGCGATATCGCGAAACCGAATATCACTCGCAATACTTTTCCCCATTCAAAGCTTGGAAACGTTCCGAGAAGCTAGCTCGAAATGCGTGTACGACACGAAAATGCTTTCCCAGGATCGCCGTCGCAACGCTGGAAATACTTTCCCTGCTACGTGCATATTTTTTTACCCTCATGTAACCGCAATCTCCAAATGGCACTCGATACCATCGAGGCGCATACCGCGGCGAGAACACCCCGGAGGCTTATCTATACGCATTGTGCACATGTACACACTATTGCAGAAGTATACGGCATCTCATGTTTATACTCGAAAAGAAATGACGTCGAATAACGCAGAAAAAGTGTCAGCTCTCGATGCTTGCAATCGTGGCACCAACCGCAGCTAGTTTCGAATTCTCTGTCGCCTGCAAGAGCTACTCTCGCTGGTCATAACTGATCCAAACTTACTACTTAATAATTTATTATCTTATCTAATGAACGTAATGCCCCCCTCGGGGCGAGAGATTGGCCGGAAAATGCGCTCCAAAGCCAATATTCCCAACGCGCCGCGTAACTACGCTCGCTCCCGCGGGATTAAGGTGTTCTCCTGCAAATTTATACTCAGACATATGGGAGAAAAACTTCCGCGCTGCATTATTACACGAGCTACACACGCGGTATCCGTTCTATTTTCCCGTACGTGCGCTTACGCGAATGCCGTGGCGCAAGACACAATCGTGTCGGCGGCAGGACCGGAAAAGTCAACGTCCTGGATGCTTATCTCTCCCTCCGGCATTATGCAGAAACTGGCGTGGCTGTGTACGGTATATTTTATGCACTCGCTGAATGTCGAATAAACGGGGGGAATGCACCGCGAAGAGGTGGTGGTGGACTGTTTCAATACGTCGCGACGGCGATAATAATCGCAAAGAGTTTCTTTCTCTCTATCTCTCTTTCTCCTCTTTCATATCTTCCTTTCGCAGCAATGCCGATACGTTTGTGTATTATGTATATACGCAAGAAACGTCAGACGCAATATTTAGACGATACCTCATTTAAACGATAAAATCGAAGCGGCTGTGCGGGGACGGAGCGATCGCACGATACTATGCGCTCCCATCCTTCCGCACTCTCCGCTTCCACCCCCCCCTTCCCACCTCATACCCTCGAGACTTGTTTATCTGCATTATAGAGGAGATTCTAGTGGATCCTTAGCCGTCTGCACCGAACGATATCAATTATGTACCGACGGGATAAAGACCGTGTGGAGTAACGATATTCTAAGAGACGTTACGACGTCGCGGGTCTAACAGGCAGATAGTTAACTACGTTACGCTTCGTTTCATACCGGGTGGCTCACCGCTGCTGTGAACGATATGTTGTATTATGTTGCACCTGTAAAACGTGCGTATAACAGCCGTTAAGTGCAATCTGCAAATTTTTGCTGCGACGAATACAAACGATGCCGGAGTTTCGTTTGCTTCGCGCGCAGCGCGAAGACATGACGTAAGCCGATCGTACTTGAATAATTACGTTGAGGATTCTTCAAGCTCGTCAAGAGGGATAAAAAGCAAAGCGCGACGAACTGTATAATGAGAAAATCGAGAGACAAGTTTGCGTGGAAGAATGTTGGAGATGTTGGTCCCGAGAGGAGTTCGCCATCGAACGATCGCGTCCCGGCCGAGAGGAAAAAGAGAAAAGAGAGGTTGTTCGCGTGTCACTCACGCGTTCGTTTCAGGAACGAACTTTTTGCGGGACTATCAAAACTCGACCGTTTTAGCCGTGCAGTGTGTACGGAGCGTAAATTTTAATTGTCTCTGTAACTTTTGAGTCGCGGCAGATGGTTGAAATCCGCGATTTGCGCCGAGTTGTGTTATTTAAGGACAACGAGGACACGTTGTCAGAGATTTCTCGTAAACCCGCGAGGTAGAAGAGGATAATTGGTCGAAAAAAAAGGAGAGGGGGGACGGGTTAACTAAAAGATTCCAAAAAAGTACGGGACTAGCGAAACTTCCCTTTTCTTTTTATTTTCTCGGACACGTTTTGAGCTGTAGAGTTGCGGTTTGCGGCAGAATGGGGCGCAAACGTAGCACAATGCGGCGCAATTAACAAAATTATAGAATTAGGCAAGTGCGGGGCTTCACACACATGTGAAAGACGGGGACGCGCTCGTGTGCGCCGACACGCGTGTATTCGAGCGAGTGCACGCGTATGTGTGCGCAGCGCACTCGCGTGTGTAAACGCGTGCACGACGAGTCCTGCCGCGACGGGACGAACAGAGGTTCATCTCTAACGAGCTCTGGTGCTTTTGAAGAACCGCCGTCTTCTAGGGATACAGCTTCGCGTATATGCTGTAGCTTCATCGCACTGCAGATTCGCCTGATGCTCTTTGTACTGCAGTTTCTTGCACTGCGTAAACTTCAACTAACGAGTTCACGTTTGTAACATGATTCTAAACGTTACCATTCGTTTGGCGGCGCTTTTGACAGTCCATCTCTCGAACGTTTGCGGGGGGGGGGGGAAATTGCAATCGACCGCGAGGAGACATAGGAATATATATCGCCGCTCCGCATTGGACGTTCGTAAAATTTTTTAACTCATTCGATGTTATCACGGGGAAAATTTAGAGGACGAATTTGTGGAAGCGCGCAGTACGAAATAAACGTCTTAGTATCGTTCGTACTTGGGCTAAAAATGCGCGAACGAACTTCGTTGCGCGGAATGCTGACGGAATTCGACATGCGTTTGTGCGTACGAATTATTCAGATCGCGAACATACGGATAGCGAGAGTAGCGGTAATCGCGTTAATTTGACTTAACTCACTCGCCAATATATGTATCCGACTAATGGAATATGCTACTGAGAAACTTAAAGTTACGGGGGGGGGGGGTTGCGTGCCTATATTATGCGACGGTAATATCGACTGCGAAACTGCGGAAACTGTAACGTGGTGATACGCTTCCTCCGAAAATAGAATAGTCTGCCGAATTGATCGAATATATGGTACACGCGCAGAGCCGAGCTTCCAATTCAATTTTCCGGATGCTGTTTCAATTTTCTTCTCTCACTTGGTTTCAATTTCAACTAATTTCCATCTCTTCAGTCCGTGGAGATCGAGTTTATTTTGTTTTCGTGTTTTTTTTTTTTGTTTTTTGTTCAATTGAAATCAATTCAATTGTTATCGCTCCTCCTATTTGTTCAGTTACGACTAAATTTGATCTCTACATTTTTTCAAATATTTGTGGCGTATACATTTTTTCGCATATTACGAATCTTCGCTTCCGTGCTGCAAAAATTGCGCACTCCAGGTCTTCTTGATGAGGATCCTAGATTGAAGGAGAAAGGGATAAGGAAGTACGTCAAGTGGCGAAGATGCGGGATATTGAGTAGACGTCGCAAAAAGCGCAGCAGCTATTATGTCGTTACGGCATGCTGCCACTCGCAAATGATATTCCGGAATTTCATCCGATAACGAAAATCTCGTTACGTCCGCGTGGCGACTGAAGCTTCTTGTTAATATCATGGCACGCTACCTTCGGCTAAATCACATTAAGGACTAATTTCATTCCTCGCGTAATTATATGCCGCTCGTATTACCACGGGGCTTTCCGACCTACTTGATATCGTTTTAAGGTCTCTTTTTCTTCTTCTTCTTTTTTTCATTTAAGCGAAAAGCACCGAGCAAGCACGTTACCGCAAGTTAAAAGATTCTCCTCGTTAATTCTCTCATCCTGCACTGTAAATAAATACGGGAGATTAATTTTCTACACTGGTAAAAATTAATTACATTGTAATTTATGTTAACAAGCTGCACAGGTACTTAATTTTTCACTATACACTTCTGCGATAAGTAGACAGAAAACGTTGTGAGACTACAAGAAAATTAATCTGGGTTTAATTAATCGAGCACTTGCGTCGAGGTTTCGCCTCCGGAATATTTTGTTTTGCAAAAATCGCGAAAAACACATTTGCAGTTTGGCAACTATGCAAACTGTTTAACAACTTACGCGCTCGTACATTACAACTGTCGATAGTACCGCAATTTCCAAGGGCGTTTATTCTCGTAAATTCGTGGCGTCGGACACCGGAGTGCGCTGTATATTTTGACGATTTTCGGCGACGCCATCGAAAATTATCCGGATTAATCCGGATACACCAAAACACGAACAGTGAGAAAATTTTTTCCAATGGAATTCCCCGTCGCTGGATCAACAAAATCACACGTTAAATCGCGTCACGCGATCCAGCGCTAAATAATATTCGCCGCGTCTATAAATTTTTCCTGTCGAGATTTCGCTTCGCTCCACGTCGCGTCACGTCGGCAAGCTACGTTCATTGATTTTCCGACGCGTTCCCAACTTCTTCACAACAAAATGTCGCTCAGTTTTGCGTTGCATAACACGCACCAGCTGTCATAATAATTTTTGCAGCGGCCAAACGATGCCGGGGCAAGCGAGCGAGAGCAACGACTTCACCGCGTGCACACACCCACGCACACACACATAGACACACACATGTTGTACCGCGCCGTCTGAAACTTTCCTCGGCATCCCTATAAATTTCCAGCTCACGGGTGTCAAAGGCACGCTTGTACTTCGACATATTTCATCGCGGTCGTAAGAGATCGGGGGCTTGCAATCCATTCCTCGGAGACGCCGCCGCGACATTCATAAACACCCGATATCGCGTTCCATTCCTCAAACACGGACGACTCCCCCTTCGTCGCCGTTCGCCTCTGAAGAATTTGTTTGTCTCGCTGGAACCGCGTCTCGGCGGGTCTACAAAAATGCCTTTCTTGCCTGTCTTCTCGGCGGTTCCGTGCCATTTTGTTTGCGCCGCGGTTCAAAGATCTCCTATCTCTTCTTTTTTTTTTGGCCGCAGAGTCAGCTTATTTTCCAGACAAACTTAGGAAAACACGCGAGAATATAGCGGGGATAGGAGAAAAAGGGAGAAAGCGGGGAAGAGAGAGAGAGAGAGAGAGAGAGAGAGAGAGAGAAGCAGGATAGGGGAGGAATGGAGACTTTATTACGCCGGTCCGTATTACCTTCTTGTTACGTCCCGACTTTTACGTTAATTGGGGAAGGGGTCTCTCTTTAATATAATAAAAGATTATAAATATTAGATCGAACGTGACACTCTATAAATTAGCTGGCGTGTTTACGCCGCGCAATTTGCCCGCTGATTAATTAACTCTTGTGTGTTGCGGAGTAGTTCCTAGTTCCAAATAAAATGCAATGCGTCGCCGACGGCCGTATCACGTATATTTATCCCCACCGCACCGTTAATGGATTTTCCCATCGATGTTAATTTTATAGTGAGCCAACAAATGCGCATTGTTAAATTCACGCGGATATTCGAGCGAGCGTTTAACGGCGCGAGAACGAGAGAGAGGGAGGGAGGGAGGGAGGGAGGGAGAGAGGGAGGGAGGGAGAGAGAGAGAGAGAGAGGGAGCGTTATTTATTGAGCGCTCCGGGACAAGGTCCCCTCAAGCGCAAGGAAATCAAAAATAATACAATAAAAATAATACAATAATGATAATACAAAGAAACTTAGGTTGCATCAGTTGCAAGGATATGCTCGGTAAGCATACCCAAGAAATGAAGCAGTATAAAGTAATGTAATACAACAAAAAATACATAGAATCGTATAAAGAAGTAATAGTATAAATAAATAATGATAATGATAGATTAGTATAAAACAACAATCAGACAGGGTTCTGAGAGACGACGGCGGCGCTATTCGGCCGCGTGAAATCGCGCGTGAGCGTGACCGATCCGAGGCGCATCGACCGGTCCGGTTGCGTCCTCGACCATGGAAATCGGGACGCGGGACAACGCGGGCCATTGAAAGATAGATCCCATCTCGTGGATTCCCGCGGCAACAGTCGCGGCGAAACAAGTTCGCTCGCTCCCGCAGCGGCCGGCGAGCGTTAATCGAGTCGCGGAGGAGAAGGGAAAGTGAAAGGGAATGGAAAAGCGAGGAAGGTAAGCGAAAGGAAAAGAAGAGACCCCCGTTGAGCATTTAATTAGAGCGCCTATCTGCTGCCGCCCGGAGAGGGGAGCTCCGGCTGCAAGAAGTTTTTATCGCTCTCTTCTCGCGGCGCGACGCGACGCGCCTTCTCGCCCCCGAAACCCCCCGTCTTCCGACTGATTTATAAGGTTTCGTCGTTGCACCGAGACACGTATATACCTATATACCGTGCGCACCCTTTGACCGGTCGGCGGGGGAGCAGGAGGGCGTCTCTTCTCTGGTTCCCAGATTTAACGGATTCCCCGGGCTTTGGGAAGCGAAGCGAAGCGGCGCGGCGCGGCGCGGCGCTCCGGCCGGTTTCAAGATTATCCTCCTTCACGGGCTTTCCTATCCTTTGTAGGAGCCACCCGAGCTGCTTTATAACGCGGCAAAAAAGCCGCAGGTCGATTCGCTGGCGGGAGTATCTCTTATGGGGGTTGTTATTAGCGCTTAACGCGGTCTTTATGTTAACGAGGATTCACCTGTTTCCCCGCTTATGCCTTGCCTTTCTTTTTACTCCCCCCCCCCTCTTCTCTCTTTCTCACTCTGTCTCTCTCTCTTCGGTGCTGTGCTTTTTTGCATTTCCGCAAAAATTCGCACACGCAGACGGAATAATTACGCAAACGTTGTATTACCCGGTGTATTACCTAACCTAACGTTTTCACCGCGCTTTCGCGCTAACACGTGAAAATATTTCGAGAGCGATTAAATCAAAATTAAATTTAACAATTGCACAGCTCGCGCTGAATATTTGCAAAAGTTGATACATTATCTGCGTCATGTTGCGCGTGTTACGTTAACAGTGTACAATTTATTTTAAATTATACGATATTTATTTATAACGCTATAAAGCGCATTAATGTTTACGCGATACGCGATATTATAAACAAAGCGACACGCGCGCGTGATATCCAGGCGAGCGGAGTTACCGCCAGCCAAATTCCACTTTACCGCGCGATCGCCGCACTTTGCGCCTTGTCGCGCGACGTGCAACGTGCTTCGAGCTCTCGTCCCTTTATTGTGTAATCTCGGCGCGGCGAACAAGCTCAGAAAGCTGCGAGAAGCACCCTTCGACCGCTTCATTATCCTTCCGCGCGATATCGGGCTACTTAGCCGCACGAGCTCGAGACGACGAGATTACGATGTTGTGGCGCGCGAACCCTGAGCTATGTATCTAATAGACGAACTTTCGGCTCTGCCGGTCTTTTCTAGTCTCGTTCGATATTGTCGGTCGTTGATCCCCGATCTGCCGACGCGTTCTCTTCTACCCTCTTGACCCCACGGAGAAAAGCGGTGGCGCATACTTTTCTTGTTCTGTGCCTCAGCTTCTCCTCGCGCAACGCCAAGGCGATCGCACGCCGTGAAGTGCCTGCTCGAATTTTATGGCTTCCTCCCGTGGTTTATGGGGCCTTTATTCTTACGGGAAACTGCGGTAGCCTTCTTCCCGCGCGCACCGTATGAATGCAGGATAGCTAATCATCGATCCGTATCGTTGCTCGACATATCGGAGGCTTCGCAGTGTGGTTCTAGCTAGTAGACGTTGGTCATCGTGAATTGTAACGATGACGAGAGAAAAACTCTCGTCGGAAATTTCTGATCGTTTTCCATTGTCCCCGGTTATCGCAATCGCGAGTTTTGAAACATTCGGATTTTTACAATCGTGACAACGCAGAATGTTATGCCCGAGCCAAGAGTCCTCTTATCCGGTGCGTATTTAGTTACACCAATTTTCCCGTGCGATATTATAGCAATAATTATCGGTTACCGTTTGATTAATTATGAGGGCGATAATTTATGTGTTTGATAATTAATTATGTCAGGGGAAAATACGCCAGGGGAGGAAACTGGTGTCGCGTCGAACGTTCGTCCGATAGACAATTTGTCTATACATTCTTCTTCGGGGCTCTCCGAAAGTTGCGCTCCCGCTTCTACGCCGGCTACGCCGGTGTAAAAGACTCGGTCTTAGAAGCCTTACCATCGACACGCTGCAACGTTACCTTAATTAAATCGGCCGCGTGTTCCTCGCCCTCCTACGCCCTTAACAAAGCCCCGCTCTCCCGCCTCGGATCTGCGCGCGCGGGAACAAAACCTGCAGGAAGCACGATGTATTCACAGTTTCATGCGATGTTCCCCTCGCGAAATTCAAATGCTGCTGCGCATTGTACGCCGTGCTCGGCATTACTCGACGCTCGTAATCCCCGAATAAAAGAAATTAACCAAGAGAGATTAACAAATTGGTAATCAAATACAGCGGCGATATAGCTAATACTGTTACGGCGTAGCCTGCGATGGTATAATAACGCAGATGTTTTCGCCCGGGGATCGTTGATAAAATGTGTAAGTGACAAGGGGGGAGTTCCGTTTGGACGTTTGAGATAAATTTGTAACAACGGTATCATGATGTTATGCGATACGATACACAACGTAGCGAAATTACAAACTTGAAATTTCCAGACCGCGCTTCCTCTCTCGGTCTGTTTTATTTTCATTTTTACAAACTCGGAATAGACAAGCGAGTAGCTAGGGAGAAATACATGCAAATAGTTGTTATTACCTGCGCGTGTATTAATAAAGCAAGAGAAGCATCGCGAGGCGGCGCTTCAGCCGACAGTTTACATCAGCGAAGAGAATCCATCGAAAGAGAACGCCGAAGAGGTCGACAATATCGAGTTTACCGCCGCGCGAGATTTCCCAAATGGCCGCGTCGGAAAATTTCGGTGGGTTCCATCGTTGCGATGTCGTCGTCGCCCCCCGCGTCTTCCATTTTCGCCCGACCTCGATTCCATATCGAAATCTGATCAGGACTTCCCCAGTCCTCCAGCTCCCAGTTAGCAGCAGCCTCGATTCCCCTCGACCCTCCTGAATCGAATTCTTCTAACTCGAGTGACGTGTCGCGGGAATTTGCCGGTGAGCCGACCTATCTACCTACCTACCTACCTACCTACCTACCTACCTACCTACCTACCTACCTACCTACCTACCTACCTATTCCTCCCGCTACCTGCACATATACCGGTGCACATATAACATGTGCACAAGCAACCAATGTACACACCGACCGCTTTGAGCTAAGTGTATATACGCGCGTCGGCCGGGCGTGGTTCCCAGGGTGGTGGACAGGCCAGGGGAGAGTTGGAAGAGGGTGATTTCGCGGCGCGGGCGTAACAACGAGAGAGCCTAGAAGGCCGAGGAGGAGAAGTCCACCTCTCCTGAATGTGTGTGCGTATGCATCAACAGCGGGGGTTGAAATGGGCGGTGGAGAGGCATTGAATAGCCCCTGGGGGGTGGCTGCGCCAACAAACCCTAACTAACGTAAATAAGATGTCCTGGGAGAGGGGTGGATCTAGCTGGCTCCTTGCGCCGCGATCCCCTTCGTGGCCGTCTTCCCTCGGCCTTTATCTTCCTACACCACGCACGCACACACACACACACACACAGGCTCGAGCAAAGCACGAGCTCTGATGAACCTCTTTCCCGGGCAGGCCAATCACGGGATTTCTTCGCGAAGGATTCGAGAAAAGGCTTCCGCATGTTTCGAGAGCCCTGCGTGCGATGTCCTTGCGCCAGGACGGAAACGATGATTCTGCGGAGTCCCGACGGTGGCACTGATGCCTCCTAACACGGTGCGACGCGCGGGATCTTGATGACGAGCCTGAGTCAGTGGCGCTTCCGCGCCACTGCAGCATTCGAATAAGCCGCGAAAGTTACGTGAAAATGAAATCGACCAGAGGATTTTCTCTCAGGATTTTCTCGGTTTCATCTGTTCATTCACACGGAACGCACCCGAATCGATGTCGCCCCGAGATAGTTTCGCGAGTACACTAATCAAAAGTATCGATCTGTCGTTTCCCCATTTTTGATCTTCCGAAACCATCAAACCCCCTCCCTTCCCCTCCCCTCGGGGGGTTAATAGAAGAAGAAAAAAGAACAGCGATTAGACGCGTACAGAACTAATTTCACGTCTCATCCGAGGAACGCCTCTCACCCTCCGTGTCATTATGTCCAAGGACATGTTGCTCGGTATACTTTATCGCCCCTCCTCTCTCCCTCCCTCCGTATACATATATACGAGCATATAGCCTTCGTCATTCTGCAGCGTCAATTCCGCGCGGCGGCGACCAAAGCCGACCCCGACGTGCTCGGTCAATTACGGCGTTTCTTCGCGAGCGTCTTCGGGAGAGGACTCCTCACCGACGACGTCCCTCGTGTATCCCTCCGCTCTCGTGAACACGCGCTACGCGCCCCAGAAACGATGAATTTGCGAGACTCAGGGGTGGATAATGGCTGGTGCGGTACACCGTTGTAAACTCGGCCGCTGGAGTGGGAGGGAGCGCCACGCGCGCGCGCGCGGTGACTCGGGCGAATTTGTGAAACGATTATAGAATCTGTCCGAGCGGATACACGTGGAGAGAAGTGGGATGCGTGTCGGGGACCGGGGTCCTTGGGAGCAACCCCTCCGTGTATTGTTGCTCTCTTTGGCGGTTCACGGTCCGAATGAGTTTCGTATGACGACGTAATGGCGCGTCGCGACGGTGAACAGGCGAATTTTCTCTCGCCTGCGTAATGTCGGCCGCACTTTGAGCATGCCATTAACGACCTATTGATGATAATGTGTCTTTGTGCGACAACAATGATACGCGGTATTGTCAGCGTTTTTCTGCTCTCCTCCTTCGTTCTGCATTCTCAGACACAGGCGTCGATTTCTCACAAAGTACGAACACGTGTTCCCGAGGGGATCGAAAAGTGATTTCCCACGTCCGCCGGTTTTTCTCCTGGCTTCACGAATGAGCCGACTTTAATCGTTGCGCTTTTATCTCCTTACATTCATGTGGCTCGCGATACAATCAGTCGACGTTGATAAATGCGGCCGTTCAAGCTGAAGAAATACGCCGAGCGTTGCGTGCGTGAAAATATTTCACATCTGAAAAACATACAATAGCGAACAGGCGTATCTAAATATATGATCGTAAGACGTGCGCACGTACAACGCTGCAATTTTGATGAAAATATAATAAGGTTGAAAATAATTAACGATCCGGCCTGGTCTCACGCGACGGGACTCGCGTAGCTCGATCGGAGGCACTCGGTTATCGTCGACGAGCCAACTCGACGGCGACAGATAGTATCGAATAAATTCATTCCACCGGAAACATAATTGCGATTTATGTTCTGCTATTGTTCGAGGAACGACCGTCTGCTCGCTCGCCCCCTCCTGAGACATATTTCGGGGCGGCCGAACGACCGTAGGAAAATCTCTAATTCGCCCCAGCTGCGGCGCGCGCGCGTGCCTCTTCGCCTAAGCGAGCCGGAAATGATGAATTTGCGAGTCTTATCGCGAGGACGAGACGACGTCCTCTCTCGTGACAGTGCGAGAGCGACGAATAAATAAGCTGTCCTTACGGACACGAGACAATACTCCCGGGGACGTAATCCTTACGGAGCCACCCTCGCTTGATTACGAAATCTCTTATCGGAAATGACGGAACTCGTGAGAGCAAAATTAGACTCGACCCTCGCGAACGACCTCGCGTCTCGAGAAGAAATGAGAGAGAGAGAGAGAGAGAGAGAGAGAGAGAGATATGCGTCACTTGTTCTCGTCCTGTGGAGTTTTTTCCGATCAATTCCTCTTTATTTCTACATCGTTGCATCGGACATCGCCGAGAAATCGCGAGAAGTTGCGAATCCCTTCGCGAAGCTTCGAAAGGAGATATCGAAAAAGGAAGCCCGCGCACGTGATCCACGTGCGTCCGCTCAACAGGATCAAAACAGGACCTCGCTGTCCTGCGCGTATAAAAATTGGAGATTTATAATTCGATCGGTAGATTATAGAAGTCGCGTTCTTTGACATCCGCGGAGAGGGGAGGGGGCTAATAGCGGGTGAAACAACGAAAAGGAAAATTGAGGGCCGTTGAGAGTCGTTGATCAAAACGACTTGATTGTGACTATTGTACGCGTAATGGACGAGACGGTCGGAGACAATTAGCGTCGGAAGACTACGAGGATTTAACGCTCTCGCCGTTCACGCAGGCGAGAAGCAGCCTAAGTTTAAGCAAACTTTGCGATGCAATTGCCAGCGGCGCTGAGCGAACGTTGCAGTGTCTTATCGCGATCCACTTCATAGATACTTGAACTCGAATGTGCGCCTGTTCGTGAAACTTGTCGCAATCTGTAAGCTCGGCGTTTTGCGTATGAATATTCGCGAAAACGAGGTGGAGCGGCGCCGGGGATGTAAATGTCGTCTGGCGTGCCGGCGATTCAGTCGAAAGTCTTACGCGGCTCGTTGCATCGTGACTAATGGCCCGATCTAACGGCGAATAAACGCGTCATTAGCCGGGAATTGATTCGGCTCGGATGTACATCGGATTGTCCGTTGCAGAATCCGTGCCTTGCCTGAGAATCGCTGGCGAAAGCCGAGAAGCTGAAGTCTCCCTAAAAAGGATATATGATATAATTGGGCGTTTTCCTTCCGTCTCATTACATAAATTACAACCTCCGTTTTTCTCTTGTACACGTGTGGACTTCAATCGTCATTCGACGAGCTAAACTTGCGATAAACAAGTTGTTGAAAAAAAAAAAAGAAAAGATCCAATCCAGAGTGGTTCCCGGGATTAACGAGCGGCAATGCAAATTTGACAAGGGAGGCAGTGGCTTTGGAAAAGTTACGCGCCGCGATACTAAGTACGCTCGACTGATAATTGTCGTTTTCCACTGTGTGAAGTCTGGTAAGTCGCCTCGACTCTGCTAGAAAGGCCGAAGATGTCGCAAAAGCAGCTTAAAGTTCCCCCGGTCTCGCGAGCGCGCGCGCGCTCGCTCGCCCGGAGCGAAGCGGCGCGCGGGCGAAATCCTTTAATTGACCGCACGCAAGAACTCATCTCGATGAGTCTTAGGCCAATTAAGGAAGTTCCTCCGTTACGAGAAGGTTTGTAACCTTTCCGCGTCCTTGCACGAGCTATTACAGAAATTAACGGGTCCTCGTTTCAATGCATTTGCATTAACCGCGAATGTGAATGAAATAATCCTTTTGCGGAGATTCCGTCGCGACTGCGCGCTGTCTTGACATTTATTTAAACAATAGCGGAGAAAATAATTAAATCATACTGATAAATGGTGAATGGTCTGGAGGAAAATTTGCGATAAATTCCCGAGGAGAGGAAAATGCGCCGTAACAAAATTCACAATAACGTCGGTGAATTAGCTTTGTGTGAAATTTCACGGCGTAATTTGGATCTTCGCGATACAATTACTGATAATAACAACCTCAGGAGGAGAGAACGATGATACCGAGAGAAAGAATACGAAATTATCCAGTCGGATTTTTAACAATTTCATCGAGTATTAACACGGCGTGAAACGCCCGGTAAAATGCAGAGAGACCAGCAACTCGAAAATTGTGCGATATATTACATCTCGAAAATGTGTAATTATGCGAAATGTGCAAAAATATGATTGGAAAATCGGGTCACATCGGTAATAAGTTTAACAGGTGGCGAGCGGAAAAATGAGGAGCGCTCGATTAAAATATATACGCGTTGCAGAGTTCCCCGGATAAACTCCTTAAATTTCGCACGAAAATTCCCGCTCTCGGCCGTTGATGTCACTCACGCAATATTCAGCAATAGCAGGTTGCGCGTGGAAGCTTTCCGCGAGGCGAGAACCAGAGGAAGGACAACTTTTTTCCGCCGACAATTTACGGCGGTTTCAATTTTCGTGCCATTGTCGATTACGTCAGACGCGCCGACCTGCGTCACACGCGAGTCGTTCGTTTCCTCGCTCGCTCGCTCGCTCGCTCGCACCAACGGCGTATCCCCATCCCCATCTCCAGCTCACGGGCTCGCTTTTTTTTGATCCACATTCAATTATTTTCGCAGTATCCACCGCGGCGGCGGTTTCAGTATTTGCGAAATCAATTGTTACAAGAGCCGCGCGGCGCGTCATGTACCGCGTGAAAAAAAAATCATTTAGGCGAGCTGGCCTCGATTCTGTATTTCGATTACACGGCTCCCTCATCGCATTGTTCCCGATTCCAGATTTTTCTCGAACTGGCCGCTCGGTTTTTCTCTCATGCACACTGCGAAGCGTTCGCGACGATGACCGTTCGGACGTGCGTGCGTGCGTATGCGTGTACGCACGTGAATGCGTGCAAACGAATGGGCGCGCAGAGAGCGATCGGCCGTCGATGCAAAACGAATGTAAACCTATTATCGCTCCGCTCAATCTGCGCGAAACAGGCAAATAGACCAACCATTTGCGATGTGGTCACTTATCCCGGGTATAAACCTCGCCTGCCCCCTCTGTAATTAACCGCGTCCAATCGTAAATCGGAGCTTCTCCGTGCGCGTTCGCGAACGCGCAATTCGCCTAGAGAGAAATTCTCGCGGACTTAACGAGTAGCTCCAGTTGCGGCAGCTGGCTCGCCGTAAATTCGGTAATGATTCCCTCGTTGTGCCGTTACTTCCATTCGTCAGGTAGCTCGGGCTTACGTGCGCCAAGTTAACGAGCTAATGAGTTTGCGGAGTCGGTACGTAGAGAAAAAAAGAGAGAGAGAGAGAGAGAGAGAGAGAGAAGTGGAGAAGAGACGAGAGAGCGGGAGAAAGAGAGTGAACGGGGTGCATTCCGCATTGCGCCGCCGGTGTAACTCGCAGCGTCCGGATGACGCCGCAACGAGAAGAGGAGAGGAGGAGGCGGAGGTGTTGGAGGTGGAGGTTACGGAGCGTTTCCCAGTTAGGGCAATTCCGCACTTTCGCTCGCCGCAATTAATTAGCTCAATTCCCGCTTCCTGTTGTGCCCGACGCCGCCTGACGGCATCGGGCACCCATTGCGCACCGCACGCATTCCGGCGACGCAGGCATTCCGTCGTCATAGTTGACGCATCTACGCGAACGAGCGAGCACGTACTCTCGTAGTCGAAGGCGTTTTCAGCTACACACACATGAGACGCGGCTATGAACGCCGAGACGACGACGATCTGCCTCTCGGTGCTGTGCATTTACGTGATGACGGCGCCGTCGCCGCCGCCGTCGCCGCCGCCGTCGCCGTCGCCCTCGCCCTCGTCGTCGCCGTCGCCGTCGCCGTCGCTACCCCCATCGCAACCTTCGGAAACGACGTCAGTTCGTTCCACTAGCGTGGGTAAGGCCGTAACGGGTTGATTCCTTCTGAGAGGGTTCTTCAATAGTGACTAATGAGACGGTTGTTTAGTTGCGTTAAACATTTTTTTCTCCGTTCGTTGAATCCTCTATGAATTGAATTTTTATCGCGAGAGACTCGGGAAAAAATGTCTTGGAAGTTTCAATACGTGACATATGCGGGAGTATATTTTTTATCATTTCTTTTTTATCGTTTCATTTGAGTATATTTTTAAATTTTTAATTTTATTATTTTTTTCTTTTTTATTAAATGCCCGCGGGTATCCTTGGAATTTTCCTTTCCTCTCGGTAAAATACTTTCGTGCAAAATTACAACGGAGGACGTGAAAAGGAAGTGAGAAAGCCGGAGGTTTTCATTTGCTTCTGCGTTCGAAAAGTTCCCCCGGATGAATGAGTGATTGCGATAATAAATCAAAGGCGTTGCGTGCAAATGGAATCAACAAAGATCGTAGGAATTTAAAGCGGTGTGCCTCGCCTGTAAACGAGAGAAATTGCTGCTCCGAGGCGAGGTGCTTGAGGTGGTAAATACCGTTGAAAATTGGAAGGAACGCCGAGCGAGGCGCTCGCACTTTTCTCTCGCTGGCGCGCACACGCTCGCCGCCGGTGTATCGCGTTAAGAGAGGGACGTCGCTTGTTCGCGACGTCTGCAAAAATAAGCGATCCTCCGCAGAGTGCCTCGTAATCGTATCATTATCGGCGGATTACGTGCAATCACTCTGCTCGTCCTACCAGGGCCCGATGTTTTCGCTGTCTTACGCAGTTGCTGCGATCGCACTTATTACACACGCTCGCTCACGCGTGCGTGCACACACGTACACACATACACACACACACACATACTTGTGCCCGTGCTCTTGACAGCGTAATGACCGGCCACGTTCTTGGCTTTGCTTCTTGCAGCTTACGCGGACGCGATAGACCCCCACTTGGAGATCCTGCCGAGCGGCGAGACGCAGTCGAAACCAATCGGCTCCAGCATCATCCTCACGTGCAAGCCTCACGTGGACCAACCTGACCTCATCGACAATATGCATTGGCTCGACACACATAATCAAACGATCGAGCCCCTCAAGTAAGTTGACTATCGCGACCGCTGATCTCTTCTTGTCCTTTTGCCTACAAATTGCATTTCCGAGACGATGCAGGAACGGTCGCGCCAATCAGGCCGCGCTTGCCTTTACATTCCCCTATCTATATTCTAATTGGTGCCCGTGAAAACATGACAGCTGATCGCGACTGGTTAATTCATCGGGAACGAGAATCACTGTACTGTTGGTCGGCTACGATCCTGCAGTCGTCCTTTTGGCGAAGAACACTCGCGTTAGATGAGCAACTGCGAAAATAACGAATCCTTTTCTTTTTTTTTTTTTTTCTTTTCTTTTCTTCATTATCATAGATATTATCGCACGAGTCGCGGTGTAGAATTTGTCAGAAAAAAATGCCGCTGAGAACGTAAACTCAGAGATTAGGCAAATAATTCGTTCTATTTGACTGTGATGTTAGAGTGTATATCTCATAGAACAGTAACTATAACTTGTAGTATTTTAGTGTTTCCGATCAACAATGATAAAATAAAAATCTTTAGAGATTTGATTTCGATAGAGAGAGAGAGAGAGAGAGAGAGAGAGAAGAGAGAGAGAGAGAGAGAGAGAGAGAGAGAGAGAGAGAGAGAGAGAGAGAGAGAGAGAGAGAGAGAGAGAGAGAGAAAGAGTATAAATAACGTTAATTAAGAGCATTGTAGGCTCGGCGGTAGAGAGAGAGATATCGCGATCATATCGCAGATGAGAGAGACTGTATACCAGCACTAATTGAAGGAATTTCTGTCACTTTTACCGCACACACAGTCTCCTTGTTTTGCCGCTCAAAAGGCGAGTATAAAACCCGTTGAAAAACTCACTCTACATGCGATCGTTTATTTAATTTTTCCGTAGTAGTGTGCGTGTGCGCTGCTGTTTCCTTCCCCATCTCCCTCATTCGCGATGCGCTCACACCTCGTCACTTCACCTCGGGCTCGACACGATCATTTTCCCACGGTATAGCCACGTTTCCCGCAGTCTGCTCGCCGGAGCTCTTAATTACTGCAGCGCGAACCGATCGCAATTCGCGCTGCAACTGGCTATCGCTCGTTAAGCCGTTCGGAAAAGTTCCGGCTGCTCCGCTGTATCCGAACTGACTTATTGAACGCGCGGCGAAGCGAGGAAACTCATCGGCCGGCTACAAAAAGAAAGGATTGCGCCTGTTTCGTACTGCGAGCGAATGTTTCGTTCGTGAATACGAAATGGCCGACCGGAGAGGTATCGCTTTCGAAATTAACTTGGCTCCGGCTGAAGCTGAGTCGCGGTTGCGCGTAAATATGCAATCTCATTCGATCTTTTGTGGCACGTGAACATCGAACGCGCGAGAGCCGATTTCTGCTTTAGCTACGTGCAGTTAGCCGAAGAACGAAGACCATGCTCGTTGGAAATTCCGCTTGCGGAACGCTCGAGAATCTTGAATCCGCGAAGTCAGAATCCGCTCGCTATCGCTAAGTTGGAAATAAAGCGCGACGTTTCTGAGACACTCCGTATGTGCGTGTGTGTGTGTGTGTGTGTGTGTGTGTACGCTCGGTAATTAAGCGGCTCCGGGGCGGCGCGGTTCTCTACACACTCGCAAACACTGTTTCCACGTCATTTTCGCAACGTTCATGTCTTCGCTCGTGTAAGTCTGTCCGACATCGCGCTCTCTCTCTCTATATGTATATATATATATATATATACATATATGACGAACGGCGAATAGCTGATGCGCGTATTGCGCGTCGTCCGGCGTGCTGGAAGTATTTAATCCGGCGATCGAATAATCTAACGAACGTTAACCCCGCTAACTGATTCATCGGGTCGCGTGTTGGCGATTACTCGAATCCTGTGCAATTTGCATAATTAAGTGCATTCGTCGTCGAAAGCGGCGCGTGTGACATTCCTGTGCAAAATCGCGCGCCGCGTTTCGAGCAATTACGCCACTCAATTACATTCTCAATGGGTGTCGGCGCCGCGTCAAATACAGGCCGCTGCAAAAAGCGATATTTCGAAGATAAATTGCGCGCGCCGGAGAACATTCGTTCCGTTCACGCTCACGGACAAATTCGTGCGCGAATTCTTCCCGGCCTCTCTCGTCTCGTAACATTACGCGCGACCGGCAGACTACCACGACGCTATTGTGATCCTCCTTCCGAAAATCCACCTCCCCTCTGTAATCTGTATCCTCTCTCGTCGTTTGTTGCTTGCACCACCACCTGCGTGCACCCCACATGTATGCTCGGCTGCTCCACGACGATCAGTCCCAATTGTGTCACGATGTTGCAATTATGTATTCGACACCCTTCGCTCTCTCATCGTCATCTCGATGGCGAGAGACGAAAAATTCATTCGGTGAGACGAGAAATCATCCAATCGCTCGATTGACGACAAAATACGGAAACGTGATCGCTGATGGAGACTACAGTCATCCATATCGGAGAAGTTCGAAGACATCGTTGATGAAATCCCGCGTCATAAATAGCGCGAGCGTTTTTATATCGTCTCTCCGCGGAGCAGCCGCGCTGCTTTTAACCCTGTCACTTTGAGCCACCCCCGTAATCCGAAAACCTATATACTTGGCAACCTTCATCGTCGGTGTCACGCGATATTACATCCGGCATCTCGTCGCTCGACGCACTACGTGGAAATTGCTTGAATGCATCACATCGTCATACACGTGTGCTAGCATCATCCACCGATACGCAACGCCATACATAGCACACGTACATATCGAATAATACGAGGCCACGATGCATGAATGCATCTCGCCGACGCATCATCCTCGCGTTATCACCCCGTTATCACCCCGCGAAGAACGTGCGTCGCGATATCGCCACCATGCGGTGTCATTCCATCGCCACCATCAATTTGTGTCTTCGGCCGAATCGCGCGAATTGTCTCGCAAACCTGGACGATATTCTTCGCAGCTCGCACACGGGACAGCCGAAGACGACAATGTACACCGAGAAGTACCCGGACGGCAGCCTGGCCCTGTTCTTCAACTCCCTCGACGAGAATCAGGCCGGGAAGTACTCCTGCATTGGGACTTACGCGAGTAACGTGGTGATGAGCAAGTCTATCACGATCGAGACTATCAGTGAGTGGAGAATAATTGGAAGGATATGATGATCGAGAAAGAGTCCCGCGGCGCGATCCCTCGAGAGAAATTATTCGAGATACAGTATACGATGAAGCATTATCCCCCCCCCCCTCCGCTAAAGTATGATGTTCAATTAATCTCACTGAAATGATGGAAGACATCCAAAGATCTCGAGCCACGGCGAGCAACTTTCTCATTAGAGTCTCTTTCGTACGCGATCGTTTCATTAAAACTTTATCCAAGACCACGCGTAATTTCTAAACAACACAACGCGCGATTAAACTGACAGCTTCTCGAGGAGCAGAGAAACCGCGCGCGAACAGTAGACGTCTTAATTTGATCTTGAATCGACGAATTAAATAACGCCGGCAATTCGGAACGTCGGAGATCGTGAAAGATCGGGGTGAACTTCAACAACGATCACAACAATGTTCAACAAGCATTCAATATCTGTCGTTGACAGTCGCGATCACTTGGGAGAACGCACCACTGGATCAGCATCCTATCCTCGGAGAGGACTTCCCCATTAGATGTAAAGTGCGCGCTAGGCCTGCACCCGTGGTCGACTGGCTCTACAACGGCGAGCTGATCAGGACCAACGATCGTTACATCATCGAAAAATTCGCCCTGACAATCAGGAATGTTCAGGAATCCGATGACGGCGTGTACACTTGCCGAGCGTCGGTGCAGACCACGGGAGAATTGCGGGAGCGACCGATCAAAGTTGAGGTACTGTTATTAACGTCACGATTGCATAGAATACCTTGTAGAAGAAGAAGAAGAAGAAGAAGAAAAATAACGCTAAATTAAAACAGGGACAAAAAAATAACCTTGGTAATACTCGGATGATTGTGGCTATCAATTATTAATATCCTGCTTCAACTGCCGGTTTTCTATTATACTAATGAAGTGTCTTATCGTTTGTTTGATCGCTATATTTCCGTGATTCGTTGTCAACTTTTCGAGATCTTGACTGAAAATCCCAGATGCAATTCCCCGAGCCGTGTCTTTCTCGAGTTTCCCTAACAATCTTTCCATCTGTGTGCTCGCTGCCGCAGGTGTACACGAGACCCTCGATCGAGGAGATCTCGGGCCCGATCGAGATCACCGAGGGAGAGCCTGGCAGCATTTTGTGCAAGGCCAGCGGCAAACCGCCGCCAATACTGAGCTGGATCAAGTCGCTCACCCATACGAACCTGTCCAACGTTGACCGCTTCAGCGTCGATCCGTACAATGGCGTGCTCAGCATCAGCGAGGTGAAGCGCGAGGACGCGGGCGAATACGAATGCACGGCGACGAATCCCGCCGGCATCGCCACCATGAACATCCTGGTGAACGTGATCGTCAAGCCAAAGATCATGGAGTTCATGAACGAGACCGTGGTGGAGAACAAACCGGTGAACATAATGTGCAAGGCCTTCGGCCGACCGCCGCCCGACGTGAGCTTCAGGAAGCTCACGCTCGAGAAGCATTACGTAATGGGACCTCAGCCGAACGACGACAGAATCATCGTGATAAACAAGGCAGACGATGTGAACGGCGAGACCGTCGGCAACTTGACGATCATGAACGCTCTCACGTCAGATGACGGCCTGTACGAGTGTGTGGCGAAGAACCGCGGCGGCTACGCCCACAGGAACGGCCACCTCACCGTCGAATATCCACCGTCTTTCCGTTCGATGTCGAATGTCACGGTTTGGTCGTGGGACAAGCGGCCGGTAAATCTCACCTGCATCGCCGAGAGCATACCGAACGCGACGATACGTTGGACGCTATATGGCGACCAGGAAATCAAAAGCCTTCCGATGATGAAGCAGATCGGCAACGGACCCATCTCCATTCTGCAGGTCACACCGACCAACACCAGATACTACACCAACTACAAGTGCATCGCCGTGAACCTCCACGGCACACGCGAGCATATAATCGAGCTGAGGGAGGCGAAGAGGCCTGGCTACCTGCTGGATGTGAAGATGACCGAGATCAGCGCGACGACGATAGCTTTCGCCCTGGTGCCGCCGCAGCATCCGGATCTACCCGTGACCGCCATCACCGTCCAGTACAAGGACGACCGTGAGATCTGGACGCAGGCGAGGAACATGACGTGGAGCGTCGGTGAGTTTAGTCTAGTCTCTTCCTTGTTGAGTAATTCAAAGTAGAGGAGAGAAGGTGGCAGGCGCTCTTGAATACCAAATTGAATGCAAAGGAGTGCTTCGAGTGAAAGAATTGCAAACAAGAGAAATTTAACGTTCGACTAACCGGCAAGAACCGGCTAAGGACGGGAAGGAAATTTCGTATTTCACTTCTTTAAGCGTATTCGAGAGTTGTAACTAACTTCGGCTAATCTTCTTACTTGATTCAAATTAATCCGACGCGAGTCAGTTAACCCAGATACGCCCGAGGACACTTGTTGCGAGCTTTTTCCTTTTATTCGTGAATATGTAGATGATCAGTTGATAAGAGAACACGGGACTTTGGGATTATTCATGAGAACGGCACGAACTAGAAAAAAATAAAAATAAAGAGCCCGGGAGAAAATTCGTGGCGCGACGCTTATTCGCTGCCGTAAGAAAGTAGACTGTAGCGAACTACGTTGGTACGTTGTTCTCAAGAAAAAAAAAAAAAAAAAAGAAAAAGAAAACGAATAAATGCGAGTAATCGAGAGAGTTCCGTACCGTTTCGTGCCGTTCAGCATCTAGCCAGTCGAAACTCTTCGTCTCGCGTTAATCGAATCATCCCGCTATCAACCAGCTCACTCTGCACCTGGCCGGTACGTGATCGAGAACTTGAAGCCGCTGACGTCATACGACTTCCGGTTCGCGGCAATGAACGACGTCGGCCTGGGTAACTGGGGCAACGATTATCACGAGGTTACACCCGGCAAGACGGTGCCGAAGCAGCCGAAGATCCTGGTCCCGTTGACGAACGAAGAATACGACGTGTCGCAGTACAATAACCAGTACGAGGTCGGCTGGAACACGCCGGCCGATAACGGCGAGCCCATAGACGTGTATCAGATGAAGTACTGCCAGATAAGACGCGTCGTCGGCGAATGGGAGGTGTTGCACGAAACCTGCCGAACGGCGGAAATCAAAGACCGGAACAGGCACTGGCTGAGGGACCTCAACTCGGACACCATCTATAGAATCGAGTTGCAGGCTCACAACGTGATGGGCTTCAGCGAGTCGTCATTCGCCAGGTTCAAGACGGCTAGAGGTGAGTTCTCACGCTAACTGCAACCATATATTCTTTCGATGTTACTTCGACCCAACGTAATTATTCTGTCATGACGTACCTACATTTCGCAATGATTTTTACTCGAGATCTGATCCCTTTTGAGATATATATGTATATATACATATATATATATATATGTATATGTGCACGAAGCTACTGCACCGAATGATATATATCTTTTTTTTTTTTTCTTCGCGATCTTCAAATCGTTTGTCAGTTCGTCCCTGTTTTTGTTCATTCGAGGAGGAGGGAAAAGGGTTATTTGAGGTCTTTCGTTTCCTCGCCTATCTGTTAAACCGTGTCTTTGGTTCGTTGATTTCCTTGGTAATTTCAATTGGTTCTCGGTCGACTGTGAGACGTGAGATCTTATTAACATCAGAAGGGCCTGAGTGGTGTTACTTTGCTTGCTTTATGTATATGTTTCCATCTTTTTATTTACTTTCTTGAGATTATACTGATTCGGTGTGCTTCACGGATACATGTGGCCGATATCGGCGATATTCGGTCGCAAAATTGCGCGAAGCGTAGCGCGCGAGAAGTCGTATAAAAAATCCATCGTTTGCTATTTTACCGATCCGTGCTTCTCGAGAAGTGCAAGTTGTGTCCAGCATCTTTGCTTTTGCGTACGGTTCAGATTTTTTTCCAGAAAATTGAACGATACGTCGACGAAATTATCAACATTCGGGCGCAGCCTCTCCTACTTTTCCACGGTTCTTACCTTCTCGCCTTAATACGCGCGCACGCGCTCGCAGAAACAAAAACAAAAGAAAAAAATGCGGAAAGTTATTTTTCGGAAAAGTAACGAAACCCCGGCGCCTTTCTGGCGTTAATCAGCACGGCAGGATTGGAGGAAGCCCTCAGATCCCTTGACCCTGCGCAAGACACCAACTAAAGCTAAAGCTACCCCGGTGACCGTCTCGGTGGGCTTGTAGAGCGTTAGAATGTCTTACGCGACGCGAAACCCGACGTTACGATCGGGCAAGATTTTTTTTACACAGAGCCTTTTTATCATTCAGAATCTACGGGCATCACTGTGGACTACACAGTAATATCTGCTGCTGGTGATACTTGCAAGATCGCCGTGGCCGCCATTACCACAGCAGTATTGCTCCTATCTCTAGCCATTTAGAGTCGCCGTCAGGGATATTTGCTCCTCGCGCTAATCTTCCCTCCGTCGTGAACGCACGCGATAGGAAGCGAGGCGAATTCGCCAACAGTACAAGAGAGACACCACGATGGACGAGAGAAAATGAGAGAGAAAGAGAGAGAGAGAGAGAGAGAGAGAGAAAAAAAAGAAAGAGACACGCTCCACTAATATAACACACATTCTTTCGCGATTCGCTGCGACTCGCGTGTTTCGTTCGAATCTGAATCGAATTACTTAGACGAATCTCGGAGACCAAGAAATGCGTGCGTTTCGGAATTCGTACGAGACACAACGACGAAGGTTCTATCGCGGGACATTTACACACACACACACACACACACACACACACACACAACACTCACATACGTACACACATACACAAACACATTGTGTCGTTCATTTGTATCCATTTAGTAGTAAACGACCGACAACGAACGAACAAAACGAACAGCTGAGCTAATCGACACGTTCACCGGTACATTCCGCAGTAAAACGAGGAGGATAGCATTTAAGTGGGTCCTGTGTGTAAGGACGAGAGAGAGAGCGCGCGCGCGCGCGCGCGCGTGCGACAGATCGCGAAGCGAAGTGTATTTATACTTATTGTTTGTTAAATGCTCACTGTTAGTAAACGTACTGGTACGTTTTCTTTCACTCTTCTGTCGTGTGTTAATTTATAAGGCTGTACCTTTTCGATGTGACCCTCGCGTGAGAGGCGGGTGCTGCACCCGCAGCACGCAAGGATCACGTCGCTCGCACTATCGCGTGGTGCAAGAAAGCAAAAAGGAAGAAGACGAAGGAGAAGAAGAAGAAGAAGAAGGAAAGAAAGTACTTGACGTGGCCAACACGATAACGTATCGCACCAATTGCCTTCGTGTAGCTTCTCTCGCGTTGTGATCGCGTTGTCATTGCGATCGTTTCACGATTTCCAGCCGGAGCTAACGGTCTTTTTTCAAGCGAAGTTAAAGGTAGACGAGTCACACGACGACGATGCGTCGATAAATCTCTTTGCGGTTACGAGTTTTTGTATAGAGTACACACACACACACACACACACACACACACACACACACACACACACACACACACACACACACACACGATAGCGGTATACGATAGACGAAACGAAATGTGTGCTTCCCTGTATGTACGTTGATCGACGAGCGTCGTAAAGCAACGATCTGCCGATCGAGTAGACGTCTAGTTCTCGCTACCGACGCCGTATTGCGCGCGTTGCCGCTGTATTTCGGTATTCTCGGAGCGTATATAAGTTTTAACACGAGCGTGTGAGACCATAACGTACAGACTATAAGAGTGCTACTGCCCTAAATTGCCAACTATTCGTGCGCGCGCGAGGTTCAGCGACCAAGTATCGGATGCTCTTAGAGAGCGAGGGACAACAAAATGGAAAAAACAAAAATAAAAAAGACAAAGATGGAGAGAGAGAGAGAGAGAGAGAGAGAGAGAGAGAGAGAGAGAGAGAGAGAGAGAAAGAGAGAGAGAGAGAAAAGACGAACTCGTTTAGAATCGCGAAGTCCTGAATCGCGCGCAAATGCGAACGTGATAATCGTACTTGTCGTTGAGTATATTTACGATCGGAGCGCTAGAGTACTGTTTACTGAGTTCGCCGATTGACCCGCGTCTCGCAAGTACTTTTAGAACGGTGCTCTTTTCACCATTTTTTACAATTTTCTAATTTTTACTAGAGAAAGCGTCGATGAACGCGTTTACGGACGATCGAACGGAATAGTGAGCAAGAGAGAGAAGGATATAGTGATAGAGAGGAGACGGCCCGGTGAAACTCGCCGGTCGGTACTCGCGAGTCTCCATCGTCATCATCAGACAGAAATAAACAATGTTACACACGCATATGAACGTTAATGACTCGCCGATTCTTATTGCCAATCTTGTTGCGACAGAGAAAATCCGTTTTTATCGAAGCCCCGAGAGGCAACGTGGGACATTTAGCTTCTTCGTACACGAGTCGACACTCATACGCACGTGTCTCGCGTTCGTGCGGTGCTCTCTCTCTCGAACACGAGCCGAGGAATTTCACACGAGCTCCTGCAAACCCCTCGCGAAGTCGCGTCACGCACGCAGGATCCTTGCTCCTAGAACCCGACTCTATTCACCACAAGCAGGCGCGACTATGACGAAACGCCAGGATAATACAGTAACGAAGTCTTTCTATACTTCAGGGATTCCTTCTTATTTGCACGCGTTAGAATACGACGCCGAATAAATCGTCGTATCTCGTGCGACGCGAGCTTTCTGTCTTTATATTTTTACATTGCATTGTAAAAAAAAAAGTGAAATATCATTGCAGGACTTTCCGCGGGAATCGAAATACGCGATGCCGATGAGCTGAAACTGAATGCCGCATTTTTATTTTTACTATTCGTCTATTCGAGCATTTTTTTGCAAAGTTCTTATTCGGCAAACAATTCCCTTATCTTTGTTTCTTTGAATTCTTCTCAATTGTTATACGAGTAATTCGATAAATACGTTTCATATATGTAGGAACCGGATAACAGTATTATCCTCTTTCACAATATTTCGTTACATTATTGATACAGAGTAGCAATCTCACTGTAAACGTTTGTCTTCTGGGACATGATTATACCACAGTTATCCTATCTGCAGTTGGGTTCCGGGATTAAATCACGGGACAAATTCCGAGAGAGAATCCGCACGCACGGGAGCACGACAAACTCTCGAACAACCGACAGAACAACAGGCAGTTTAATTCTCTCTTATTTTTTTATTCTTTTTTTCCTGTTTTTATTTTTAGTTGAATTGATTTCGCGCGATATTGCATATATGATTTCTCTCTCCTCTCTTGTCTTTGAATCTGTTTAATTCCCTCCTGTTTTTTTTTTTTTTTTCAAATTTTTGGTCTTTTATTTTTGTGAGAATTTATTCAGCCGCACATTAGTTTCGCTTGGTTAGTTTTGGACATACGTGTTTAGTGTGCGCATGATCTGTGTGTTGCGATCATTACGATTATAATCCTCCAATTACACAATTTTTACATATAATTATAAATTCGTTATCGCCGTAGTTCTTACATGTATAACCATATAACCGCCGCTACCGACAGTAGCCGCCGCTACCATCACCGCCGCCGCCGTCGCCACCGGCCGCCGCCGCCGCCGCCGCCGCCGCCACTGCCGTCATATAATTGTCGCTAGTAACCATTGTCATGATTAATCACTAATCTCGGGCGACTAGTTGCGGGAATCGAGAGCGATTGTCTAGCCGCGACGGGCTCAATTTTCGACGCCGGGAGAAATCATCTCAGGGCGCGGAATAATTGAAAAACTCTAAGGGGTATATCGGGTATATTAAAAAACGTCGCAATCAAAAGCTCTCCGAAATGCATATCGGGGAATGTGACGATTTTGCCAATAATGAAATCGCGCCGGATACCTTAAATTCGCGTTAATCACCAGCGCGCTAAACCGCCACGAGAGCCGAGCGGCTGATGTGCCGGTTATTAATTTTGTCGCCGGAAACTCGCCGGATTTCCCGCGCGTTGGCCTAACGTTAACTAAATACCTCGCTTCGTCACGGCCACTCGTGCCGGACAATACCTGACGGAGCAGCGGACGGTTGCGAGTGCGAATTATGCCGTACACTTGGCCGTACCTTTAGCGTCGAAAATTGAATCCGCGCGCAATAATACGGTTTCGATTCCTGGATAAGTGACTACAGAAGGAGCGCGGTTCGATCTCGAAGGCCTGGTCGTATCCGGAACGGGCGGTCTTTTACCTCAAGTGCCTGTACGTACACGTACACACGCTCGCAGACGCGCGGAAACACCGACGCGGCCGATCGATGTGACGAGGTCTTCGACCTAGATCTCTTTTACGTTCTCTTCATGTCCGTTCGCAGTGCCTGGGTTTCTTAGATATTAGTCATTTACAACGCATGGCATGCGCTTTGTTATCATTACTATACCCCTCTTTGTTGTTTTCTTCTCTCGTTTCCTCCTCTTTTCTTTTTTTTTTTTTTTTTATTTTTCTTCTGATCGACGAGGCAGCGCCAAGTTTCTCATCGGCGATCTCATTCCGCGCGACGACGTCCGTTCCGGTGGAGAACGCGGAGAACGCGGAGAACGCCCGTCCACGAGCTCCGCGGAAATGTTCAGCGCACGAAGCGTCGTCTCGCGCTCGCCGTCCGTTGGATTTTCCAGCGACGACGGAATTTTTAGCTGTAATTACGAATCGAACGGTGCGCATTAGAGGGGCGCGCGGGGGTCTCACGATTATTCGCAGAGTCGTCACGAATTAAAAACGCCGTGCCGACAATCGTGGCCCGAGCCCGGACGAATCGATATTTCGGGGGTGTGTAACGCTTCGGCGCGTTTTTACTTTCTTAATTATTCCAAGCGAGCTCTGTTTCAGACGGCAATTTTATTTCGGTCGGAACGGCATCGATATTTAATGACGGAGATTGCACAGTCGCTGTAGTCAAATTGCCAATAATGAAAAATTGATTCCATATCCATCAAAAAATTCGTAATTGCAGTTTGACACGGTAAAAGCGCGCGACTGGCCGTGTACGTGCCCGAAACAACGCACGAGGTGAGCCGATCGGCGCTAATCGCGAAAACGTTTTTCGGCTTCCGTCCGTCGAAATCGGTCGATGAACTTCTGTCGAAACGAAATCGGCGCGACACGTCGCAAATCTCGCGAGCGAGCGCCGAAATTTCGTCGGACTCGCGCAGCGCGCTTGCCCATCGGAATACATTCCAATAGCCCAGAACTGGAGCAAACGACAACATCCTGTGCCTCGACGGAGAGCGGAAAATGCGTCAGATGGAGGCGCATCAATTGACACGGAAGCTCGTTTCAGTTACAACTGTTCGAAACAAGATGCTAGCCGTTGAATTCGACACATCAACTCGTTCTTCCATTTACGCTTTCCCACTTGAACCGACAAGACAATTTCGGCCTGAAAGTATCGCTGCGTTGCAGCATTATCGATAACGATAAGATTCACAATTACACGGTGATAGTCCGACGGGATCCTGAGGTATCATAATAGACAGCCCGGGACGGATACCGACTTCTAGCTTCCACTTGCCGTCGTCGAGCCGTCGTAAAAGCCTCGGCGAGAGCCGGCCGACAACGACTACGACTTTTACGCGCAAACGCGCTCTTACTTCCGGCGACAATAAAGTCCAGCATAACTTCGCGAACGTCGCGATGCCGAGGAACGTGGGGCTGGCGCCCGCGAGTGCAGATAAAGGCGTTCTTAGGAGACGCTTAAAGCCGGCGCACGTCGAAAGACGACTGCGGGGACCAGCGGAACGTTTTAAACCGATAAGACAATATCTTGGTGCGCCAGCGGCTGCGAAGACAGGAGCAAACGATCGAGAAAGAGAGAGAGGGAGGGAGAGAGAGAGAGAGAGAGAGAGAGAGAGAGAGAGAAAGAGCGAACGAGACGATGGCCGTCCCGAAATGGTTTCCTATCCTCGTGAATCTTCCTCCTCGGCGAGTTTTCCTCTTTTTCCGCCGGAAATCACCGGTCGACTCTTCTCCGCGGCGAGCGGCGGGAACGATTGTAACTGGGACTGGCCGGACGAAATCCCTCCAATTTTCGCACTCTGTCTCGATAAAAGGATCCGCGCCGGAATTGCGATGAACAGACCAGGCTATCGATTTAGTACACCGTCGCGTCGGCGGAGACTGTGTCTTCCGTTATTTCACTTTGTCGAGCAGAATCGCGCAATTCCGCCGCGATCTAAACAGACTGCGCCGTCAATCCCCGAGGAGAAGCGCGGAAGCCTTGTTTCAAGAGAAAGAGACAGAGAGAGAGAGAGAGAGAGAGAGAGAGAGAGAGAGAGAGAGAGAGAGAGAGAGAGAGAGAGAAAGAGAAAGAGAGAGAGATAGTCGCCTTTCGGTCCCTTTTCTCTTTATCGCATGCGCTTTATGGTAACACGCGGCTGATCGATCTGTATTCTTCCGCGTCGGCGGATTGACATCACCGCGCGCAATTAACGCGCACTCGTCGCCGGTAAATTCGCATCGGGTACGTAATGTTTGTCCAGACTCGGAGAGATCAGAGCTGGGGAATCAAATCAAACGGCAAAATCGCAACGAGAGTGAGCGCGTGGCTTCCCTCCGCCGAAAGGACACAATAATTTCGAGGGCGCGTTTAACGCGCGCGAGCACACGAGTCGCAGTCTCTCTCGCAGGACAAGCGGCTCTTTATACGCGCGATTGTCCGACGTGTGACGCATTTCGCGCCAACTAATTACGCGAGCGTGCAGCTCGTGCTCCCCTCCCGCGACGAAGGCGAGAGCGTGTTTGCGGAGAGCCTCAAACCAGAGAGGGGCGCGCTGGAGGCCAGCCTCTCTCCCCAGCGCGCAATCCGGCAGGATCAATCGATCCTCGATTCTTGCAGGCTGGGATTGTCTCTGGCGGGAAATCAAGGCGGCTTTGTCTCGCCGTTTCAGACGATCGATCCCTCGCGCGCGAATTGCACCCCCGCCAGCCCGGTCGCCGGATAAACGCTGGTGAGCGTGCAAATGCTCGATTCGCCGACGGACTCATTGTTCGCACGAGCCGTCGTCGCTCGCTTTCGACCGACCGACTGTGTGTCCCGGATGCTTCGAGGAGCGTCGAAACGCGCGCGCGCGCGCGCGCGCGCCATCATCTCGAGGACGCGAACCGAGGGGAAATCAATTAGCGGGGAATGCGAGATTATTCCGATCGAGTCGCTTTGTCGAGCGGTTATACGATTATCCGGAATTTGTCTCGGCAGAAGGAATAACGTGTCCGAGGCAGTTCGGAGCCTGCCGTGCTCGCGCGCGCGTGCTCAAGTGGGGATGCATTAGGTCGGTAAATTGATTCGCTTGCCTTCGCTCTTGCCCAATCTCGAGTGCCATCTCGGGTTTCGATATCATTTTCCCGCAGTTTCGCGCTCGCCGAGCATCGGCATTAGCATTCATGCCGAGGCGACATCGTTGCGACACTGTCGTGCGAGAGCGTGCGAGCGACGGCAGCTCTCGGGCGAACGCTAATGAACGTAATGAGCGTTGACCTGACGCTGCGTTCTTTCCGCCGGAAACAAAGCGTGAGGATTATTCTACCTCGCTGACAAATGAATCGTCAATGTTGAATGAATCGACGAATCAGTCAGTTTGCGTGGACCCGATGATAAATTCCTACTGATCCCTCCCTCCCCAACGGTAATTAATGGTTTTATCGTTGAGAAATTTTATCGTTGAGAAAGCGGGCGGAGGAGGGCTGGCGCCTCGTCCATTATTCGACGACGGCCGCGATTACTTTGTTTCACGTCGCGTCCTCATTTCAAGCCGCGGATCTCATTGGGCAGGGATGAATTCTCGCTTTATTGTCGACCGTAATTGTCCGGTTTTCGGTCATCCGTTGTATCAGAATGCGACTGCGACAACGAAGCAGTCGCGAGTCCTGTCGGAGACGCGGAAACCTGGAGAAATTCTCCTCCTCGCTCGATGTCAATGTACTTAATATTCCACTTGCTGAAGTGCGTTTTTCTCCATTTTCTCGAATACTACGCGTCACGCTTGTCATTTTCAATGGGCCACGGCAACAATCCCCGCGTTTCCCGCAGCGTCCCTCGAGAGATGCCGAAATAATACGCGTCGAGTATCTCTTCGCACACAATCTCGACGTGCCCAGTTCGAGCAAGAAATTTCGCAGCAACACAGCAACAGCAGCAGCAGCAGCAGCAGCAGCAGCTGGAGTGTTTCTCGTTACGGAGATAATCTCCCCGAGCGTGTACAAATGGATCGCTCGAGAGAGGGAGGGGCGAAGGGAGAATGAGAAGGAATGAGAGAGAAGAGCGCTCCGTGTTTGCGCTGGCTGATGCACCGAGTCCATCCTCGAGCACCCGCGTGACTTCCGCGGAGATAGAAACGAGGAAACAGAAGCCGACGAACGAATAGGCTCGCCTCGCGAATGCGAATCCGTTCGTGGAACCCTCGTCCCGAAACGACCACGGCGCCGTCGTGCTTATAAATAGCCGCGTTCGAGAGGAACGCGCGCGCGTTGGAGAGGATGAACCGCGGAAGGGAGAAGGAGGAAGATGGCTGAAACGACAAGAGAGAAAGAGAGGGAGAGAGAGGGGCTCGAAAAGCAAAGAAGGAAATGGACTCTTAAAGATCGCGAAACTCTCTCGCGATCTATTTCCGATGGATGATACACACACAGGCTTCCCGTGCGATTCCTCGCGGCCGGTTTCCGCGAACCGCGGCCCTGAAAGAACGTGCGTTGCTACCTCGATTTTATCGGGTCACGGGGATGTTGAAGTTGTTTGAGAGAGAGAGAGAAAGAGAGAGCGGTCTTCCACATTGTTGCACTTTAATTTCCAGCGAATCGTCATCGCGCTGTCGTGCTGCGATGAACGATGAAGATCGAGATCGCTGGAAATTAAAGCGGTGCTACTGTTCGGCAACTTTCCGTCATTCCGTTACCTCGCGCCGCCACGCCGCGGCCGTACCGCTACCGTGCGCGAAATTTAGCGGAAAGGCTACGGAGGATACAGGATAAATCATCGGCCTCGGCACACCGAAGGGCCGTCGCGTCGACTCGGCAGTATTTGGGCACGTCGCGACTTACGGACTGAAAATAAATCGGAATGCGAAATCGAATTTCAACATAGCCGTTCGATCCGCCTTGCCGCTCCGACGGTTTTACGAGACGTTTGATGGTTGTGCGTGGCGATCCCATCGTTCCTCTTGTCTATTTTTCTTCCTTTTTTTTTCGTGCTCTTCTTTTTCTGTTTCATTTTTATTACGGTACCGTCGACTCCGCTCGTAACTTCCGAAGGGTATATGTTCATACACACACCTATACACACACGAATACACTTATATACAATATACATGAACACGTATATATGTACAAAAAACGTATATATATATATATATATATAAAGAAAAAAATATATAGATAGATAGATAGATAGAGATAACATTTAAATATGTTTAAGGATATGTACTAGCCTAGTGCCTAATATGTTCGTATTTATGAGGAGGATAATTCGAATATAGTTCTCTCGTTCTTTCCTGTGCAAAGCACATCCACACAACATTGTAAATATAACGGAATGACGTAAAAATATATGTGAGTGTCCAAGGAGAAAAAAAAACGAATACGATGGACGAGAGTCCGAGAAGCCAACGGAGAAGCCACCTTCAAATTGTCTCTCCGGTGTAGTCCGGTGTAGTCGATCTCTCGAACTTCGAAACGGAACGACGAGAACGCATCTTATTTACGGAAAACGGGTCTGCGAGGTAATCGTTTCAGTCGGGAATCTTCGGCCGAAGAGAGCCCCTTCCGCCGCGCGTCTGCAATTTGAGATGGTTTCTTTTTCGGCGATCTTGTTTATTTTTTCGCTTGTCTCACACATATGCACACATACACAGAACCGCCTCTTTACTTTGTAACTTACAATAAATAACCACGAGAAGCGACGCGCGCCGCCGAAAACGGTAAATATCCTCCAAAGTACAAGCAAATGCAAATTGCCGCTAATTAACGTAGTTGAAAGCTCTATTGAGAATTGCCAAGTGAGACTGAGAGAAGAGGAGAGAGGGGGAGAGAGAGAGAGAGAGAGAGAGAATGCGAATGGAAAGCTGAAAGAGAGAGAAAAAGAGAGAGAGAGAGAGAGAGAGAGAGAGAGAGAGAGAGAGAGAGAGAGAGGAAAAGAGCGAGAGTTGCGAGCGAGACAGCGAGTAAGTGAAATAGAACTAAATGCGAGGCACTCACACAGCGAAGGTGCTTTTTGTGTGGAGGTAGCACTTTTAGACTAGTGACGCGTAGAGACTAACATCGCGTGTGGGAGGTAGTGAATGAGCTTTTTCTCCCCTCCCTCGTTCCATCCTTGAGCTTTTTAGCACGGCTCGTGTTGCGTTTTACGAGACGAGAGTTCTATCGCTTCTAAGCTATGCAGTGCGCTAATTATCGCGATCCATTAACCGACGTTAACCATTAACACACATACATACACGTACACATGCGCGCATACACGCAGCACATACATACGCGCGCGCGCGCGCACACACGCACACGCGCGCGCACACACACACACGCGCACACACACACACACACACACACACACACACACACACACACACATACGTGCACACATACACGCACGTACACACGTAGCCCAACGTTAATTGTACACACTATACGCTCTGTGTCTCCCTTAACCGACAATCACCACTTGTATGTCTTGCCGTTGTTGCCTTCTGGTTTTTGGTTTCATCCTTTGATAAAGACGGATTTTGCCGCATACCCTCACACAACCCCGCCGAGATCTTGTTTCTTTTTCAGGAGACTAAAATATCATTGTTCGTGGAACGTGTTTGGTGATGCGACGTCGCGAATGATGACGCGCGAGAGAAGCGATTATCACATCGACGCGACATAATTTCAGCTATCGCGTTTCACGTTACTCGAGTCGTGTTGAGTTTCAATGCAATCATATCGTCATTTTGACGAGTACATTGTGTCGCATTGATCGAACTTGCCCCGAAATTGACCGACTGACGTTTCAGCCGCCGATGAGGCTCTGCACAGATTTTTCCGAGGACAACGTCGTGCAAAAAAAAACGAGCAAAAAAAGAAAGAAAGCAGAAGCCACTCGACCATCACACCGAGAATTGACCGACGATCTCTCGGTGTGTCTCAAGTTCGGTGGACTTCACAGTCTCCTTTATGCACAGCGCAAAGTTGTCTCTGTTTCTCAACGTTATCTCGCAGAAACGTACCAGTACGTTTTCACAAAGCATGTCGTATTATCTCACTCTCCTGCAACCGCTTCCACGACGCGATTCACCGAGGTGTACTCTCTCTCGGCTACGAGTAACAAAACTGTTAACCATCACCAAACATCGTTCGGTATTGCTTTTGCACTAACGGACTGCGACATACATATACAAACGTGCATTCTGTGCGAGATTAAAGAACGATACTCTCTGATCATCTTTCAAGGTACGGACTCCGGCGTGATGCACCATGAGGGCCCGCTGATATCGAGCGCAGTCATAATCGGCATTGTCATCGCGATACTATTTGTCATCATTATTATCATCGACGTCATCTGCTGCTGCGCACACAAGACAGGTGAGCCGGCGTTAAATCACCGCGCTGAATCGATGCGTGAACAGATTATTGACATTTCTCCTTGCGTCGCATCGCGTCGCGTAAAATAGCGAAACGCGCGATTCACGTTACCGTTGCGTGTCCGCCTTGCTTCGTTCAATTAAGATCGAGCTTTGCCAGTCGAGATCGCGCGCGTTCTCGGTTATGAACATTTTCATTATATCGCAGTTATTGCTCCCTATATTTGGAGGTGGAAAAAATGTGTATACTTTTGAATATGAAATATATTAAATCTGACGTTCAATATATACGTTTTAAACGTCGCGTACAATTTCGACACTAGTCGGGAATAACATTTTTGACACGACGTGTATAATATTCTTTTCTTTGGTATGTTCTTCACAGGGATCATATATTACGTGTGCGAACGATCTCGGCGGAAGCCAATCGACGAGGAGGACGCTAAGCTCGGCAGGTGAGTCACTCGTGAATTACACGAGATTCGCGGTGATGGTGTTTTACACACATACACACGCACACACATACACACGTACATTCACTCACGCGAACACGTATATATGTATTACGAGATACTCTTTTGATATACTCTATAGTCTACCGCATCTCGTTCATATACATATTACATATGTACTGTACTCTACATTGTGCTTTGGCAAGTCTAGCGCTACTTTATCATGCCATCAGACTTTACACACTCGCGCGAGACGTTTCTTTCTTATGAATACACCCTCTCTCAGAGCGTCGGGGGAAAGAGAGTTCGCTGATAATACAGTTCCATTTACAGTCCGGTTTCATTTAGCGTTTCTCGCGCTACTTGGTGCGGTTCCGCATGTCGGAACGTTGCGAGAATTAATACCGCTCGACTCGCGTTCTCGCGAAAGAGACTTAAGGATCTCTCTCTGGAGTCGCAATGATGGCCGCGATTGTCACGTGTTAGAGAATAGCCCGCCGCTAGGCAAACGATACCACCTTGTTGACCCCTCTCGTATTTTTCTCTTTTTTTTTCTTTACCGGTAGTCTTTACGGTTGGCGGTTTCCATTGCCTTATTGCGACCAAAAAATGGCCAATGTCGCCGGAGTCACGGCCAACCACGAGTCGGGTAGTGGAAAAAATACCATTAGATTGGTCAAACACACCGCCATGTAAGAGAGAAAACGATGTATAAGCGAATCAGTAAGAAGCATGGCCCCTCACGAAGGGGCTCCGACACGGCTTTCCACTTTGCATGACAATTCTTTCCGTTTCTCTTTCTTCCTCCCCCTCCTTTTTTCGACACTCTCCTCCTTCGTTTCCTCCTTCATTTCCTCTTTTTTCTTCTCTTTCTCTCTCTCTCTCTCTCTCTCCCCCCCCCCTCTCTCCCTCCCTCCCTTTTTCTCTTTCTCACACACACACACAGACACACATTGTTCTTTTTATCTCCCGCCTGATTTCCCGATGCGACGGTGGTGTCCAGCCACCGAGGCCGCTCAATGGCGTTCAGGGATGAAGTGCATCCCGTAAGGGAACTCCCGATACGCATCAAAGGAAACTCGATGAGCATGAGAGAAAACACGTCTGATTTGTTGAATGCATTCGCTAAACCGCGAATCACCCTTTTGCACACTGCAGTACTTGGTGAATTTTTTGTCAACATTCTTGCGTCGCGTCGAAACTATGCGTCTACTCATGACAGCTGCATGAAATGCGGTTTTTTTTTTCATTTTTTTTTCTTTTTCTAGATATAGCACAGTGTATCCGCGAGGGAGTCCTCTGGGGGAGTTGTGGATAGTCCCAATGACCGACCGAACCGTGATCTAAAATGACCCATATTTTGTCTATCGCATTTTTCCAACGAAATATGGAAACGCTATCCCCTGCTCATGAAGGAAGAGAAATTGAAAAAAGAAACGAAGAAAAAAGAGGAAACTGATCGAATCGGTCATATCACGAAATTACTTTATTTTTGTCTCATTATTTTTTTTTTTTATTACATTCACGTTAAGTCTCTCGCTTGTCTCGGGATCGGTGCGCTTGATTGCGCGTAAAATTGCAATTCGCTGGGCGAATCGACATCTCGTCGCGGGGGGGAGTCGCCGTCGCGAATTTCATCTCGCGCAGCGGACCGGAAACTTTTCGCCATCGAGAATCACCTGCGAGCGGCCTCGGTAATACGTTTTATCCTGTCAATCCTGTGAATTACGCGCGACACAGCGATCGCCGGCACTTCGCCTCGAGCTTTGGCCATGCCGCATGCACGATAATACACTACGAGCAATGCTCACTTCGTCCGTAGTTCTCTCTAGCTACCCCTGCCCAGGCCCCTTGTCTTTCGTCACCGCACGTTGTTACGTTGCAACGAGTACCGCGAGTCTTCTCGCTCGACCTGGCCGCCTTTGTGCTTTACGAAGCACAAACAGCAGCGCGAACGCAAACAAACAGCCGCGACGACGACTCGGTGTAACAACTTGGACGGAATAGTGGCGTAAGCCGATAAAAGTAAAGTTTTGACATATGTTGTGTGCAGAGAGAAGAAAGCGGAGGAGTTACGCGGGTGATCGATTTTTGGACCGCGCGACGGAGCCGCGACGAAAACAGAAGTAATTTAGAAAAACGATCCTTCGCGAGGGAGAGAATATTTATGAGTCGAGTTTCTGGTCCATTGTACACACGAAAGGAAGTTTTACCGCGCGCTATCCCGCTATTTTTATCTTGTCGGCCGATTATCTCGGCATAAAAGTCTCTCTGTTTCTCTCTTTTCTTTTCTTCCTTTTCGTCTCAGATGAAAAATCTCAGATTCATCTCAGATTTTCACTCATCTTCCTCATAGATACTCTCTGATACGAACTTCAATCGGATTAAACATTTCGGTCACAAACTCTTGTGTTCTCAAGGATGAGGAAATTATAATGCTCGCTACTATTCCGTCTTTCGTAATATCCGAGCATTTACGAAAATTATCCCGGGTTTGTTCAAGTCATCAGAGACGAATTCCGCGGCCTCAAGAAAGCGCGTACTCTCTACAAAGTGTACACGCGGAAAATCCAACCGACGAAAATAAGACATCTCTAGAGGCGGGAAGCGTTCGTTTATGATACAAAGGAAGTAGTGTGCACAATTAGTCGCATGTTTGCACTTTGCACGCTAAATTAATATCGAAAAAATATAGAGAGAACGGAAGAGAGAGAGAGAGAGAGAGAGAGAGAGAGAGAGAGAGAGAGAGAGAGAGAGAGAGACCATTATCTTGAAACTCTCTCGTAGTTGTACTTTGTGCACACACACATATACACACGCACACATAATGTGTGCGCGTGCGAAAAATCGAACGCGTTACCTCGAAACGACAACGAGCGACTCGCCACGAGTGGCGATAACCGCGGATTTCCCGAGACTTACCGAGAGTAACGTACACCGCCTAGAGACGCATTGTTCCATCCTCTTCCCCACCACTCACCCCTTGGAGCCTTTTACTCTGCGAGACGTACCTTTTACTTTTGCGAACGTGACATTTGCGAGTGATAGCATGCCTGACATGTATATTCGATGTCGCACCACGCGCCGCATATGGACATGCCCTGTTCTTCCTTTTTGTTCTCCCCTTTTCTTTTTCTTTTCCTGTTTCGTTTTTTGCCCGATATTAGAAGCTAACACGATTGCACTCGGAAATCACGATGGTCCGGCAAATGTTGGTCTTGGTGCTTTTTCAGAGACGAGAAGGAGCCGCTGAAAGAGGAGAAGAAGATCACGCCTATCATCGATTCCGGACTGCGCCGGGAGACCTCCATCACCTTTGACGGCAAGAGGTCCGTCTCCAAGACCGGCTTTGTCGGCAAGGACTCGGCCGTCTAGATATTCTTCCGGCGTACTAGATTGTAAATCGTCCCGGAGACGCGATCGCGCGGTCTCCGGTCAAAGTGTTCTCGAAAAGAAACAAAAACAAACACGACAAACGAAACAGGGAGGAGAAACAAAAACGATGCGAAAAGAGAGAGAGAGAGAGAGAGAGAGAGAGAGAGAGAGAGAGAGAGAAAGAGAAAGAAACAGGAGAAACGTGCAGAGCGCATCATCGTGAGCTTGCTTGCGGAAGTACCGGGGGTTGTAAACCGCTCCGGCGGGATTTTCCCGGACGCGCGGAGCATCTCGCAGTTGCATTTTCGCCATTCACCCACGAGCCTCTCCGAGCTCCGCTTTTCGTTTTCGCTCTCAAACGTGCACGGTTTCACGGTCGCACCCGACCGGCCCCTCCTCTCCCTTTCGAGACCTCTTATTCGCGTACTGCGATACGCCGCCTTTTCCTACAGGTCCTTGTGGATCCCTTGAAAGCGCTTCCTGCTATTGGTAAACTCGCCGACTACTTTGCTACGAGACCTTCGCTATACGTCTGATTTTGTGCGTGAGGTAAGTCAACAGCTTCGAGAGAGAGAGAGAGAGAGAGAGAGAGAGAGAGAGAGAAGGAGCGAACCTTGGAAACCTGATGTGTACTCTTTGTGCTTCGTCTCTCTTCATCACTGAGAAATGTGATAGCAGTGTTCTTCCTAAATGAAGGGAGAATCGACTGTACCGTATCGACTCTTAGAAGAGGGAAATCGTCGCCGCAAAGATGCGGCAATTGAAAGTAATATTGCAAATTGACATCAAGGAACTTTTTTGAAATATTCCTCACTGACAGACGAATCACGTTCCGAAGGTTCGCCTCTCTCGATCGTAAAAGCAATCTCAAACTCCCACGTCCCACGTCAGATGTACTCGCACAGATAATCGATAGTTCGCGAGACGAGAAGTGCGAAATGGGCGGTAAACGCGTATTTCGTAGTCGTTTTAGGAAGCAACTATGACGAATATAACTGTACTTTAGCGCGTACTGCAAGGCAACGAGCAGTAGGTAGGTCGCTTGCGCGAGAAGCAGAAGGAGAAGAAGGCGTTGATGATAATCATGACGATAACGATGATGACGGCAAAGGGGAATGTACAAAATTCGTCGCGAAATTGGTAGAGGTCGATCGATCGATTTAGTGTGATCCATGCTTCGAGGCACCCTTTAGATTATCGCAATCTAGTACGCTGGGTAGTATCGCGTCCTTCGTCGCGCGCAACTTGACGAAAAAAGCACGGGGAAAGTCATACTCTGTTGCGCTTCGAGGAAGAAAGGAGGGAGAAAAGGAGGAGACATGAGAGAAAAGGAGGAAGAGACTTTGTGTTCGTTCCGACGGAAATGCATATTGCATTTTAAGGGGTATAAAAGTGGAGGAATACGACGCTGGTATTCCTCCGAGTTTACTGATACTCAGGCAACTTTGATTCTTTCGCCATTTCGCCGGGAGAATCTGTAACGCTATTATCGGTTTAATATTAGAGGGACGACGTGTGCACGTCGCGGCACGCGAATTTTCAATCGGAGTCGCATGGACTTCGGGATCCGACGGAGGTATTTATTGTTGTAAAAGTGGTGAAAGAATTGAGATGATAGATGATGATCCTCGAGAGCGCGAAAGTGGAGCGTGATACTCGCGATTACCTCCGCCGATTTGTCCCAAGACGAGTGCGACACGAAGATCTCGCCGAGTCTTCGATGTCTTTCCAAAGTACAATTTTCCTTCTCTCTTTTTCGTTTATTAACGCATGCGAAAATGCGTTGCGAATGTTTCTTTTCCGTTGTCAAACAAGCTCGACGAATCGTTTCGTCTACTGTGGCGAAAGGGAGCTTGAGACGGATCGGCGTGGTTTATCATCCGCGAGGCATCGTCGTCCGTTATTGCGCGATCGAGGAACAGCGAGTGAGCCTCGCTATTGTACCCCGCAAGCGGCAACAGAGAAGCCCTTTCTATCTTCCTTCCCCTTAGGCGAGGTGCGCGCGATTTGCGCGTCAACCTCCGCGTTGTATATAAACTTTGAACAATCTATTATCTTCCCTCATTCACATACCTCCGTGTACATCTCTCCGTGTCTTTCTGATTAGAATCGACCGTCGGCCGAGACACGTGAACAGTAGATAGCTCTTTCACATATTGCGATACCTTCGTCGCGTTTCTGAGCCCTCGTATCTTCGCCTCCGTAATCGTAGAGCATTTGATCCTCTTTCTTTTCGTTTCTGTTTCGTTTCTGTGTTTTAAACTTTGAAAGACTGATTCGTTCTTTTTTTTTTTTTTCTCTTTTTCTTTTGTTTTAAACGTCGAACCAGGGAAACTTTGTCATTCAAATAGGTCGAAATGGAATGCCGAATTTCCTCTCTCTCTAAATGTTCAAACGCTACGCGCGCGCGTGTTCTTTGTGCGAATCTTGCGATCATGTGTGTGTAGTTATGAGCGAATTATTATGGAGTACCTTGCGCATATCTGTCACACAGCAGCGAATCCCTTCGTTCTGCGTATACATTTTGTCATGCATACATAGATTTGTCCTTTTTAACTTGAGTGAGAAATGCTCTCAATTTGTTTTTTACTTTATTTCTTTTTATAATCGTGATACTGTAAAGTATATGTTTTTATGATGTTATGGTTATGTGCGTCGTGCAATGCAACATGCATAAGAGCAGCCCATTCTTCTTTGTGTCTGTTTCTTTTTTTAGAGTTTTAATTTTTTATGATTCAGTGATTTAATGATTTCTTGCCCTTCTATCGAGAGTAGAGACAATAATTTTCTTATTTGACATAAAAATTTATGAAAGGAGGAACGATCAAAGTGAAGATTGGGCCACTCTTACGAGATTGGACCTCGATCGAAGTTGCAGAAGTCATCGTGATTGGGTTATCAGTCGCGATTGTGCAGGAATCGTGACGAAGAGCAGCGTTAAGATCCGAGGAAGAAGAGTCGGTGCGTGAAACTTGATAGACTTCTGACGGATCTTGGTACGTTACTTTAAATACAAAAGTCTCTCTCTGCACATACATACATACATACACACGCACACACACGTACGTACGTACATGTGTGTATGTGTGTGTGCGCATATGTATAATGTAATCGAGAAGCAAATGACATTCACCGTGGCGAATATCAAGTCACGCGGATACACGAAAGCTTGCCAGTCGGATTTTTTTTCGGTCAGTGATCCCCGAAAGTGACATCGGAAAAACTGCCATATATAATTAATATATCCGAATAGCGAGTAAAGTATCACTCTTGTCCTAGTGTCTAAGATGGCTTTTGCAGAAGAAAAAAAAAGCGCAGTTAAAATGTGATAAGTTTTTGTAAATGCTTGTAAACGTTTCTCCCTAACTGTAAGAAGTATCGATGATAAAATAGGAGAGTCATCGTAGATTTAGAAGACACGCGCGAGTACGGAGGGCGTGTTTCCGCGGAAAGCTAACGCGAACGGGGGAAGAGCGTAATGTCTCGTCGACATTGAGACGAATCGAGTTACAGCTCACGATTAAACGTTTATTATTGAATTATTGGATTATAATGAATTGCCATGTCCATTGGATAATTCAGTAATTAAATTACGATTAAGGGATCGAGCGGATGGTGCCCGAGGGACTTGAGGACTTTGCGAATTTCATTTCTTTTCGCTTTATTCGTGAATTTCAACAGAGGGTCTTATTAACGGCGGTGAAGTTCGAGCGTAACTTGACGGTTTGCCTCTCCTTGGGCCGATTACGAGACGGGATTACGTCTCTCCGAGACGAGTTACGCTTGAGGTTAATTGTCGTCGTGATTGTAAATTGGATATTGGTCTTCTGACCGCGCGAGATAGTTAATGTCTCTTTGTATAAAAACCCGAAGAGATGACTTTGAATAAAGCGTGGATGATTCGCAAACGTTTCGTAACGGCAACGTTTCTGTCGAGCACCATCGTTGCACCCGTTAATTCGTCGCATCCGAAGCTGGGAAGCAAGTAAACGGACTCCGCCGTTCGCGAACACGCTTTCCGTACAGGTAGCTTTTTTACGTAAGACAGAGTTTGCCAAATACTATAGTACTTATTAGCACGTAAGTCGATGAATAAATATATATATACATATAAATATATATATATATATATAATATATATATATATACATATATATATATATACATATATATATATTTATATATATAAATATATATATTATACATGAGGACGATATATGGGAAAAAATGAGTCGCAGGAGACAGCGTCGTGTCGCAGATGTCGTGCGACACTATGCGTCGACGCGAATCCCCGTTTCTAGCACATACAGCTATTTCATATCCGTTGCCAAAAGCCATTTTAGTCCAGCAAGTAGCTTCCCACGAAAAGTATTATTGCGCATATCTCTTTCTCAGTCCGGAGACCATTACGAGTATTATTAAAGTTCGGTAGATGTAAGGCGTATTTTTTATGTATGCTTTTTCTGTACGCGACGAGAAATCCTGCTCTCGAATAAAAAGTGAAGGAACATTTTCAAGCTCAACTGGGGGACAATGAATGTGCGAGTCCGCGCCTCTCGCGTTTCCCTCTGAGATTTTATTACAATGCAACTTTTGCATAACGGTGAACACGATATAAGAAATTTGTTTATATCGACGACCGTAAGTAGGATTGACAGGGAATCTTGCTTCCGTACAAAAACATTAATATTATCGGCATGTAGATTAGTCAACCTGCTGCCAAGAGATATCACATGGATTCATCGAGCCCTTCGAAAGCATCGTTCGCAACTCAAATTGCCAGAGACATTCGCTCAGTATATCTCTCTTATTAAGTCGGCGACTACAAGCGGCTATACAATATTATTCCACTACAGGGCCCAATGAAATAAGAGGATTCAGGCGTGCTCGTTTACAACGGCCAATTTTAACGAACTTAACGTCACTTATCTATGTACTAAATATCACTGAGTTTCACGGAATTGGTAGAACATGACGAAACTCCGCGAATTGACAATGAGCGTCTCTTTTTCTTGTCCCTTTTCCGTTTTTATACCTCGATGCCGCTATTGGAACGCTTGCCTTTCCTGATTAACATCTGCTCGACGTTCAGCTGCGGCGGTTCCGTCCGTGTGTGCCACACGTACACCTGGAATAAGCAAAATGTTCAGTTTCACGAGTGCTTGACGATCGCCACGAGACGCCAGGAGGATCAATTCGTACCTTCATGCAACAGTCCGCCAATGGCTCCAGCTGATCCCTCGTGACTATCTGTCTGAGTATCTCGCTTTCCTGATAACCGCCTTGCACATCGTACGAGAACCACGCGTCCTTGTGCTTGAGCAACAGTTCGAGATTGATGGCGAAGGCGGCCATGTCGAGCGGGAACGGACGGTCCGGCTTCCATGCGGCGTTGAAACTGATTACCTTATTAGTAGCGTTATCACAAATGCAGATAGGTCGCTCCACCATCAAGCCGCCGACTAAACCGACCGGCCACACTCCGACTCTCTGTATCTTCTCCATCTGTAAAATGCAATACACAGAATTGCGAATTCAATGAGACGTCCGTTTGGAAATGGATATCTACTCGAGCATGTAGAATTACCGACGTGATTCTGATTGATCTAAGATTATATTGTCAATAAAATTGTTATGTTATTAACATCTCGGATCTTATCGGAATCAGAATCCATTGTCACTACAGTAGACTAGCGAACTGACACGCTGGAATTGAAGCAATTGCATTCTGGCAAACTCTGGTACGATGGACATTTTATTTCGAGTGAGTAGCCGATGCTGATAAAACTCGAAGCCCGAGGCTCGATTCGCTCGTTGAAGCATGCAACCCTCACGACGTAGCACCCTTTGACGCGGCAGCGAATTACCGATTTCTGATGGGAGGAAGCTGCGAACCTAGCCGCGTGCAACGTCAAAATGCTCGAGAGAGAGAGAGGGGGAGAGAGAGAGAGAGAGAGAGAGAGAGAGAGAGAGAGAGAAATTCAGTTCGGTAATCTGTGTTGCGCGTCAACAGAGCTGGCTGGTTCCGCAGGGCATCGTTACCTCGCGGAATAGCTTGATGGCGTAAGTATTGTCATCGTCGGCGAAGAACACGACGCCCTTGTTGGACGGCTTGAGATTCTCCCGGATCCACCTTAGCGCGGCGTTTCGTTGCTCCACGCCGCGCGGCTTCTTCCAGTTCGGGTCGTTCCTGCCGAGCTTGTAGTTGGGCGGCGTCGCCGCGGACAGGTGCGTGTAGATGAGGCCGCTGGTCTCCAAGAAGTTGCTGACCAAGCTGGTCTTGGACGGTGCGTCCTCCACGACGATCCAGTGGAAGTTGCGCACGTGGAGGAACGTCTGCGCCAGCCGGGTGAGCTCGGCCTTCTGCACAGGCCTGGAGAACGTGGGTGTGATCGCGTAGATGACGGTCTGATTACCGCTTCTGCCGCGGAGATTCTCCACGAAGAGGCCGTGAGACTCCAGCCTCTTCACCACGCTGTACGTCAGCCCTTGCACGTCGCGCAGGTCCATTATCACCGACTCGAGCTTGGAGCGCAGTTCCTGCCATTTGTTGCGCTCCTGGTAATCTGTGTGTGCGAAAGTTCATTCGAGTTATTGTTGACGCAAGTCGCGCGCGGGTCTTCAATCGTCCCCCTCTCGCATCTTGAACGACGCGCTCGGGGGACTGCGACAGCGCGCGGCGTAATCTGCATATAGGACAAGAGCAAGCAAACACACGTGGGAGCAGTAGCTCGCGCATGAACATGAAGACGGAGCGATTGCGATATATAAATAGCCGATGAGCCATGGCGCGCTTCGCGAGGGCTTCGAAACAGCGTTCCACGTGAAACAATAATAGACCGTGTTTACGGGAGCATCGTGTGGCGCTTCATTCTCAGCCGCAATCTGTGCACCGTATAATTCACGTAGACGTCGGTTGACTGCATTTCCCCCACGCTTTCCACTGTGTGAAAATAAAGTCATTTCTTACAGCAAGCAACTAAGCTCTTCCCAGCAATCCTGCCCACGTCGTGAGACGCGCTGCAATACCACAAATGGTAGCGTGAAAAGTAGCCGGCGTTTGTTGAAACTGCAGGAGACACCGACTTTCATTCTCGATTAAACGACCATCAGAGTTTCGTGTACTTACACTTGCGTCCTGGCTCCGATTGTGGATTCAACTTTCTTTAAACGCGGAATCGAGTGCAACGAGGAGCGAACGCAAAATGGACACACGAATAGGTACTAGATGTCGTAATTTTGTTTCGTGTTTCGATTCGGCGAGAAATCGCCGTCCAAATTGCCGAAATAATTCGGCCCGTTCTCTTGAAAGTGGCGCCAAGTGTGGACAAATCGAACGTGTTTATGGCGGATGGTCCCGCCGGGCAATTTTGTGACGAGAATTCAGTTTTTGGCAGCCATGATTGATGCGGTCACTATATTAATAACTGCAAACAAACTCGAAGTGTCGCTTCTCGATTGGTAATTTAGTTACGGGGAGATTTTGAAAAGCATAATTTTGTAAAGGCAAGAGCAACGTGAACGTCGGGAGCCACGGTGCAACTCTGTTTCGAATCGCCCGCCGAAGCGCATCGAGCGTGTCAACGAGTGCGCGACCTTGAAGAACATTTGCTGGTGTGCGCATAGACGCGTACGCACGCGTGTAGGCAGCGAGTAGTCCGCTGTGGACGATGATATCAGCGAAAATAGCACAATAACTAAACGAGCACTCACAAACGACACTTTGGAATGCGATCACATTGATGAGGAACAGTACGAGGAAAGCCTTGTTACAGCGAAATCCGCCCCACATACTGGCTTTCGTGCTGGATTCGTCGGTGAGGAGTACACTCTCTGTCATCGTTGACGCGCCATGACACTGTGCTGCCTCACCGACAGCGCCGACTAAAGTGTCAACATTCTGTGATATCACAGTACATCACGCGGTCCACGTGATACGGAGCATTTTTGCAACACTGTATAATGGTCGATATCAAGCAGTCTTTTCGTTTCTTATCGGAACATGGTCGCTGTTTTAATAAAACAGATACTTAGAAATGAGCGCTTTCGCTGTGTTGAAATTTTCATTCCCACCAAATTGCGCGAATCCGAATAACTTTTACTACGATTGATATCTGAGTGAAATGGCAACTTTTACTCAAAACGTATAAATTTGACAATTTAGAAATCAGAAGAATAGACACGCATGAGTGATAACCGTGATATACTGACAGATATTTATTAAAAAAATGACATAACTAATAATAATAATAATAATCCCGTTAATCTCTTATTAACTCGCTAAAAGAACAAATCAAATAATCATATCGTATTTGTTCGTTAAAATAGCAAATATAGAAAATATAGTAAAACCTTTATTATCAGGTCGCAAAATAACAGGTCGATTTCTTTTAAAATTCTTATTTGAGTTCTTTTAACATGGTTTGAGTCTTGGCTAAAAAACTGATTTTTAGCTGAGACACAAACCACAATCTTGGATCTCAGCTAAATTTATCTTCACAAAAATTAACTAGGACTAAACCAGGTATTTCTTGTGAATTTTTTAAATTGTATTCAATAATATTCTTCGAGCTAGAAAGTCCCAAAATTAATTAGTTTTTAATTTTCAAAAATATATTTACCATTAGTGGGTAAAGTTTACTTCCAAAGGAGCTCAAACTAATCGATTATTATTGATGATTTCAAAAATTCTTGATTATAAAAATTGATATATTTTTAAATCGACTTTGGAAACCAATTATTTTCCTCAACATTGCCCATCCCTAGTTTGAAAATCTCATTTTTATCAATTACTCAAGATCATAGAACGATAAGTCAATTCAACGGCAGGTCAAAAATCTTCTTCTTCATTTCTACCCATAATGACACTAATGGCAATCTAGAAGAGATCTCTCCTGTCCAGTAGGAACCTTTCTTCTAATTTATTCTTTATTTCCGCTTTTTTCTAACCAGTGACCTTTCTTTACAGGTGCCGTTCCTGAGGCTGCTCCAGGCTTACGTCGCAAGGGTGGCAAGCACCCCTGAGCGGTCCGGATGCAACCTCACAGATGACGCCAAGGGTGTACCGGATTCGTGCGAATTGAGGGGCGCATGCCGGGACACGCGCGTGCCACGGTCACGCGTACGTTCTCCCTAGGACAGTCAGCAAGCAGTCAGCAACGGGTCGCGGGGTGGGAAGGCAGGGTGACGGCAGAGTAGAGTGGAGGGAGGCTGGTTTTGGCTGGCTGGCTGGCTGGCTGGCTGACTGGCGAAGTAGCGAGGTACCGGCCGTGTAGCCACACCAGCCACTGTGACGGCCACGGCGGAGCGAGTGCGTGCGTTCCTCTGTTCGTCGGCTGATTCTTGCTGCGCGAATGACATCGCGATGTGAGGACGTGTGACGAAACACGTCGGCGGTCGCACGACGAGAGAGAGAGAGAGACACGCCGACACGCTACGAATCGTGAGCTACGATTAATTGCCAAGCAGGGTGTGAGTCGATAGCTCGCGTCTGACGAGGAGAAGAAGAGAGGGTGAGAAGAATAATAGGGGCGGAAGAGGGAAAGCGCATCGAGAGCTCATGTGACAACGCAGGGGGTTGCGAGCCGTCTGACAGTAGTACGTTAAGCGGCTGTTACTACTGCTTGCCGTAGGTTGCTTGTTGTGACTGTGACAGCGGTGGCGGCGACGGCGGTGGCGGTTGGTGGTGGAAGTGATTGTGGTGGTGGTGGTGGTAGTGGTGGTGGTGGTGGTGGTGGCGGTGGCGGCAGTGGTGGTGGTGGTGGTGGCGGCGACGACGACGACGACGACGACGGCGGCAGCGGCGGCGGTGGCGGCGGCAGCGGCGAGGACGACGGTGGGTAGCGGCGGTGCTGTCCGGAGTAGCACTGCGGCTCGATCATCCGCGGCGAGAGGGAAGGCTGGCGTGGCCCTCGAGGTTACGAGGCCAGGCGAGAAAGTGGGTGTTGCCGGAACAACGACAACGACGACGACGACGGCGGCGGCAACGACGACGACGACGAGGAGGTCGGGAGGATCGTCCGAGTCCTGCGGGAGTCGGTCGTCGGGATCTTATAGGAGGGAGGAGAGGCTGGTGGACAAGACGACCGGAGGAGAAGGATGCTCGTCGGTCGTCGGTCTTGGAGTCGACGTCAGCTCTCCGCTGGCCTCCTCCTCGACGATGACCTCGTGCCTCGTGAGTAATCGCGCGTCGCTAGTGTCCTCCTCCACTTTCCCGGCTGCGACGCATGTCACGCTTCCTCCGCCAGGCCGCACATACGTGCGGCCGAGCGTTTGGTTCTCCGGGGAGATAGATCACCGCACTTAACCGCTCGCACACACAGAGCCGGTCACTCCGACGTCAATGTGAATACATTTTTATACCGTGGATTTGTAGATATCCTCATACCGCCGACGTCATCCTTGGATCGTTCACTCACCCCCTGGACGACATCGTTCGGCTATGACGTCGCGGCTGTAGCTACCGCTCGCGCATCCTGAACGACAGCGAGAGAGAGAGAGAGAGAGAGAGAGAGAGAGAGAGAGAGAGAGAAAGGGGGGTGGAGAAGGAGGGAGAGAGAAAGAGAGATTGTCCCGGCGAGTCGTATATCTCCGGCCGAACGTTGTCCGGAACGATATTGTCCAGGTGACGGAGAGCACTCGCACAGCCTCGCGCATCGCCAACGCGAGGAAATAGAGGTCGGATGCAAATTACGAGCACAGACGGGAGGCGGTGCGCGCTGGGCACGGTAATTGGGGCGAGGGGACGCTGCCTCGATGGGCATACTCAGCGCGAACAGCGAAGGGGGATCGCCGGAAGGGGGTATATTCCCGTCTCTCACGCGTTCTCTCTCTCTCTCTCTCTCTCTCTCTCTCTCTCTCTCTCTCTCTCTCTCTCTATCTATCTATCTATCTATCTATCTCTCCCTTCGCGACCCCGCCGGCGCTCCTCGATCTCCTGCCACGAGATCCGCAGCCCCGTCTCTTCGTATGTAACTCTTGTATTTTTCCCCTCCTTGCTTTCGGTAAACCGGAATCGTCAGCGCGTAAACCGCTTCTCTCTCTCTCTCTCTCTCTCTCTCTCTCTCTCTCTTTGTGTGTATGTGTACGTCGTACACAGAGGGGAATCCCACGCTCCGCGACGTGAGAGAAGGGGAATTATTGTGTGCGACGTATGCACGCGCCCTTTGCTCTCGCTCTTTCTCCATGCCCTTCTTCGCGCAACCCCTTCATCGTCGTATACCACTGGTAATGTACACGGAATACCGGGAATAATACTCGAGGCTCGTCGACCGCTTGAGAATCTCGCCTCCTCTTTCTCCTCCTGCTCTTCCCTCTCCCACCTACCCCCCCTCCGCCGACTCTCTCGCTCACTCTCAACCGGCGCACCTCTCTCCTCTCTAACCCTTCGTGTGCACTGGCCCCGATTAGTCGTCACTTAATCGTTACCGGATTACTCTTCCTCTCTACATCTCTTGTCCCTTTCTCTATCTCTTTCTCTGTCTCTCTTTCCCCCTCCCCCTCTCTCTTTTTCTCTTTCTCCTGCTCTCTCGCTCACCCCTTTTCTCTTTCATTTTTGAGGGAGAGGCCGCGCGCGCTAACTACGTCATCGTGTCCCACTGAGTCACGGCTTTTAAATTGATCCCCTCGCACTCCCTACCCCCCGACGTCCATCTTCTCCCGCCGTTATACGGCGGCCGCTTCCTCCTTGCTGTGCGCACGTGAATCGGAAAATGTCAATTTATTCAAACGCGGCCTCCTCAATCGCCCGCCGGCCAATTCACAATCGGCCTCTCCAGCGCGCCTTAATTTTCAACGATATTACGTTTAGCCCGCTCGCGTATCGCTCTTCTCAAACGAACGGAGCCTCGCTCCACGACGACGGAGAACCCGATATCACCGTTACCGTCCCCGTGAAACGAACGAGAAACGAACGAGAAACGAGTACACGCGTTCGGGCCGATTACCGTCTTCGGCAATTGGCCGCTTCCAAAGTGCCGCTCCGATTTCCGATTATTCTCGAGCTCGTGCGAGCCACTATCCTCTCTCTGGGAAACAGTCCCGATCTCGACCTTCCCATCTCCGCACGACCACCCTCCTTTCTCTTTGCCGTCAATCCCTGCCTCGCTCGCGTGCTCGAAGCTCGCTTCGAGCGGCCCGACCACGACGAGTCCCCCAAGCCGGGTGACTGCCACTCGATATCTGCCGCGTCGATTTCCCACGAGCCGCGGAAATGCATATCCCGCGGAGTCGCGGAATCCTCGCTAGCGCGGCGTAGACGATGTCTGGCGCGTGTGGTCGTTCAATAATTAAGCAAGGTTGCGGCTACCGCCGACATCGTGCCGCGGTAACCACCGCGTCCTCGGCGGGACTCGAACTAAGAAAATGATCGATCATGCGATGCCGCGATGCAACCGCGACAAGGATATAAGATAATCCCGCTCTCTCTCTCTCTCTCTCTCTCTCTCTCTCTCTCTCTCTCTCTCTCTCTCGATGTTCCGCGACCGCCAGCCCCGCTCTCGTCAATCTCTCCCGTTGGTGTGCGCGCCGCCCGCGCCGCCAACCGTCTCGCAGCCGACCGTGTTATGGCCACGTTATTCCGATATATCTGCTAAGTAGGCGGTCATACGCCGCTCGCCGGGCGACTTTTCAAACGTCACGCGTGCACAATTCTCCGATACTTGGCGCGGATCCGCGCGCGCGCTAATCCGCTTCTCGAGCCGCGGCAGCGAGCCGCTTTCCGAATTGGATAACTACTTGTTGATGCGTCTCGCTTCCGTGCATCGTGCATCACGAGGGGCGCGTTAACGACCGACCTTCCACCGGCACAGAGTTCCTCGAATATTTCTCTTCTCATCCTGTCTCTCTCTCTCTCTCTCTCTCTCTCTCTCTCTCTCTCTCTCTCTCATCTTGACGAGACGAGCGAGGAAGCGAGTGACACTTTCGGCCCAGATGGAGGGCGGCTTCGAGATCCCAGAAATTCTGCCAGACTGATTACCGGCGAGAGCGACAGAGATTTTTCGTGATCCCGCGAAACGGACCAGACGAGTCCGGTGATGACTAAAGGGACGATTCGAGGGCGAAGGTCGTCGGTCAAGCTACGCCGGGTCGCGACTCAGCCAGCCGAGAGATTCGACTTTGCAGTTCGGCAGCTCGACGCGCTTCCGGCTTTTTAACGTAACTCTTTGAACGGGGGGCTGTTTGTTTAGTTATGTAACAACGTATGTTGCGCGCGCTAATTTGCCGTGAACCGCCGCGCGGACCCCCGTAATTTCGACGGAATGTTAGCGGACGCGCCGCGTCGGTCGAGTCGGCGAGTTCGTGTGTGCGCAGCCAGCCAAATTGAATTTCTCTTCGTAACGTAAAGAGCCTTCTGGGACAGGCTTCGCTGTTAACGCGTTTGTCCCTTTAGCCCTCCGGACGAAAATGAATGGTCTCGGGGCTCGAAGCGTTGATACAGCGTAATGACAGGGAATGCCATTGATAGCGATGTCTTCGTGGGAAACGGGAGACTGCAAAGTGTCCAGCGGAACATGTCGGTCGATATCGATTCGTTTCGCCTCGCTCGCGATCGTCCGCAACTATTGACAATCTAATCAGCCGGCTGTCCGGCGGAGTCGCTACTTTTGCGGGGATGAATAGAATCTAAAACTGACCGTCCGACCGGCCGGCCGTTAGTAAATTGAGTCACCGCTAACGCGCTTCTATTTCGCCGCCCCCCGCCACCCCCGGCCGCCCCCGCGATATCTCTAAACCGTGCGCCTATTCCGATTATCGATTACACTATTGTTTGGCTAGTCGCATTCGATTAGCGGGGCCACGCTCGCGCGAGATAAAGGGCATGGAACCAATCTCTACGAAAGCTCTATCTCTCGCTCTCTCTCTCTCTCTCTCTCTCTTTCTCCTCTCTCTCTCCTCTCCCCCCCCCCCGCCCTCATCCCCCTCTCTTTCTCTCATCCACCGGCCGGGCTCGTGACCCGCTCGCACACACAGTGCGATGACTTGAATAGCGTAACAGATGCATGGCCGAAAGTTCGTATCCGCGTTCGTGGCGCTCTGTGACATTTCTGAGGCGCGACCGTTTCCAGAAAAGGTCAATCGATATAGAACGGCATTCGCGCGCGAGTCGGATAAGTCGGCCGTTTCGGCTCGTGCAAGCGCACCCTTCCGCCAGAGTTCGCCGACTCTTCCTGGGCGAAGGGACGACATGAGCGCGGAAATAGCTGAGCGGGACGCTGCTAATAGACAACGTGAGAAAAGAGCCGTCGAAAGAGCAGCGCGGCCTGAATTTTCGCGGGCTTCCGGCAGGAGATTTCGATCCTGCCGATCGAAGTCGCGATACCAGAACGCTCCCTGAAAATATCGTCGACGCTAAAAATGCCACAAGGACGATAATTATTGTTTGTTCTCGAGCGGCGTGGGGCGAATCGGTAGCGACTTTCGAGTACAAAGATCTCGTTATTCGCTCGCATCTCCGAAGTTGAGCGCGCTCATACTTGGAGTACTGTCGGGCGAATCCGAAATTAGGTTTCGCCCGAGTAATCTGCACGATTGAAATTAAAGTCGAGTCCGCGAGTCATTTAGCCTCTCGCGTACGCGTCCGCGACTCGGTCTCGCTGCTTTGTCTCGAGAAGGGATTTTCGCTTGCCGAGGGAATCGCTCGCTCTCCTCCGCGAGACAATGTCCCGACAGGTATTCCGGCGCCAACGCGCTCGTATTGTTGCCAAAAACATATTTCTCGGTTAGTATCCTCGCCATTTCCTCCTCCGTCCTCCCCGATGTCTCCTCAGCGGCCTAAAATCATGCCGCCGTGAGTCATAACTTTCCGCGGGCCTCTTATTGTCGTGCTCCACTTCCGGTCTTAGCAGCAATCAGTCGGAGTGCTCTATTCGACCTGAAACCTTATCCTGAAGAGAGAAGAGAGACCGGGCCGAGTTTTGTCGTTTTTAATCTCTGATCGCGGTGGTCATTGAACCGCGCGCTCGAGATGGAATATTCGGATGCAAAGACGCCGATGCGCATCGCGCGGGAGTGCGCGAAGTTGTATTTACTTGTTCGTAAAACATGGCAACGACGACGACGGCGAGGATTACCGGCGTGTCTTCGTCGCGTGTCTGCGTGCGTGTATGTGTGTGTGTGTGTGTGTGTGTGTGCTTTTATCCGCGTTACGTCAGCGCGCCGTGTAATGCCAAGGATTTCGTAAGCGGCTGCGCGTAACAGTAGTGGTATCGAGTAAATCGACGTGATACTTTCGTCGCACAAGTAACGTCGCGATTATCGAAGCACAACGAGTGCCAGGGGTTATCGAATCCACTTGATTCCGCCGATGAATAACAGATGGGGGCTGTTCGATTAAATATGATAGTAGAGACTTGCAGCTCATTATTTCTCTCTCATCTCCCTCCTCTCGATCGAAGCTTGCACCTCATTATTTTCTCCCCCCCGTCTCTCTCTCTCTCTCTCTCTCTCTCTCTCTCTCTCTCTCTCTCTCTCTCTCTCTCTCTCTCTCGCTCTTTCTGCAGTCAAAGCCCGCTACTCATTATTTTCTCCTCTCTCTTGTCCGTTTTTCCCTTTTTATTCATATAACTCTGCACGTCGGGAGAAACGGGGCCAACGTCTCTGTTTCTTCGGTTTCCGCTTGTAATATTGAAATTTCCTAGCCCGATACAAACGACTGGTTGGCAATCGGGGGGATCGCGAGGTAAAAGCGCAGCAGCATCTCTCGTCGCTGATCCATCTCGGCAATTTGGTGAGCGCGTTGTTCCTTTTGCTCTCGGAAGAGGGAAAATAATTACGGGCGTAGAGATTGACAGGCGACGCGTGCGTACGGTTTATCGATCGGCGCGATTCTCGAGTCGAGCGTCAGTGGTTCGCGAGACGCGCCCCGGCGGATTGACAGATGACCCGGGTCTCGTTCGCTCCGGAAATACTTCTGGGGAAATAAGAAGCGGCGGACGCAGTTAGAAGAAGCTGGGTGTAGATTCTTGGCTCGTTGCACCGCGATGATTAGCCAGGCGAATTGCACGGCTGCTTGGATCCGGGCCGTATAATTTCACCTTGAAATGAGATCGGGCCGCATGCGAGATAGCGTCTCGGCCAAGGGAAAGAAACGGCTGTTTAATGCATCGATTAAACAGTCTTCTCTCTCTCTCTCTCTCTCTCTCTCTCTCTCTCTCTCTCTCTCTCTCTCTCTCCCCCCTGTTATGTCACTGTGTTTATCCAAGGCTCGCTCTGGATATCTCGTCCGGCGTTTTAATCGCGACCAATTACGCGGCATACGTAACCATTTGATTTTCCTCGTTAACAGTCGCGACTTTGATCGCGCCAAGAAATGAGAAATACGGACTGCGAGGTAGCGTCAAACGGATGGTAATTGCCGGAATTAAATTCCGCGACGACGACGACGACGACGACGACGACGGGGTACAGGACCAAGAAAGAGGGAAGAAGAGAGCGCGACTACTACTCTCGACGCGGTTCTTGATTATTAAAACGTACCGGCGCGATTAACACGAGCGCGCAAAGCGCTAGGGCCGAAGCTGCGCCGCGCTGAAATTTATCGTCGGCCTTTATCGTCGCAGAGATAGGCGAGAAAAAAGCGGCGTGCGTGCGTGTGCGCGCCCCGATCATTATCGGCGCGGCCCTCGATACGTCCGCGCGCGCGACGGGCTCGACCGACGAAGGAAAGGGACGTGTGTGCGTGCGTGTTTGTGCCTCCGGTCGCGGCAATAAAGCTCGCTTTATCGTCTTATGGGGTGAAACTTCTCGAGCACGCTCGCGTGGTTGTTGAACCACCGGTTTATCGGCTCGGCTATTGCGAGACCGGGAAACACGTGCGCGCGGATATACGAGCGCGTGCTCGTATCGCGCGAGATCCGTTCGCGCGTTCGTCGCAATGACGATCGTCGGAATGACGATGGCTCGTCGTCGCTGGAAGCCGAAACGCGCGCCATTGTCGACTCAGGTTGGAGAGATTTTCAGTTTATCGTCTCATCAGCGGGCTTTTCGTTTCACCCTTTCTCCCCTTTTTTCTTCCTGTTCTCTCGAGATCTCCGGAGAGAGCGGCTCTCCAGTTCCCTCTGCTCTCCTTTCTTCCCCCTTTTTCTCGCTGTCACGGCGCAGCCAGTTCCTCGGAGTGTTCAACACCGCCGTGAGAAGGTCCAGATCCATCGGGATAGTTGCTAACGAAGCGAATTCTCCGAGGAAAATTACAGGCGCGTCGCGCGAACTCGAGGCGCCTCGCCGTGATTGCGAGAGTTTACCGTAGCGGTGGTATCGTCGCTGTTAAGCCACGGTATCGCTTCTGTAACGGTTACCGGCGATTTCCGTCGACAATTTGCGCGCATCTATCCGCGCTCGCCGGTGAGACGAGGAATCCCCGGGACGAGAGGAGAAAAGTGCATCGGCGACGGCTTACCGGAGGAAGAGGCGAAACACAATTCAGTGTTCATCGCGCTAACTCGCCGCGACGCGCACTTTCGCGAGGGCCGCTCGCGAGGGCGGCTCGCGCCCATTGCCTCACCTTTTTGCGACATCGTGTCTTGGACACGGTAAAGGCCGCACGTCACGTTTACAGTGAACGCTAATGTAAATCCAAGATGGAAATGAGATGGTTCTTGCGATAACGTGCTCCGAGTAGGGCGGACGTCAATGTTCTACGGGCGAATCGGCTTACGAGTTAGCGCAGCAATTTGCATATTGAATTTACATTACACTGGATAACAAAGTTTTTGCAGCGGGAATCGAACAAGGTGCTTTTTGCGACGGATTCCGCGCTGATCTCACATCTGTTTCTGCCTCCTCTCTATTTTCTCTCGCTCTCTCCCCCCTCTCTCTCTCTCTCTCTCTCTCTCTCCCCCCATCTTTTCTCATCGCGTCAGAGTTTCTTGCGGCATTCCGTTTTGTCAATCGATGCTGTATACATCAGGTCGTAAATATTTCAAACGATTCACTGATCCTAACACATCCGTACACACCGAGACTCTTTCTAGATAAATCGAGATTAACGTGAAGAATACGCATTATTATTAAAGATAACGCGCGTGAGTAACGTGACGTCTGCGACAGCCGTCGCCGTAATGAATGTAACGCGAAAACACGGCGAATTGAATCCACGAATGCCGAGTCAATCGGCCGCGATCGGCGGGCAGCCCCGTTGGCGAAGTTTGCAGCCATCGTTTCTCTCCCGACGGGGGAGCTCTTCACGATATTTATTACCGTAATAAGCCCCGCCACCGTGCGGGATGCCGCGGGGAACCCGAGAGCGGCAGCGCCTTCGAGATTACCGAGCTTCGATTCCGCTCTGCGGTGTGTCCCGAGACGCCACGTACGGTGTCGAAGATAAGAAATACTTTCGATTACACGGAGACGCGGCCGATAGGACGCTCGGATAGAAGCCGTCTAGACGTCTGCCCAAATACGCACGCAACTACTGCGAGCGAAGGGCGCCGCTCGTGGAGGTCGAGGGCTCGGAAAAAAATCGCATGCCGAGGGTCAACGGCCGCCTAGACCTCGCGGTGTTTTTGGATCACGCACAGAGACTTGTGCGAGGAATATTCTCAATGCAAACTTTCTCTCTCTCTCTCTCTCTCTCTCTCTCTCTCTCTCTCGAGTTCTTCCGGCACTCCTCGGGTTCTAATTCCTCGCGACTCCGTACTCGAATTCATGGAGTCTCGCTCCCTCGTGTGATTGTATAATTTAGATGCTTCTTCGAAATTCATGAAGAAGCCAGTTTGAGGAGCTCTATCGAGTGACTTGTCGAGCTGATATCTCTCCCGACGCGACGCCTCGTGCAATGTCCTACAGTTTGTTAAATAAATTAACAACGTCTGTTTGTTCAATAAATAAACGATCTAATCTTGCGCTGCGGCGCAAGCGACGATTGATAAGACCTCATTAGCGGGCCTCGTAGCTGCTCGTGCTTCATCGCGAGTTCCGTCGCCTTCCGAAACGGCGCTCGGAGCATTCGCACGAGAATTCAATGAACCTGTAATAGCCCCGCGAAGAAAACGACCGCGAATACGCTCGCCAAAGGAGCGAGGTCGAAGGCGCACGCCGTATACCGCGTATACACCGTGCTGCCGTGCGCTCGCCTATCGATCCTGCCGATGCAATCCGAGTCGATCTTTAAATTTACAACGCTTATATGCCGCGGGCGAGGAGTCCCATCAAATATCCAGACGCGCTCTCTCGTCGAAAGGGGGGACGAGGGCGAGGGTCAGAAGCGAAACGTGAATATATCCGCCGCCGCAGGAGGAAACTTCCTCTCGTCTACATGAAATTCCTTCGTCATCTGAAAACGGCCGGGTCCCCTCGCCGCTGTTAAGGTCGCGCCGATCGGACCGGAGAAGCGCGACGGATTACCGATTTAATATCTTAAAAGTGACAGCGCGAATCCGCCGCGATAGTCGCGCTATTTTAACGGGCGGGCGCGAGGGATCGCGATGAAAAATTCACTGTAGCGCGGCTACAGGCGTGTGCTATCGCGTCCTTACAGAGAGCTCTATTCGCCGGATAATTATGTCCTCCCGGCCGGAGGACATAAATGTCGGCGTTCGCGACTAAAATACGCGAGCGCCGGATCGGAGTTGAATGCAATTTTTTCATTAAATGATGGATCCCGTCTGGCGAAAAGATTTACACGCCTCGGGCGAGCTGACTCGCTCGAGCAGAAATTGTCACTTTTTTCGTCGTCACGATCCTGTTCGGAGCGACAGCTGACGTAGAGCATCGACAATTATCGGACGAGCAGCTGAGAAGTTGAGACGACGAAAATTATCAGGCCGCTTGCCAGGATAATTAAGAAATCAAAATGATCGGCCGAATAATCGTTCGCGCAAGGCAGCAACGGGGAATTATTCGGACGAACTACTTGCACCCGGATGCGGCTTCGAGGATGCGGGCCAAAGGACGCGGAGCAAGTCGCGTGGAAAAGCAACGGAAATACACGGCGGAACAAGCCCGAAATTCCAATTTCGCCCGATAAAGGCCGCCTTGGGCCTCGGATTATTCGTTCGCCTTGCACTTTGAAGTTCCGCGCGGAAGCGACTTCCGAAGCCCAAGTTGCTGCTTCGCAAAGCCTTCCGGGAAACGAGGTTAATAATACAAAGACGTACGAGGGCCGGCTAAATACGAGCGACCGAGCCGAAAAAGGTCGGAGGTTAAACGCTCGGAGGGAAACGACCGGGGGAAAGGGTCGAAGACGCGGGCAATCGTGACGCGTCACGTGGAAAGGCACGCAAAAGTCGAGCTCGATCGGAACTCTCGGCTTGATCTGTCTTGTCGCGGCGAATGATTAATTTCCCGTTTCCTGCGGAGTCACGGGTTACTTCGGTGAATCTTTTCGCTCGCGTTTTTACGGCCGCGTCCCGTGCGTCTCGTAACGGCAGGCGGATTGCGATCGATCGCGACACAGAGTGGGATTGCGCGATTGCGACGTTAAAGTGTCTCGGGGCTTATCGAATGGCCCCGCGAGCGGATGAATGAATAAATGAGAATACCTCGTCGCGCGTGTTGTGTTGTACTTAATATGCGACGTTTACAAGGATAAAAAAGAAAGCTGAAGGAAACGTTATCTTAAATTGTACATATTTACCCAAGAGCAGTCGGCTCTGTTACTTAATTAAGGAGTACAATCGCGAATTTTGTCGTAAAGTTTGTTTTATACACTCTTTGCAGAGTCTCTTTATTCGATTCATAAAGGACCGTAAATCCTCCCGTAGTTAGGTTCCGGCGTATGTCAGCTTAAAACACGAGCGCTACTTCCACGGCTGAAAGAGAATTGGACATTGGACTCTTTCTCGTCTCCCGGAATACAGACTTAGGATGACGTTTTAACGATGTTTTGTTTGATTCCGCTTTTGTCTCCCACACAGAAGCACATTTACGTTCAACGAACGAGCGGCCGGGACACGTGGTTACGTAAAGTCGCGGAACTGCGAAGTAGAAAAAGCCCGACGTCTGTCGGACCGAGGGGCGGTGGTCAGTCGACCTGGGTAGACGACCTGGGGGGCGGTTCGCGGCATGGAAATTCGTCGCGGAACGACGCTCTAATCGATACGAAATTTCAATCTTCCTCGTTAGAGCCGGCCTCCTCCCTCGCTACCCGAGGGGAGCGACATGGTGATTCACGCTTCCGCTTTTTTTCATTCGGCGCGGCGACCGCGCGGGCGATTTTACGATCGAATGGGAGCCGGCGGAGGCTAATAATTCCCTGATGATGCTTCAAGGTTTTTCGTTCAAAAGAACGCTTTGCTCTTCTCCGTCATCTCTCGAGAAGCGAATTCAAAGAGCGCGCGCTCTCGAAGACAAATACGTGGAATTTCAGCGAAGAGACATTATTGACATGTAAATTGAGATCCGGAATAGAGCAGGACGATGAGACTGTGTTGCAGACGTCTTTTGAAATAGTTTGTGTTTCCTTAAGCAGGACTATGTGTAAATTTAATTGGAGAAAGTCTTGAGGAGCTTTTATTTATTTCACGCTGTAACGAACAGATTATATGCTAATGAACGCTGCGCTTCTACATTACGTACAGAAGTTTTCTTTCAGAATTTTATCTACGTCTCGTAATAAACTGCTTAATTATGCGTCGCCGTCCGAGCTTTCGGCGAGGTCGTGATGGCGACTCAATGATTACGCGTTGCAAAAAAGGCTGCTTTGATACTCATCTCGTGAAAGGTTGTTGACGAAGTGGATTTGAGGTTGCGCGCGCGGAGTTCTAAAAATAAATAGGAACGAAAGAAAGTAGAGACGTCGGCGAAAAGATGGACTCCTTGCGCTGTGCTGCTGCGAGGAACAGTAATTTCTCAAATTACTGCTTTATGAAACACACGCGCGCAATGCGAGCACAGTCTTCCGGATGCCGTCGAATCGGAACGTGCGCGATATTCTCTCTCTCTCTCTCTCTCTACATATCCTCTTTCGTTCCTCTTTATCATGCACGGAGAAAGAAAATGTCTTGCATCTCTTCGTTTCCTACGAGACGGTAGAACGCGAAGCTTTGATATGTGAGAGGTGTGGGGAGAAGTTCTGTGTAAAAGACAGCTTGAAAATTAGGAGCCAAGGGGACGACGACGGAGAAACGTGCTGAACGTTCGAGACGAATAGGCGTGACAGTAAATTACCACTTCACGGAAGACACGCTCAACGAGAGTACAGGCTTCCAGAGACGTCGTCGAATCGAAACGCACAAATATATCTTCCGTATGTGTATTCCGCTCTATATCATCGAGAAAGAGATACTCTGAATTTCCTCATTTCTCGTCGCGAGACCGTAGAATCAAGCTTTGATACGCAAGAAATGTGGGAAAGAATACCACAGGAGAGACATCTCGGATTAGAGAGAACGCTGCAAGAGGATGACGGAGGAGGCGAACGTCAGGGCGGATAGACGTTGCGCAGAAGCGTACCTTTTCACTTGAAATTTGTAATTTGGTCTTGAACAAAATACAATTTCGTTAATCGTCGGCTGTCGAGGCGTCGCGAGGCACCCTCCCTCTCCTGAGCGCCCGAGGTCCCACAGGAGTAATCTCCGCCGGCGATATTTACAGCGTCGCACAAACGATTTAACCTACAAAGTCTATCGGGAAGAAAATCAGTTTTGCAGGAAGAAGAGGATTATCCCGGCAAAAAATTACACAATAATCGACGCTAGCACGCGACTGAGAACTTTTTGTTCCATCGTGCAGCACGTTGGCTAACCCGCGGGCCACGTTTCTATCTTCGGCGCGGTCTCTCGCTCCCTTTCGCGTGTTGCCGCTGCTTAAAAGCCAACTTCGGCGAAGAATTTAGGCGCGAGCAAATTAAATTACAAGTTACTCGGCAAAGCCGCAAACAGCAGCCGTAGACGTATGGAGAATGATTAAGCCGCTAACGGCTCGAACTGCCGCCGGAGCTGGCGGAGCACGAAGTGCACGGTATCCGCGACATTCAATTTTCCAGGCACGATCTAGCCTCTCTCACGTACGAAAATCGGAGAAAATCGTTGCTTCCTCCCGACCCACGGCGAGTCACTCTGGATTTGTCTCGACTCTGAAAACCTCTTCATCAAATTAACCAGACAAACTCGACGCCATCAGCCGGAAAAGCCTCGAAGCAAGCGGCGACCGAGATAACTAACAGCGAATTTCGCGCTACGATTTCTCGCGACGGATGCAGCGAAGGAAAAAAAAGAGAAAATGGCAGAGGGAGAGAGAGAGAGAGAGAGAAAAGGGGATGGGAAGGAAAGGGGGAAAAATTCGATAAACCAAGCGGAATCGTTATTTCACGCGCGGCATTTCGGCCGCGTTGCAGCACGCGCGCGTCTTATCTCGCGGGCGTTTCCGCGCATGGGAGAAAAAGCCTCGACCGTCGTTTCGTCGTACGTATGTACGTAAATACGCATACGGTCGATGTAGGTCGGCATCGCGTAGAGGCGTTAAACTGGGCCACGGTGCGTCGGCCTCGAGGCTAGAAATATCGCCGGCGTACACACGGAGGAGAGAGCGCTCGAGAGCGATTAACCCTCGCGCGGCTGAAATGCGCCTGGTGTGCACGAACGTGACTTTATCCCCGGCGCGAGGTGTCGAGGAGACTCGAAGCGATTTGTTTTTCGCGCGTGACAACCGGCGGATCGAATCGCCCACCGAATTGAATTTGCGCTTAAACTCTCTATTGCCAACTCGCTCGAGAGTTCGCTCTCGTTCTCTGATCTTCGTTTTTGCGCTGTTCGAGCGCTGGCTTTTCATTTCCTCGTTATAGCCCAGCAGCGGCTGCGATTGTTATTTAATTTTAATACGAATCGCGCTTTCGTGCCTCTTGCCCCCACAAACGTGAGTGTGTTGATCGATTTTCGCCGGTGAACTCGAGAATTGGAGTGGCAGAAAGAGAGCCTTGTCTCTAGATCGCTCGGCTTTCGCAGCCGCTTTGCTCGGCTTCGTAGCTCCGCTCGAAATAGCGAGTACATTCATTGTACAAATGTTGCAGGATAAATGCTCGCGACGCAGAGTCGCTTAAAGGATTATTACGAACTTGTGCGTACGGACCGAATGAAACGCCGTATGATTTATGAAACACCGTCAAACTGTCAAACGAGCTCGCGCTCGAGCGAGCGAAGCTGCGCTCGTTACTAACGCAAGGAGCGCGAGAGATTGACGCTCATAACACGGAATACACGGAAACGCTTAGCGAAGGATGCAGCGATTCCAACAGCGAGATCTCCGAGTGCGCATACGCCGCATGGACGAATTTGGGAGCGCAAAAAGTGGGACAAGCGGAACAGCGAGAAAAAACGCAACATAAATAATATAAATCTCACGATGACGCTGAGGTTTTGCTTTCTAATGCAGTCTCCGCCGCGTACTCGCGCGGCGTCGTCGCGTTCACTCGACGAGAAACATCCACGACGATAAACCGAGCGAGAGTAATCTCGTCTGAAAATTTGTATCGCGCGCGTCGGAGTCGACGTTTAATCGCCCGACACGCTTGGAATCCGTCATTCGTCCCTCCGCTGGAAACGGTTGGAAAAAGCGTCGTGTCGCCTTCCGTGCAAACCGCGGAAGAGCCCTTGGCTTCCCGAGCTCGCCAGCGACGCCGCTGAAAGATATTTATCGGCAAAGACAAAAAGAAGGCAGAGAATCGTCTCCGGAGCACGCGATATGTCGCCCGTCTATTTCTCACCGGTTACATACACACACACACACACCACACACACACACACACGTACACGTAACCGGATTACGACGGCCAAGTCGTAAAAGTCGTAGTTAAAAGTGGCAGTGGGCACAGCTGCTAACTCCGCCGTTCCTTCCTCGTCTGCCCGCCTCGGCCGCGTGTGTCGAGACTTGCGGGGAATCCGTCTCTTGAAATTATTGCGCGCTGCTTAAACTGCAAAAGTTTGGAGTAACTCGCGGACCACTGTCGCGCGGTTTCCAGGAGAAGGCAGACGAATTTTTCAACTCTCTCTCTCTCTCTCTCTCTCGACGCGACGAACGGTGGATCCCAGGATTGTCACGCGCTCTTCGGGGGCGGCCGATGCAATTTCGATTAAACTTTCGGCCCTCCTCGGGACGAGGGTCTCCCCTCGTCGCTGGGAGCGCGAAAGTTCGAGCGTCATTCCGAAGAAATGCACAGCGAGCTATAGCTGGAGCTTTGAAATTGGAACTTCCAACAATGTTCGTACGGTGATCCGAGAAGAGATGCGGGCTCTTGTCAGGATGACGGCGAGCTTCGTAGCATCGTAGCGACGCCTCTCCACGTTCCAACCCCGACGCGAGCGGCAGGGTCGTTGATCTTCGCGCGGGGTGAATAAATGTGCTGGAAAAGCCGACTGCCGGTTTGCGCGCCGGGCCTTCGAGCGGCCTTGGCAGTGACGCGAGCGAGCGGCGATGAGGGACTGCGATGTTAATCGCGCATACGTTAGAGCACCGGCTCGCGATCGAGAATACTTCCGGGCGAGTGCACCCGGCTGAATTGCGCGTCCCGACGTTGTCCCCGACGCGAGTCGGTGGATTCAGAAAGCTCTTCTGTCGGAAGCGCTCGTCCGACGTTGCAATAACGAGTCGACGAGCGAGCGGAGAGATTTCACGTGGACGAGAAACACGTTCCCGCTCGCGATATAAATCACGTGGAAGCTTCTCGATACTGGAGATTTTTATTTATGCGACAAACACCAGTCGATCTCCCCCGGCGGCTCTTTCTCTCGCGCGCGCAAAAAAGCGCTACAAAGAGCCGCCGGTGTATGCGTGTGTACGCCGTGCGCTAAGAGGGTGCCGTTCGTCTTCTTATTTTAAAAGCGCCAGCGAGAGAGAGAGAGAGAGAGAGAGAGAGAGAGAGGCGGCCGAGTGCGCGACGCAGCCTTTGAGCGGCCTTGGCAATGGAGTGCGTTCGCCAAGGAGCACTTTCCGGGACCGTGAGCAGCGTGCAGCGCGTCGGGGAAATACACCGGCCTTGGGGATATCGACGAGCGTAAATTAAGAAAGTTTTCCCCTAAGCACGGCTCAACACGGAACTTCCCGTGCGTGCCGGAGATTGTCGCGATGAAACGAGTCGAGTGCGTATAATCCGTCGGCTCGGAAGAACGATAAAGAATCGCCGAGCGATTCCTGCTCTGGCGCTCGGGTTTCGTGGGTCCGTCGGGCTCGACGGGCTTATCAGTGAGCGCTTGATCAGCACCGCGCGATCTTCCGTCGGACAGCGGCATGTCGGTCGCTTCCCTCGGTAATTAGTTTCCCCGGCGCGCGGCGATCGCCAGCGCGCAGCTCGTCAGAGGCAATAAACTGCAGCGGCGCGTATTTTTACACCGTGCGGAGGATAGAACAATAAGAATGCGCGCGCGCGCGGTCGATAGGCGAGCAGGTGAGCGTAGTTACGCTGGAAGAGGCGTGTAATCCTGAGTGAAACGCACGGAGAGAATATAGGTGCGAGGACGCGAGCACGCCGCCGCGCGACTCGCGAGGTGTGTTGGGCCGTGTAAACTCGGCTTTTCGGCGAGAAGACCGTCATTCGCCACGCGTGACGTTTAATCCTTTTTGAAATATCATCCAAGCATCTTGCCGGGGGGAGCATCTTCTCGCCACGGCCGAGTGCACTTAGCGCGCTGCCAGGCAGCGCTGTATTATTTCGCCGCCTCCATTTTTGCAGCTTAATTCACGAAAACCGTCCGTGGCCCTCTCGACGTCCGCGCGGTTTGGACTTCCATTACGCGCGCGCGCGCGCGCGCGCGCCCACGGCTCTTGTTCCCGCCAATTGTTCTCCAGCAAATTAACTTACATACGGGCGGGGCCGTTGATCCCGCGCGACGATAATTGCGCTCGCGTGCGCGCTTTTGACCGTCCTTGACAGTGAAACGCAGATGCGGCGTGAGATACTTTCCGAAACTATGAGCATCGCTTGAGCATCAAAGCGGCCGGGGCTACAACGACCTTCGGTCTATCGATTCGTACACGCAAACGGCGCGGATTTATTTCACCGCTCGCGCTCTCCGCTCTGGCGTACTGTGTCGTCTCGCATATCCCGCCCGGCTGTATCCGGTCGTTGCGCTTTTACGAGCGTGTATACGCCGTTTATAGGAACTAATTGGCCGCGGGCCCCCCCCCCCCCCCCGGCTAAGTCCGCGCGCGGCTAAGGAAATTCGAACGCGGCCAAAAGTCGCGTCGGGGCGTCGCCGATTTATCGGCGACGCGCGCGCAAACACAGGCACGCTTGGCACGCCGAAGTTTTTATCGCCGTGGAACGGCCGAATATCATACGGGTGCAAGCATGAAACTTTGACAACACGGTTATGGCCTGCCTCCACTCTTCCAGGCGTGTGCGTCTTGAAATATGGAAGGCGCTTCCGCCACTGCCGCGCGGCCAGGCTGTCTTCGGGCGTCCTTGGCAATGAGGAGGCCATGAAATATTTTACGGAACTGCGCGCGACTCGTATCAATATTCCAACGACGCCGGGGCATCGGGATATTACGTTGCGTCGCTTGCTCATTAATTAGTTATCAATAATGCCAGCTCCGCGCGCTCGCACAATCGCCGCACTCCGGGACGGTCTCCACGTGGGACTTGTTCGCTTCCGCGCGCTCGCGAACGCGAGCCTCGAGGGTCTCTCGAATTGGCTCTCTCTCTCTCTCTCTCTCTCTCTCTCTCTCTCTCTCTCTCTCTCTCTCTCTCTCTCTCTCTCTCTCTTTCTCTCGATGCTGCAGAAATTTCATCCCCACCGTTGCCATTTTTTTTCTCTCTTCACCTCGCCCGCACCGTCGCCGATAGCGCCACGTCCGCAGCAAATCGAGAGGTCGAATGTCGTTTCAGAAGATCTCCGGCGCTGAAATCCCTCCTCACGATGGCAGGAGCGAACCGAGAGTTTCGGCAAGGCCCTGAAGGTTTCGTGCTCGCAAATCATCGCGGTGGACGAAGCTGGTCTTCGTGCGATTAGGGGCTGTGCCAGGGAAGCGCGGGCCGGGGGTGGTTCCTTCCATCGCGAGGATCGAGATGAGCGATCTACAGGCCACCCTCGAGTTCTCTCTCGAGCTCTGCAAGTTCTACAATGTTGACCTCTTCCAACGCGGGTGAGATTCACGTCCGAGTGAGCTCTGAGCTCCTTCTAGCAACCCTCTCTGAAGCACCCGCGAGAAGCAGCGCGGTCGGGTTGTCTAGGACGAGCCTCGAGCCTCGAGCCTGTGTGTGAAATCGAAATCTGTATACGTGTGTGTGTGTGTGTGTGTGTTGCAGGTACTACCAGATCCGAACTGCTCTCAGAGTGTCGCCGAAGCTGCCGGTCAAGGTGGAGGTTAATCAGCCACGAAATCGTAAGCAGGCAGGCTCGCAGGCGAGGCGAAACGAAGCGAAAGCTCCCACCCGACTGGATCGCATTCCGCTCGGTCACGTGACTGCCGCCGGCGATAACTTGGCAAAAAACGAATCCGTCCAGCGTTGCAGCGTTGCAGCGAACTTCCGTAGTAGCGTCGCGTCGAATCGATCTCGAGGAGCCAGAACAGTCTTGTCTTCCACGACGTCTCTCTGAAACATCTCGTGTTCTCCTCGGTACTCGCTCGGCGGCGAGGATCGCGTGCGCGCCACCGCCGCGATCTCTCGCCGTCGAGAGCTGCCGCGTCACGCGACCGGAGAGTGCTCGCCAGATTCGTTCGCCGACCCGGCCGCGGTCCGGGTCCGTTCGCCTTGCGAGATCGATCTAGCCCGCTCCGTGTTCTCGGGGATGAGACACGAGAAATTCGGCGGCGGGCACGTTCTCTCTGTGTTGCAGACTCCCTGGAGGCGCCGGGCACGAGCAAGCGCTTTCAGATACTCTACAGGAACGAGGAGGTGACACTCGGTACCTCCGTGCTGTTCCGGGCGCACGTGCTCGTGCACAGTCACAAGATCGAGGAGGCCCTGTCGCGCACCCACTTCAATCTGGGAGTCGAGCTATGGTTCAGCGAGCCGACACAGCCGGGCAACATGGCCTGCGTGTCCTCGAGGTGAGCGTCTTGCCATCTTACATGGGCGTCGGCGCATTACTATTCTAGTGGCGGCAAAGACACAGGGTGTGCTTGCAGCCGCGGGAAAGCAGCCGCGACACTCCGAGCCGCCGAGCGCGTTAATCTTTTTACCCCTCGCTCCCCCTCTCCTCTGTCGCGTCGTCCTTTCAGCAAGATGCGGGAGAGAGAAGCCTTTTAATTATTATATTTAATTACTCGGGCATTTTTGCATTTATTAGGGAAGTAGGGCGACGCTGGATTTCGGATTAAAGGGATTAATCGTAGATTCGGCTGTGCTACTCTTTTATTTATCACGGTCATTTTGCATTCTCCTTCGGCACGATGATCTCGCGAGTAACCGGCGCACACGATGCTAAAGACGTGTGTAATTTCAGTGGGGGGGGACAGAGACGGAAACGTCTGGTTTCTCGAGGACGAGGAGGTTTAATATAAAGATGATGCCCGCCTGCGTGTGTGTAACTTCATTTAGAAACGGACACTCTTGAAACTTAAATTGCTAGTCTTAAAATATTCAACGGATGATGCCGCGTCAGCGTCAGAAAGCCCAGGGGGTAGCACGTACTTTCCCTCGTTTCGCACTTCCGTCTCTCTCTCTCTCTCTCTCTCTCTCTCTCTCTCTCTCTCTCTCTCTCTCTCTCTCTCTCTCTCTCTCTCTCTCTCTCTTTCTCTCTTTCTCTCTCGCTCTCTCGTGTCCTCTAATAACGACGCGACACGAGCAACCCTAATGCACCGGATGTGCAGATTGCGCCTGCGAAGCTCGCTCGCGACGTTCGCAATTATAGCGCGCTTCCTTTTGAGCGTGGCACACGTCCCTAAGTGGCTTTCCCGTCGAGTTGCCGAGACTGATTGCCGACGGAAAGGCACCGGGTAAAAAGGAACTTACATATACACAGGAGCCTCGAACGATCGGCTTTACGTAACGTGACGTAACGTAATTTCTAACGTATATGTTTCTCGCCGAGACGTGGCTCTATCTCTCTCTCTCTCTCTCTCTCTCTCTCTCTCTCTCAAACGTTCTTTGGTCTATTACCTATTAGACACCTGTCCACAAATACATCCTGAGATTGCGGCGGGGTGACCGATCGTGCGCTTCCGACGGAGTCGCCGTCCTCGTGCGCGTGATCGATCGGAACATTTGACGGACGTACCTTTTTGCAGGGCGCTGCAGCTGAATTTCACACCCACTAAGGGCCTTCACTACCATCTGCCGGTGCTCTTCGATTACTTTCACCTCGCCGCGGTGTCCATCACGATCCACGCCTGCCTCGTGACACTCCATCAGCCCTACATCAAGTCAGTATCGCTCGATCGCGCTCGCGTTTCGTAACTCTCTGCGCGATGTAATCGACGTTGTCCCTCACGTTGAACCCTTCTCTCTGTTTTATGGCCGCTTGCACCACCCTCCTCCCGGCGGAACGCAGGAAGAGCATACTGCACTACGTGCAAAGCTGGTGAGTTCCTCAACATTTTAAAGTTCGGAATACTTTCCCGTCGGTCCTGCGATTTATGTTGAGACCTTCGTCTCAACTTTCGAATCTCTCGAGCGAATCTCAAGCTGATCTCGGGCTTTGTAATCGACACGTTAGTCAATGGAGAAATAATGTGTTAACAAGGAGTGCAAATCGAAAATATAAATATATTGCGATGTATTTTGCACGAAGTAGAATCCAGATCGCAGGGAATAAATCGTCAAGTATTTTCTTGACAGACAGACAGACAGTTACCGATCGAATTTTGTTAAGCAAACGTAATTTAACGGCTTCTTCGTCCAAGTGAAAGAAAAATATTCCATCGCGCGAGCACGTCCGTCATGAAAAAAGTGGCCATCGCGCCGAATTAATCCGAATCTCATCATGATTTTAGCGCACCGCGAGGCGGCAAGCCCTGGCTGCAGTTTAAACAATCCCCGGCGAACGGTGACAACAGCTCGTCCACTTTCGGGAATATTGTGAGTTTGCACGAAACGAGTCTCGCGCGACGTGCTCGTGGTCGTCTAATGCAACCCAGGTCCGCGGCTCGTTTCAGGAGACCACTACGAGATGCGTCGGATCGACGACGAGGATGCAACACGCGAGGCTGGTGCAGCAGGAAGTCGCGAGATTGCTTCTGGCAACGAGGGAATCTCTGCTCAACGACCTGTCCGACTTGGCGCGACTGCTCCCTTCTTGGCAACAAAGGGCGCTTGAGCTCGCACAGAACACGCACAAAGAGATCACGAAGGTGCGCGTTCTCTCTCTCTCTCTTTTTTTTCTCTCCTCTCTCTCTCTCTCTCTCTCTCTCTCTCTCTCTCTCTCTCTCTCTCTCTCTCTCTCTCTCTCTCTCTCTCTCTCTCTCTCTCTCCAGCCGTTGGCCCGCGCGCTCTCAATTCGCGAGTCGCTTTTCTAAGGCTCTTTGTCCGTTGCTTGCAGCTGATTGACACTGAGGAGGCCGACATAGCCCAACTCTGTGCACAAAATATTGTCCTCTGGCAGCACTTCCTGGAGGCATTCTCCGGCCGCGAAGCGGTTCATCAGCATCTCGCGCGAATTCATCATCAATTGAGAGTGAGTGGCCCGTAAGAGCGCGTGAAATGATCATTTCTTCCCTTGACTGACCGATCGTCCACGTGCAGGTGAAGCGTTTCGCAGAGGGTTTCTTCGTGCTGGAGAATCCCAGAACGTCGGCAGCGGGCTGCTACGACGCGAACTACCAGTCTTACCAGGCGGTGAGCGAGGCCGCCCGGCGGTCGCGTTACCTCGCGTCCTTGCCGCCCTTACCTGTCCATTGCCCGGAGCTGGACGGCGATCTTCACTCGTTGCCTTTGATCTTCGAGGATCAGTACGCCGACATGCAGCAGAGGCATAGAAACAGCGGTAGGCCCATAGCGATGCGACGCGTGCGGTATTTCCGTGAGAAAAAGAAAGAAAGAGAGAGAAATGCTTCTTCCGATCGTTCTCTATATCAGCGAATGTCTCTGTCTTTGAATGATGGTGTTCCCCAGTTCCCAACATGGACGACTGCAGCTGCGGAATAGCGGCGATACTAGAGTCGCGCTCGATGGGCATCTGGTCGCCCAGGAGCGAAGGCGCGGCGCAGGACATCGGATCGATCCAAGCCCGGCTGCTGTTGACGCCCTCCACGCTGCCCGCGAGGCACAGCAAGTCCTTGGACCAGCTGGGGCCCGACCTGGTGCCTCTGCAGCCGAGAACGTCGCCGAAGACCCTACCGAGGTCCGTGTCGACCCAGCTGTTCCCGCGGCAGCGCGTTGGCGGTCGCAACGTCACCCCGCCGGCGACGGTGCCTTCCAGAGGGCGACCCAGGTCGACAGTGCCGTCCAGTACCACCCTCTTCCCGCCGTCGGGCCAGCAGCAGGCTTGCTCCGCGCCAAATCCATCCCTCGGTTCTACGCCGGTAATTCCCTTGCCTCGGGCCAAGTCCACGCAGATGCTGGTGCCGAACCGGCAACAGCATCAGCAGCAGTCCGACCATCAATCAACCTCCATCACTTCCCTGTTGGCCGCGATATTCCCCGAACTGCCGCCCGGCGAGCTTTTGCCCGGCTACCGACCGTCGTCCAAGTCCTGCGACCAGAACCTCACGGTGCCGACTTGCATGGGCGCTTTGGACCCTGACCAATTGCCCGATTGCTTGACGGAGAGGAAGTCGAATATCCTGGAAGGTATGACGAAATATCCCAGAGTCGTGAGTATGAGAGATCTAAATCTGCATGTTGAGAAAGAAATTGGCGAAATACTGCTTCAGCTAGCTATTGATCGCACCAGGGGTGTGAACCATGGGTCTGATTGTACTATAAGGGGCTCCGACTAAACGCAAGCGATAAATAGATATGTATGATAATTAATTCGGAGCAATCAGTTTGACGACGTGTGTGTTTTTGCGCTGTGTGTTTCGGCCAGACTACCACTCGCTCGACACCAGGAGGATACGAAACCTGCTGGAGCCGCGGAGCCATCGTCTGGGGACACGTCAGCCGCTGCCAACGACCACTAACGACCAAAGTAGCTTTTTATCCGCCAAGGCGAACATAAATGGCGACAGCTTCCTGCAGGATCCTCAGCCGTTGCACACCGCGACGCTAGACAGGGTCACTTACCGAGGCAACTCCCGGAGGCCGGGGCACCAAGCGGCCGGCAAATACAGCCAGACCAACGGCGTCGAGTGTCGCAGGTATCACACGCTCGGCAAGACGTCGATGTCGCAGGCGCAGAGGAATCGCGAGATATCGGAGTCCATGAACGGCAGCGCGCTGGCTAACAGCTACTCGGCCCTGGCGGAGCCGTTGAGCAAGAGGTCCAACTACTACGCGACGACGACCACCACGGACACGTTCTTCTATCGCACAAACGGCAGCACGAGCGGGCAACGGCGGACGCGCGACGAGCCGGACAAGCCGAAGAGGCCGAAGAGCACGGAACGGCTCGTGGACGACGTGGAGCGCAACGAGTGCTGCGACTTCCGACCGCGAGACCGGCCGCGAAGGAGAGCTGAGCGACTAGGCAAGTCCTCGCGCAACGGGGTGGCCCAGAACTGCGGCGGCGAGGAGCAGCCGCGACGCGGCCAGAGCGACAAGAAGAACACCTCAGAGACGCCTCAGGAGCCGGTCTACGAGGTGATAGCCTTGAAGCTGGAACCGAAGAGAGAACCGCGCGTGGAGCGGAGGAGAAACAAGCACAGCAGGAGGCCGCACTCCGCGCCCGTTCTCGATACGGACCACCCGCTGGAGGAGAGCAAGAAGTGCGGCCACAGAAATCGGAAACCAGCGCCACCGCCGCCGGCGTATCAAGATCTCGCCGATGCGCCGTTGCCCAAGTACCGTCATCCGCCTACGACGCCCACGACGAGCGTCCTCGAGGTGGAGAACAACAATAAAATTATCCTGAAGGTGAGGGGACAAGCTTGCGCCTCGATATTAAGAGCTCGTGAAGGTTCATCGGGTGGTCGATTTCTTTCCCTCGCGAATTCGACTCTCTCTTTCGCAGACGCGCGATCGGCTGAATGACGCTGAATTTGTTTCTCTCTTATTTATAGTTGTGGAGGAAAGAAATCGACAGTTACAAAGATCCAACAAACAAACTCTTGTAAGCTCCTAATACCTAGGACAAAAGAATGTACACTACAGGAGTATACATTAAATTTGTAATTCGTTCTTGACGCTACTGTCAGATGGAGCCCATCAAGTCGCCCATGGAGGTGCCGGCGACCAACGGCACCACGCCGTCGGATACGTCGAGCGCCGTGGTGCCGCCACCGTGCGTGAAGAGACTGCGATGCGCCAGCGTGCCGGTGGCGCAGAACAAGGTGATGGTGCCGCGCAGCGCGGTTTCCCTGCCGTGCATGCCGATACGCGACAGCAAGGACAGTCTGAGCAACAATCTGCCGGTGGTGATCCCGAATCCCCTCAGCCCACCGTCCACCAGGCCCAGCAGCCCCACGCCGAGCTCGAGCTCGAGCAACCTCACGTCCGAGTGCTCCGGCTGGGTCAGCAGCGGCGACACGTCCAGCTCGGAGCAACGTCGCAACGCCAAGCTGTCGAGCGAGCAGCTGCGGCAGAAGCTGTCAAAGATCGTGCCGCGCAAGGACCGCGCCGCGAAGGAGAACGTGGAGGAGCACTCGTACGAGGAGGTGCGCCTGCCGCCGCCGAAGATGTTCCAGGACGAGCCACCGCCGCCGGAGGAGTTCCGCGACCCGCCGGCGCCGATCGACAACCTACTCTACCACGTGTACGAGACGGTGAAGCAGACGAGGAGCCCGAAGCAGAACAAAACGGCGCCGTGCAGCCCGCAACGGAACCGGGAGCGCGACAGGGACGGCACCTACGGCGTCCGGGACATCTGCCTGGACTGCTATCAGGAGGGCAAAGAGCTGCTGCAGTCCACGCAGGACGACTTCATCAACTTCAAGAAGTGCAAGGAGGAGTTCAAGCGGCAGATGAGCTTCTCCGGCAGGATCTACAGGTACGCCGCGAGCTCTCTCGACATGCGTGCGTACGTTCGGCCCTTCCGGTTAGAACTGCTTCCTTAAGCCCAGCGTGCGCGTCGTTTGAATCTTGAGCGATCAGTTGTATGTGCTACCACGGAAGTGGATAAGAGCGCTCATTTTATTTCGGATTATTATTCCGGCTTGTTGGCAAGTCAATGTCCAAATTGAAAGTAACAACGAAACTGTGTCGTAAAAAGTGTCGCGTCATCTTCGTGATTCAACGTTACGTTGCGTGCATGCTGGAGTCTTCAGTCTGTCAAAGTTATAATTACGCTTGAATGACGTTTTTTCTTGTTTTTTTTTTTTTTTTTTTTTTTTTGTTAAACCGCATTGTTTTCCAACGCATCACTCGTCACACATGATGATGCGTGCTCGAAAAATATCATTTCCGCTAGGTGTGTGCTAGAGGCTAGAGGCCTTTTGCGTTTGCGCTCGCTTCCACGTTGTTGCGCATTTCCGTCTGTCTCTTTCCGTTTGTAGTTAAGTTCTCTCTCTCTCTCTCTCTGTCCACCTGATCCCTATCTAGAGAACGCAAGGAAGCACAGTTGCGTTTACATAAACGTGCCCATTCCTTCGGATACGGTGACCTTCTGAACTCGTCGTCGATTCATCCATTAAGATCCAATGTGCCTCTTAGTGACTATCCCAGCCTGGCCTCGACCCTGCCGTACTTCCACATCAGCGACGAGTGTCGGCTCTTCTCGCCGGAAGGTGCTCACCTTATTATATGCGTCCACGGTCTCGACGGTAACGCCGCCGATCTCCGTCTCGTCAAGACGTATCTGGAATTGGGTCTGCCCGGGGCGCATCTGGATTTCCTCATGTCCGAGAGAAATCAGGTAAACCTGATGCCGGTAAACAGCGAGAACAATCTCAGAAACCTCGAGAACCTCCGTGCTGATATCTAATTACTTTATCAATTAATTAATAAAAAGTAGTCGGGAAAACTCCGTTATAATAATTATTATTATTGTCGTCATTTTATTTTGTACGATTATTATTTACACGAGAGAAGAGACTAAATAAACGCACCGGCAAGATTGCTATCCCACACAAGGCTTAGCCTGACTATGAATGAATGAACGAACGAATGCAAAAATTCACATGTATCGCTTGTGTATGCAAGGGCGATACCTTCTCGGACTTCGACACGATGACCGACCGGTTGGTGGCTGAGATTCTCTATCATATCGAGTCGTCGGGGCTGAACCCGACGAAGGTGAGCTTCATCGGGCATTCCCTTGGGACCATAATCATCCGGAGCGCCCTGACGCGACCACAGCTGCGCCCGCTCCTCCCCCGTTTACACACCTTCCTCAGCTTGAGCGGGCCTCATCTAGGCACTCTCTACAACACGAGCGGTCTGGTGAACGCGGGTAAGCCTGACGAACGCTCTTCGTTCCTCTTTCTCTCGAGACCACACAGACCGAGACGATGACCGTTTCGTTCGAATCGCGCAGGCATGTGGTTCATGCAGAAGTGGAAGAAGTCCGGATCTCTGCTGCAACTGGCGATGAAGGACTCGCCGGACGTGAGGCGCTCCTTCATGTTTCGCTTGAGCCAGAAGAGCAATCTGCAGAAGTTCAAGCACGTCCTGCTGTGCGGGAGCGCCCAAGACCGATACGTGCCGCTGCATTCTGCCCGGATCGAGCTCTGCAAGGCAGCCGTACGAGATCCGACCGATCAAGGTGTGTACCGTTCTGCGCTGCTACCGTCAAGTATTACTCGAGTATTAGCCGACATTCGTTTGACGTTCGATCCCGCTCGCTTCCCCGCAGGTGCCGCGTACCGCGAGATGGTGCACAACATCCTGTACCCGGTGATGTCGGCGCCCTGCGTCAGTCTCGTCAGGTACGATGTGCATCACGCTCTACCGCCGACGGCGAACGCCCTGATAGGCCGAGCCGCGCACATCGCCGTCCTCGACTCCGAGCTTTTCATCGAGAAGTTTCTGCTGGTGGCGGGACTCAAGTACTTCAGATAAGGAAAGGACTGGTCTAGCGCACGAAAGAACAAAAAACGTAAAGGGGACTGATTAGACTAGTAAATTATAGACGTGACGAGGGGACTGGGAGAGAGGGGAGACGTGAGAGAGAGAGAGAGAGAGAGAGAGAGAGAGAGAGAGGGAGAGAGATGGAGAGAGAAACTCTGCCGGACGCGCGTCGACAAGCGCATTCATGATTAGCGTAATTTAGAAACGTCCCCGGCCGATCTGCTTTCGAAGAAACGAATCGGCCCGCGAGGACACCGGGGCAAGTCGACCTCCTTTTTTTACACGAGGAACGCGCAGCGCACGTCGCATTTGAGCGAATCGTCGTTCTGTTCGCACAGCCTCCGGCACTCCGAGCGTAATCGCTCGGCCGAAGAGTCGCGTTCGTCGAATTCGACATTCGCGGTCGAGAGTTCGTTCGGGTCTTCCAACGGGACGGATCCATATAGCTAGTCGTGGAATGGGCCTACTCTCCAGTGCTGATAGTAGCAGTAGTAGTCTTCTCCGACTTAGAGAGAGAGAAAGAGAGAGAGAGAGAGAGAGAGAGAGAGAGAGAGAGACAGAGATAGAAAGCGAAAACGAAAAAGGCGAAGGAGACGCAAAGGCGCACAGAGAAATATCCGAAGGTGCGGGGCAGTGCGGGGGTGAAATAACACACGAGCGATAACATTTGTACGATCTAATACGTCATCTCTGTGAGTGATGCCACGTACTGGAATCACGGGGAACCGGCGGCGACAGCTGACGAGCGTGGTTGACGTGTGGCCTAGTGAAGAGAGAGTAAACAAGTGAGAAGCGACTCGCGAGGTAGCGAGGTGCTCGTCGAGCGCGTCAGCTTCGTCAACGTCGCGAGGAACGGCCGATGAGTCGCAGTCGCGCGAGACAAAAGGGACTCGAAGCCGTCGGCGGGCGTACGGCGATCGCGAAAATTCACGGGCGTGTTTTATCTAAAGATAAGAGAGGGAGAGGAGAAGGAAATGAAGAGGCGGAGGAATTCCGGAGAAGACACACACGGGGGCTCTCTGTCGCTGCGGACACTCGTTCTCCGCGATGTACAGAGAAAATAATAGAAAAAAGTAAGGAGAATCAATAATAAAATAATATTAATAATAATAAAAGTAAAAAGACAATGCAACGACACATTGTCTAGACGCTAGGAAAGTTATGAAACGCATGTCAATTGTTATCCTCAGATAAGTGTGAGTGCTGAGTGCGGTGAGTGCGGCGAATGGATGAGAGTGCCGAGTTGTGAGAGCGAGAGCGAGCGAGAGAGAGAGAGAGAGCGAGAGCGAGCGAGAGAGAGAGAGAGCGAGAGCGAGCGAGAGAGAGAGAGAGAAAGAGACCTTAGGCGCGGGGGGATGAACGACCCGGCGAAAAGTTAATAGAGACACGGGGATGAGATTGGGAGGCAGCTGAAGACGAAAGTTCGTCGAGAAGAAGATGTGAGACGGACGTTAATCTTGCGCGTTACATCGACGTTAACGGGAGGATTCGGGAGGGACGCGATAATGCGTTTCACCGACGCCTCAGTCGTAACACACAGGTCTCTGCGCGGTCACACGGTCTCAGTGTGCGATGAAACGAGTACTCGCGCTCTGAGACGCGGCGGGGGAGTATTCCGGGGTGCGAAAACGGACGCGATGATGCGCGACGGGAGTGACTAAACACATTTCAGGTATATGAAATCCCTCCAATACTAGATCTCAATTGCTCAGAACAATCTATCGATGAAAAACAAACGAGAGAAAGAAGAGAGAGAGAGAACGAGAGAGCAAGAGAGAGAGAGAGAGAGAGAGAGAGAGAGAGAAATAAAGAAAAAATTATATTAATCGTAAATGAAGCGGGGGGGCAACGCGAAGCGTCGCGCCCGCGAGTGCTACACATGGCTGTTGTCGAGATCGTCGTCGAGGAACGTGGACGAACTCGACCTTTCTCGGTTACTTCGAGGTCTGTGAGATGTTCCGGGATCGCCGACGTTAATTTCAACGACCGGCTCTTCGGGCGATTCGCAGCTGATCCTTCCTCAATCAAAACGTAGAGACGTCGAGATAGAGACGTTCTTTTCTTTATTTACCACCGGTCGCAAATGCAAAAAGAAAAGAAGATTGCAACTCTCCGATCGAGTGACGAGACTCGAGCGTTCCTTTGATTTCGCGAGGTATGATCCACTCTTTTCGAATCTCGAGGTCTGACTATCGAGATGCTCGATGTGTGTTGAACACAATCGAGACGACGGCCACCGTCGTGAGGAGTGACCTTGAGATTCGCCAAACGTTCTGTCATCGCATGTATCTGATGCGCTCTGCGTACCAAACTACGGCGTATGATCGTAGCGATTCGCCGCGAGAATGACGCCTCGTACTTCGACGGCGAGAGACGGGAAAGAATTGGCATTTGGACAATCCCCAGGAAATTCGCTGACAGACGTTGAATTCATAACGAGCTGTATTCTCGTGTACATTTACAGTCAACGCGTGTCTTTCTTTCCAAGACACGCAAGCGAGTCGATGTCCGCAGGAATTTATATTATCCACCGTAGACACCGCAGTTGCGTAAATCGAGAAAGCGCAGTACGAGACGTCTGTGTCAGCAATTCTGTAGTGGAAAATCGCGAGAGTCGAGTCATCGCGAGCACGCACGTCTCTCAAACTGTGAATCTTCTCGAATTCTCCTGAACGTCTGAAATCTTCCGAGAGCACATCTTCGCTCTCGTCTCGATACGTCCGAAGGACAAGCTCGCGCTTCGCAACCTTACCTTCCGATACGCGCCCCTCGTCGAGGCGCGAACGCGCGTGTCCTCGCGCGCGCACACCGCCCTTCGCGATTTTCCAGCTGACGAACGCCGCGTTAAGGTAGGTCCAGACTTCCTCCCACGCATCGTTTCTCTTCGATCTATTGAAATGGTTGGGATCCGCTGGATTCGAAAGAGTACTTTTTTGTTTATAAAAGTCTATTAATTCTATCACTTTCTCTTGTGACCACTGCACAGCATCAACCATGACTGTCGGATACGAAGTGATACGACTGAATAAAACGAGAGATCCTATGTTGGCAGATCGATATAGGATCTGGGCGGGATAAGTCACGTCTACACTCATTGTATCCGTATCACGTATTATTTCTTTGATGTTCGCCGAAATACCGACCAAGTCGATCACAGTGCCTGCGTGTTACCTTGATACGCAGATACGATACGCAAAAACGATACAGTGTCCCGTTCACACTTGCCGATCATGATACGCAATTATGATACGATACGGGGATGCGACACACAAGTCTGGACCCACCTTTACAACTCTCCGTGGATGTGCAGACGAATTGTTCCAAGCGCGAACGCGCGCGCGCGCGCGCGTAGAAATTAATAACGGTTTTTACAGCGATAGCATTGTAACGTCGCGCGTCGTTGAGACGAGAGTTGAGACGGATCGTGCGAGTCATACGTCGGCTCCCGATGATGCGAGTAATATACGTCGTGCGTAAAAGTCACTATCATTCGATGTAAGCGTTGAATTTACGCGCGTAAGAACGCGCGAACGTCTACGTGTATCGTCATAAAACGACCACCTGTGAGTCCATCGTTAACGTGTATATTGCGATCGTATAATATACTATACATACATATATATATATATATATATATATATATGTGCATATATATCGCTGTGTGGACAACCGCGAGCTCTCAGTAATGACACGATGAAAAACTGCGCGAGTAAGTGCAACTTCGCGTCAGGCTGAAAAAGAGTACACGCGCGCAAGTAATCGATAGCGGTTTCTTCAAATTCTCCTGGATCTTGCCGTCAGCGCTGAGGGCCCAGCGACTCGCGGGCAAATTTTCCAAGTCTCACCGCACGGTACGTTTTCTAATCTTATAAATGTTTCACGATGTACTCGCCGGGAAGATGCAGCGGTAGCGGTCGGTTTATCGCCCACGCGAGCGACCGTGTTTTCGGCAGACACGGGCGGCTCTCCATCTCATTCGTCGCGGGGCTCGGATTCTTTTTTAGTTTGATGCGAGAAGTTAAACTTGCTGACGCAAAGGAACCCCGTCTCATAGTAACTACGTCGCGAGCATCGTTTTATCGAGCCCGCCGCCGGTAATTGTTTTCATTCTCCCGAATTCTCGGAGCATTCGATAAAGTCGTCTGCGAGAAATCGGACCCGAGGCAGACAAAGTCTGCGCACGAAGACATTTCTCGAACGTTTCATCTGTATCTGGACTGAGTTCGGGTGGACTTTACCTGATAAATGTGTCGGTCGAGACGAGAGCGATCGCGTCCAGCGCGCAATCGTCGCCTGAGCCAAACGACAAAATCAGCCGACTCGAAATCGGCCGACGGTGAAATTTCGTGAAACGTGAATCTCTCCTCCTCGGAAAGCTTCCTCGGGAAAACCTACGTATCTGACAATTTTTGCACAAACGCGTCTTGATTACCCTCATTCGCGGAGCGGCCGGCTAATTTTCGCCGCATAAAATCGTCTCGTCGCACGCAAGCCGCGGCAAGCGAATTAAATCGCCGTAAAACATCAATCACGATTTAAAGTTGGAATAAAGCTCGTCTCTACGGCCCCGTCGCTACGGCCTTCGCCGGAGATTTATGACGCTCGTATGCCGCTAATGAACTCGCACAAATGCATAGTGCGAGTGAAATATTTACGTTCCGACTATCTCGTCGCGATCAAATTTTCGCTCCGCGATGACACGTTTATCAGGTTTATCAGGTAGACAGCCACCGCGCTGTGTGTGCGCGCGCGCTTGTGTATGTGCGTGTGCGTGTGCGTGTGCGTGTGCTTGTACGTTTGTGCGTGAGCACGTGCGCACGCCCCTAAAAGAAGCTTTTCTCTCAACTGCGAATAAATCTCGCCGATGACGCTTCGCGCGCGTCATCGATCGGTCGCGGCCGGGCGAGCGGGCGGTCTCTTCTCTTTGTCCGCCGTCAGCAACTCGTCGCGAATCGTGCGTGAAAGGGAGATTACGGGAATCCACGGGAAGCGGAAAAACATAGGGGGACGTGAGCTCGGAGATTCGACAGATTCGGGAGCCTTTCTCGAGATTCGCTTCTTCGCGGAAGGACCACGGATCTAAAGTAACTTTCATTGCTCTCCTATTATTTGCTCAACTATATCGTCGTTTCTTCATTATAATTGTACGGTCGCGACGCGACGCGCGTACGTTCTAATCGCGAAGATTATTGACTTTGTACACACTCGTCTCTCGTCGTGTAAGTTTAAGTTTTTAACTTACCACCTAAGGCGCGCGATTTTCTAGGGGAATTTATCGGGGAACGCGATCGGGGACGCACGGTCGGATCGATCGTCGTCGATCGACGTGGCAGAGTCGCGTCGCGACACGGCCGATCGCGCGAGTGTTCCCCGCGAGTTCTGTTTCTCGTTTTAGAGGAATTTTCTTCGGAACCGGACTACAACTTCCAGGACGTGGAGTCGTTGTTGCACCTTTGACGGACGTGTTTTTGCGTAATTTACGATTCACTCGTGTATCCATTCCTTGTTCTCCATCCTGTGGCGTCATCCCGGCTGGACGGCCGAGTATTCTACCGAAGATAGCGAGTTCTCCGTGACAAGTCGCAACGGCCTCGCGAGCCCGCTGAACGAAAAACTAATTGACGAGCGAAATTTTTTTCTAACATTGCGCGATCAGTCGTGCGCAATCGATCGTACCGGACTGGCGAGATTCTGTTCGGACCTTAAAACCCGCCCTAAACGAGATCTGTAATTCACCAAAGAAGTCTATTTGCGAGGAAACATTTGAATAATCAGAATCGCATCGTACATCGATAAATCGTCAGGTGTTTTCTATACAACGCGGCGCATAAAATTGCAAATAGGATTCTATCCTGAATTATAGATCGCCGAAAAAGAGAGAGAGAGAGAGAGAGAGAGAGAGAGAGAGAGAGAGAGAGAGAGAGAGAGAGAGAGGTCGGATCGGAGCTAAAACGCGAATGTCCATGAGCGAGAATTTAACGATTATTCGGGGGAACGCCAAGCGTCCTCGATAAATAATATTCCACCGATTTAAATGCAACTTTTACAAATTCGAAATATTAATATTTATCTAAAGAAGAAGTCGAAGAGTTTGCTTTTTCTCAACTTCATCCTATCTCTCTCGTGTCCTTTTCTTCTTCTCTATAATAATGATAAGAATAAGAATAATAATAATAACAATAACAATAATAATAAAACAGATGAAAGGGGTTATAACGTAGGATGACAGTCGCGATTTAGAGGACGACTTTTGAAAGTTCAACGCCGAGGGTCTGAGAGACTGACAGTCCGGCCACGACTCCCCTTTTTCCACTTTGACGTATCGAAAGTTTCATCGACACTCGGCCAAGGAGAATTCGCTATTGTATTTCGCTCGTGTCGCGTCTATTGAGCACACATCGTACAGCCGGGCACGATTAAATAACGACACCACATAATCGTCGATCAAACCACTTACGAGAGAATGAGAGGGAGAGAGAGAGAGAGAGAGAGAGAGAGAGAGAGAGAGAGAGAGAGAGAGAGAGAGAGAGAGAGAGAGAGAGAGAGAGAGAGAGAGAGAGAGAAAGAGTGAGAGAAAGAGAGAGAGAGAGAGAGAGAGAGAGAGAGAGAGAGCGAGAGCGAGAAAGAAAGAGAGAAAGAGAGACTGTACGTAACATAACTGAATGCAAACGGGATTTAACGGAAGACGCAGTCGTCAACAAGAGAAACACCAATGAAGAAGAAGTAAACGTGTACACTATACATAATATATAAGTACGTATAAAAGATGAATAAGAAATGAAGAATAAATCTACATATATACATATATGAGAGATAGATTAATAAAAAATCTCAAGCCACCGCATCATTGTTATTCACCAACACTGATGGGAGCGTTTTTCCCGATAAGCATAATCGATAAGCCGCGGTCGAGGGTCCGAATAATTTATGCCGCGCGAGATGTTCTTACAGCCAAATTCATACAATAAAGAGGCGAGATTTTGGGATGAAGAGACCAATTTAATAGGATTAAAGTGACAAGGTCTCTTGATACATGAATATTCTCAGTGGAAATCGCGCGGCATCGAGATTATGTATATGTATGTGTATGTGTGTGTATGTGCGTATGCGCGGGTATATTTGCGTATACATATCGGAGAAACGAAAAACTCGTCCATAAAAAATAACAACGTCGCCTCCTCGGCCGCGGATGTAAAATGTCGCGTACCGTACTATTTCTCGTCGTTGTGTGAAAAGTGTAAATAATTATTACGCGGCACATCAAAGTGGCCCACCGCTTTCGCCAAGTGTAAAATCGTCCCTACTCGTCCTTGCAAAAATTTCACGGCTCGAAAGTAGATTTATAAAAAGAAAAAAAAAAGACCAACGTGGAAAAGAAAATATCTCTTATAAAACAACGGATTAAAATTGCGCTTGCTTTCAATCGTCGTCTCTAGCGCGCGCGCGCGCGTGCGATGCTACGTACAAATCGGTGCTAATTAAAATTCCCGTGCCACGTTTAATCGCGAGAAAAGCGGAAATAACTTACGAAAACACTAACGCGCAACGCTAACCCGACTCTCTCAGGCTTCTCATTTTTTTTCCTCCCTTTAGCGAGCCGTTTCCTCGCCTGTTTTCTCGCCGACAAATGGTGTTTCGCTGTACGATTTAAGGAGCCTACTCAGACCGACTGTGTCGACAACGGTGTAACAATTAAACACGCTCGTGCTTTTTCCGTCCGTAAAGAAGTGAGAGGCCATTTCTTCTCTCGAGTGCTTTCCCACCGTCGATTTTCAGTATTTCCTCGCGGGCGATCGAAGAACGTCAGCCGACACAACATTGCGTTTTCTCAAACATTCGTGGATGTTACCAGAAAGAAAAAAAAAAAATACATCAATATTCCTCTGATCTCCGAAACGCGAGGCACGATGTAATTGCGATGTTGGGTATCGTAATTATTATCGTATAAAAATCACGATATTGATTTAATATTACTGAGACGGACTGTTCGCTCGATCAGACATGCAGAATTTTCTTCTCCAACGGCGTCCGCAAAAATCCGCAAAGCGACGCGATGTTGCGTCGACCGACGCTTCAATTTCCTCAACGACGTTTAATCGAGCTCCTGTGCAACGTACAGCAGCTCGTCCCGCATCTCCTCCTCGTAGAAATTTCCGATACCATCAGCCACACCGTCTATGGGACCCACCAGCTCGCTTACGTTCATCTGGCCACCCTCGTCCACGGCGATTATGACGTTAGTCTCGACGGAAACCTCGCCAGGTTGACCGGACTTTTCCTCACTCTTCGACGTCGCTTGCCCTGAAAGGTCACATCGGCATATTTAATCCGTCAAGACTGTTCTCGCGCGGAAAAGGTGAAGAGTCGCGTTGCGAGTATGCCTCGTCGAGAAAATCCCGAGTAAATTCCCGGTCCTTCGTGTCTTTTTCACGCGTTTCGCTGGAGTTTATCGAGACCAGAATTTCAGCTCCCATGTATATTTTAATGCAGACCGCACTTTCGCGAGAATTCACGCAGCGTCCGAGCATGCTTCGCGATCGAGCCAGATATTCCTCTTCGCCGAGAGGAAAAGTCGCTTATTGCACCACCGCGGTTACGCGTCTCGTAAATATGTGTTGAAGGCGCCGATATAGAAGCGCGATCGAAGGTTTAATCATCTTCTTTGAGATCCGCGACTACTGCCGCCGTGTCGTATATTACACCGACCTTGGCCAAGATCCCGAGCTTTGTCCAGATAGGAATACTCGCGCGCGTTCTCTAAACCGGCTATCACGCAGGCACTGAGAGCGCTGCGACTGAGATTCATGGGGGATGCGTCGTACCATTCATTGTAGTCCGCGTCGTAACACTCGACGTACGCGACCGTGCTCGATCCTGAAACGTACATTTGCACGTACACAACACACGTCCATAAATCTAATCTCGGCAATCCGAGTGTTTCCTAATGCGTGGGGAATCTTGTCCCGAATCACATCGCGAAGGGCGAATCGTCCCGGGCGAAATTTATGCATACTGGAAAACACACTGGAGATTTACTGGGGAGGAAGCGAAAATATCCAGTAGTACCTAGTGGCACTCGATTACGAAACCCGGACGAAGTGTCGCGCGACGTGAGAATGATTTTTCAGGAAAATACCGTTGTAACCGCCAATGACGAAAATCATATCGTCGAGGATCGCCGTGGCGAAATTGCTGCGCGGGCTAAACATCTCCGACACCTCGTGCCATTGGTCAGAATGGTTTGGAGTGTAGCGCTCCCCTGCAAAATAAATACATACGTATTTTTCGAACAGTGCCCTTCAGCGCGAAACGTCCGGCATTTCAAACATTCGCGTGGGAAATATTTACCAGGGCGAAGGGAGGGGGTAGTTACAGCGGTACAGAGAGAAAGTACGTGCTGTTGTGTCGCAACTCGTGAACGATATTGCGTAACTGACGTAATTAGAACAGAACCGAGCCACTTCTATATCGGTTGGATAAACATTTCGCTATCAAACTAAATTCTGACAAATGCGCCTCGCGGAACTGCCTTAAACACGACTAATTAATTACCAACGTAAATGTGATGTCATAAGACGACCATGTAAATTTGTTCCTAATCATTGGAGGTGTGCGTGTTTACGCCTCAAATTATATAATTTACGTGAGTTAATAAACATTAACATAAATCATGATTTTCACGATAATCTCTCGAGATGCATATATATATATATATATTATATATATATCTTTGACTTTGATCGATGGTTTAATGTGTAATCAGCACGGTCGACAATTCAAGCTCGAAGCACGGCCGAAAGCCGCTGTTGAAGATTTTTCACCTCGGAATTTTCACCGAAAATCACTGCCGGATTTCCAGTACTAATTTCAAGGTCGTAACGATTCCAACTAACCGGAACTCAGTCTCACGACACCGCTGAACCCTCCGAGAGCGTAGAGACTGTCGCGAAACGCGACGAGACAGACGCCGGATCGCGGGCTGATCATCGCGTGGATGTTGCTCCATTGATTGGTCTCCACGTCGAAGACCTCGGCCGAGTTGAGGACCTCTTGGCCGTTGAAGCCGCCGACGATGTAGATCTTGTCGTGGAGCGCCGCCGCGCTGGCGTCCGATCGTTGCCGGTGCATGGACGGGATCATTTCCCATTGGTTCTTCCGCGGCTCATATCGCTCGCCGGAACTCATCCTCGTGCGACCGTTGAATCCGCCGAGCGCGTAAATCTTGCCGCCTTCAGCGATCGCCCGGGGGACGCGCGATAAATAAACAATATCGCGACGGGTGGACGAGGCATATAATCCTGGTTAGACGCTCGGCGAAAATACGCACCGACGCGAGTTTCCCGGGACAGGAATAGAGAGGGTGAGCGCGAGGAGAGTGAAATATCCTTCCCCGACCCCTTAGAATAAGTCTCGCTAGCTTTTTTCACAGGGAGAGAGAGAGAGAGAGAGAGAGAGAGAGACAGAGACAGAGAGAGGGAAAATGTTTTCGTTCTTTCTTTAAAGAGCAATTTGTGGAAGGAGAAGTTTCACGCGTTGAACGTCAATTAGATTAGAAGGTCTTTTAATCCCGATGGAAGATGACAATCAGCTACGATTGACGGATAAAATACTCTCTCGTCCTTGCTCGACAGACATTTCGAACTCACCGTGCGTGCAAACGCTGACGTAACACCTAACATGATACATGCAGGCTCGTTCGCGCCATTCTTTTGTTACCGGGTCGAAACATCGGACCGTGTTGAAGTGCTCGTTACCGTCGTATCCACCGATCATGTAGATGAGATTGTTCAGGGTGCATAATCCGTGATAAGCCCTCGGCGTTACGTCCGTGCTCACTGATAGAAACCACCTGTCAGCTCTAGAGTTCACGTTTCGATACGTTACACGATTCCGGAGGCACCAATAACTTTCTATCCTACAACATCCGAAGCTCGAGCAAGGTCGGAGTATCTCGGCCGCGACTTGAAAATCGCTCCGACGTACACGCGACTTCGCACATGATCACGTTTCTTCTTCAACCTCTCCAACCATTTCCGACCTTGCTTTAGTGACAGATCTATACAACTGATTTTTCTCAGAAATACGCTCCTACCTCTTCGGGACATTGCAACATTTCGCTAGAAATATTCTTAATCAGCGATAATTATCGACATCTCAGGTTCGTGCGAAATTGAGTGAACGGCGAAATTAATCAATATCACACACAGATATCTCTTTTATAACACGAAAACTCTACAAACTCTCGTCGCAAAATCTGTCGCTCCGTCTCACCATATATCAAGTAACTACGGATCTGTTTTTTTTCTCTTTTTTCTTCCTTGGCAAGGTTAAGCCTAAGTTGTCTTCATCTCACTCGCTCCATCTCTCCGTGCACGCGCGTGGTAATATTTTCAGACGATCTTAAATTTCAATTTCTATGGAAATCTCCGTTACGCGATATGACTTTGCCGTTAGGCGCACCTCGTGTCGTAAGTCTCCACAAAATTGGTCGGCAAACCGGCGCTCCATCCGCCGATCGCGAAGAGAATTTCGTGCGGTACACGCGGCCTCGCCAGGGGATTCCTCAGATCGATCTCCCCGCCGTTCTGCCTCGAGTCCTGCTCGGTTAAATAAGCATTCACCGGCAGCAGCGTCTTCTGGCAGGCCTTGAAAACATTGTCCGAACGTGCAGGTTCGACGCGATTAAAACTCGCCCATATATCTCGACGCGAACGAAGGCGTTCGCGATGCTCAGCGACGCGACGCGCGAGCTCTTATCGTTAACACCCGTATTTATAACTCACGCGTACGAAAGCGCACAAGCGTGTGCACGCGTGTGCGCTTAACCGCGCGCTCAGCTTCATTATTATGCAAGCCGGAGCGAAGCCGCGGCAAAACGCGACGGTCAACAGTGTCGAAGGTGCGTGCTCACATCATTCCCCTCGACGAGCTTCCAGCTGACGACGTTATTAACGAAGTACTTATGAGTCATGAGGCCGTAACGTATGCATTTCAGCAACCTAGGCAAGTAGACTCGTCTCTCGTCGACCCTGCTCTCGACCCATGTCTTGACGGCGTCAAACACGATCTCCTCGTTTTTAACGTTGAGCTCGTCGTCGCTCAATATCGCCTCCAGCTCGTCGCAAAGAAGATCCTTCAGTTCCCCGCTCTCCTGCAGTATCTGCTTGAAGTGGTGACGTATGTACTTCCGGCCTTGTTTCTCGAGATCGCGGCAGAAGTAGTGGCACGCGAATTTAAAGATACCTGCGGTCACGTGAACGCGAGCGACGTGGCGCCAATTATATTCAAGAGAAAGCCGCGCCACGAGCGGCTCGACCTTCGAGAGGTCGACATTAAAGAGATGATGATTGTGATGGTGCTTTGAAATTTGAGAAATTTTACCTCCGAACTGTCGTCGTTACGTCCGACTAGAGGTTATGGTAAGTTTCAAGGATTCGTTTCAGCACAGCACTTGAGAGACAGCACCGTCAGGTGCGATTTGCGTCGTGGGGTGTAATTCTTAGGAACGACTCACCTAAGCAATTGTCCGGCCGCAGCTCTTGCAGCAGAAACTGACAGCAGAGCTGCACGATGCCGAGCACCTCGAACTGATCGGCGAGCGGTAACAATTGCTCGACGTTGTCGGCGTTGACGTTGCAGGTGCCCGTGTAGGCGTAGTCGAGAATCAGACTGAAGATCTCCCCGGGGACGGAGTTGATGGTGATTTCCGTCGTCTCGGTTTTGCCGCCTCTCAGACTGTTGGTGAAGAGCGCCTTGAAGTACGGGCTCACCGCGGATAGTATGGCGCGATGTACCGGGAAAACTCGATCCCCTGCGCATCTTATAGCACCGTCGCACAGCTGCTGATTAGCCCTGAAACCGATTAGACCCTTGACAATTCGAGAAAACCGTCGTTCGCGCTCGTTCGCGACGAACGCGTCAGCGCGACATTTCGCGAGCGTGTATTAAAACCCGCGTGAACTGCAAATCAAGCGAGATACAGCCCGCAACGCCGACGAATCAGTTCAACAGGAAAGACGAGAGACGAGAGAGAGAGAGAGAGAGAGACACACAATTTTTCATCGGACCGGGGTGATTAGAGTCGCCCGGCTTTCGTAGCTTACACGAGGGAAATACCTCGCGATATCAATTTATTCGGATGAATCGATCGCGCATTCTTCCTCCCCTCGTCCTTTTATGTGTTAACGCACAAAGTCACAAAGAGAAAGCACACGAGAGCAATCTCGAGTTCCCACGAGCGCGACAACACTTCCGACGTCTCAAAAGTCCGCTCAATTTTAAGCGAAAACTGCACATCGTCAGTCGACAGCCACGAGAGAGAAAGAGAAAAGGGAGAGAGAGGGGGAGAGAGAGAGAGAGAGAGAGAGAGAGAACGCTAACGATGCTCGTCGTCGTGCGGGCGAGATCTTAATTACGCGAGAGCGCGCGATTACGGACCTGAGCTCGGACCAGACCACAGGGAACTCCACGTGGGCGTAATTAGACGGCAGACACATGCATTTCCTGATTCTCGCCGACTGCTTCCGCCTTGGCTGCCTGTGGAGTCTGCTGACGCCGGAAGTGGCGGCGCGTGACGCTCGGCTACGGCACGACTTCCTGAAGTTCATCCTGCCTCCGACGGCCACCTGACCGCGCGGTGGCGACTGGGGCCACGTGCGCCCCGTGCACGGTCGCCGCGAGTGATCGCACGTGCACGTGCCCCCGAGCTTACCACCGCCTCTTCTGCTGCGCCGCTTCTGCTTCAACAGCCCTCAGCAGCTCTTTCTCTCTTGTATTCGTCCTCCTGGCAGAGACGCGGAGACGCGCGTGCATGACAGACGAGGGCTGCAAAACCGGCCGACTTCGATCCGCTCGAGATAATCGCGTCGAGTGTCCGCGCTCAATCGGTGCTTATATCCGTGACAATTGGAAAATTACAGACGCGGTCTGGAGATGGCACTGAAAAAATGGCAGGGAGACGCCTGAGGGAAGAATTTCACGCTCGGCTGGTCCGCTGGACTGTACGCAGGAGCAAGCTCCTGATTGTCTCGAATATTGCGCAATTATGGTTTCTGCGCAAAGACGTAGTATAACTATTTTAACGGCGACGGCAGTTACATCGAGAAGACGTATAAATGATCGTTCACGAAGCGGGTTCGCCTGGCTGCAACCTCGAAGATATCTCGTTGCTTTTAATATTTCCTCGAGCGGCGCGCGCGTTATTTACGTAATATTAACGGCATTCAAAAGTTTAAGCGGCCGCTATTTTGCGCGAGAACTCGCGCCAATCTCCCGCTTCCGCGGGTATCTCGCCGGAAACTGTTTTATCAGAATTTTCTTGCGGAGCGCAGAACACTTTACCACGTCTCGCTGCCCTCGATAACATCTTCCCCCGCATGTAAAATACTTCTAACCCATTTGCGATCTCGTAACGGCAAATGAAAAGTCAAATTATCCGAAAATAAATCCCTCAATCCTTGTAATATCATACACGAGCTTTCCCTTGCAAGAAGCGAGGGACATTTTCTGTCTGCTGTCCTGTGAAAAGACTTGACAGAGAGAATTACGAGTGTCGCGATTGAGAGAGAGAGAGAGAGAGAGAGAGAGAGTGAGAGGGGGGGGAGGAGAGAAGAAGAGAATAGAAAGTTTCGAGTAGATTTTCAACGCCACTTCGGCGAATAGACGTTTCCTTGAGCGCGCTGCCCATTGGACTGATAATATGCCCGTTCGCGAGATAGAGGCACAAAGCAAAAACGCACAAACATGGTTACAGAGCAAGCTAGCGGAAGATTCGCCGGGCCAGGCCGGATATCTGTGTAATGTATCGATTACGGGAAATGAGATTCTGTTCCTTTCTCGCTAGATGGACGCAGCAGCCCCGTTTCTCTGACGTGCGAGTGAGCGAGGAGCTTTTCCGAGGGAGAGAGCAGCTCGCAAACTCGTCTCGTTTCCGTCACGGGCTTTCCTTTAACCTCCTCCTCTTTAAAGGGCGCGTTACCCCATCGTCGCAGCTTTCCCGCGATGCTTGTTAACCGCTTCGATGCAAACGGTCCTTTGATCGTTATATGCGTCTATTCGTTCATTACGCATCCTCTTATCGAGCCAGCGATCAATGAATTTCACGAGGCGACTCGGTTTGATTCATGCACGCACGCTCGTAAAAATAACAGTCTTCTCCCAGAGAGCTTTTCGCAAGCTCATAACGGCGGGGCTCTTCGCATAGCGAACAACTCGGGGTATCGCCCGATACTTCCGAGAATACTCCCCCGAGAAACCCTTTTCACTCGAATCGGTAATGTAATGACGCGGGGAACCGTTAAGCAACTTTTTCATCCGTCGTATTGCCACAGGACGACGGGAGTCCCGCCCTCGCCCGCAGTTTGCAGCCAACAGCGAGCGCTATACAGGATTCGGTGAAAAAGTCGGTGAAGAAAGTCCGCGCGACCGACGATAAGATGACATTATCGCGATTCGCGCGTTGGACATGGCGGGGGGAATCAACTCCCGTCAAACGCCGGCTAAACGCACAAATAAATTCGCGCGAGAATTAACTCGCTGTTTAATCGGTTTATCAGCAACGCGCGCGCGCGTGACGGCGCGGTAATCCGCGCGATCGTCGAACGCGTGAGATTCGGTGGTCACAAAGCGATGATCGAGCGGAGAGCTCCTAACAAACGTCGGCCTTAATTTTACAACTATGAGATACGCATGCAAATCCGCGCACGAACGCGCTCGCGCGGATTCGCGCGTAACGCATACGCCGGCATAATCTGACGCGCTCATATGCATGTTCACGACCGAGCGTGACGCGCTGTTGTCGGATATTACGCTCTCGCCCGTGATGATCGCAAATGCGGATAATGTATGCGTTCCAATTACTGGCTGGCGGAAGTATTAACCGCGAATCCCACGTGAGTAAGCCGTTAACGTGTTTTCCGTGAGGCGTAGAACTCGAACGAAATTAATCCGCTCGAGCGCCATAAAATCCCCCGCTGCGATGGAGTTATGTTTCGACCGCGAATGGACCCGGGGTGGGGGGGGGGTGCAAAAGCATGCGTTATTTCGCTCGTATCTCGAGGTATCGGTATCTTCGGAGATGTAAATCCACGCTGAAACGAAATGAGTAAGTCGAGGCAGGGATAATAATAAAGAAACAACGTCGAAGAGATCTCGTCGAAGAGCAACTCTCTCCTCGTAATATCGAGACGGCCGACGACGGCATCTCACGCGATGAGCCGATCCTGGTAACGTAATGACTACGCCCTTGGCCCGGTTTGTACGACCGAAATTCTTCAACGTCAGGGCCACGAACTTGGAGTATACGCGCGAAAAACTCCCGCTGGCGTGTACGACGGACGTCGGCTACCAATCGTCCGAAAACACATGTGGAAAACACATTCTCTAACGAGCAACGGGGCCATCGATATCCTCTGGAAACGGCCGAAACTTCAAATCGTGTTTACCCGCGAGAATAGAAATGAGCGACTGGAGCGCACAGCGTTAAGTTAACAAAAGAACGAAATCGCCCGTTTCGCACGTCAACGGGATGGAACGGCGGCTATTTGGATTATTTTTCCAGCGAATCGTAAAACATTTAGGAAGATCCGACGAATGTGTTAGCCTCGTTGCGTGTGCGACACCCTCCTTAAATATTGCACACTATTAAAAATGATACGCAATCCCTTTCAGAATTATTTATAAATAAAGGCAACTTCGTAAAGAAAGCAAGGTGAAATAAATCTCAGCAAGACAAGCGGTAAAGTCTTCACATCCGCGAAGCAATCGGGCGAACTAATTCTCTCCATTCCCGGACGATCGAATTACGACAACAGATAAGTTTCCATCCCACAAATCACCCCATATTGCAATTGCAATGCACAGCAACATTTGTTACTTTTACCGTCGAGAAGACGGTAAGAAAGTAGCTAAACGGTTCCGTCGCGAGCGAAGAAGCCTGCGTCGGCTGAGAAGCTCTTCAACTGCAATCTATCCCGATGTTTCGCCGCTGTTATCCTCCAAATTGCCAAGAAGATATTATCAAGAACGTACGCGGGATCGCGCGCCGAGATGGTCACATTTTCTTCTGCGTCTCTACGCTCATCCGGCCGCGAGTTACGGCTCTTCGTTTCGCTCGCGCTCGGTAAGCAAACCGGCCTTAGCCAATGCGCGAGCGGGGGGAACGACCGCGTGGCGACCGCCCCCTCCACCTGTCGCGGAAGTAAACATGTGCCGCATTCCGTCACGTACTCGGTTACGCAATTACTACGCGGCCCAGCCCCCACCCGCAAGGTCGTCTGGCCGCTGAATGCGTAGCCCATTCATCTGGCTCTCGTTCGCGTGCTACAGTACAGATGTCGCTCGCTCCGCTAGGCCGCTGATCGGCCGCGAGGCGATCGAGAATAGGATTCGATGCGTTCGTCGATATCTCCGTTTTTACCGGTCGAGCGGCTTGAGGGCGGGTGAGCCGAGTTGTCAACGCTTTGAATTTTGTACTGAGAGACGTCATGCTCAATTATTATAAAGAATTTAATTTTTATATTATTTATTTCTTAAGGCATGAGCATTTTTTCTCACGAGTTTGCTTTTCTCATCAGTTTGCGCATTACGGACATTTTCCTGCTCGCTTTTGTGAATCCTACTGACAAAGTAAATTTTTAATCTCGCAGCTGTAATTTTGAAGCTTTTTATATATTGAGGAAAAAGGTTGAAGCACACTCTCGACCATTTGCATCTCACAACAGAATTCGGAATGACGTTTTATCAGCCTGGAAACACCTGACGAGCCAGGATTACATTTATAAATGCGTATACTTTTATTTATCTATAGGTATGTATTTATAATGGATATATATTGACTTATACGCGTAGATATATATATACGAGTATGCGTAGATACATATATTGCTGCAGATATTTTATTTATACGTATATATATTTACGTATACGTGTATACAAAACGTTCAGTGTTCTGTGTCGCACGGTGCGTAAAATTAAAAATAAAATTTCGTCCCGGGCTTTGTTGAGCTTTACATGCGTTAAGCTTCCGCGACACGAATGTTCCGCATAGAAACAACGGCTATTTCCGATCAGCGAGCCTTGATGATTTATTCAAGAACCACATCCGGCATTCACAAATGCGATCTTCCACCCTCACGGTTCGTATTCCCTGGACACATTTTATTTTGTATGATCGTACGGAGGTCAATCCCACTGTCGGATTCAATTCCAATTCGCGATATGCTCCGGTAAACGAGGAATACCGATTGTAAGGATCGATGGACGGGCAAGGAAGAAATAAGAAGGAGAAAAATCCGTATTAAATCCGTCTTTGTATATACATACTTTCGGGCCTGAAAAATTTGTCACGTAAAACTAAGATGGATCGCTCGAAACCCTCGGAGATAAGTCACATTTTTATCCAGTCTGGTAAGCTTTAAAAACTCGCCGTTACTCTCACAGATTTGTATATGAGAGGACATTTCCTTTTTATTTACACTGAAACGTTTGCGCAACGTTTCGTTTAATCCGGCGATGATATTGACGCAATTACATATAACGACATGGTAATAGTTTGCAACTGTTACATCACAACGCACGGTCGCATCGAGTGGAAAATAATAAACTGAACAGTCTCTCGTGTATTTTAACAAAGGTAACGCTCCGCTGTATTTGACACTATGAAATGTGTCCTCTCTCTTGTGACAAAAGTACCATTACACAGATGACCACAATTTATGATGCATGTAATATCGGCTGAACCGTGAATTATCGACGACGAAATTCGATGTCGAACGATCGACAGAAACAAGGAGGAGACGAAAAGTTTAGAAAGAATATGACACTGTTATATGGAGACGGCGCACACATACAGCGAGAAATGTTTTAGTTCCTTAGAACGGATCGCGCGGTAGTTTCGAGACAGGCTTCTCGCGATTCACCTTCGTATATTTCATTTTGCCATATCGACGTTACGAGAAGATACACGGCGACAAATATTAATTTCAACTTTCGTCGGAGTGCAATAACAGCGCAAAAATACATTATAGATTAAATTTCCAAGAGGTGTCTGTGGAAATTCTTCATACAGAAGTTCGATTCGCGCGCGTCTTCGCAAATCCGGGATCTTTTCGGCGCGATTTACTCAAATGTTATCACTCGCGGCTTTAAAAAAAGAAAATCCTACCGCTCCAAATGTATTATACGCATCGCCGAAGCTAGCGCACAGTTTGTCTCGCACGGTCGATGGCACCCAATCAGATTGTCAGATTCAATTCCAATTCGTCAGATATCTGACAGTAAATGGAGGGACTTGCAATGAGGATGAGGAGAGGAGAGTAACAGAGGTCTATTAAATCGGTTGCCGTGCGTCCATGTTGACGAAAGAAACAATCGTCGTGCGCGTTATTTCAGCGGGCGAAGCGAGCTTCCAGTCAGTCTGAGCAATATTTAAATTTAATTAAAAATTGGAAACTTTATCTTTCAATCTCACTTTAGAGGATCTGCAATTCGCATGGCAAAATACAGAGCTCACCTTATTTGTGAAAAGGTACTCGGAAAAGCGAATTCGTACTTATAAATGGGTCGGAATTAGAAATTTATAGCGTGCAGCTTCCATCATACTGCAACATTTGTAGATGAAAATCCTCCGAATATTTCCTACATTACGCAAAATACATAAAATTACAAACGAAATTCTGTCCTGAATTCCGTCGCGCGTTATAGATGAGCTAGTGTCAGTCGATAACTTGTTTCGGTTAAAATTTAATAAAACGTCACAGAATATATTTTGAATGACATTCGAGCGATGCGTCCGTAGATTTTTTTTACGTTGTGGTAAAACGAACGCTTAAACACGGATATTCTGATGAAATAGGCTTTTTTCGGAAAATTTATCGAGCTTTAATTCGCACTTTAATTCGCGTAGGCTAACTAGTATGACGTGCCATGGCTTAGCCAAGATATTCCGCACTTTTTTGGCCTGAGGTTGTTCATAATTCTAGTGTACTGCGGCACACTCTAGCAAGCTCTATACTCTCTCTCTCTCTCTCTCTCTCTCTCTCTCTCTCTCTCTCTCTCTCTCTCTCTCTCTCTCTCTCTTCTTCGTTCATACTTCCTTCGACTTCGCCGTAATCTAGGTTATTCATGAAGAATAACCGTCCCGATTTTCTTCGAACACTTTTCACGCTTACGTTAACAGTTGGACTTCCCATCGTGTATTGATTTCATGGCTGATGGCCACCCAGCCTCGATTGGATTTGCAACTTTCGTTCCAATCAATGATACGTTCCTGTGAACAATTTATCGCTGATATACCTATATAAAACGAATGAAAACATTCCCCTCCTCGGTTCTCTCGTACACGGTAGATGTACATTAGATTCTCGTTATATCTTTCCAGGAAACTTTTATCTATAGCGTCCAAGTGAAATTTTTATGACAGCCAAACAACAGATGGAAAATTAAACAAACAATTCATGAAAAATTAATCTAGGTATATTTTAAAGCTTTTGTGTATCGTCATATTTACAAAATGGAATGTTTTATTTCTTTATTAGACCAAAAAATTAAACGAAATATATTTTCTTTATTAAAAATCAGATTTTGTTAAATGTTTGTTAAATTATTATCGTAAACCAGCTTTTATGAAATTCACATAAAATCATATGCATGCAGCAATTTTTATGAAGATTATTAATAAATAAGAGATGATAAAAAAATAATATGAGGGATAATAAAAAAATACGATAAATCCTTTATTATAATCTTTATTTCGTTAAAAGAGGAGTATTAAACATGAGATGGGATAAAAGTCCACGGAATCAAAGCACGACTTCTCCAGAAAGAGATAAAAATCGCAAGCGCGTCGGTGCAGCGCATGCTTGTATACCACTGGAACGTGCGCAAAAACCAAAATAAGAACGCGATGAAAGCATAATTCACAAAAAAAAAGTTGAATTTTACAGCACAGCGTAGGAGCGTACACGACTGATATCGTATTCCTGTTCGCGTACGCATTTTTGCGTCAAGTAAATCTCTCCGCGCCCCAAAATGCCGAAAACCTTATAAGGTCTCGTGGACCACAGCAGCTGCGAAAGGAGCAAAACATGTACTCCAGTATACACAAGAACCCGAACTCGGTGGACCAACCCAGAGGAGGAGACCTCGAAGAGGTGCGCACGCTGACCACACGGGACCGCCGATGCATGTCCCATTTCGCACGGGCGACAGCACCCAATCAAGCCGGTTTCAATTCCGATCCGCGGGTTGTCCTAGTGAACGAACGAACCAAGGGAGAAAGAGAGAGAGAGAGAGAGAGAGAGAGAGAGAGAGCGACAGAGAAACGATCATTCGGATGTAGGACGACAGAGCCGGGGAAAAGTTTGCGGCGATGGTGAGCCTCTCTCACCCTCTCTCCCTCTCCCTCCCGCTTCGTCCTCCCACCCTTCCTCGCTCCCTCTCGCTCTCTCCCTTCGCCTCTCTGGGCGCAAGGGTAGGTAGGGGTGATGTGGTCTACCCTCTGGTGCTGCTGGCGCGCGCGCTGGTGCTGCTTTCGACTTCCCCGGGACGGACTCGCGTTCGCCCGCCGCTCTTCGTCGTGATAACGCGGCGTCGCGTCCCGCGAGAGTAGGAGTGAGCTGGCCAGAGCTGGCTGGCTGCTCAGTCAGTTCGATACCGAGCGCCGAAGCGTTCGGCATCCGCTCCTGATATTGGCGCGTGTCACTTTCATTCTCGTCCACGTCCTGAACTCTTGCTCGTGCTCGTCGTCGTCGTCGTCGCGTGCCACTCCGGAGCGTCTCGTCTCTCCTCGTGGCGCGACAACGGAGCCGCGGGAGTGCTAGTGGGGGGGGGGGAGGGGAAGATGGAGCATGACCGCAACCCGTCGGGGGTGCTTGCGACACGCGGAAGAGCGCCACGGGACATGTGCGCTCCGTCGAGCTGAAGAAATCACGCTGAACGAAAGGTCCGTGGACTCGGCGACCGCGAGCGAAACTTCGTCTCAGCTCGACGAGCGGAGAAGACGAGCGTCGCTCTCTGTTGAAAACAGGGCACCCCGTTCCCCCGTCTTCCGTCTTCTCGCGGGACACGTCGAGTCGCGCGACACTGTTAGAACATGTGGCGCTCTCCAGAGGTCTCGCGCCGTCCTTGTTGAATGAGAGCCTCCTCTCATTCGCAGCGACCGAAGGGACCTGCGGGGGTCGGTGCGTCCCCCCTCAATGGATTCTCGTGCGGGAGTAGGAAGATGCAGCGAAGAGACGCGACTTAAATGCCGTCGTTAGCGATCGTCCCGTGAGTATATCAAGCGTAGTAGCATCGCGAAATGCCGAGAACCGCGCGTTCGTTCTTATTGCGCAGGGGGTGCCTCCTGCGTGCCGGAAGAGAGCTACCTGTTAAGGTGTCGCTCGCCACTGTACGCGCGTCGCCGAGCATTACAGAGCTTAACGAGAGACAGCTTTGGATGAAACTCTCTCGAGACATAGCATAAGCTGCGCCGTTGGCCCGCGAGTGTGCATGTATATGTGTGTGCGTAAATTTCTCTTTGACGGATACTTTCGTGGCCAACAACTCCGGGCGCCAGCAAGCCGGCCGCTGGAAGGAGGAGAATCGCCGACGTCGGGATCCCCCCTCTCTCGCTGTGTTAGATCCGAAGATCGTAATAATAATTAGCGGAAACGGGGATTTCCGGCGGAGAATCCAGCGGCGGCCTGAGAGGCGACCTCAACTTCTTCATCGTGGTTTCGCATTTGGAATTAATCGCTCGCATATTAATCGCGACTTCGAGGGGGCAAAAAGCGCGGTCCGCCGCGGCCGGGGGCGGAGGGGGGCTGGTCTCTCCCCGGAAAATTAACAATTTCGGGAGGACGACGCGCACGAAGGAATGCGCCGGTAGTAATATGCCGCGCACACATCGCAGGGTATGCGCGGTTTGGTACGCTGTGCGCGATAAACGCTTCATAGTCGGCGGGTATATCCTGCGTGCTCCGCGTGTCGACTTCCTGCGCGTCTCCTCCAGTATTAATTAAGCGGCTAAGCGATGCGATTTCGGCTGGCGAAAGTGCTCGCCGGCGTGACAGGGTGGAACGCCGTCCCATGACGCGCTGCCGCAGGAGATCGACGGGGAAATAGAATCGGCCGCGGGAAAAGGACACTCGAGAAAGGCGAAACGCGTCTCGTGCGGTATATCGCACATCCCCGTTGCCCCCGTTAAGTTTCGGGCTTGGATTCGCCGATACTTGCGCGTCAGCTTCGGTTGCCGTTAAAGTTCCCGCTGGAAGGAAGACCAGTCGATCCTTAATTAATCATACACGTTGATTGATGAGGCTTCGATTAATCAGCTTCTAAAAACACGCTCCCGCAGCGTCGAAGATTGAAAGCGCGTGCGCAAGCACTTTACATTGTATGTTAATTGATTGATTGATACGGTGATATTAATGAGACGTTGATCGAGCCACTTGCAGCTATTTTCCGAGAGGTGAATCCGGTCGCCTTTAAAAGTGCCAAACTTCCTTTGGATCGTACTTTGCGATTCTCCGGGGGAAAGCGGCACGTAATCCGGAAAATTCAGCACGTCTCTCTAATTGAAATTTGTCAGATTCCTTCTCTGTCTCGTTTTCCATACCGCCTTTCCCTTTTGAAGGCAAATAATGAAATTCATTATCCACTCTTGTTTTTGTTTAATCCTGTGGATTACTATTTCACTCTACTGCAGGGGAAATTCGCGTAGTTATCTCTATTTTTTTCTCCCATTCTCTGTTCCCCCGGCTTTGACGTAATACGATCTAATTTCTTAGCAAATTGCAGCGAAATTGCGAAGCGTTGTCGGAGAGATTTTTCGTGCGTCAACGCGCCGTGCACGCCGCGAGCAACGCGCGCGGCGCGTTCACAACTTTCCGGAACGTTCGTTAATCGCGGCTCGTTTCGCGTTCCACCACACCGCGATAATTCGTCCGGTCTTTCGTTTCAAAGAGGACACGTTAAATTCGCGACCGCGAGTCGCAAGGCCGAACGAGGCGGGTGGAAACTTTCAGCACGGCGTTCCGCTGGGGCTCGGCTCGACGGAATCTGCATTTGCAAAAGCCGCCCTTAAAGAAAGAAAAAGTGGGAGAGAGAGAAAGAACATAGAACGTAACTTAATGAAAGGAACAACCCTCGCTCGTGCTGGTGACTACATATTTTATAAAACGAGATGAAAACGAGCAGCACATCGAATTACTTGTCTAACTCGCTCGCTCTGCAAGCCCTACGCGAGATTGCTGAAGTAAACGTTAAGGGGGGAAGAATAAAAGAGAGAGAGAGAGAGAGAGAGAGAGAGAGAGAGAGAGAGAGAGAGAGAGAGAAAGAGAGAGAGAGAGAGAAAGAACGGGACGGAGACGAAGGAAAAAGGCGAGGAAGAAGCAGGGAAAAGACGTGTTCTCGTCCGAGAATATCCTCCGGAGACTGTAGGCAATATAATAAACAAGGTCGATGTACACGTCGGCAGGCTATACTGGCGTTAGCAAATTGCTGCTAAATATTTTTCTAGTCCCATCCCCGCTCGCTCGCCGGAGGGATCGGCGAAAGTTGCCGCGAACATGTGTCCGGAAAAGCGAGGCTTTTCCAAGTTCTGAGTCCTTCCAACGCTTCCGGAAGTTTTAGGCGAACAAAGCTGACAGCGAGCCAAGAATTGCACGCGACCTGTTCTACGGAGATTCGCGAAGGCGCGTAAAATCTCATAACTCGAAGAAGAGGCGCTTTCAACAGACGTATAAATTTCACCGGGCTTTCGCCACTGTATCAGCGGCGGCGGTGATTCCGCGCGCCGGTGAGAGAGCTGACTGAGAAGTCGGCATTAACGTCAATTTCGCGAACAGCTCCGTGTAGCATAACGGTAAAGAGTCTCTCCGGCTTGAGAGAAGAAGAGGCAAATGGGGGGGGGGGGGAGGGGGGGATCTCGGAATGCGAGCGCGCAGCGCTTCAGTTAAAGTTGACTGTGTCACGAAGAGCACAGAAGAGCCGTCCGAACGAGAGGGACTTGCTCCCTCTCGACTTCGTTCCGGAGATATTGAATATGACATTCCAAGGTCGCCTTGGAAAGTTCCGATCGTACCCTTTATTAGGATACGTCCGGAAGCCGCGTTGATCCGCCATTATCGCCCCTGCGCGGAATACGAAATGAAAGTGCTCCTTCGTCACTGCCGCGCCGGCGGTGCCGGAGAGTTTATTTGTAACTTTATTACTAAAGCGACGATCGGGATTTTCAGAAGGAGAATCTCACGACGACGATATCTTCGGAGGGTGTAAATTTGCGACGCGACTTCTACGAGTCGACTTCTACCACCGACGCAATCGGGTGATTAAATTAGTAACTTTGCTCGCCGTTGCGTAGCTTTTGTTTAACTATCGATATTGAAAGCTCTCGACGTCGCACTCCGGAAGCTCTGGAAGGTATAAATTTAATTTTTAATTGTTAATTTTTTAATTGTTTTCCTCTCTCTCTCTCTCTCTCTCTCTCTCTCTCTCTCTCTCTCTCTCTCTCTCTCTCTCTCTGTCTCTCTGCCTCCCGTCTCTCGCTGTCATTTTATTTTTCGAGCGAGCAGGCGAGTCAAGGGAGAATCGTATTTTAAAATACGCGCAAGCGGAAATAAATGGACGCGATTTTAAGTTTGTGGAATAGCCTGGCAGGCATAAAAGGTCATATGTGAAGAATTTCCTGGCGCTCTCTTCCTCTCTCTCTCGCGCGTGCAGCAACGCCAGAAGTTGTATATTTACATGGGCGTGTAACTCCACTCTCGCCGGCGCGATACACGTAGTTCGCACACAGCGACATATCTCACGATTACATTAAACTGCCGTTATAACGAAGGATTAAAAATAGACTGTTGCGCTCAGCGGCCGAGATAAATAAATTTTGCATGTCGGGCAAGGGAGAGAGAATGCGAAATTTGCCGAAGTAGCGGGGCGACCGCGGCGGCCCGCGGGGAAGAAAAACGCGCTGTCGCGAGAGAGAACGGGCAACATGCGGCAGGCAGATGCTTAATATGTGCGGACACACACGTATGTTTCGTTTAGCCTGCTTAATTGAAAAGCAACATTCCGCTACGCGCTCCAATTATCGCGCCAGCGGCGAAACAACACGACTGTGTTTCCCCGCGGGAGGAAACACGTAATCGCTGAAACTGATTGATCGCGGCCGATCAGCGCGGAGCGAACTTCCGCGCCCGAGACGTCTCGTGTAACGTCGATTAACGTAAGACCGCTCAACAAGTCACGAATGGCAGTTTGACAAAGCGAAAGCGTCGGCGACTTCGCCGACGTGAGGAGACGCCGCACTTCCTATTCACCGTCGTTATCAGCGGGGAATACAACGCGCCTGTTCCGTGTAATGAGTCGACAATCATCCGCGACCACGAAGGAGAGCGGACGTCGGTAGCGCGGCCGGTTGCGCGGTCGTATATTTTTAGCATCGGGTTGCAGCCCCCGATCGGTCTGCTGGAAAATGTTTACAGCGCGGCAATTTAGCGTGACTAATAAGGAGACGCCTCGGCAAGAGTGTCTGTCCCTCGAGGATTTTCACGAGCCTCGGATATGTCGCAGAAAGGCTCGAAATAAGAGCGGCTTTTTATACACTGCCGCCGCGCCGCATTTTCCACCGTATTATTTTTGTAACGGCAAATTCCTCCGGCCGATCTGGAACGAGCTTTCTCTCTTCTCGCTACATCGGGGCGCCGAGAACTTTCCGGTCGGGAGCGATGGGGAAAAAGGAGAGAGAAAGGTTTTCCTCAGCGAGCTGCTCCTCCACGTTTCGAACCGAATACCGAATGAATTGATAATTTTACAGCTTCTAGCGGGCGAGGCGTTATGAAAAAATGATAGTTCAGCGAAGAAGCTCTCGCAAGCGGGCATCCGGTGCGACGGTGAGATACTTGTAGAATGCAGAATGTGAGCTACCCTGGAACCCTCCGCGTCATTCTGATGGCACTGAAGTTCGTACTTCATATCAGACTGGTCCAAATTGAGTCTGAAATGAGTTGACCGGTCAAGTTCCGACGGATTTGGAGATAGTTCGGCTAGCTGGGTTGAAACTTTTTCCACGCTGGCTCAGGTTGGCTCCAACTGAATCCGGCTTGTTTCGACGGTCAGACTTTCGCACTGTATCGCACGCTGCGTTCAATGGAAAACTAATCGTTCCCGTGCGCAGTCAATCGGCGCCACGTTGAACGTGGCGTAAAGTCGATTCGTTCGCTTAGTAAAAAAGGCGGAAAGAAAGAAACCGAGAGAGGGAGAAAGAGCGAGCGAATGGCAATCTCTCCCGAGAACGGTCGACGATATCGCTCCGGAATGGAAAACGCGGCCTATAACTGCCGATAGACATCTTTATCGTTCTTTGCCTCGCTCCAACTAGGCCACGCTGTCACTCGAGAAGGGTACTTCTTGTCGCAACTGCTACGCTAAACTTCCGTCGCATAGTCTTAACTTAAACGGTCTACGGCTTGCCTGCAAATATTTGGCAAGCCTGACAAAGTCGTATGCATATTCGCGGAACAATTTCGCGCGCCGGAGGCAAGGGCGGTAAAGAGACTGTGATCAGGCTGTTGCATGAGCTTGCAGCGTGAGCGCGTATCTTCAGAGAGCAGCCTGAAATTACTGAAAGTGTACCGTCAGCCACACGCCAGATGTCAAAGGGCAAACGGAGAAATGACAGCCGTTTCATTACCCATCGATGGGAGTCGGGAGAGACAGGAGGAGGAGGAGGAGGAGGAGGTGCGGACTGAAATCACCGAGCTCGCAGGAGGGTGCGCGCAAACGACCGAGCCCCGCCTCTTTAATTAATATTCGCCTTGATTTTTCCCTGATAGGGAATTTAAAGCCCAATCGCCGGAGGTATGGCGTGAATTAAAAGTTAAAACGCCACATAATCGGCCCTCATCAAAGTTTCGTCGCCCGTTGGGTTGGGGGAGAAAGAATTTATTCCACGGATGAAAAATATCTCTTGTCTGTTACCAGTTGCACGCGTCATTAGCAGCCTTCGAATGTCTCTCTTTTTCTTTTGTTTGTTTAAAAAGGATTTTGTTATACCCGCTGTTGCGGAGCCGAGCAGAGTTCGCTTACGCGCTGTGTTTCATACGTATTCCCGTAAAGTCATCATCAACTTGAAGATCGAGTTTCCACATTTCGCCGAGGCTTCAAATTTCGAAATGATTCAACTCGCGAAACTAATCGCTTGAAATTACGAAAGTGCTTAATATCAAACATAGCGCGAGTCGATAATTGAGATTTTTTCATTCGGCTTAATTACAACTAATTCAGACTTCATACTCTCGGTCAAATTTCAACGCGCTTAAAAGAATCATTTCATGTTGTTCGCGTCGTCTCGGTTATCGTCAAAGGGGGATTCGGTCGAAATATGGGCGAATATTATATAAATTAATCCGGGCTAATTGTTCTTTCGTACATACGATATAACTTTTATCGAGCGCCGTTGCCGAATGGAGCTCGCCTCGCGAGCTCGCTAAATATAACACTTTGGATCGTTAAAAGTTCTTTGAAAAGATGAAAGGCTTTTAATTAAAAGCAAATGTCAGCAACTTCGTGGATTCCGCCACGGAGAAAGAAAGAAGAAGAAAATGCAGAGAGCGCATGATCATGCGAAATGGCTTTAGCCGGTCCAATGTAAAATGTAGCTCATCGCTCTGCGGAAAATTGTGCGGGCAACGTTTCGCTGCCATATTGAGCGTCGCTGAATTTTCTATTTTGATATACAGCTGCGCAACCCGAGAGCTCTGTATATACTCTTCATCGATATAACTCGCGATAATGCACTGCGATAATTATCATGAATAACGTTATATCTGCGAAAGCATATCGCACGAAAAAAGGAAAACAAGATTATTCGTGTTGCGAAACTTTCCTTTATACCGGGTACACTACCTCTATTTCCCCCAATACGTCCTCTCACGTCCAATGGATAGCGAAAGGTTCCACAATACGAAGAAAAGGATCGGAGAGCAGCTAAGAGCCAATTAGAGCCGACTTCTCGCAATGTATTCTCGATTAATGATCTGAGATCTCTCGGACTATGAAAGCTACTCGAGCAGCACGCGAACGTATCTTCTTACCTTCTGCACTTTTTTCCCTTCTCGTTGCGAACTCGCAGGGCTGACGAGAGCCCGTTGCATCGTGTCTGCTTAATAAGTGATATACGAGCGAGATTGCGGAACACGTTAACACTCGCGGCGCTGGTTCGTGGCCGCCGCTCCGCATTCGTCTCCGTTTGCTCTCCCTAACGCGCCCATCCTTGTCCGTTCCGTCCAATAAGAAGAACAACAGACCATCAGTTCTTATTGCATCCCCCGTTGCAGCTCCCTCGGGGACCAATATTTTTCAAGCAGTCGACGGCCGCGGTTGCACGGATTCTCTCGGCGACGGCTCAGCTTTGACACGTGTCTGCCTGGGTGGCGAGCGAGCCAATAATGCAGCTAACAAGCCGTCAAACGTCACGCACTTGCGGCGCGAATACGAAGTCGTCGTCGAGACGACGCGAAATATCAGCCTTCGAGTCGCGAGCGATTAAACATCAATTTGGGAAATTGAAGGAAACGGGCCTCGCCTCGAGCAAATATTAGCTCGAGGCAAGCGAAACCTTCGCGATACCTTCGTTAACTTGCCGTAAGAAAGATTGGGCATTAAAAGAGAAATAGGTAGCTCTCCTCTGGTTACACCGAGCCGATATCGTCGGTTTGATTCGAGTCCGCATTATTAATGCTTTCAGCTTGGATAATTCCGTTTTCTATTTAACCTGACGACGACGAACACGACGACGAACTGTTTGCACCGACGTAATAGATACCGGAAAGGATAGGTCTCAATTTACGTTGTTGTCCGAGCCGAATCGAGTGGGGCATCGGGATTTTGCGATTTATAATTCACGTGGCGCCGGCGCCACTTCTGATCCGAAGCTTGTTGCATGTGTCGCGGTTTCACGGCTACTGGAAATAGATGGCTAGACGGGGAATTGATAACTTGATTAGGGGAGCAGGGCTGCATTTCGGCCACGGCCGCGACGAGCGCGTTGCGATTTGTCATCGGGCGCGACATTCCGATTCGTTATCGCGAACGTTGGGCAGAAGTCACGGGGGATATAATGGGGATATACTATACTTACGTGACACAAGTTGACATTTCATCGCGTTTCCCGACGCTTCGATTTCGCAGAACTTCCTTAGGCATCTGCGCGCTTCGTCATATAACGTAACGCGAGCGTTACGTTATATGTTACATGATTGACCCGTGGATGCTGTTTGAAGATTGCTGGTCACAATAACGCGACGGGATCGATAATTATCCGGACTCCGCCGCGCCGTTGTTGGTACTTTTAGAGTGCAACCGTTTCGTACCGAAATCTGTGCACGCGCCGTCGTATTTCATATTTTGGACATTAAATTTCTCGGAAACGAGGACGCATTCACACATACACAAACATACACAAAGAGACAGAGAGACACGTTACGGGCGTGGGTCTTTGATATCCGCCATTGCTTCTGCTTTTACGCGATTTCACGCAAGCATACATAGGGAGCTTCTTATCGCTATAATTATTATCATCCGTTTCATTAGCGCACAAACAATTTCTTTCGCGTTGGGAACACGGCTTAACGTATATACAGTGGGACGTGAGAGCACTATTCATGGAAATGTTAACATAAAATACGGCTCTAAGGCGATTATTTTCCTTTCGTCCCGAATAAGCAAGATATAATTCCGCGAGATATCTCCTCCTCTCTCCAGCACCGTTATCTTTATTTACAAGCGATTCCGCTTTACATGGCATCTTCGTCTGTATCTCGAGATCTCGAGATCCTTGAAAGAAACGAGACGCCTCGCGGTGGAACAAGTTCGCCGATCAAACCGAGATCTCCGAGTTCTCCAATTGCGTAACGCTTCATCATCTTTCACATACGCAGCAGTTGGCCTTTCGCCCACGAAGTCACCTTTGCGTTGCGACGTACGACCGCGACTCCCGTGACTTCCGATGTTGATCGCCGACAGCTATGCAATCGTCGACGATGCTGGAGGCGCGAGGATGACGGTAATTAGGGAGGGATTACATCGAGCAGAGAGGATTCGCGTCCTTCGAGAGTCCTTCTTCCAGGACGTTGGCTCTCCTGCCCGCTCTTCAACGACGTCCCGCCAAATTCGCCGTTTCGGGAGATCGATACTCTTTCCTTGGCTCGCACAAAGTTCCCTGTCGTCGTCGTCGTCGTCGTCGTCGTCGTTGTCGTCGACGATACGTTGAAGAAGGGGAAGGTCGGAGAGGCGAGGGAACATTAAGAGAAAACGAATGACATTTTTCGGGCACGCCAGAAGGACGAAGAAGCAACTGGCCGGGGGATTCACGGTTCGCGACGTCTCGCACACGAGATGTCACGTTAATCGCTTCCTCAAAACTCGCGAACGTGAACTCTTTACAGGGAGCACGATGGAGCATGCCCGAGGTGCATGTCGCGAAAGGGAGCGTAAAATGTAACGTTATATGGCGATTCCGCACGCCAACGAGATTAATTGCTATTGCCGAGTAATTAAAAATGATGAGGAGCGCTCCTTTCCGCGCGGTGCGTTGCAGGCCGTCAGGAAGTCATCGAGCTGTTCCAATTAGCGTCTCTCATTTACACGCTACATGTATATACAGCAGATGACAGATGTAACTGTATCATTGTTAATATTAAGACGCGACGGCAGAGTTCGTTGCTTCCTAATTGCCGATCGTGAGATTAAGTGAGGGAGAAATTTACGAAGGGAAGGCATTTCCAGTTCCGCATGAACATCGTGCATGCTGGACGCGCAAACATAGCGTGTTCGTTAAGCGCTTACGCCGTCGGGGACGTCGCATGCGCCGCGACGCCCGCGGAATACGCGGACGGGTATTCTCGCGGGCGATAGACGATATTTCTACGCCGACAGGGACAGACGCAAATGGCAACAACGCGCCGCAAGAAACGTCGCGAGATAAACAGACCTTCCTTTGTTTACGTCGGCCGGTTTTATAAATGTGTGTGCAGGTATATGCGCGCGCGCGGCACAATCCTTGCAAAAACGCGCCTAACTAACGTGATGCTCGCGACCGACGAACGGCGGCGTGAAAATTCGCGAGGTGGGAATCTCGGTGGATTTTTGCCGGCTCCGGAGCAATTGCGAAATTAGCTCCGTCAACCACGAATGATTGACTAATTTTCATTACCTCGGTCGATGTGTGTGCCTCTTTCTCTCTCTCTCTCTCTCTCTCTCTCTCTCTCTCTGCGTTTCTGTGTATGTGTGTTCTGTGCGCGCGCATATATGAGCCATTTGTTTCGCAATTCCCTCGCATGAAAGTCTGCGATGACATATTCTGTATTTCACCAGAGACATATTTGGAAATAATGCGTTATTGCCAGACATTGTTCGTAATAATTACAGATTGATAACGACCGCTCCATCAGCGATTTGAAATACCGACAGAATCGAGGCATCATGTTCGGTGTATATTAGAAAGTTCAATACCGCATTATGACTCATTAATTCTTAATTAACAAGCACACATACCCGCGCGTGCGCGCGCGCACATGCTCACACACATAATAGACTGTCGCGATCTCATTCGCCGGAAAACTTTCTCTCGACAAGAAATATATTGCTGCAACATTGTTTCGCTATGTTACCTAATCCTCGAGTCTCTCCCCGCCGGAATAATATTACGCAGATTTCTTACTTGGAGCTACGGCTGACGGGGGAATCGAGCGGCGCATGATTAAGCGATGAAATACGTGGACCACTGACTCCCCGGTTTAATATAATTGAAGTTCAATACCGATGGAATAGGGATCAATTTAAGCGGATTCTATCGGAAAGTCAGACCGGAGGGCGGAGGGCCTATCTTTTTCTCGTTGTCGCTGAGGAATTTTCTTCGCGGCAATTTTCTTCACTGCAAACCCGAGTGTGTTATTTTGACACGTATAAGCTGAAGCTTTCTTCACGCGTTTCTTGTCGTCTGAAATCACGTCATTTGATGCATTTCGATATCACTTGACGCGTTTAAACGCGTTGAACGACGTGATTTAAGACGACAGGATACGCGTAAAGGAAGAAGCTTCAGCTTATACGCGTCAAAATAACACACTCGGATTTGCAGTGTAGAAACACGAGGAAGAAGAGCAAGAGTCACATCGCACTGCGTGTGTTCGGCTGGTGGACCGCATCGCGCGTCTCTATTTCTGAAGTTTAATAACGGTGCACAGTCACTTTCAGATCGGGGGAATAAGTTTGTAAGGGACGGAGGATGAGATAGTCGCGGGGATAGCCGAGCTTTCGCGGGCGACTCGAATCGGCGGTTTCGACGGTAATGGAAATAGAAAGAAGTATTACACGTTTATCAACGGCAACACACAACTATCAGCGCATGACGCGTTCGCGCTGTATGCGCATGCATATTCTCCGCGCGGTGGGGAAGAGACCGGCGAGCTATTGCCATGCGATTCCAATAAGTGCGAGTAAAGTGTAATCGAAAAACTTTGCTCATTATCTCGGGCTGCGCTTCGCATAATCGTTTTTATTTGTGAACTTTCGATTTTTTGTTTTCTTTTTTCCTTCGCAAAGAGAGAGAGAGAGAGAGAGAGAGAGAGAGAGAGACGGGCGCGCAACCTTTATCCATATATTTCTCATTAAATGCGAATAGTTCTGCCGCGTAATAAGTGCGCTTGTATGCGAGCAAACGCGTCGCGAACATCGCTCCGATATTTTTTATCGAACCCGCACGTTTTATCGAATCCGCGTGACAACTGACGAGCTCTTTTAATTTTCGCATCGTTGAAACACAATCCCGCGTAATTCCACGGCGCTGGAATGAATCTCCGCGAGGGAGATAAGCGCGATTCAATTAACGGGAATCTTATCGAATCAATAGGTATCAACGGTGTAATCTTTTTGTAAATCGGTCGAATCATGCAACGAGGCTCGAATCGCGCGAGAGTTTCTTCTAATGGTCGGACTACAACAATAATAATAACAACTCGACACGTCGTTGGACGTTGTCGGTTGTAGCACAACTTTAATAGCTAAGGTAAAATTAATTGTACCTCCAAGACGTAATTGCGGGAGCCTTCCCGCTCAACTTCGCCGATATGGGAGCGTCGATATTCCGGATATACACAGTCGTTCCTCCGTGATTCCCGTGAATTTCGCGAGTGTATTATCGATAATGAGCGGAGATATACGTACGATCCTCTCTCTCTCTCTCTCTCTCCCTCTCTGGTGTTTTGCGAGATAGCCTGACTAAAATAAAATCAATCGTACTTCCAAGGCGTAACTTCCGAACGTAACCTGCCAATAACCGCCTGTAACTTGATCGCCCGAGAGAGAGAGAGAGAGAGAGAGAGAGAGAGAGAGAGAGAGAGAGAACGCGAGATACGAAGTCGCTCCTTTGCGACTCTTGCGAACGTCGCGCGTATATTTCGATAATACCCGCGGACGATATCCGCTCTCGGCGCGGTGTTTAATGAAATAGCCCGCCTTTAAGCCTGTGCGATAATTAACTCGTTCTTAATCCATCGCATAACGAGCACAGGACTCGATGGGATTAAGCTCAGATTAATCGCGGCTCGTAACCGCAGGCTTTCATTAGCCGTTGCAGACGCGTGATACTCGCGCGCGCGTCCGCACCTGCGCGTCGGTCCTCGTGACTTTCGTAAATCCGCCGCTGTAACTTGGCCGGTGGCAGACGTCACGTTTGTCACGCAGGAAACTTACGCCGCGTTAAAGACACAGCCAGTTAAAGTGCCGCCGAGTGTGTCGTCGAGCGAGTCGATTTTTGTCAGAGCGCGCAGGAGAAGGTAGCAGCGATCGGGCAACCTGAACGACGACGACGACGACGACGACGACGACGACGACGAGTCACAGCGAGAGGAATGTAATCAAGGAGTTGGAGCGGCCCGGTTAAAAACGCTCCGGACGTTTCGATCTGCCCTACTAATTCCCATCTTCATCCGTTCATTCGCGCGTCATCCTTCGGACAGAGCGCTCGACGGGATTAATCCGAAACTATTGGCAGCTGCCGCAACTGTCGACTTTCATTATCTGTTACAGATCACGACACGACCCTCCCGCCTGCCAACGACGGTCGCGCGACGTGCGTTATAATCCGCTCGGATGCGACATCGTTGCAGCGGCTTCAGCGGCATCGGTATCAGCGGCTTGTCGACAATTTGGCCCGGCGCACAGGTGCGCCGGTGCGCGCTAATTCGCCTGGCGAATTCCCAATCAGTCCCTCCCACCTCGGAGTGACCGGACGGGCAGTCTGACACGAGGGGGACCATCCGACGCGTGGAATTATCCGCCGGATGGCCGGATGTTGCGTCGCGCGATCGGTGAACGCGCGGGGATGAGGCAGCTGCCGGCACCGGACGAACCTCAGAGTCGAGACGAGTAAACGAGCTCGGCGGCTGTGTGCGTGCGTGGCCGCGATCGAGTCCGAGAACTCGACGTTCCCTCCAAACAACCACGCTCATCCCTCCGAGAGCAGGCTGAAAAACAGCGACCTCGATCCTCGGAATCGTCTCCCCGTCGTCCTGGCCGCGATCGATGTGTCCCCGCCGCGGACGGATACTTCCGGGACGGCCACGGATTTATGCATATGTATGTCCTCTACGTGGCGTTATACTGTGCGAACGACCAGAGTCAAGGTCGAATCGGCTATCCTGGACCGACGAGCAAGCGATAGTCTGAATCATGAAGAGACTCGGTCAGAAATAGCGCGCTCGATATCGTCTCCACGGCAGTCTCGACCGTATCGCGGCCTGTACGGAGCGTATGTTATCGTCCCTGATTGGCAGTAACCGGAGCTAAGATCCCAGCTCTAATCCTCTCCTTCTCTCTCTCTCTCCCTCTCCTCCCTCTCCTCTCTCTCTCTCTCTCTCTTGTCGTCCCTGTCTCTACGCTACCCGTTTGAAACTTGAAGCGGATATATCGCGGCGCTAACGCGGGCGTTGCGCAAACGACGGTGTGTCGGAGCGATGGAGGACAGAGGCATATAGTTCATGGCTGATAAAAGTGAACCGTCGCGAGACACGAGAGACTTGACAATCGATCGCCGGAGAGCCGAATGTTTCGCGGTCGCGGAGTGCTCCGGAGGATGGAAGCGCCGCGCCGGGGACGGGGTCGGATTTACGAGCGTGTGTATAAACCGCACAGTCGTGAGATTGATCAGAAACTCGGCGAGAAATGAGCCGAGAAGCACCGCGATGTCCCGGGAACGCTCCCATCTGACTCGAAATTCTCGATCAAGGCACCTCAAACGCAAGTGGACTGCGCTCGGAATATCGTTCAATCGCTGCGCTATGCTCGACCGGTCGATGTGGTGAACCGCGCGACGCTGCGCGGACGCCTGTGTGAAAAATTAAAATGCAGACAACTCGGAATTGATTGATATTCGATCAAACCTGAAGAGAGGCGCGACTCCTCGAAAATATTGAACGCCGTGATAGACGCGAGCAGATCGCGAGCAATAAATCGCGAGAACGTCGTGATGGAAATAACGACGGCGCAACTGTTGCTCCCATAAATCAGGTCACTCTTTCGGCATTTCCTCTCGATCTAGCGAGGCGGTGCGAAGCGCGCGCTAACGCGACTTTAAATTGTCGGAGGGAAGGCCGGGATGACGCCGTGTTTTTCCTACGGCGACGCGACAAAATGCGGAAGTGCGAAAGCGGGTCGCGCGATACGTTCCATTTTGAAAGGAGCCGTTCTAACCGGTCGACGCGGAGGAGCGTTTTATTGAGGAAGAGGCTCGACGTATAAACGCCATCATGTAGAGGCGGAAATTCGCGGAGATGCCGAGCCGAAGACACGAGAGCCCCGTCGCCGACGTCGTCAACGTCAACTTCACCGTCGGCCTATAGGTGCTTCGCAGGTACGTGACTTGTGCATTGTTCCCCTAAATAAAATTCACCGTGAACTCGAAACGCGCGCGAGCGCACCCACCCTCTTCTCGCTTTCCTTCTCCTTCCGTGCCGTTCGGTGTCAGCATGGAACATCTTACAATAGTGTGTGTGGAAACAATGTGGTTATAAATAACCGCAGAAAGACTTATGCACGATGTGTGTGTGTGTGTGTGTGTGTGACGTAGTCGCGATAAAATATATAAATATACGACACGAGAGAAAGATCGGTCCTCCTCTCTTCCTCTTCGGCCGTTCCATCGGTATCAACATGAAACGCCTTACAATGCATGTGTGAAAACAATGCGAGTATAAATAAACGTGGAAAAACTTATGCACGATGCATGCGTGCGTATCCGCGATAAAATATATAAATATACGACGAGAAATCGATCCTTTCTTTTTTCGTCGTATCGTGTATTTTCGAGTTTGCAGGCAAAACCCGGACATAGGTGGAACAAAGCCCGAAGGGGGCGGGGACAACTGGAAAAGGGGCAGAGCTAAGAAGGGAAGGGGAAACAAAGTGGAAAAGGGAGGGAGCAAAGTCGAAAAGGACAGGATTAAGAGGAACAGAGCTAAACGGAAAACGGCCTAATTTAAATGAGGGGGTGGGGGCAAACTGGGAAAGGAAAGGGACTACAAAGTGGGGAAAAGGCGAGACAAACTGGAAAAGGGCTGATCTAATCCGAAAGGGCAAATCGAAAAAGGGATCGGGTCAAGTGGAAAAAGAGCTGAGTGATGATGAGGCGAAGGTAAACTGGAAGAAGAATTGGACTAAAGAGAGGAGGGGGCAGGGGAAGCCAAAAAGGGGGGAGGGGCAGATGGGAAAGGGCGGAGCGAACTGTCAAAGGGGCTGGGCAGGTTGCAGTGAGCAGTGTTGTTCCTTGAAATTATTCAGTTATTACAAATTCCCGTTTACGTGCAAGAAACATATTTGCCGGCTGAGTTACAACGTCTCTGGCAGGCCAACATTATAAGCGTGTTGACACAGTCATGTGTCCATTGTTGTTTCAGCCATGTATCAATACTACCGCCGCGAGTCACGTAGTAGCGTATAACACTTGACCCGATTTTCCAACTTGCACTATTCGACGCCACCGCGACGACTGGGATCGGCGAACCTTGTTTGTTCTTGCCACTTCGGCAACACACGACGACGCGTACGTTCTATAGGATTAGAGGCTCTCCATTGTTATCCGTCTATCGTGGGGGTGCTCGTTGTGCGCGAGAAGAACGGATAGGATTTACCCAGAAGAAATAAAACAAGTTTGCGATCGCGATGCGTCATATGATACGATATGGCACGGCAAGGGTGAGGATTGCTCGATAAAGAGAGAGAGAGACACATAGGCTCGTCGCGACAACGTAAAGGACAGATGGATAAGGCTCAGCGGTAACGAGTGAAATTAGCACCGCGGTGTTTCGTTAATTCTTCGTTCCTTCTCCTCCGGAGGTTTCCACACTCCGTCGCCCGACCTCCTTCTTCGCGTCTTGAGTACATTAGCAGGCTAATTACACACGGAATTCTGTTAACGAACACGCAGACCTCGCGTCAAAGCGCCATCGTCGACATGGCGATTTATCCGCGGTCCGCTGAGAAACGCGAGCCGTCAAGGCGACGCGACGGCTCTACCGATTGGTTGGGTCATCTCAAACTCGTTAATTTACGTGGCACTACGCCACGGCCGATTCGTCACCTGTTGATCTCATTCTTTCCGCGTTTGACGCGGATTGAGCTGGATTCTCGATGCGCCGGCACGTCGTCGGCCTGCGGAATTCGCGATTCGACGGTGAGCCGAGCGTGATCGAGTAGTACGAGCGTCGCTTTCGACGGACGGATTGATAGGCCGCGCGGCCTTTCGTACACACGAATAACGCGGCGCGACGCTTTGATGAATTGCTCTTTGCAGACTCACTTGCTCACTCTTCGTCAGCGATTATGTTGTACGCTCAACGGTGCGATTTGGACTTCCTTCGCGATCTCATTGACCCGAGTCCGTTCTCGACTAGTCATTGTCCGACTTGCGGATTTCCACGTCGGACCGAGCGCGATCGGCAAGAGGCAGCCGCGTCAAGTTACTCAGACGGCTCGACTGACCGAGACGATCGGCTCTCGCACGGCAACGCGATATAATTCAAAGAATAAGCTGACAGCATGTTGACCCGCGGGAATTTGTTGCTGTAGCAGGCGTAAAGAGGAGAGAACGCAGCTACGACGCGCGCGCGCGCGAGCGTGATACTTTCAGCTCGTACGATATTAAGTATCGAATCTTCCGCGACTCCGCGACTTGGCAATAGAATGTAGACCTCACTCTATAATCGGCGAATCGATTGGCCCCCTCGCGTGACATGATATAATACGATTTCGATGTAACGTCATTATAGAATAATGAGTAACGTATCGAGTTGCACGGGACGCGCTGACGCGCAGCCACGCTTTATATGTAATAAGATTAAATTAGGATAACACGCGACCGCGCACTTCTCTGAGCATCTTCCATCGCGCTCGCTTCGCACCAGAGAATTTAATGGCTTAACGAGAGAATCGATGATACCATTTAGACTGTTCCGCTCGTTATCACATCAGCCGGCGGGGGGAAAAAAAAACTGCAGCTGATCGCTCGAGAACGAGCGAGCGAACTGGTAAAAATGAATAGAACGGCGAGATGGGCGGCTGAAATCACCGGAGCGACCGTTTCCGCAATCTCTCTCTCTCTCTCTCTCTCTCTCTCTCTCTCTCTGCTGAATGAGAATGTTTCGAAATCACGACTCTTCATTTCCGTCGTTGCCCGTGACATTTTCACGAGCGGTCGTAAGGTCTCTCTCGGCAAGATCTTCAAAGTCGCCCTCCTCTGCATTTCCCGTCTGTAACCGGCGGGGCATTTCATAGCGCATCGGTTGGGCGTTTTCACTTCGGAATGTCGGATCACGATTATCTGGCATTTTCCTCGCGTTCCCGGCCGCCGCGCCGTGCCCGCCGGAAATCGTTACAAGTGCCCATCGGGGACCCATGCATCTGGGCTCGATGCTGCACATCGATACCATCGCTGACGAGCGCGCGAAAGTTGTTCGGGCTTCGTAAACACGGAAATTGTCTACTCGACCCGCTTCACGAGCTAGTTAGAGCAGATTTCTCCGGTTAATTCGCGCACTACCGGTATCGGCATTTATATCGTGTTAACGAGAGACTGAGAGAAAGAGGAGAGGATAGGATAGGATAGGAAGAGGAGGCGAGAGGATAAGAGAGACTGAGAGAGCGGATGAATCCGAGGTATCAATCCGGTGATCTTCTCTACTCAATACCAAGAGCTCGGACAGTAATAACTCGGCATTACGGTGTTCCGTAATTACGTCACGGCGATTTTGCCGCTTGTAACAAGCTCGTAGAGGCGATCATAAATGTCCGCGCAAATTGAGACTAATGCGCAATATTGCCTGCAGCGCTTGTATAGAGGATTGCGTCCCACTTCGGCTCGGATATCGCGAGACGCACCCTCGTGAAGGAAGAAACGTCTCGGGACGTGTTCCAATCGTGTTACCGCAATTCCCGAGGGGATCACGTAGGAGTAAGTTATACCACTGTCTCTTAAGATATTCAAGAGGGTTTTTAAACTGGCGACGTTCTCGGAGGCATCGCCGGAGCGCAGGCGGCCTGAGCGTTTTCAATGTCTCGAGGCCGAGTGGATAAAGACGATTCGAACGCGTCGGTAACGCGAATGGGACGCACAGCGGCTCGCGACTGGATGCTTGCGCCTTTTTAAAAACAGATTCTAGCGCTCGAGAGAAAACGAGAAAGATAGAGAGGGGGGAGAGAGAGAGAGAGAGAGAGAGAGGGAGATGCTTTTATCGGAAAAATCTATCCATTTATTTCCGTCACCGGGTGTTCCATCGGCGAATTCTCCATCGATATCCGGCCTGAAAACCAATTTAACGTTCCATCGAAGAGGATAAAGTACACGTTTCTCCCCTTGCAACGCGGCATAATAATAGTGATTATCATAGCCGATGGGTATTGACGTAGCGGGCGACACCGAAATTTCTCCTGGCAAGTTCCGCGGAGACGTCGATGGACTTTCTTCCCGGAAGTTCACGGCGCGACACGCGAAACTCCATTTCCAGCATCGTCGCTTTACTTATCCCGAGGAGAGAGAGAGAGAGAGAGAGAGAGAGAGAGAGAGAGAGAGAGGGAGAGAGTACCGTGTGTTCACGCTCTGATTCAACAACGCGCATCGAAATAATTCCCACCGAACGTTCATGTGTGCACGAACGCTTCGTTTCTCGAATCCACTATTTCAGAGATCCATCAATCTGACACACCGGTCAGTTTGAAATGGAAATGTCACTCTCTATCGTGCTTCCCTATTTTTTCTTTCTGTTAACTTTTTGCTCGATTGCCTGTTGCTTCCCGATGGTACGGAAATTCATATAATTTCGTTCGCTATTTTTCTCATTAATATTCACGTCATCATCGCACGGTCCTCTCCAGTTCAAATTCCCAGTCTCTCTTTCCCCCACTCGCTCTCATTTCCTCCTCTCTCCGTCTGTCTGTCTGTCTGTCTGTCTCTCAGCAAAATACGAGGAGTCGAGCGCCGGCGCCCGACTTTGCGGGGCCGGCGACGACGTCGACGACGAAAAATACGACCGTCGAATTACGCGAAAGTCCACTTACCTGCGCGAAGCTTGCCTCAACGTTACATTCCGGGAACGTAGGAAGCGAACGCGTCGGCCCGCGTCCTATCCATCATCGAGATAATCCCATGCAAAATCGAACCGACACGCCGCGCTCAATAGTCAACGCTCAAACAGAATTGATCCGATAAATGTCGTAAGTTCACACGTCCGTCCCTGTTATCACCTGCGCGTACTACGTTTACGGCCGACGCTGTCATACAGTTTGCAACGTCGAAAGAATAACCGTCCGAGCAACAAGCGCGCGTCGCTCGAGCTCACACGGGATAGTGCAAGGTTCCCGTTACGGGGTAATCGTATAAAAACTCCGCACCGCGTATAGTTTCGATCGCGCCGAGCGCCGTAGCGTCGCTCTCGCTGCTACTATACTATACTATACAGTTTTTATTACGCGATAACGCCATAACGGTGTGTTTTCGATGAAACTCGCGCGCGCACATCTCCCCGTTATTGGTTCGCTCGCGCGCCGAAAAGGTTCATAAAGCCGGCGGATTGACCGAAGGGCACGTATGACGACAGGAAAATGACCTTTTCGGCTATTTTTCACTTGGCCCATTCATCACGACGTTTTTTTGCAGCTTCCTCTCTCCTTGTCCTCACCCTCCTTATCTCGGTCTTCTTCTTTTTCCCTCTCAAGTCGCGGCCGTATAAATTTCGCCGCGGTCACGCTGCTAACGGCGTTACGCGTTAATACTCTTGTACAACAATGGTGTACAATGGTGGACGTAAAACAATTATCTCGACGCTCGTTTCACGACAGCGACGTTTAACTTCCGCAATTCTGCGACGGATACTAATTCTTGCAACTATCGGCGCTTTTTCCGAGGATTCCTTATCCGCCCTTTCGTCCGTTCGTACTTTCGCGCGAGCGACGTGCGGACTCAATTTCCCCGATTGAACTTCCCAGTAAAATGTAATTGTGCGATATTTCCCCGACGGGAAGACAGTTCAATTTTAATATTCTCATATCAAGTATGTTCTCATATAAGTAATTTTGAATATTACAACGGTGTGTGCGCATGTGTGTACGTGTGTGACGTACGATGGAAGTAATCATAAAATTACAAGCCAACGCGTACGAACGCGCAGGTAACGTAGAAAAAGTTGGAGTTCGTCAGAGAAACATGTACAGCGACGAGAGCCCGAGGGTGCGCGTCGATGCGCTCCGCTACATTTCTCCTTACGTATTAAGTCGGTTTCTATAATGACTCGGAATTTATGACGGCGGAATAACAATATTTCGCCCGCTCATAACTATAGAATACACCGATTGCCTGTTGCTTCTTCTCGAAGGGCCTCGAGCTCATATAACTTTGCCGGCAATTTCTCTCGTTGGTATTCATCACCAAATCGCGACCTTTTCGCGGCGCACAAAGCCACAGCTGTGACTGCTGCAGCGTAGAAAAAGAGAGAGAATCCGCATCAATCGCGATCCTCCAGAAAAACCTCATTTCGTCGCCGGATTCGGACGGCGCCGGCGTCTCAAAGAGCTAATTACGCCACCGAGGCTCCTTGTTTTCACGGCATTGAAGGAAACGAGACAACCAAGCTCGCATTTTCATCGCGTATTCGCCTGGCGGACAAAGAGCCGTTTCGATTTCACCGATTCTCGCAATATCCAGGGCAGCTTTGGCGAGTCGTTCTGCGCGTTGAAACGCGTAGACGGCACGGCAGACTCCCGTTTTCCGACACTTCGCGAAGTCGAGGCTGACTCTGAGGCGAGAACGACAACGTGGAATTAATGTATCGGTCAAACGACGTTAGGACAAATGACTGTTAATATCATGATCACTCTACGTCGCCTGCGAGGCAAACACAATACTTACGACATCATTGAACTTTGCGAAAGACGCATACGTTATGAAAGAATGGATCTCTTTTTCCAATCTTTACCGAAAAACTGAGAACTAACGAGATCAATGAGACGACAACGATATTTCTTCCGGGAGATATCCGATTTGCGCTTTCGAGTTTGCGATCGCTTACAGTAAAGAGGTTAGAAAATAAGGAGATTGACGAAGAAAGCAGTCGATTAACCCTTTAACGCCCGACTTTTTTATAAGTGTTTTAAGAATAAAATTTGAAAATTTTTTTGAACTGAGACTATAAGTAGTGATAACCAAAGAAAATATCAGAATTTTATATCTACGAAAAAACTACGGAATTTTCTGACGTATCAAATGATTCTTGATTTTTTTCAAAGCGTCTTCTTGTATTTTTGTTTATTGTTTATTGGTAAATATGACTTGGATCCTAAAAGTATATACGAAATGAGCAACCTATACAGAGAAAAACAAAGGGTAATCTATATAACTACATAACTCTGATAGTCAACTTGACATTCTTTTTGAGCTGAAACTTTACTATATTTATGAGTGAAGTTTATCATTCAGAGCGTCAAGCTTACTATTTCAGAAGAATATCTTATAGATCATCATTTAGATAGTCAATCGTCCCTTCATTTTTCGCCGCATAAAAAACTGTAGGTCATCAGGTTTCACGAAAGCAGGTTGGTTTCTTGATTTTCGTGTCCACTATATTGGATTCGTCATTTTGAATTTCTGTATTCTTTTAATTTCACATTTTGCATCTGAGAAAGCTTCCAAATGTATAAAATTATAACAGATACCAATCTATTCATTTATAGTGCACTTCTAGATGTCAGTAACAATGCTAACTATACCTACCTACTTAGAATTTGACAAAACATGTTATCATTAAAACTGAGCTAAAAACAGACTAAACCGAATCTACATACAATCTATATACCATTGTTCAGAAGAAGAATTCACCTTGCATCATACAGTGCAAAGAAAACGAAAATATCTCCTTTTTTCACTAAGTTATGGATTCTTAAATGTGTCTCCGCTAATATATATAGTTACCGGAGTAGGCGTTAAAGGGTTAAGAGGAATTCGAGTGTCGGTCGCACTCACGGGAGATTTGTATGTTTCGCAGATAGTGACGAAGGTGGCCGGGCTGGACGGACAGGACCAGGTGTCGTCTCGCCGTTTCCCGCCGTGGTGGCAGTGACGTGGTCGCGGCAGGGTCCAGGGGCCCATGGCCGGGAATTGTTTTCGCCAGTTCTGGTGGTGGATCCCGATCGCGATCCTATACCGGTGGATTCTTCCTACCTCGGCCGACGGCGGTCGCATTTCGTGCATGTCCACCTATCCTTCGGAGGTAGCCCGCGAGCAACCCGAGTCCGACGCGGACGTAGTAGTCTTCCTGGGCGAGAGATGCGACCGGGAGATCAACGTCACCGAGATACAGGATCACTTGGAGCGCGCGCCGGACGCCGGCGAGCTCTCGATCAGCGTGATGCCGAGATCCTGTGAGTGCATTACTCGTACATCAAGCTCGCGCGACACGTCGCATCCGCGAGCGGGGAGGGCGGGGTGGGCGACGACGTTGAGGAGAAGGAAGGAGAGGGGAGGAAAAAATCGACGGGGAAGTCACGAGAGCGTCGCGGGTCTCTGAGACGTGACGCTTCGACGCGGAGAGCTAATTATGGTATTCTGACCGTAGAGGACTAATTAGCTTACCGAGAAAACTAATTATTTCAACGTCGCGCTTATGTATGCGTATGTGTGTCGCAAAGTTTCAATCGTGATCGCCGCGGCTAGGCGATAAGCGGAAGACAGAAATTCCGAAAAGTAACACGCCGCGCACCGCTGACGTATAACGCTGTACATTTCAATGTCGTCCGCGCTCCGCAGGACGACGACACGGACGAACCACGTTATACAGAGCACGGTCGTAATATTGGGTCTGGGAAAAAGTTCGTGGCGTTTTTTTAGTAAAATTCAACTGGTTTTCTTATAGTGTGAAAATGAATTTATTTAAACCAAATATGCTCCATTATTATCGACAATGTTTCGCCATTTTTCGGGTAGAGCCATGATGCCATCGGTGAAGAACTTCTGTGGTTTCTGGTTGAAAAACTGAATCGAGTGGTTTTCACAGGCTTTTTTTGAAACCAGCTTAATTCCATTGAGAGAGTTCTGCAGAGATCGGAACAAGTGATAGTCAGAGGGTGCTATGTCTGGACTATACGGTGGATGCATCAAAACTTCCCAACCAAGTTCTCGCAATTTTTGACGGGTCATCAAAGAAGTGTGTGGTCGGGCGTTGTCATGATGGAAGACAACACCTTTCCTATTATTCAATTCGGGCCGTTTTCTTTCAATTGCCTGGCGTAATCTCTCTAGTTGCCCACAGTAGAATTGAGAATCAATCGTCTGACCAACTGGAAGTAGCTCATGGTGGACGATTCCCTTCCAGTCCCACCACATACACAGCATCACCTTTTTTCGGCGTCAATTCTGGCTTCGCGAACGCTTGTGACGGCTCACCATCTCTTGTCCACGATCTTTGACGCTTCCGATTCTCGTACGTGATCCATTTTTCATCACCGGTTATGACACGTTTCAGAAATGGCTCGATTTCATTGCGTTTCAGCAGCGCGTCGCAGATGTTAATTCGGTCTATCATGTTTCTCGCGCTCAACTCATGAAGAACCCATACATCGCGCTTCTTTTTGTAGCCAGCTTTGTGTAAATGGTTCAAGACAGTTTTGTGATCAATGCCTAGCTCCATACCAATATCGACACTGCTGATATGCTTATCTTGCTGGACTTTTTCAAGAATTTCATCAGCTTTTTCAGTGATCGAACGACCAGAGCTCATCTTTCACATCAAAATTACCAGAACAAAAGCGAGCGAACCATTTCCGTGCAGCAGATTTTGATAAAGTACTTTCACCGTACATAGCACAACTTTTTTCACAAGCCTGCGCAGCGTTCTTCCCTTTGTCGTAATAATATTGCAAAATATAGCGCAATTTTTCATTACTTTTCTCCATTTTCAAACGCAAACAACTTTCCAACCACTGCACCAATTTCGACGTTTATACACTCAAAGTAACGCTCGAAGTGTCACCTTTCCAACGAGCGTTCAGTGGTGACGCTGCGATCTGTGTTTCCTGAGTTATTTCCAATTGACGCCATCTATCAGGAGAAACGCCACGAACTTTATCCCACACCCAATATAATCATTCGCGCTTCCGTTACACGATATCAAGCGGCCCTAAATTTACACGCGCGCGGATAACGCAGTATCCAATAGTCCAATTATGCATTCAAATCGAAACCCGCCGAGCCGGTTACGCGTCTAACGCAAATGCGCCGGCCTGGTGAGCCGCGAAAAGCACTTTCGCGCCTGTTTACGCCGATGTGTCATCGCTCGCGCGTCGCCGGCAGTCTCGTCAGTTCGAACAATCGAACGCTGTTCCGATCGCGTTTGGAAATTGATCATTCGGGGAACCGGAGCCAAGACGAACTTGACGCTCCCCGGCGGGAGCGAGTAGTCACGCCAACGCCACGAGCTCCATATTCAGGAAGTGTCGCTAATATAGCGTCCCTCTGCCGTATTGTCTGCGCCATTATATCTTACACAATCGCCGTCGGCCGCGCGGAACGCGCGCACGAACGCGCGTGCATGCGTTTCAATAGAATCCCGTTTCAACGGGGCAACGCCAAACACGCGTTCCGTGTTGTTAAATATCAGCTGTAACGAGGGCAGAGCGAGGGAGCACGTTGTTAACCAAGATGATGGAGCACGGGGGAGGGGCAGAGAGGCAGAGAGGGAGAAGATGGCAAGCTTATCGAAATCGATAGTCGATCGATAGGCCTGAGCCTATTGAAAATTTCGCCATTAAATCAATGTAGGTCTCACCCCATCGTGCCCGCGCGTACCCCATCGCTCTGCTCGTTCGCTCGCGTGTAGCTGGTGCTATAACTAACAAGCTGCCGAAGTGGATGGAGCAGAAATTGAGAGAGGTGCGGAGGAACGGGGAAGGGCGAGGGAGGGAGAGATGAGCCCCGCGAATGTTTCCACGTTCGCACACTAATACAGCGCGGCTAATTAATTTCCAGTGACGTGTGAGACGGAAACCGGCGGCCTGGGCGCGCTAATCCACGCTTTAGGCGAGAGCAAAACAAAGGCGGTGATAGCCGCGCTCGACAGCTCGATCTGCGAGGTGGCAGCCAAGCTCGCGCATCTTGGGAATAAGCCGTTGCTCACTTGGACCTGCCCGCTGGTGAGTGTTGCCGTAATCGAACCTGCCTCTTCAGCCGCGCTTTCCGGCCGTTTACACGGCTCGCTGAATGTCGAGTCACCGAGCGGCGATTAAGACGCTGCCCCTCGCCTCGCTTTGACAGTCAGAAGGTTCCCGGGGATACGCTTCGCGTAAAGTCTTCGAAATTGCTCGGTCGCGGCGCTTCTTCTCGGAGAAGACCTCGAGACCTCGTGCCCGGAGAATTCCATACATTCACCGCCGCCAAGGATTTCTGTACCTCAGCTGACTTTTTACTCGTATCAGTTGGGATGTTTTGTCACGTTATTATTATTTTATGTTAACACACACACACATACTCGTTGCATCATCATCGACAGTCACCGTCGTGAAATTCCTCGCTGTCGTCAGCGGAAATCTCTCGTCTCGTCAGAGTATCACGAAGTATTGTACGGCCCGGACGCATGTCTGACCACAGACAGACCTTTTTCACTGGGTCGCTCGAAGAGGCAACGAGCGCAAATGTCCCCCGCAGCTATCGTCGCGCGTTAATATGAATTGAATGAAATGTTATATGTATTTGCAACGTTACCGTTACTTGAGCGGTACGTTACATTCGACGGGCGTATGACGTATTTTATCCTGTTGAAATCAATGAAAGCTTTATAGACAGAAACCGACACGCGTTCCTCGGATCACCGATGTCATGCTCTGATCGCGCGTCGAATTGCACATTGCGAAGTAAATTACACCACACTCGGAATAAATTAACGCCAATGGCCGTCGCGAGATTCAAACGGAAGCGATAAAAATAAAGGGGGAAGAGGGAGCGAGCGAGCGAGGGAGAGAAAAAGAAAGACGGGACATCAGTAGCAAATTACGCTTCTGCTCTCGTTCGAGCTGCAGCTCGTTCACCAAATATGTCGCGACGTTATTTAACGCGCTGCATTTTTATCCCGGACGAACGAGATTAAATTAACGAAAATTTGCACAACCGTAAATAATCACGCGTGTAATACCCGGGCTGGAATCGAGAGAGAGTTATAAATTTCGCCACGGCCGCATAATTGATTCCGTCGAAGGAAACGAATTCAGCGATTATCGTCGAATTTTCCAACGCAATATTTGAGTTGAACTGAACAAATGTTTATTCGCCTCCTGCCGGTTTTCTAATTGGCGCGTGTGTGGCTCCTGCGCGCTTCGACGCAGTACGGCTGACTCGATAAAATCTTTTCAATCATGGAACCGTAGCGCCGATTTTCGTCAAGTTTCCCGGTGAATCATCGCTCACTCGCTCGATCGACGAGATACACTTTGTTCTCGGGCAAAACAAATCGTCAGCTCACTCACGCCGCGCAGCTCGTCTTTATCCTCTCGTAGATCTCTCGCATGTTCTCTCACTGCGACAGTTGTGTCAACGTTTCACTGCTTCCGCGACAAACACTTCCGCATATTTCTCGACATAGTTAAAAGCGGAATTACATTTCACGACGCAGGGTGTTCCTATCCGTTACGTTTAATCTCCAATTTTTCTCGAAACTATTTCCCCTCGATAATAAAACCATGCGAATGTTCTTGGTTTATTGTATTAATAAAAATTATTCCAGCGTGAAATATGATCACAGGTTGTCAAAAGGCACGTTTGTGGGGAATATTTCGAGTCTCGTTTTATCGTATGAAAAACGATATGTAAAAAGTTCATGAATAAACGAAACGCATAACGTGTGTTGTTAACAAAGTGAAACGAGCGAGGAGAATTATGACTCGAATGCTTCCCTGCATAAAATCTCGTTCTCTCCCCGGATAGTATTGATTTCAAATAGACGCGGACTGCCGACCGAAAATATACAACGTTTCAATGATCATGTAGTTAAAATTCCAGAGGACCACGAAGACCGTCTCAATTTATGTTTCAGAGAGATTTGAAGGAGAGGGATCTCTCATCGGTCATTAGGCTTTCTCCGTCATTACCATCAATGGCTAACGCCGTGGCGGAAATTTTCCTGCACCTGCAGTGGAAAACCGCGGCCATTATTGGTATCGGTAAGTCTCGACGGCAATAATACTCTAACCGTAATTATTGCAGGCAGATCCTTTTATCCTGTCGTGCGAGTAAAGGAGAGTACACAACGAAATAGTGTTGCTCAAACTCTTCTTCAAGTAACGATCTTTAAGTAACACAGCTTCCTTTTACGAATCGGCCTCCTTCGACGATGCTCTTTAGTTTTACTACACGAACAAAATGATAATAAATCTCTCACGACGATGTGATCTCTCATTGATCGAACTATAAGTTGCAGTGAACTGTTTTCCTTCCTCGGAGGATGTAATTTCCGTTAAGCATAATGAGACAGTAACTATGCGCCAAGCTGTGCACTCGAAACTCTCTCGGTTCGCCAATGGAGCCGTATTGATTTCGATAATTCCTAAAACTCGGCTGCAATCTCATTCTCTCGTAGGCGAAGATAACTTGGAAACTTTGAACTATGATCTCTCCGACAGGAATGGATTAATATTTCCAGGTTCTTATCAATTCACGGCGCAAAATGGACGCAATGATGTAGCACATCCCCGCGTGCGTTCGCTCGCGCCAAAGTGCGCACACGAGCGAGCTCATTTACCATCTCTATGTGCACAACGCGCAAGAGCGAGAGATAACGTACGACTTCTCGCTGCATGACTCGTCGTAACGCGATCCTGCGGCGAATCGAGGGCGTTAAGGATTAAATCGCAGCGGCGTGCGAGAGTTATGCGCGAGAGGACGAACACAATAACAGAGAGAGAGAGAGAGAGAGAGAGAGAGAGAGAGAGAGAGGGAGAGAGAGAGAGAGAGAGAGAGAGAGAGAGAGAGAGAGAGCCGGCCGAAGCTGGCCGGCGCTCTCGGCCGAGGTGGCCATTAAAATCCGATTACGTGGCAACACGACGAGTGTATTGAATTGTAACGCGAGTTAACCGGACTGACCGCTGCCGCAGATCGCGAGCCGTGGTCCAGCCTGGACCGCGCGGTGATCAACGCACTCGAGAGGATCGGCGTCGTCCTGCGCTACCACCTGATCCTACCTCATCGCGCCACCCTCGAGCAGATCCGCAGGATCCTGAGGTCCGTGAGCAGCGTCTCGCGTCGAGGTGAGTTCGAGTGAACGTCGTGAGTGCGTGAGTGTGAATATGCTGTGCGTGCACGTTGGATCCGCCTCCACGAATCCTTACGATCAGGGAGAGCTCGCCGCTTCAAGGATAGCGCCGGAACCGCGCGAGCTTTCCGTCGAAGCTACTCACTGAAACTAGCGAACCGAAGATTAAATTAAACGACGCGCTCACTCTCTTTCGAGAGGGAGAGGGATGAGTGAGAGTTCGTCCCTTTAGATCTTGCCGCTCGAGATCGAGAATGTTCACGGCAGTTACGACGCAGTCCGCGATGTAAGTTTGATGGCGACGCCGTCCGCGTCCGAACTGCTCCGAGGGGGATTCGTTGCTCGATTGTTTAATTCCATTTATTCCGCCGTCGCAGTCTCGCACAGAGCGCTCCGGGACCTCCGACGTTAATTTCGTTTCATAAATTTCCAGCCGACTCGCGCTGACTGTCCTCCCTCCTTTCTCTCTCTCTCTCTCTCTCTCTCTCTCTCTCTCTCTCTCTCTCTCTCTCTCTCTCTCTCTGTTTCTCTCTTGCTGATAGGTCGCGAGTTTGCCGATAGTTCTTCGATATTAAACGGCGACCTTTTTTAAATTGCAAAGAAGCGACATTATTGCGCGAGGAAGAATTAACTTTAGAACCCCCGAGGAGTCAACCGTCGTCGTCGTCGTTGTCATCGTCGAGACAAATGCCGGGCTTTCTTCCCGCCTTCGCAGTCGAAGCGAATTAACGCACGTTCGAAAATTTATTTCGTTCTCTCTCTCTCTCTCTCTCTCTTCTCTCTCTCTCTCTCTCTCTCTCTCTCTCTCTCTCTCTCTCTCTCTCTCTCTGCAAAGCAGATAAAACAAACCGATCGATGCCTCGACGTGGCGTAGCGCACGAATTATCGCTGTTTACATGCGTAAACGGATTTCGACGGGGGGATCTGTTTGCAGATCTTTTATTCGTTTTGAATAGCGATCCGCCACGACCCGACTACGGTAAAGCACGTGACGCGCAAAAGTGCCAGGGTACGTGTGCGTGGGTCGTTTACCGCGCGGCGGGTTTATGAAGAAGTTAATACGGTCTTCCGCGGATTCGTTTCGCGCCTCTGCTTCGCAAAAGGCGTACGTACGAAACTCGTTGGACGGGCGCGTAATGCGCTATAGCAGGTGTTTAACTGTGCAAAATCGGCGCGATAAAACCCACCTGCAGTCTCCGAAGCGCAGCGTGTGTATGAAGCGGGCAAGGAAGCGGAGGGGAGAGGGAAAAACGTGAGAGAAGAAAAATACGAGGGAGAACGACTCGCTTATTATGGTCGAGTCGGCGATCGTTTACGCGCGGCCGCGGCTTAAAATTCCGCGGGCATTTTGCATTAAGCCGTCGCGATTGCGTCTCGCTAACCTCGCGCGGTAGCGGCCAACTTAGTTAGCGGCGATTTACGACGCTCAGTGGTGCGCTCGTGGATGCAAATGAGTCTAGTAACGGCGCGACGCGACCCTTTCAAGAGCGAGCATCCGCTTCGCGCGAATGTATATTTCAACGTAAGATACGACGTAATCAGGGAGAGTCCGTTGCTTTAATTAATTTCAACCTTAAGACTGAACGGTCGTGGCATCGCTCCGCGCCTGAAGCGCGGTCGCGATTGCGAGCCTTGCGTCGCGCCTGGGCCCGAGAAGGGAGAGGGAGAGAGAGAAAGAGAAAGAGAGAGAGAGAGAGAGAGAGAGAGAGAGAGAAAGAAAGAGAAAGAGAGAGAAAGAGATTATTCGACAATTAACCTTCCATGTATCGTTCCGCGTAAAAAATTCCAAAAAGGCGCCGCGCTCGCGAGAAGTTCTCGACTGTTCAATTATCGCGTCAGAAATTCGTTCTGCCATCCCTGCGATCTGCTCTCCAGAGTCACAATTGCATTTCCAGCGGGAAGGCAGTCGCTCTTAATTAATATGCATTTTGCTGTGGACTCAATTAATATTAATTATAAATAGTCTCTCTTTTCCGCGAGGGCGCGCACGGTATTTCATGGCTGCGATTTCACACGGCACATATCACTCCCTCTCTCTCTCTCTTGCCTGCAACATTTTAATTAAAATTTCAGGCTTCAGCGTTGTCTTCGGCAAAGGTAGTGTAAGACTGCGTCGTGAGCTTAATCGCCTTTCAGTGGCTCGCTCCTCCACTCTCGTTAGCTAATATATAATTTTTTACGATTTACCCTTCTCCGCCCTGGCGATCAACCCCTCCTCGTACACTCATATACTCGCACGCACGTGCACACACGTTTCTGTGACTGCGCAAAGAGGAACGTCTTCTTCTGCTAGACGTATGATCAAATAGCCGACTTTATATATCTGTCGTAATAAAAAGAAAAAGGAAAAAGATAAAGAACGTTAGGTAGACTCCGTTAGAGCTCGAGAATCCCTCTGTCGCCATTCGTTTTGTCATATTGCCTCAGCGGCTCGGCGGAACTTCCAGCGACAAGATCAAGAGAGCGAGAAGCCAGCGGCGGCGAATTATCTCGCTCAATGTCGCAACGTCTGCCTTTGTCTCATCGAAGAATTCTTTCATTGAATATGAGAAACGGCCATTTGCTACACGCGATCGTACCTACTTGCACAATACATCGGCGATTACACCGTCAGCGTTTAATCTCCTAATGTCGGGACTTTCGACCAAACACGGAAAACAAACTTGCTAATGAATTAAGTTTTGTTGATTAACGACAGTAAACTACCGCGGAGCTTACTTGAGTATAATATCCGCGATAACGGCGTGTGCGTGTTCATTCTGAATAGAGTTTCCGTGTGTCGCGCCGAGTGAAGTCGCCGTGTACAGGCAGAATAACATCATTAAATAAGCGAGGGTGTCTTAGTCGCCGATTGTCCCAGCTCCCTCTGTATCCTCCGACTCCGCCCTTCTCGCGGAGAATGAGAATCCAAGAAAAAAGAAAGAACAGACAGATCCGCTTCAACTCTTCGCCTGTCATCACCGCGACTGAATCGCCGAGAAGGACTCCGCTAGATAACTACAGCTGACGACGTCACGTAATGAATAATTCAATTACTCTCGTCAATTGGCATATTGGCCTTGTTCGAATATTCCACCCTTTGTTTATTCGCAAGTATATCGAGTTTTCTTGCGCAATCACACGGACTCACGGCCGGACGCGATGCTGTTTCCCTCGTACGCACGCAAACCTAATGACTCTCTTTCATCAGCGACTGTGCTCTGCCTGCCGCTGTTCGACGAGACGACGAATCGCGTCCTGATCGAGCTGGACGTCGCCTGGCAAGCGCACATCCAGAACTCCGTCATCCTGATGATCCACACGGAGGATATCGACCCGTTCCTACCGAAGGACGACTCGCCGACCTCGCTCGCCACCGACCCATCGACCTTGGCACACTCCGCGAATACTCAGTCTTCCAATTTTTCTACATCGAACATAACTCGCGTCAGCGAGGCTCCGCAGGACGACGACAGGCCGCGGAGATTGCAGTTGACGCCGCGCAGGTTCTCTCCGCCGAGAAACCTCAGCAGTGCCACGACGGAGAACCTAGTCGCGGTCGCACCGCTCGATCAAAGGTAATCTCTTGTTAATGGTATTGGCTCAAAGACACTTCCAGTTGCTGCGATTGCTCGCGGCGAGTGAGTGCAGGCGTCTGGGACTCGAAGTTCTTGCGCGAATCTCGAAAAGTCTTCGTGAAAGATAAAAGTCGGAGAAACAGAGAGAGAGAGAGAGAGTTCGCAGTCTTCCGTAAATCGTCAATATCACCGATCGTTGTTAGGTTATATCACGAACGTTTGTCATGAAAAATATTAACGATATGCGTGTGACAATTTTCTCGGTTAATCGACGCGGATGAGGAAAATTTCCAGATCGTTCGAGCTCCGAACCGCTCAACGATTATACCTGCAGTCCTCTCTTGCTCTCTTTTCTTTTTTTATCGAAATCTGCTTCTGGTACCGCGCGATCGCTCAACGCGGGAATTCGACGTTTAGCGAATCCAGTTCGGAGCGCAATGCGAGATACGACTCGAGGAATTTGCGCTGCCCTTAATCGAAGTTCTCCCTTCCCGTCGCGCGAGCCGAGAACTCCGTGTAATCACAGTAGACAGAGACCTCATCCGTCGTGTTCGCGCGGGCGCGCGCGCGCGCGCGGAATCCCGTGTCCTCGAATTATAATACAAATCACCCTCGTCGGATTGTCGAGCCGAGTTAATTGCGAGCGTCGATCCGTGTAATTCGGGCCGGTGATTCATTCGCAGGAACCAGCCGGTCGTCGCGACGCCGCGTCGCCTTTGTGCGAGCAGCTTCTGTCCTCTTATACAACTCGCACCTATCTCTTCACAGGTACGACGTGCAGAAGGTCTTCAACGGCACGCAGGACTACGCGACGGTGGCGTTGCTCGACCGGTTGAACGAGTCGCTGGCCGTGCTGACGCACGACAACAGCAGCATCGACAGCCACAACAACAAGATGTACACATACGCCCTGATGGACTGGCACGGCACCAGCTGGGAGCCGATCCTCGCGGTGGTCGAGCGGCAGCAGCGGTTGCTGGTCCAGCAGCTGACGCCTAACGCGCTGGCGTTCCTCAACGTCGAGAGTTCCGATCTGCTATCCTGCGACGACGACGCCGATTGCGCGGGTGAGTGAGCTGAATAAATGATGGCTGCTGTTACATACGGTATGTATATACGCGGCGATTCAATCGGGAGGAGATGATTAACATCCTCCGTGCGGAACAACGCTCGTGGGAAACGCTTCACCCGCGGCCAGACGAGCAGCGTCTGTTTCTACTTACGCGTTCTGCGCCTCTTTCGGGTCTCTCGGCCTTCTTCTGAATATTTCAAGATTTCGGGCCGATAAACAACTTCGTGGCTGACGCGCAGTTGATAGTACGTAATCGGCGAGCTATATTTTCCGCGGGTAAAGGCGACGCATTGAGAGAAAGATTTTATTTGTTATTTATCGAGATCCTCTCCGTGACGCGCGTGCGACACGCCGCTGTGATCGGGGAAAGTAGCGGTAAAAATAGGCCGGTGTAATTACCGGACGGAGAAAGGCGCGAAGGATAGACTATCATCGACGGAGCATCGACGAAGGCACGAGCTGCTCCCTCGAATCTGAAAATATCGCCCGGCGTAACTACGTTAATACAGTGCATTTGTTATTTAGCAGGTGGCTTGGCCGACATGTCTTTCCGCACCACACATATCGTAGCTATTATTCTGGGGTCGCTGCTGTTCACCTTTGTCGCCATCGCTATCGCGATTATAATCCGGTGAGCGATCACTTTATCATCTTGCACCATAGCATTTATAGCCCTTGGTCGAACCTTAGGAAGTGACCATGTCTTTTACCCCTTTCGCTCGTGCACGCATTATTTATACGTGCGACCACGTGGTTCCGGAGTATTTCCGATACCGCTGCCGTGATTCATGAGTACACGACCGCCTGTAGCTTGCAATTAGCATAATGGAAACGAAGAAAATATACATGAGCGATGAGTCCTTTCTCGTTCTCCACTTTCTTGGAGTATTTCTCACGTCGACGTCACGCATACTTGCACTGTTTGGTAGAATGCAATTTAATACAAATGTAAATTAATTATAATGCAATTAATTGATAATGCAATGTGGCATTTATTATTACTATTATTACGACGTAATATCGAATATATCGAAAGAGCGGAAGGAACTAGACAGCTCAACTAGACGGCTTTGAATTTCAAAACCGGATCTAACATCCTAGAGAAACTCAAGATGATGAGAGGATTAATGTACGATACGTTATATAGGAAGCGCCTGCTCAAAAAGAGGATGTCCAAAGGGCCGTACAAAATTATCCTGACGACGTCGGACTTTGTTTTCCCTCAAGTGCCTCCAATAAATTCGAAAACGGTGAGTGAGATTTCGTTCGACGCGCGCAATACAAGTGTGTTCGGACTTTTAATCCCACCAAAGTCACTGGAAGGATTAAGAAGTTGCTGTGCGAAATCATTAGCGGGATACTTCGAAAAAAAGAATCAAGACCCGCCGCGCACGCTCGTTTCGGCAGGTGCGTTGTAAAACGTTACAGCGCTGTTTACGTTTCACCGCGCGCGCCGGAACGAAGACCTGATTCGGCGAGAACAGTTTTCCGCGAGTCGTTGAGTCACGATTGCGAAATTGTGTTAGCGCTAACTTTTTCCTCGCCACGGGACGGGCTAGAAATCCCTCCTGACGCCCTCCGTGGTGGTTGCTTTATCTACGCGAGGAAGGATTGCGCCGCGGTCCTGGAAGGATATGTTTCACGCGAGGCACGGCTGCAGCACGTGAGTTTTTAAATTACTGGCTGGCGCGACAAAAGTAGCCGATAACAAAAAAAAGTATTAAATGTCAGCACGGAGTCTCGATTCGCCGAGCTTCATCGAACCGCCCGGCAAACTTTAAACATCCACCGCTAATACGCGGGACGTTGAACGACTTTTACATTGCCGCAATCTTCATGCTCGAGAAACGACACTTAATCTCTTGCGGTTCTATCTTGCCTCGCGGCTGAATAAGGTGAGATAAGAAGAAATATCGCGCGCGCGCACAAAAAGTAGACAGAGAGAGAGAGAGAGAGAGAGAGAGAGAGAGAGAGAGAGAGAGAAACGCTTTTTAAAAAATGATTTTTGCCGAGACGGAAAGACAGCTTCGCGTTTCACAGCTGAGAACGCTGTAACAAGTGCACGTGGGAGCGTTTTAAGGGGTACAAAATAAACGTAAAGAGATTCCGTTCCGCCTCTTTTTTCGAGTAAATAAAATATCACTTAACTCCCTTCCCGCGACCATATCCTTTTCGCGCTTGCGGTCCTTTTTATGTCGAGGCTCAAATCACATCAGGACCGAGAGCCTGCCCTCAGCGGCATTGTGCGTACCTACACGATCCTATTACCCTCGTAGACGATCGCTCGAGTGGTTTTCGCACTAAGCACTTTATCGCGCGCGGCTCACGTGTGCTCTCAGGTAGACGAGGGCATCGAGGCGATGCTGTGCTGCTGGCTACAGCAGCTGCAGGAGTTCGGCGGCCCGGAAGTCGAAAAGCCGGATCTGCTCCAGCTAGGAAGTGTGAACTCCCTACGGCCGTACTTGCAGACCAACAGCGGGAATATGCTGCGACATACTTTCTTCAAGAATCCGCGCGCTAGGTATAACGTGAGTATGCCGATCGGGCCGATAACAGCCGCACTCGATCTACTCGGCTGGCGCTAGACAGGCGCGAGAATCCGTCTCGCCTGGCTCAGCGCCTGGCTTCCTTCGAGCCTGCCCCGAGCTCGATCGCGCGAGCCCGGACCTGCTAATCGAGTTGGCCAACTCCGATAAACACCTGGCCATTCGCGGGAGCCGCCGCTAGATAAGACGGCTAATAGCCGCCGGGTGTATCGCGGCACGTGGAAATGGCTCGTTTCCTAATAAACGCGGATTTATTTAGCCACTACTATACTCGCCAAGAGGAGATTCGCAAGCGAGGAAAGTAAGAGCGGCTCCAGAATGTTCCGTAATGCGCTTCCAAGGGTTTATCGACGCACCAGCATCCTCCAATACGCTCTCACCCTCGCGCTCTCACCAATTTCATCGTTGATCACTTCCGCGAATTTTCCGCCTGACGCGACGCGACGCGACGCGCGAAGGCATTATGCGAAGGCGCCAAGAATACAGCCCGGTTATACATCGATATTCATTTTAGCGCGTCGCGACGGTGCTGCGACGGCATCGTGACACTGATTAATGCCGCGGCTTTCATAATAAGATCGGACGATAAGAACCGCCTCTCGCGCCTCTAATCAAGATTGATAAGCCGCTATTAAAATATCCACTAACAGCTGATCTTTCGTTACCTTCGTAACGTTGAGCCGCGTGCGCGCATCGTCGAACGCCGCGGCGTTTCCGCGACGGGACGACCGAATGCGAGGTGCTCGACGCAGGATGTGCGACGCAGTGATGTCCACTTCGCGAGTTAATTCTCCGTTCTGATTTTTTTACTAGGGTGACCTGGTACAACTGAAGGAGCTGCCCCTTCAAGGTACGTTCGAACTGAAGAACAAGGCCATGGACGTGCTGGTCACGGTAAAGGCACACATCTTTTTACTCGTAATTCTCCGAGACTCGCTCGATTCTACAGATCTCGCCACTTTCTTACTTTTGGCCAGATCCACGGGCTGCGACACGAGAACCTCAATCCTCTGATTGGATGCCTTAACGAACCTACGAGACCCTGCCTAGTGTTGGAGTACTGTTCGAGAGGCTCTCTGGAGGACGTGCTTGTCCAGGACGATATCAAGCTCGACTGGTCCTTCAGATTATCCTTGCTCACCGATCTCGTGCGGGTGAGTAGGATCACGTGCTGCTACATGATATGAAGTGAGGAGATTTCGAGGAGCAGAAGAACTTCAGCGAGTTCGGAAACAGTTTGTGCGATAAGTATCTCGGAGGAAGGAAAGTCAACATCCATCTATTCGGTGCTCCGTCCGAGTAATCTACAAGATCGCGAGCGCTTTAGAACCGACAAACATTCTCGAAGCTCAGTCGTAAATTTCCTTGGAAGTCCTTGCCAGCATACCACATGGGCAAAGAGTCATGCGTTTGATGTTTAATAGCCAACCAAATTTGAAGTATCGAGATGATTATCCTTCAATCTTAATTTGAATTACCATACCGATCCTTCGAGGCGATTTCTTCTGCTTCCAGGGCATGAGATACTTGCACGGCACGCCGATACGCATCCACGGCTGTCTGACCTCGCGCAACTGCGTCATCGACGCAAGGTGGGTCCTGAAAGTCACCGACTACGGCCTGCCTGCGTTTTATGAAGCACAGAACATAGTGCCATCGGCTAAGACAGCCCGAGGTAAGTTGTTCGTTTCACTCTCTTCTTCTTCGTCATCTCGTTAGAACTTTCTCCTGCACGCACGTGCGATCTTTCTTTCTCTCTGTTTTTCTCTCGATGTAACCCTTCAAGTCAGAGCTTGGATAATCTCAAAGCGGCTTCTCTGGCGTGTTCACGGAAGGACATTATGTTGTCGCAATAAATGAATAGCCCCTGCCGCCGAGTCAAATTGCGCGTCAAGTTTCGCGCTTGTCAAACTCCGTCATCAAGTGTTTCCGTCTCACTTGGAAATTTTATTATGCGATAACTCGAATTACAAAGTCGCGCTAATTAAAAGTTGGATGGCATGTTGGCCGTTAATTGAAGAACGGCGTGAGAAATTGCGCTCGCACAACTACCGCGCGTCGGAGCGGATTTCAATAGTAATCTTGTCCGCCGGCTTCTTGTTCGGCAGACCTGTTATGGACCGCGCCGGAACTGCTCAGGTATCCGAATCTGCGAAAAAAGGGGACCCAGCCGGGAGACGTTTACAGCTTCGGGATTATTATGCAGGAAGTCGTTGTTCGCGGAGAGCCGTTCTGCATGCTCGCCCTGTCGCCGGAAGGTAATGAACGCGCCATTTCTCTTCTACAACGGCTCTTGAAAGTATTAGAAACTTTTGTCAGACATTCGGTTTCGGAATAATAAGACAACGAATAGCGCGAGCAGAAAGCCGCGAGAGTAAATCGATTCTTATGATCAAAGTTCCCAAGTTTCTCCTTTCGTCGACTGTCGCCGACGATTGATTTAACGCGCATCTGTCGCTCGTCGATCAACCTTTTATCGGCATTAATCGCACGATCGCGCGACTATGACTCGAACGTGAGGTGCGAAAGCTCGAAATCGATCGTCAGCGAGACGTTAGAATCAGAGTAGAATCGACTAACATCCGAGGACCGCACACGTCTCGTATCTCGCAGATATAATCGAGAAAGTGATGAGGCCACCGCCGCTAATCAGGCCGTCGGTCAGCAAGGGTGCCGCACCGCCGGAAGCCATAAACATCATGCGCCAGTGTTGGGCGGAAGCCGAGGAGATGAGGCCCGACTTCGACGACGTGCACGACCTCTTCAAGAAGCTGAATCACGGAAGGTAAAACCACCCCGTCCAATTCCGCGCTATTGTATCCGCAGGGGCGCGGAAATACCGGACATATATTTCTGGCCGGGACGTCAATAAGGGCTGCGCCGTGGAAATCCATTTCTCACGGATCTAATCAGGATTCGATTTGGCCGTGTAATCCTCTCCCAACAAGCGCCAATAACTAATCGCGCCGATGAGGCGCCGCGACAATTAAATGGACATATAAATAATTAGCCGCGTGATTAATTATGCACGATTAGTTGCGCATGATTGATTCGCGCATCGCGCTAAAAAGAGACGAGCGAAATGCGTTAGCGTGAGAGAGAAGTGCGTCGCCCGACTGTGCAAAGCGAGGGATACGGCCCTTTAGTCGCCCCTCCCCCCCGTCTGATTGATTTCCAGGAAAGTCAACTTCGTGGACACGATATTCCAAATGCTCGAGAAGTACTCCAACAACCTGGAGGAACTCATCCGAGAGCGTACCGAGCAGCTCGACATGGAGAAGAAAAAGACTGAACAGTTGTTGAACAGAATGTTACCTAGGTAAGCGGCACAAGTATCAAAGTAGCTCGTTAGCTCGTGAGTGTAATTTAATTGGAAGTGACTTATTTGGATTCTCGTTGATATTTCGATAGAATTTCGCGCGACTCGGCTTTCCTACTCTTCTCTCTCTCTCTCTCTCCCTCTCTCTCTCTCTCTCCCTCTCCCTCTCCCTCCCCCTCCCTCCCTCCCTCTCTCTCTCTCTCTCTCTCTTTCTCTCTCTCTCTCTCTCTCTCTCTCTCTTTCTCTCTCTCTCACTCTCTCTCTCTGTACGAGTCTTCTCAGACTGAGTAATGTTTAACGTTTTCGATATTTTCGCTTGGATTTTGACATTTTCGCTGAATTCCCCGCGTTCTCCTTTTTTTCCAATCTCACTGTTTCATCGCTTCTGCTGAGAAATCATTTGGATCGGTGCTTTCAGCTCGGTCGCCGAAAAACTGAAGCTCGGCATGCCCGTCGATCCCGAGGAGTTCCGCGAGGTCACGATTTACTTCTCGGACATCGTCGGCTTCACCACGATATCCGCGCGCTCGACGCCCTTTCAGGTGGTCGATCTGCTCAACGATCTGTATACTTGTTTCGACGACACAATTAACGCGTACACGGTCTACAAGGTAAATCCAATGAATCGCGAGAGCGTAGGTAAACATTTAGCCAACGGATTTATTCCCGTCGAAACGTCGTTCCGCGCTCGAATCAAATGAAATAAAATAATATTTTCTCTTTCAAACTAATTTACGCACAACGCTGCGTGCGGCCGATAAGTTCGGCGGGAAAATAAAACGCGCGACTGCTCGCGTTTTGCACGAGCAAATAACGCTTCGTCGATTGTCGTTGTCGTGCATTACATTTTTTCGCGTGCGGCGTTGCTTTTCTCCCCTTTTCTAACGCAGCAGTTTTCACAATTTACGAAACGCCCTTCGCGGAACCCCAAGCGGGAATGCGAATAAAGATAACGGACGGCTCTACGCGCGGAATTAGTGGACAAATAACATGAGGGACACGTGCAGACACAATAACCGGATTGCATGAAAGGACTGCCGGATTCCGATAATACCGAGCGCATGTTGGAATATCACACACAGGTGGAGACCATCGGCGACGCTTACATGGTCGTGGGTGGCTGCCCCGTGCGAATACCCGATCACGCATCCCAAGTGGCGACCATGGCGCTTGACCTGCTGCACCAGAGCGGAAAATTCAAGTTGAAGCATCTCCCGGACACGCCGCTGCGGCTACGCATCGGTCTTCATACGGGTTAGCGCATCCTTCGAGCGATCCCTCCTGAAAGCAGAAAAAGAAGTAGCAAATTCCAGTATCGATACACCCACTTAAGAACAATAGCCGCGCGATCGCGCGAGGCGCGTCTCCTCGCTCACTCGGCCGGAAGCGCGCGGCAGAGCTCTCTTCCGCTCTCCCCCGTCTCTCCCTCATCCCCTTGAATCCATGAATATCTATTCCGCTGCGGGACGCGCGGCCATTAAAGGGTTAAGGAATTCTTCCCCTCAGGACCGTGCTGTGCCGGCGTGGTGGGGCTAACGATGCCGCGTTATTGCCTGTTCGGCGACACGGTGAACACCGCCTCGAGGATGGAGTCAACCGGCGCGCCGTGGCGTATCCATCTGAGCCAGGCAACGAGGGATCGATTGACGCAGGTCGGCGGCTACCACATTGAATACCGCGGGCCCACCGATGTTAAGGGTAAAGGCAAGATGCCGACCTACTGGCTGCTCGGCAAGCAGGGCTTCGACAAGGAGCTACCCAGGCCGCCGCCCCTCGGGTAAGCTTTATCGCGGCTATTTTTCGGACACCTCGTCGTCGGGCTTACGATGACGACGACGTGAGTCCGGGCTTGTCGTCGTTGTCGTCGTCGTGCAGACGTGTAGCTTTCAACGGGCGTGATTCAACGTCTGGGCGCATCCGGCCGGCGTTATGAAGTCCAATTTATTGCGACGGACCTTCTTTATATTCGACGCGACCCTCTTTCTCGCGCCCGGCTGTTTCGCTCGGGGTTTTCGCCGCGAGGGAGACTCTCGCCGCAGCGAACGGGAAACTTTCCCCGGCACCGCAGTCTCTCGCCTCTCGCATTCCGGATCGCCACGGAGACGAGGGTTATATTTAATCAACGAGAGCACCCGTGTTGTGTGCTTTGGACTTTAAACTCGACCGAGGCCGAGAGAAACGCACCCGGGAGTTCTTAATTACGTAAGAATAAGTCGCGACTTTCCAACTCGCGCGCGCCGCTGCATCCGTGCGTTAAGTTTTTTTTTTTCTTTTTTCCCAACGGCCTGTCGTTCCCCTTCTCTCTTTTGTTCTTTTCCCTTCCTCCCCATCGAACGTTCGTTCTTTGTACTTAACATTTTTCGTCGTGGCTGCCGTATTCGTAAACGCGACATTCACCGGCAAGCTTTTCTCACGCGAGTTATTTTTTTTTTATAATACCCACGGGCAAAAATTGACCTACTTGCGTAGCGCCGCGTAAACGGCGAAAAGGGCCTCGTATTCTTAGGGTTAACGCTTGTATTATGCGGGCTCTTTTCCTTCGACCCTTCGAGCGCGGCCTTTCCAACAGTCGCGGATGACGTGGAGTCAGATCTGAGAAGAATAGTCGCCTCAAATCAACGTATCGCTTTGAGCGACACGGCAAGGTTGAAAATTAAATAGCTCGCGCGAACAGTTTCCACGTGAATAGCGAAGGCCGAGTTCGTGTCTCTCAGGCAATTGCGAAGAAACCAAGGAGCTCCCGAGGAGTTCTTTCATTACTCCCACTGAATGCCAAATATTAAAGAGCTGAAATATATATGCTCCCTCTCCGGCGAGATGAAATTTGAATTAAATAATAAATTAGAGGTTCTCTAATTGGAGAGATTCTTGAGAATATTATTATCTACGTATACGTGATAATTATTTTCGCGAATACGATAATGGGAAAGTTTTCGCGGAAGTTTCGGGATTTCCAACGCAGTGTATTTTTATTCGTCCTATTTACTTTCCAGATATTTAATGCTTTTATCTGTTGCCATTCTGCCGCTCTATACTCAGGGAGAACCACGGGTGAGTAGACTCGCAAGAAAATAACTCGACGTTCCCACGAATCGATCATATCATTTTACATTTGATAAATCTTCCACGGGCCACACGTCAGACACAGTTCGGCAAGAAGACTTGAATATATCATGTTCTCCACGTCAATATGCTCCCACAATAACTCTCTCTAATACCGTCTATCTATCATTCTGTCTAATAACGTAGCCGTCAAATTTTTGCTATCCGGACGATAATGGCTTTAACGGTAAATTGTTTCTTTTTCTTTGGCTTTTTCATAAAAATATTATCGATCGGTTATGGCGAGTAACGTAGATTGGCGATGGCGCGCGAGTGAAATTCCACTTGGAAGCATCAACATCGAAGTGCAATCTACGTCAGGATCTCATTTTAATTTCAAATTTACTTCTCGTGTATCGTTGTGCTCGGGCTTATTTTTCCTTCAAACGATTCTTTCTTCTTCGGTGGGATAATAATGTCACTCCAGGTCGCGGTCATGATGACTTTTATGAGTCAGGTCTTCCGTTCCTACGAATTCTACGGACAATACAGGCGCGCAGCATCGCATCGCTCATGAGTAAACACCAATTTGAAACACCTGGCTCGCCGCCGTGGTATCGAGAATGCCGCCTCGCATTGAAATTTACTCCAAAGATTCTCACGTCCGCATCTCAGCGCACGAATGTCGTTGAACAGTTGAATGACAGTAATAGACGTCGGTGAAACAAAAGTTCACAATATCCTACCATCTGGAAGCGAGGGCTTTTCGGGACGACATGAAAGTTTTGAAATCTTTTTCGTTATGGAAAAATACGCGGCATCGATATAATCCGATTTTACCACTTCGATATGAGTGTCATCATTTTCCATTTCCACGAACATGCATATTCGTCTTCATTTTATTTTCTTCATATTTTCCGATATGGAAAAATTAATCTGTATTACTATTTCGTCCGACGGCTCACGCCGTCATTTATGAGACATAAAAAAGCGCTGTAACGGCATGAGACTCACAGTCTCCTGAATTTGCGAAGGCGCGAGGAGAGCCTGATCTTCGAAAGCCAACCGAGCGGATTGTCGAGCGACTCGGCGGGCTCACAGCTGCCGGTGATCCCGTCGCAGGACGAAACGCACGAGGAACCTGAGGAACCAGTCGAGGCAACAGTCAACAGGGACGATTCGATCAGCAGCGGGTTAGCTAACAACGACAGTCGAGCCGGCTCCTTCGAGGAGCCCAGCACCAGGAAGGTGTCAGTCTCCGTGCACGACGAGCGCTCGCTGCTGCCCAGCTACTCCTTGAAGTCCACCAACGACTTCATGGAAGCGCTGTCTGGAAGGCAAGATCCGACGACTAAGACGTGCGAGCATGCCGGTACCGTCAGCAAAAGTACATCCGGCGACACCCAGGCCTCCCTCGGAGTGTCGTCCTTGGTATCCGGCGGTGAGCCGATGGCGACGGTCCTCGGAGCGTCTACTAGCTCGCTCACGTCGATCGCCAGTTCGGCGACGTATCGACAGCCGCCAAGACTTCGACGGCTCGCCGGCTGCATCGACGAGAAGGACCTCAGCACTCCGTATAATTACTACAGGTGTCTGTCGCCCAATGAGCATCACGGTACGTATTCATGATGCATCCTCAGTGCGCAGAAATTAAAGTCTCGGTATCTGGAGTTTGAGAATTGAGTCTTCAAGATTGAGTGTGCGATTGCGAGCGATCGGTAGTTTCACGCTTGTATTGTTTGCCTAAAAGATTCAAATCAAACATATTCAATCATAAGTTGAGATTTGTCATGAACGTCGAAAGCTCTAATTTTTGTCTCCTAATTTTGCCCCCTAATTTTGTCTAATGTGGATAATATAGTCTCAAAATTTGATTTAAAAAATCTGTTGTACATTTAGCGTTTTGTCTAGACCTAAATTATTAACAATTTCTATATAAATGTAATTGCAAGCTATTCTGATTCCACGGCGGCTTCTCGAATTCACGTACATTCTTACATTATCTCTTTGACATTTCTGATTTCAGGGAAAGGTCCCGGCTGCCGAATACTCAAAAGGCAATTTAGCTTGGACCGTCCGGACGATCCGACGACCACGATCCCGGAGCAGTCCGGCACAGTCGGCCAAAGATCAACTCCTCGTCTGTACAAGCAAAACAGCGCGGGCGCGGCTAACGACTTGGAGAGAATCGAGGAGGTGCCAGCCACCCCTGGGCCTCTCCTTCAGAACTACCGTCACGCCGCTTCGGTCTCTCTGTCCGTCGAGTCACTGTCGTTACGTTGAGACTCCATGAAAAGAAGCCCGAATCTCACGAGATCGAACTAGTACCTGCGTCACGCTTGGAGTGCAAACGATGCACGCAGGAGCGCGTTCATATAGACGCGTCGTCGTCGTCAGTGAGACGCGCTGAGTAAGCGACTGTAAACGAGAAATATAAAAACGAAATTGAAGCGAGGTCAATGGGAAACGGTGATGGTGGAGTCAATCCATAGACTTCTGAGCCTGAATCCGGAGAAGTCACGTCGGCCACGAAGACCGTTCGCAATAATTCGTCCTTAAGGTCTCAGTAGCGCTTTGAGCACGTGTTTCGCCGTGACGCGTAAACGATTGCACTATTGTGTGTGACTCGTTGTTCGCTCCGTCTCTTATCCGTATCTTATCTCGATGTACATCGTATTAGTTTCTCGTAAAATACCCGCGACCAGGAGAGTGTGTTAGAAAGTCGATGGCGTTAGCGCGCGTGTAGGTCAATCATAGGTAATCGTTGGCGGGACGGCGGGGAAGAAAAAAGGAAGCGGAAGAAACCCTCACGGGCGACCCGCTGTTCTCGAAGTCCCTCCGGCGAGTTTGTACCTGTCGACCCCGCGTATTTGGATGTTTTACCGGTAAACTGGAGCTTCCGGTGGCTCAACTAGGCGTTGTTCGACCACGGCCATCCCTCGTCGAACTCGGCATTCCAGTATCCCGGAGAATGCGAATGTGTAAATGTGAATGTACATTCTCGGGTGTCCATCTCGGATGGCTCGAACGACGTGAGATATTCGTAATCCCAGATATGTCACAGGATACCCCCGGGTAGCCGCGAATTTGACGTCGAACACTCGGCACGCACTCCGCGTGGGACGCGGTCGGATTTACTTCGTAAGCGCGTTAAATCGCCGAGAGAGATTTTGGATTGTATTGGATTGTATTTCTCTCAGTTTCGTTAGATTCCCGTCCGACAACGGGAGTAGAAGAGCAGCCTCTTATCGCGGACGACAATCTCCATCGCGCTGATCTCCCGTCATTTTTCGCTAACTCGACGATCGCGCCAGGACTAACTAACTGCTTCCCCCGACGTCGGATTGCGAGATCGACGAGGTCATCGAATGTGCACTCGATATGTTCGAAAAATATTCCGGTAACTTGGATTCTCGGGCAGAACGAGCAGCCGACTTGGCTCGAGTAAGTGAGCGAGTAAATGATGAGCTGCTTCCAAACTGAATAAGAGGAATGATTCCAATCAAAATTTCGCATACGTGTTTACTCAGGCTATCTGGATAATACAATTTACATGATACCTGATGAATACTTCGCAACCCCACTTTGAGCATCATATCGTCCATGTTAACTTTCGTCCGTCCCTTGAAACTCAATCCTGAAGTCGGTGTCCGTTTAAAAATTCCGCATACTTCCGGAGAGTGTCGGATATTATTCGTCAGTGATTAGGAGCGTTTATCAACGACCGTATCTTTGTCTTCGTCTAGGTTACAATCTGGTTACAATTTTAGCCTCGAGACTAATTCAGTGTCTTTTAAAGAGCAATGACATTTTGACAACTGGCACACATAAATCGGAGCTTCCCTGAGCAACTGACGAGATTATCGCGACACTATGTCTGCTGCTGTGTCGACTTTGAGATTCCACTCAGCGTTAGAAGTATATCGGCACTATTTTACATGGCAACTTTAGTAATTCTATACTTGCGACGACAAATAACTAATACGTATACGATATGCCAATTTGTCGATTATAACGCTACCTTTGACTGTATCGGATGTACGATAAGTGTGCAAGTAAGAAACGAAACAGACACGTTGCGTATTTTATCGGAGATTTTGCGCGGATAAGCCGTCGTGTAATTATCGATGACGAGGATAGTCCCCCGAATCAATAGAGGACTATTTCACGCGTCTCCTCTTTCCTCTTCACTCGCGGTCTATGACTGAGTCTCGAAATCAAATACGCTCGTCGAATCTGCTTAGTTTCTTGTTTAGCGAGCATCTCTACTATGATATATAATAGAATATACTATTCACGGTCTTTTCTGAACCAGCCTCGACGCAGTCGACGCTAATCCGGACGACAATCGTTAAGGAATAATCGCATTTTTTAACGCTACCGTATAATAATAATAACTGATCCGTAATTTTCGATAGCTGTCTCTCACTCGCGAGGAAAAAGAGCTCTCAACAGCTGTATAAGATTCTTGCGGGTAAAGCTCATTTTAAAAAGTTTATAACTCGCGGCGGAATTCGGAGAACGAAATTCTGTTCTTTCTTTTCATTTTATGTGCGACGTACAGAAGAAGACATTTGAAGATTTTCAGACGTATATATGTACACATCTTGTGAAAATGTCTATAAATGTAATTCTAACTCTTCAAATGTTTTCTTAAACCCATTTTGCAGATGGTCCGTAATTCGCAAGACGCAAATTACAGATTGTCTAGAGCGTGCTTGAAAATCGGTGCATAATTATTGCGTGATTCGTGAACACGCACGCGCGTCCGCGGCCGCGTGCTGTAGACGATATACGATACCTCGATGTACTTCGTGTAGTCACGTAGTCACTCTAATGTTAGCGATATAAATAAATCTGAATAGATTGTACTTCTCCCTCGGAGTCTTTCCGCATTCCATACGACAGGCATCCTCAAATTATTATACGCGGATTGTACAATATCCGGAGACACGGTCAGCTCTTTGCAATTCAAGTTTCATCCCCTCTCGATATCTAGAATTTCCATACGCTCACATTTCCCCATCACTTTTGTGACCAGATTTTTTAAACTTTCGACGGTATATCAGAAAAATTCAGTAGCGCACTGAAAAAATGAAAAGTAAATAACCATCGAGAAGTGCGAAGGACAGCGAAGGATTGGAATATTTTTCATAAGGATGCCTGTTAATCCATTTGCCGTAATAACCATTTGTTATCAGTGGCGTAACAAATATGCAGAAAATTAAACGAAACGTAAATAATTAAATGAAAGCATTTAACGCTGAAAATCCTCTGATTATAATTTAATCATCATTTGTTAACTTATGTCTATTATTTATTTAATTAATAGTTTTGCTTCTAAGAAAATCCTCTTAAAAATCGCGGAGAAACCAGAAATTCATTCGCTCTGATGACTATTTTTATTTGTTTGATACACGTTATTGCACAAATGAAGATCTTTTCATTCGCGAACACCTCTATCTCTAAAATGGCGGGATATTCGTTACGCCACTGATCATCGTTTCTATACGTACGTTTGACTGTGAATAGAAGAGAATTTAATTGTACGTATAAATGTTGCGTGTTAAAAAAGAGATGTTATATCGAAAGAAGATCTAAATATGTAGCATAGCAATCGACAGCGAGGGTCGGATATTTGTATATTTCAGACGCATCGTGCGATTATATACTCGTTACTGATATTTCAATGTTACTCGGTAACATCTCCGGCAATAAAGATGACTATACGGCCGTATGACCGTTCCGTGATAGTTTCCCTCCCGTGATAAGTTCCGTCCCGCTTGTTCTCCATTTCCGGATTTTAATGTAACTCGAAAGAAGCCAAAAATTAAAGTTCTCGGGAGACACAACTTTCGCATCGGATTCCGAACGAAAAACGAAGTGTCCTCCTATTTTCGAAAAAACAATATCTCGTAGAGTCCTACGGCAGTAGGAGATGCAAAGAACGACAAACACAATATTTACACAGGCTACGACGTTTATTAGTCTATATATATCGGTAACAAAAATAACAACTTCTTCGATTACTATTACTAAGCAATGTTATTGCCATCCTCACGCTCAACACGTAGTTAAACGACCTGACTGAGACGCGACACATTGCACTCACGTGCTTGGCTGTTTCTGGTACCCCGAGGTAAAACAAGGAGATCACATCGGGACGGTCTCGCTGACAAGCAAAATGCACTCCACGTTTACCAAGCGCTGCAAAGAAAAATTCATGTGTGTGAGAGAGAGAGAGAGAGAGAGAGAGAGAGAGAGAGAGAGAGAGAAAGGTCCAAGTAGCCATCGAGAGAAGCGATTTCTCGAGGATGATGAGTTACTTCGCGAGGTACTCGTGATGACCCCTACCCGTAGGAAGGCGACGGATCTGGCTGCGACCAAGCTGGTGGCGCATACTCCTTCTGAGGTAGTCCGTAAATGGGCTTCGGCACGATCCTTTCGATGTAAATCGGTTTCTCGACGTACTCCACGTACTTCACCGGAGGCGAAAGGTACACATGGTGTACTTCGGGCGCGCTGTAGTAACCGGCCTTGTAACTGCAAGTACGAGGGAAAAGAGACCAAGATATAATATCCATCGGATTGATGAAGAATCGACCGAGAGTGCGTCCACCTGACAGGCATCTTCAGGTTTCTTCAGAAACGACCGTGCACATCAACTTGAGATACGACGACAGAGAATACAGAGGAACAAACATTTAACGGAGAAAAATCTCGCATCCTCGACGAGGAACTTCTCACCCTTTCGCAACGCCAAGACCGAAGCCGAGGAGGCCAGCGCCGAGCAGCTTCTTCTTCAAGAACAACGTTCTCTTTTGCCTGGTGTGTACCGCGCCGCCATCGACCTGATTCTCAACAGCCACGCTTCCGAGGCCAAGCGATTGTTCATTCAGCACGATCTCTTCCGCCGCGGCTCTCAATGCGAGGAAACAGCAGACGATGATGGCGATGATGACGATGGTGCGATGCATCTGCCCGCACGAGCAGCCGTACGTTAATCGTAAATTTATAGTACACTAACATAACAACGCAAAAATAAAGAAGAAACAACAGCACAGATGGCAACACAGATGACCGGTTGAACCGGCAAGAACGAGCTGGATCCTGTTCGAGATCCTTGGACTTTGAAGAGAAACCTTGTTCGGATGAGTCGACTCTTACCTTGCGTCTCAGTACGGCGAAACACGATAGGGATTAATCGGTGACGATACACCACGAGGACAGGCCCGAATACTGACTTTGATCGAGGAATCGTTCGATTTTATACCGACCTGCCTACCTCTCCGCTATTTGCCGCCAACGTGAACGCGATTCCAGAGCCGCCCCCTACTACGGAGCTGAGGATGGGTTTAACATCGAGTTTAGGACCATTAAACCTATTGTGACACCCGAGCAAGCATCGTTGCATGCATCACAACAGCGGCCAGCGGACCTGGTCTGAATTTCAGCCTGCCCTCTCCGAGTCACGGTAGGTCGCGATATGGAAAATTCTGCGCGGAAGAACTCCTTCCTTCTGGCCGAGCGATTTCCTTCAATGTGGAAATGAGTTAATCTCGCGCAGCAATTCGCCGGGAAAATTATGTGCATGCTGAATAATCCGGTGGATTCCGCTTGTCGATGAAAGAAATGAGAGAGATAAGTCTTTGCGTTTCAAAGTTCATTATGTCACGTTAACGTGACTTTCGTTACTTCCACTGCAACTCTAGATTTTTCACGTTATTTATTACCGTGTCATGGATCCAGTATTTGATCAATTGGTCGTTCATGCTTGCACTTGTTTTCCTCTCCGAAATATTCTTCGGCCGAAAGCCGAAGCTGAAAGGAATAATTCATTATCGGTAATCATTGTTGAAACCTGAAGACATAGTTAAAACTTGAAAACGACGGGATTTGCGGATCAAAGGCGAATTTGAAAGAGTAAGAAAGAGAGAGAGAGAGAGAGAGAGAGAGAAAGAGACACGACCACAGGAACACAGCGGATGTCGTTTCGATTTATCAACTTCGACGACGTGACGAGTGGATAATGCACACAATCGACGCAAGTAGAGCGGCAGAGAAAAAAAGACAGGTGAAGAGAGAGAGAGAGAGAGAGAGAGAGAGAGAGAGAGAGGCACGAAGAGAGGAGAAAGTGAAATACTGCGCAACGAATTTTCTATTCTTTCTTCGCCGGGCCCACGTGTCTCGCCTTTCAGCGATACACGTGCTTCTGTCGCACGCAATCGCATCGAGCTCGTTACGTGCGATCTGATACATACACGTAATCATTGACCGCACGCACGCACGCTCGCGCGCGCGTACACATAAGCGAAATGCGACAACGGGCGAATGACAATGGGACCTTGTCAAAACCGCACACATCGCCGTGTCATTATCCGGTGATGCACAAATGACGATCTGGCCTCGACGGTAGTCTACGTGTCAGCCGTTTATTTACGTATTATGACGGGCTGTTATTTGATAATTTAATAAAAAAAAAAAAACAGAGATCTGTAGTAATCGCACGAAAGTTTCAGAGATAACAAAGTCATTCTGATTTTGAGAATTCTGACAGGACGAGTTTGTTTCGTCGATCAATGTAGTAAATTAAAATCTCCGACAAATAATATTACATGTATAATTGAACAAAGATAAATGTCGATTTTTCTGGACAGAGTATATTGCTTTGAATTGTTTATTAAATTTTTCCTCATTTCAGAATAAGACCTAAATTTTGTTGTGTCTCTTTAGTCGTACATATTCCCTTTCGCTGAGACAAAATAGCTGAGATCTCGCTGAGCCTAAATCCACCGCCGAACAGGGCAGACGGAACAAGTGGGAGCCGACACGCGACGACAATTCGGTAATCGGCGTAGAAAGTGTCTGGGTAAGAACGCGACGAGCTTTCGCAAGCGAAACGTGAACAGCCGCGAAATTTCACCGGGACGCACGAAGGCCGCCGCGAGCGCGGCGACGTTATTCTCGACGATATTTTTCGACCCTGCTCGCGCTGTGAGGGTGGCGGCGCGGTTAGCTCTCTGTTCGAGACTGCAAGACGTGCTTTCATATCTCGCAGGTACAACGGCGGAAACTGACAGGCTATTTATGCCAGGATATTAGCATGGAAATGGAAATTCGGTTCGCTCTTAATAAGAGTCGCTTCTGCTGCTGAGAAGCGTATAGACAGCTCGTCGAGATAGAATCCAGCCCTTTCGCCGTCATTTTTCAGATTACCTGCTCGAGAAACGGAAACGTTGTTTCGTACGCATTTTGTCCGTACCAAGTACGATCGTGATTCGTGACTCGAAGCTGTAAGAAATTCATCGCAGAAGGTGGAAAATGTTCGCTCATAGACATTAAAGACGAAATCAATGAGTGATCTCAAGCTCCACGACCGTGAGTGAAATCGCGATCGGTCTTGAGCTTAACTCTCGAGAGCTCATCTGAAGACCGAAACATTCAATAGCAAATATTGAGGAAAAAGTGAATTTTCCCGCATAGCCCATAAGAACAAGACTATTGTCTATCCTTGGGCGTTGCCTTGGCGATTTCCATTCCGATCGATTGGTCACTGCCGAACGGAGCGCTGCCCGGAAATAAATGCCCGAATCAGCCGCGCGCCGGGGAATGTGAAACGCGCGGTCGAAAATTGCGCGCTGCGACAAATCGACCGCACCGCGTGTGCAGAGTCCGATATCCAAACGGCATTGTGTTCTCTCCTGACGCTCTCTCCCAGGAGAAAAGCGACGTTTCACGACATCCGCAAACTCGAGGTGAGGTTCACCGCAGGAAGAGTGAAAAAAAAAGTGCTCGCGTGTCGCGACTACAAAGCAGCTCCATAAATAATTCATCGAACATCGACATTAGCGGTGGCTTTTATGAGAGTCGCAGTGCAGTGGGAAAGACCTGATGGAAAATCACGAAGATAAGCCGGTGCTCCGCCGCGGCGTGCGGGTGCGCACGTCATTTCGACTTCAGTCCTGGTCACGTTACAACACACGTAATCCGACACACGTGTCCGCATAAACCGCGTCTAGATGACTTGAGGAGTCGTCATCGACGTAGTCTTGGAGCAAACGCAGACGAGCTATCGAGACTACGTGCCCCGGCATGCGTATTTCGGCAATGATGTATTCGCAGAGTGAAATCAATCGGCTCATTCGCGCGAGAGAGTGCGTGTTTCACCTCCCAAATAATATATTGCGCAACGCCGGTGTCGCTTAATTTTCCGAAGGCTACCTTAGTTACTAAAAAAATCAGGTCACACCACCCTGAAATTAAGCGTATTACGCTCGCTGCTTTGAAGACTCACCGGAACGCTCGTAGTGAAAACAATTTGTCGAGAAGCACGACTCGCGAGAAATGATTTCGGCAACTGCGAAGAAGAAGGAAGAATTTCAAGAAGCTTTTGTAAAATAATTTATTATTGTTATATATCGCGTGTATATCATATTGAACGGTATTTGCAAGGAAATCAATCGCCTATCTTTTCATAACGAGTGTGTTAAAAAATTGCGGATATACAAAGTCTCCGAAGAGTCAGATGCGCAAGAAGGACACTTGTGCGATGACGCAGCGACAAGCTTGAAAGACAGTAATAGCGATTATCCTTGTGTAAACCATAGATGTGAAACCAACTATTCTTGCGATCTATTGGCGTAAAATAATTAACGTACACAAGTTTTTGAAAAAAGAGCAAAAAGAAGCAAAACGATCACATTTTTCTCGGGCACCGCGCGTATCGCGTGGCCGCGATATTATATTTCCTGCGTGTAATCTCTTTGTAAGATCTCTTCGACTTTGTCGGCTCGGTAAACTCGTTAGTTCGGCTAATCGATAAATTTGGCACAATTCGTGGAAGAAATTTGTCCAACTACAGGACTACAGTTCCTCGTGCTCGACAGGTCGCGCTAAGTTGAAGTCGAGTATTTCGTCCGACGTGAGGAAACGCACGTCGCTGTCCTCGGAGAGCGCCGAGCCGCTTCCTCTCTTGTAAGTCTTCCTCCTCCTGATGATGACGATCGTGATGATGAGCGTCAAGGAGAACACGATTACAGTCGCGCTCACTATGCCGACGAGCAGCGGATCGAATCTACCGTCGTGCTTCACCTTCTCCGGATTCTGCTCTTCGCTGTGCAACTCTGTATACATTTCAGTAACAGCAAACATTTTACATAGTAACATCAAATTACTGTCGGATTCTGCTAACACAAATATTTTACCAACACCAAACTTCCTGTTAGTTAGAGCGCGTTTCCAGCATTATCGAAACCATAAATTCTCCGTACTGAGAATAGCCTCCGTTCATATCTAACTGAATGAAAATTAATTAACGAGGACTTTCTCAGCGATGAGAAACGATATTCCTGTTAGCGCGATCGAAAGCATTCATCTGGATGGAGTTTTCCTGCGAACCGCGAGTTTTCTTTCTCCTTGCGTATCATGTATATATTTAATTCTGTCGCGCAGTCATTAGTTTGGATAGGCGTTCTTTACAATGCGCGATGAATAAATTACGTTAAGCGCGATGAATATTACCAGATCGATCCTGAGCTTCCGTGCGTTCCGTTGTCCAGGCGATGTATTCAGAAGACGTCATTCGCTTCCATCCCGTTTGATTTCGTCTTGCGAACGGTGTCGTCGTTCGTTTCGTCGATCTCGTAGTCGTACGCTTCGGTGTTGTCGTGGTCATGACTTTTCGCGTAGTTGGCGACGTCGATGAGCTCAAAGTTCTCGGATCGATATAATCCTTCGTATTGATGTAGTATGGAGTTTTGGGAAACCCCGATTTGTGAATCGTAGTGCTCGTGCCGTTAGCATTGTACGGTCTCCGACTTGTCACCTGCCGACTCGCGGAAGTCGTCGCTTTGGTTTCGTAGAGTGTCGACATGACCGGCTCGGTTAAATTGAATACTGTGTGATTGCAATTAGAATTGATTTCAACAACTTTCATCTCCCCCAACAAAATGACACTTCGCCACGAAAATTCAACACTGGCGAAACTCGCAGATTGCTTCCGCAATCGCGACATCCTCTTCTATTCCTCTGCGAAATCGCTCTGATCCGACTGATCAATTCTGACTCTCGCGATAAATGCGGAGATGCAACGAGCGCAGAGTCGCAAAAGAAAAGATTTGCCTCGACATTTTTTGACTGAACACGATCACATCCGATTGGATTACAATACAATTGGAATACAATAGTGAACTCCGCTCGACCAGACTCATTAAGCGTAAGGTAAGTTGAATAATTACCTGCAGTGCAGTATTCCTCGTAATCCGGGCAACACATCGAACGTTCTATGCAATCAAACGTACAATAACAACTTTCCGGTCCATACTTGGGAGTGGTGTGGACGGCCTCCGTCATCGAATAAACACATTTGCCTTTACAGGTTTGCTGCGCGTTCACCACTTCGACTTGATCTGCGAGAGACCACGACTTTTGTTCAGAGAGAAATACAGCGTAGTTTGTGACCCGCTATCTTTATTACGGCGAACGGCTGACCTCTCTGAGGTCTCCCGGAGCTAAGCGCTCTTACAAAGAAGAAATAAGAAATTCGAAGCACAAGCTCTCTTCGCGTATTTCTTTTTCCTTCTTCACTGAGAGAAAAGTATATGATATTTGGAACTATAATGATATAGTAACTAAATTATAGTCCGAAATATCATATTTATAGTAAGCATTAATCCATAATATCGGTAATAATTACGATATAGGTATAGTACAACCAATCATATAATATTTTTACTAAGAATTACAGTAAGTTAAACTAAAATTATTGTATGGAAAATACAAAATATAAAATGGTATGTAAAGTAACTCTTTTATATATTTAATAACTCTTTTATATAGTTAATATTACCAGAATATTTGCTAAATGATGACAGATGTAACTACATGAATATTAATATTAAATCTCACTATATTTGTGAATGAGAAATTACCATACATGTAGTAAAAGTAACTAAACAATTATTTAAGACAATTATTGACTGTATATTTATGTTTATTCTACTATAATTTGCAGGTTCCACGAACTATAAAAATATGGTTGACGCCAAAATGAACTGTAAAATATAGTGAGATTATAGTTAATTCAACTATATTTTTCTATCAGTGTTCCTGCAATGAGGTCGCACAATGTCTCCTATGTACGAGTATCTTGTGACTCTCGTGATTTTCTTCTCACAAGATACAGACCGCACATTTCCAGTTTTCGACGAGGATTAATTGGATAAGTAAATTGGATAAGTAAAAAGCTCACCATCATCGCCCACAGTTACACCGGTGATATTGTTCTTAACGACGCACTCGTCTCCTTGTAATATAGCCACGTCGTCGATCGCGATATCACTTATGTAGGTGAGACCTCGTACACCCTCTATAATAATCTGCGAAAGATTTTTATAGCGTGTAACTAAGTGGATTTTATTATCTCGGAAGGCATGCACTAAACAAAATGACAAGAGCGCTAACCTGAAAGCTAACGTTACTTTTCGGCAGATTGAAGATACCCTGCAACCATTGATTCCCCTGATCTCCCTCCTTGTTGAACATCAATAGCCACGTATTATTCGTCTCGTATTTGAAATATACATTTAACCTACCGATCGTGATTCCTCCGTACATGTGATACCTGTCAACAAACGCAGCAACGTGTCCAATGGATTTATGAAAAATTGGTCGAAGAGAAAAACGCGAGAGAGAAGTCCAGAGTACCGAATAATTCACTTTGACAAGATGCAAATTAAGCGTCTAACGAGCCGTCAGAATTTCCTTCCTCGCGTCGACAGATTCACTCACGAGTCCAATTGTCCAATCGTCCACGTTTATGCGGAAATATTTCGAAACGTGACTCCGCGGTAAACAACGCAGGAAATATGATAGAAAAGAAAATAATGCGGGGTTTGCGCTACGGGCCGAAGAAACGCGTTCTAATTTCTACTTAATTACGCGCTCACCAGAATGAAAAACATCCCGACTCGGTGAGGGAAGAATTGTATAGAGGAGATATGATTCTTGCCGTATCGTTCACCAGTTGCCCGGATGCCTCGGTAAAAAGATAGTGACCTGAAATCAGCTCAAGCGTGTGTACATTCGCACGTATTACAGACACATGTCACAAGTAAGTTTTCTCCCACTTGACACCTTGCAGTCCGCCGATGGCACGGCGCTACGGCGAGGTAGCTAGTTGAGCAGAGCTCACGTTCTTATTATACGAGGATACGTACCGTCATTTCCAGGCCCTAGGGTATGGTCATGCGTGGGACCGGTGCTGATGATCGCACTCGATGTCGCAAAATTATGGCGTTTCCAGTCGAAGTCGTGATGCGGATCCGGCTGCCACATGCAGAGATCCCGATCCTCGAAGTCGCACTTTGTCGGCGGGGGTATATTCGAGTCTTTCCGTGAGAGGTGAACCGCCAATGGCGTTGTCGTCAGACAAAAACAAATTCAAGTTAAATAAAAACGATGCACAAGACTTATTCGCTGTGGATCGATAAGGCGGGAAGTAATTGAGCCAGGATAACAGAAATACAGGGTTGGGGAGTAACTCGTTACTTGTGACGAAGTTACAGTTACAGTTACAGTTATTTTCACTTTTTTGGTAACTCTAACTTAACTCCGTTCCTTTTTTCTGTCTATAACTGTAACTTAACTTGATTAAATTTGTTTGATAACTAATAACTAATTTAGCAGTTACTTTATATATTTCAAACTTAAGTTTCTGGCTGACTAACACGATAACACGACGCTTGACATTCAATAAGCTTATAGTTATTCTGGCTGCATCTGGAAAACGCGCTATTGCGTCATCTATTTTTATCGTTCATTGGATATAAAACAAGAATAAAATGACGCAATAGCGCTGATAATCTCCTTTCCGAACACAACTTGTATTTCTTTCCAAAAAATTGTACGTCTATTAGATATTTCTGTCGCCAGTCCTTATTTGTTAACCTGCATTCAGCGTGAAATGCGCTACGTGGGTTCAGTTATATAAAAAATTCAAGCAATAGATCAAACATCTCGATCTTCGGAGAAGGATTGTAAAATGCCATAGCCAGTATATGTAGAAATATTCAAGTTACAGCGAAAACTTGGATACGATAACAACTGGGCATCTCTCCGCTCAGTCGTTATTAATAGTCCTAAAGAATAATTATGAATTGCTTATTTAAATCAATAAATGTAATTTGTAAAAATTATATGAGGAACATAATAATCAACAAACTACTTTTATATCAAATTGAAGGAATTTACACAATTATGAAATTTAAAATAATAGCACAATTATTGTAAAAAATAGTAACTGAAAAGGAGTAACGACTCCTTATTTTCTAAATAACTGTAACTGTAACATGTTATTTTTGAAGGTCAGTAACTTGCAACTGTAATTAGTTACCTTTTCAGTGAAAAAATTGTAACTGTAACTAGATACTTTTACAAAGTAACTTTCTCACCCTGCAGAAATATCGCACGTGTTACCTTGGCAAGAAGGAACCGATGAGTTCCAATTGCGTCCATCGCAGTATATCTCAGCTGAGCCGATTAGGCTGTAGCCGGGTTCGCAAAAGAACATCAGTATCCCTCCGCGCGCTTTTGAGACCATAAACATGTGAGGCGGTCTTGGCGGCGGAGTGCATTTTGTGCCTAAACAACGTGACGCATATGTAAACAAATTGGTCCCGCTCATTTCTCTTTGTTTCGTCGCAATATTTTTCGCACAATGATGATTCATTATAGCTCAGCAGCAGGCGGAGGGGAAGAGGGAGACCATTTATAACTGCGTTGCTGTTATCTCGTTATCATGCTGATATCGTCTCGCGCATACACGTGGAAAAGAAATACTCGGTTGGTCTAATTAACGTTCGTCTAATTAATTCTCTGTTTTCAGGCGAGAGTTCGATTGCAGCAGCAGAAACATTGCTGTAGAAAAGTTTCATTCGGTCCATCGAACCGGCTATCTCAACCGAGTTTTAACACATTCACCGATAACCGTTGTGCGGTGAATGTCAACGTATGTAAAACAAGCAATTACTTACATTCACAAGACTGCAGCAATGTTTAATAACAATGGAAGAACGTAACGGACAAAGTATATTGGTGAACAGATTGATTGTTTTGTTACATCAAAGTTTCAAAAATGATTACATGTGTGCATGTCACAGCGAGTCTTGTTAAAACAGTCGCTGGTGAATAGAAAGTCCGTTGAAACACGCTGCACGGTAAACGCAGATCTAAATGTTGTCGGGTGCGATAACAAAGATATCCTTTTTTGTCAGCGAGTTTTTGTTCGGCCAGTTATCGAACTGCGATTTCATTTACGCGCGTTCTCGTGCTCGGAAGGGATTCAAGCTTAAAAGCGTCTAAAGCGGGTTTTGCGATATCGCGTCACTTTACGCGCAGGATCCATTGACGATGGCTTTCCATCCATTAAGCTCCACTTTAAGCCCTAAACACAATGCCAGGTAACAGGCAATAAGAATAAAAATAGACCAATCACAATCGACTATTACAAGAATAATCTATTGTGATTGGTCTATTTTTATTCTTATTGCCTGTTGCCTGGCATTGTGTTTAGGGCTATAGACTCTACTTACTCACGCACACAGGAACAGGTGTGTCCCAATTGCCATGCATACACGAAGTGTATTTGTTGCCCACGAGGAGGTATCCTTCAAAACAGTCGTATCTCATAATCCGACCTCTCGCCCTGATACGTACTTTCCCGTTTTTCAAGTGTACCGGAGGACATCGCACTAAAAAGGAAAGATGGGCATTCATAGGTCCGAAGAAGAAATCTACCGAGATTTTAAAAGCTCCGCTGAAAAGCACCGAAATCCGAATAGAACTTCACCGAAGAATATCCAGAGGGTGGAATTTTCCCAAAAAATCCGTGATCCTGCAAGTGTAAATACCGAGACAATATGGTTTCATTATTTCTGCTTACTATTGCTCTGCGATGACCAACAGACGACATATAGGCCGAGGAATATGGATAACAGCAAAATCGAAGGGGAATACTTCATCCTGATGTAGAAGGTATCGCTCTCAAGTACGAAACTCACGGCGTAGCGGGGCGTGAGACTCGTTTAAGCTTTCCTTTCCTCGTGAGATAATTGTCACAAGTGACACGTTTCAAGGGATTGGGAGATGCTTTCGAATTTACATACTTCCTGACACATTCACTAATACTCAATCACGTTCAACTGCACGGACGATGACGGGAGATCCAAGAAGAAAGCGCGACGAAGAAAAATGGTGAATGTACGCGAATATATGTCGCGACTAATAAAAAATTAAAGCCGGAGGGAAATAGGATCTACGCCGTTAAGCACGGTAATAACAGGACTGGAGAGACCAGGATTCAACCTTCTCCGAACTTTTGATTTCTCGGCAATGAGGGCGGCGACGCGGCATCCGTTAGTTGAGAATGATAGCCCTATCGTTTTCCGGTGCTTTATCTTCACCGAGCAATGCGCACCAGGCCTTGAGAAATATTTCCTGGCTTGCATTTCACAAGAAGCATGTCTGGCGTCAGCAAGCAAGGTGGCCTTACGGCTCCACGACTGGGTTCAGCGGGACAAAAGTGCTTGGTAAGTGATTGGTGATTCGAAGGCTCAATTATTGCGTATACTTTGCGATCTCGGCGAAACCTCTATGCTATGTGTAGAATCAAATCCGCTAATCGTATCGATAAATAATTAGCCCTGCTTATTGGGCGCTTTACTCTGTTAAGATCTTTATTCTTTTAATATTGTATACATATATGGCAGGTATTTGAATGTGTCTGATACATAAAATCTTTATTGTGGATATATATAATAAAAATTTTTTATTATATATACCCAATTCTAAATAAAATTCAATTATTTTATTATATATATATATATATATATATCATTTTTATATTATTATAATAGCGTAAATAGCACTATGACGATGAATAAGGTTGATAAGTAAATTAATTAAAATTTCAGACGTCTTTTTATAAAATATAATTGTACAATTCTATGAGTAAAATTATTTTCAAATTTTATCTGAAAATTACTGTTGATCAAATTAATATTTGTATTTTCCTAAGAAAAAGACGAACCGAAGCCTCTTTAGCTCAGTGGTAGAGCACTGGTCTCGTAAACCAGGGGTCGTGAGTTCAAACCTCACAGGAGGCAGTTTAATTTTTTCGTACTTTTGTTAAATTTTTTTATACGTTCTCTATATTTTTGTTTTTTTTTCTCAGTAATAGTTGTAAATATACCGAGAATGATTAATAATACTTTATATCAACAGTTTAAATTTTATATTTATGTTTGGATATTAAAGAGTGAAGTAAATAATTTTAAATTTAAAAGTTCCGACGTCAAAATTTTGAATTCTCAGAAGTTTGATTTTAAAAAGTTGATTATATTACACTCTTTTTGTGTAAACTTAAAATGAAATAAATAAATATATATATATATATATATGTGTGTATATACGTGTATGTGTATATGCATTATTTGTAGTTTGGAGAAATATCTTGAAAGAAGGCACAAAAAGTGCAATTGAAAGAGTACAGTTTTCTTCTGTTCAACCATTTTGGCGCCGAGGATATAAGCGCCAAACCATTATTCAGCCGGAGGCGACCAGTTCAGAGGTGTTGCGACAGCAGCCGGCATCTTGCAAGGCGTATTGTTTTCACGATTCAAAGTGACAAACGGTGGTGGACGAGATGGATGACGATTTGCCGTATTTAGTGGAGTATGCTAAGAGCAATCGTTCTAGTTGCCAAGGATGCAAAACATTGATCGGCAAGTCAAGTCTGAGACTAGCCGCTGTAGTCCAGGTAACAATTTCATGTGCACAAAGAAAAATTGCGCAATTCTTTTATGCGTAGAAAATAACACACATTCCGGTGTTGATAATGCCATCCTTTCCGTTGTGATATTGTTAATTCCGACAATTTTATGATAAGTCGTACTCTGTGCACGTGTAGAGAAACTACACGTAAATTGAATTATTGTTTTATTCTTAATCCAGTTATGATAGAATACATAAACACCATCATGGATATAATTGTCACATCAAATGGTACATGTCAGATTAATAAATTGCTTTTTTACATATTATTGTCTACCTTTTGCAACATACCTAAAATATAGGTTATAATACAACTACTAAGGTTATAATATAATTTACAAACTAATTTAATAATTTAAGTAAACTAATTTAAGTAAATTATTTTTTATTTTCAGTTTTTGACATGATAAGTGGTATTTTCTTTACATTAACATGTTTTAATTTTGTATCATCTGATATTACTTTTAAAAGCGACATACCAAGTAAACATGATTAACTATGTTTTATTAAATAAACAGTTTAGCTATTTGCTTTATTTTTAACATATTGCTGTAGAAATATCTTCTTGATTTTTCAGAGCCCAGTCCACGATGGTAAAATACCTAAATGGTATCATTCTAAGTGTTTTTTCCTGAAACAAAGGCCAAAGTCTACCGCTGATATAGCATGCTTTGATCAGATTCGAGATAAAGATCAGGAAGTACTTAAAAAGAGACTTGGTACATATTTTGATCAAAATACATAATTTCATAATTTACTTTTTATTGTGTTATTTATTTCTTAAATTTTTAACTACAGAGGAAGCTCTTAAAGCACCTCCTGTGTCCGGAAAAGGAAGAAAGAGGGCAAATGCTACAAAAAGTGGTTCTGGTGACTTCAAAGTGGAATATGCCAAGTCTAGCAGATCTACTTGCAAAGGATGCGAAGAGAAGATAATAAAAGAGGAAGTAAGAATATCAAAGAAGGATTATGAAACTGATGAAGCCAAGAAATATGGTGGCATAGATAGATGGTACCATGTGGAATGTTTTGCAAAATTAAGAGTAGATTTAGGGTATTATGGAGAAGGAAGTGAGCTCCCAGGTATAAAAGATCTTTCTAAAGAAGATCAAGAAACTGTCAAAGCTGCATTGAATAAAATAAATCAAGGTAAGAAAAGAGCAGAATGCACTTGGTAAAATTTTATTTGCAGTGAAGATGTCTGAAAACTACTTGCATTCTTGTTTAAATATTCTTTTTTCCTTTTAATAAGTTGGATTAATAGAATTTCTGTTGCATTCTTAATTATAATTCCAGATGACATCCCACCTCCTGTCAAAAAGATTAAAGATGAGCCAGAAGATATTGAAGGAGAGAAAATGAGAAAGAAACAGAACAAAGATTTGTATGTTATACAAGATAAGATATCGAGTCTAAGAAAAAAAGAATTAATTGCAATATTGAAAAAAAACCACCAACAAGTTCCATCTGGCACATCAAATGTAAGTATCTTGCGATACACATTTATTCTGATACTACAATACTTTTCTTTTTTGTGAAATTATATGTTACATAACACATTTTTCCATTTATTGTATTACTTTCATTTTTAATCATAGATTTTAAGCCTTTTGTCTGATATATTGTACTTTGGAGCTTTGGAGCCCTGTCCAAAGTGTAAAGGACAACTTTTATATAATACTGGGTTGGGTTACAAATGCACTGGCAATATAACGGAATGGACTAAATGCGAATACGTTACACAGGAACCAAAAAGAAAAAAGTCTGAAATACCAAGTGATATGAAGGAAGATTTTCCAATTGAGTAAGCTTTTGTGGATGTATTGATGAGAATAACTTATATTCTGTCATTCGGTAGAGAAAAAGTGCATTATGAAGCTGAATTTTTACATTCTCTTAATTCGCTTTCAGATCGTACAAGTCTAAGGTAAAAAAGCGACTGTTTCAAGTTACGGCACCATCTTCTTCAAGTTCCGTGAAGAAAGAAGAAGATAAGGTAGATGGGCCGAAAGTTCAAGGAAAGCCACGTCCTTTGAAGAACATGCAGTTTGTTATATTGGGTCGTATAGAAAAGGATAGAGAAGAGTTGAAGAAGGATATTCTGCTCTTAGGTGGTACTGTTGGAACGAAAATTCACAAAGATTTGGCCGCCGTAATTTCGAATCCGAAAGAAGTGGAGAAGATGAGCAAAAGAATGGAGGATGTTAAAGCACTTGACATTCACGTAATAACGGAGAATTTTGTGGAGGAAGCAAAGGAGTACACAGATGCGCCCATTATGCTCCTAAAGAAGAAAACTATCTCAAGCTGGGGTGGTGACATAAATGCCAGAATTTCGAACGTTGTCGAGAAATCCAACGCTTCCAAAAGTAAGAGCAAGTTTGAGAAGTCCGGCAAGGTGAAATTACGAGTAAAAAGTGGTGGCGCTGTCGATCCTGACAGCGGCATGGATGACTGTACGCATATCTATCAGAAAGGCAAAGACACGTACGACATAACATTAGGGCTGACGGACATACAGTCGAAGAAGAACAGTTATTACAAGCTACAAATTTTAGAACACGACAATAGTAAGAGATATTACTTGTTCAGAAGTTGGGGTCGAATTGGCACTACAATTGGCGGCACGAAACTAGAAGACTCGTTGTCCTTAGAGCAATGTATAAAACAGTTCGAGGCGTTGTTCGAAGAGAAATCTGGCAATCAGTGGAAGACTAGAGAACACTTTGTCAAGGTACCGAACCGGATGTGTCCGATCGAACTAGATCACGGAGACGAGGAGATCGCCTCTTTAGATTCAGATATCAAGAGCAACTTGCAGCAACCCATTCAAGATCTAATGCGCCTTATTTTCGATGTGGCTTCAATGAAGAGAGTTATGTTGGAGTTTGAGATAGATATGGATAAAATGCCGCTCGGAAAATTGTCCCAGAAACAAATTCAGGAAGCGTACGGGGTCTTAACGATGCTGCAAAATGAGCTGAAGAAAAGCGGCAGTACAGATCGTATCACGTTGATAGACGCTTCCAACAAATTTTACACCCTAATACCTCACAATTACGGCATTTCCGAGCTGAAGCCTCTCGAAACATTGGAGGAAATTAAGACCAAGTGCGATATGCTAGATGCGCTGCTCGAGATGGAAGTTGCCTACAGTCTTTTGCGCGATAAGACTGACGAGCAGGAGAATCCGCTCGATAGTCATTACAAGCAGCTGAAGACCGACATCGACGTATTGGATAAGAAGAGCGAAGAATTCAAGATGATAGAACAATACGTGAAGAACACGCACGCGGCCACTCATACGCAGTACGAACTCGAGATCGAGGATGTGTTTGTAGTCAAGAGACAAGGCGAAGAGCAGCGATACAAACCCTTCAAGAAATTGCCAAACAGGAAGCTGCTTTGGCACGGATCCAGGACCACGAACTTTGCGGGAATACTGTCTCAAGGTCTGCGTATCGCGCCGCCGGAAGCGCCCGTTACCGGCTACATGTTCGGCAAGGGTATCTACTTCGCCGACATGGTGTCCAAGTCCGCGAATTATTGTTGTACGAACAGCTCGAATTCCACCGGGCTGTTGCTACTTTGCGAAGTCGCCTTGGGAAATATATACGAGAGATATCAAGCGGACTACATCGAGAAGCTACCAAAAGGCAAACACTCGACGATGGGTCGCGGTCAGACGCACCCCGATCCCGAGAATGTCTACAAGACCAAGGACGGCGTCGAAGTGCCCTATGGCGAGGGAGTATCTGCCAATATTAAAAAGTCGGCATTATTATACAACGAGTACATTGTGTACGACGTTGCTCAGGTGAAAGTACGATATTTAATAAGAATGGACTTCAAATACAAAATGTAATCATTATTATGTGTAACGTTTGGCGGATATGTTTCCCTAATTCTCTACGAAATTCTCTACGAAGATACATTACATTAGATTTGACATATTTTCAATTTAAGATCTTAAATTCCAGTGTGTTTTGTTTGCGCTTCAAGTTTCAATTATGTTATATCGCGTTTTATTTGTGACGAAAATTTTCTCAATCCCATGTGTTTCCATTAGTTATGTGTAACAATATGATATTTGTTGAATATACACCAAATAGCTTGTACTACCTCGAATGTTCTACCTGTAAGATTATACGCAATAAATTTTGCAACAAAATTCTGCTTTTTCTCGTGTTACTTTTAATTAATCAATTATATTAATAATTAACAGGAAAGAATATGAAATGTGATTTTTTAGATGCATTTATTACATTTTGGATAGATACAGTTTTTCAATATAAAACCTTAACTAAAAAATGAGTTTGGAAAGTAGAGTTATTATTTTTTATTTAATTTAACAATATATTGATGATGAATGACAGTGGAACCTTATGAATTTGGTATGTATAAAAAATAGAATCTTTAAACTTTAAAATGCTTCTTAAACTATTTCTTCATCGTTATTTTTATCAGAGTTATAGTCATAGACACAGTATATCTAGACTGCGTGTTCGAGGAGTGGGGGTATAACTCTCGTAGAAAAGGAAGCACTCTGTTTTTACTGTTCGTTTTCTCTCGCACAGTTCCGACAGAAGGGGAATAGGGGTGGTGGGTGGTTACTGTACAGCACTGTACATCGACACGTCCAACGGATTTTTACGGCGCTTTTCGCGATCGCGTCTGAGAAGTCGCGAAAATGCGGGAGTATCGATATCTACGAGAATATTCGCGAATGCATGCGAGGAAAGATTAGACAATCAGAAACCGATCACTCCGAGGGATCACAAGGAGAGAGAGAGAGAGAGAGCGGGGCAAAGTTTTCACACATGATAGTTCCGTCACGACGAAGCTTACGTTCGCGATATTTTGGCGAAATGAGAATTTAAGCTTTCTTTGTTAGCAGCGCGGATAAAAACGCGTATATCGATAACCGCGATCGCGATATTCAAAGGCACGCGAGCGAGGATACCTCAAGCTCGGCATGCGCTGGCGCAATTTCTGCGCGCATTATACGCTACTCGAACAATAGGGATCGTGATGAATGGACAATATTGCCAAATAATTCTACAGCCTGTTTTGCAAATAAAAGAAAAGTAGCCAACGGTATCGGCATTCATGCGTATGAATATATTTTACACGGACAATTGAATATTGTTAAATAATTGTCGTTAAATAATTCTGCGGCCCGCTTGAGAAATGAAAATAAAGCAGCTGATGACCGTATCGCGTTTGTAGATATGAATATCTCTTATTCAGATGACTGAACATCAAAAGAGAATCATTCGGTATTTTAAGTCTCGTATGTAATGCAGGCTATCGATGAAGTAATCCCCTGATTGTTTCGAGTAATGTATTTTATTCAACGTCACAAACACACACATGCAAAATCCCAACATGCAAGAATGTATTCGCAATTCGCATTGACTCGAACGATATTTTATTTAGTTCCACATCCGTCATGCGGAACTTTGTTTCTCTTTTCATTTTGTATTTACTCACCGAAACGACTTGCAGTCAGAGCCGGCCACGTTCTGCCTCAACTCTGTAACAAAAAATTCACATTCGCTCATCAGATCAGACCAACGAGTGCAGGCGAGTAAAAGAATAGTTTACCCTCTGAGATCGTAATTCAAGTCGAGCCAGAAATTATATCCCAGCTCTAGATCACCAAGGGTCAAAAACAGAGGACTATGATAAACTTGTAAACTTACCTTCAAGCCGACTCTGCTTGGCCCGAATCGGATCCTCCGGTACGGCATCCGCGTCCACCGGATTGCTGTTGCTTTCTGCAACAACTGAAACAGAAGAATAACTTTCCCGGTTGATAACCTGCGGTAGAGAATATCTTTGATCGGGACGAATCGAAAATACGGAAATATTTTGATACGGAATTTTTATCTTTATATTTTAGTTCCAACATCGAAAATTTAAATGAGATATGAAGCTTTCAAGAGAGCTGATGAGGAACAAGTTGCAAAGGCAAAGATTGTAAAGAGTTGAACACAGATGTACAGGAAAGTTGTAAACTTTACCTTCCGGCCGACCCTGCTCTGCCCGAACCGGATCCTGCGGTGCGTTCGCGTCCGCCGGACTTGCTTCCCGCAACGTCTGGAACAAAAATTTAGCGTTCCTGGTTGGTAAGCTGCGGTAGAGAAAGAATATTTGGTCGGGATAAGTGGAGAATATTCGCAATGGTTTTCTTTTCTTCATTGACATTGAAAGTCTAGATAGAACTTTGAGCTCTTGAAAGAGCTGACGAAAAAACATGACAACAACAAGCGGAGACAACAGTTGTGTGCTCTCGAAAATACTTGTTTACGAATGGACATTTCAATTTAGATCCCGTAACGAGAGTAAACAGACTTGGAAGAAGCGCTGGTCGAAAACAAAAAAGGTCGCAGTCTAAGAAGCGATATGACGTTGAATATTCTACACAAGACCGGTATACTCACACAGTTGGGAATTATTCAGAATGTTTGATTGAGAACATGATGAATTAGAGATCCGCGTTCATGGATCGTTATCCGTCTCTGTCTGGATCAATATCTCTTGTATACAACAACGCAATAAATAGATAGACAGATAGAGATTGACGAGAGTCAATTGCAGATTCATAAAGTCATGATTACCAGTCGGATGATGACGGATTGTGAGTGCCGAGCGCGAAATTCCGACTTTTTATTCCCGGAAAATTCGTCAAACGTCCGCTCTCGTTATCGGAGACCTCCTGCATAATAAATGATTCCACTTGCCTGGAAACGTGACATATCGGTGCCGGCGTCCTGCTTCCCGGCTGCTGGAGTCCTTCGGATTTCATTCGCTCACGCTTCTAATGCCGATACTCGCGATTCGACCGTGCGGTTAATCAACGCGACGCCGATTGAGTATCTCGAGGACCGACGAGATACATTTCTTTCAATTGCACGAGACGGAAGTGATGAGCGCGTCGCGCACGGCTGCTGTTGGTGGAATGAGGTCGAATGCACGAGGTGCGCGAGTATTATAATACGAAGGGCAAAAAGTGTCGTCGCTCGCGAGCCGATCAACACAATCGGCGCGATATAAACATTGCGGGCCTCGGCGGCGGTTGAAGCAAGAGAGACTTGCCTTTGAGCGTCTCTTCTTTTCTCGAAGGACGAGGGGAATGCGAGGAGGCCTTTCAACTGTACGCGACATTGATGCGCTCTATTTATCGATTACCGAAAATAAAGAAAATTATTCTGTCAAAGCATCGGACATTTGCCAGCTTTATGTTAATTAAAGAGGAATGTGTACGATTAGAAAATGTGTTAGCAACTAATTGTACAGAGTGTCAAAGTTGTTGTGACGCCGTTTGCGGAGAATAATTAAAGGTCATGATAGCGTTAAAGAGTGGAATTTCATCCCATGCGAATTTTGTCTCGTTATTAAATGTTATGAAATGTTAGTCGTGTATAAAATGTCGTATTTAAAAGTATGTTTCGCATTCACGAGATTTTGTCGTGAATTCTGCTTTGCGGGAATCTCAGATTGGATCGCGGGCCAATACTTTTCAATGCGACGGGAAATAGAACGTGAAAATCTTGTATACCTCTGAATCTGAAAACGATTAAGAGAAGAAGTGAATACTTTTCAATACAAAAGTTCGCATTTGAAAATTATCGATTGCGATTGAATACAAGGCATATTTGAAATGAATGGAATCCTTATTAATGCGAAGCATTCACCACTGCCATCTCGCCATTTAACGCGGTGAAATTTAATGGGAACTAATATTTTTTAGTCCCTTTCTTCGGATCAGAAAGCAGAATTCAGACGTATTCAAAATGTCAATACTTTTTAATATGTTTCAGTTCGACATTTTATACAGGGAGATTATCCACTGCGGACAATAACTCTTCTACTTTTCATCTAATATTCAATGATGATAAATAACATTTAATTGCATTTGTTTGGCTTTTTTTATTTCGAAAATAAAAAAATATATACCAGGGTGAGATTTTACCCATGACAACATCAACGTGATTTTCTTTGATGCTTTTTTTAAAAGTTCAAATATTTCGTCGACTCGCGGGATATTTATAATCGGAGTCTCGTCACGTTAATTAACACGTGCTCCTCCAAGCGGATCGAATGCTCACCGACGGCCACTGTCAGTGCCACGAGCGAATGTCCGGAGCGGACGAGATGCTGAATTAAGAAACAGGACGAAGTGAACGGGAGGCGGGCAACGACACATCATGCGTCTCCATACATGTCAAATTGTTTTTTATAGAAGAGACTTTGATACGGCAATATATATTCGAAGATTTAACATTTAATACGTATTTTTATTTTTTCTGCTCCTCTCCCTCCCCCCCCCCTCGCTCTTTTTAGACCACCGGGCATAGTCTGGCATAGAGATGGCAACTGTGGTTGCAGCACGGACATAAACCGCTTGAAAATGGATGTAGCATAGACTTCCACCACATGCAGATTTTACCACCGAGACTTGAAAGTGGATGTACTACCTATCGTAATTCCCCTCTCAAAATGGATGCAGATGGCGTCCTTTCCCAGTGCGGAAAGTCGGTGTCGCAGAAAATGCCGTGTTGGCCGCTCTCAGGTTTCTCTCTGCAGTAAGTATAGTGGCGACTCGTAGCGGTAATTTCAAAACTAAAAAAAGTCGGCTTCACAGGAAGAAATAGAGTCAATATTTTTGATACCCTTTATTTATAAACGAGTTTGCCTAAAGTGTCTCGAATTTCAATTAAAATAAAGTAAATTTAGATTTTAGCTAAGAATTCAAGTGTTTGGTAATTAGTTTTAAAATTCAGTTGAATTATTTTTTACAAACAAGATAATTGCAAACAGAATGTAACTTTTAAATAAATTCCGACATAAACAACAGAGTTTGCCGTTTAAATTTCAATTAATCACTATTCAATAGTACTGTGTAATTATAAAACGCATAAGGATTAAGTTTATTGAGAATAAAGAAGTATAAAAAATATAAGAAGTAGATAATACGTATATTCGAGCGAAACTTCGTGATGTGATATTAATTAATTAAAAGACGTTTGAAAATGTGGGAGAATTAAAGGACGTTTGAAGACGATCAACATACAAAAGGCACATTACCTCTCGGTCAATGTTATGGAATCGTAATTTTATTTCTTTTCCTACAACATTGGTACATGAAATAAGTACGTTGTCTTAGCTTGCGGGACGCGATTACTCAACGAAATATCTTCCACCTTTGCATCGTTTCGCGAGTCACAGCGATCCTAATCGAGTCATTGACAGTCACATGTAACACGTACAATACACATGCGGAGCCGCTCTCCCGAGTCGAATAATTTACTTATCTGCAATTATGCGCCTCGGTGCGTGCGCAAGGCGTGAAATACCGTCAGTACAAAATATAAGTACATACGTATTTATAAAAGTACAACATTAACCATTCACCAACATGCGAGAAACGAAACACACATCTCTCACGCGTCTCAGAAAATCGCGGTCGTCGTGAGTATCTCGATGAATTGTACGAATTGCCGGACGCGCGCGATTGATACCCCTCTCTCTTTAACCTTGAGAATACCTTGTTATGTACGAGGTTTCTGGGAGCATAAGATACATCTAAAGGATACTAACATTGAGAACAATTCTAGAAGAGAGGAAAAGAGAGAGAGAGAGCGAATTCAGATCCTCTTGGAAATGTTCCAACGAGTGTCCCGTGCGATAAAAATATACATATAGAAATATAGAATCATGCCACTCTCGAGAACGAGAAGCATCCTTCAAAAGTGATTATTTCGGTATTGCACGCAAATATGATGTATTTCATTGTTACGCTTGGACAAAAACAAATCGCATTACCCGTCAATTCCGTAAACAACATTCAAATATGCCGAAAGGTGCAAGTGAGATTCGCGGGTGGCGGAGGTGGATCAGAGAAGATCCTTACGATGTCTCGATTGTTTGCAAAGTCTAAATCTTATATATCTCGTGACACACTTAAGATTAAGTTCTTTATCGAGAGATATTAATATATATATATATATATATATATATATATGTATATATTTATGTATATATTAATATATAATGCGTCTTCCACAACATATACATTAGGATTTAACAATGCACAGCGAAAGCGATGGCGAAGTGCAAGCTCCCATCGCACGCGATACGCACACACACGCACACACACACACACACATACACGCGCACCTAACGCTAGATCATCATCGCCCGCTCCTTCGTCTTTCTTTCGAATTTTTTCACAACAAGAGAGCACCGAGAAGCGGACGCGATTTCGCGTCTTCAACGATTAGAATGTAGAGTAGCGACTTGGTTCGGCTATATCGTCACAGGATAATGTCACAGGCAATCTGCTTCGGTTTATCAATCTAAAAATAATTTCGTAAAACATGTCGAGATGGACGTTCATAAGAAGCGCTCGATCGACAATACGAGAAAAAAGTGAAGAGGAAAGAGGACAAGACAGAACAGGACGGTCGATTTTCACGTCAGCGAAACGCTAGAGATAGCTTAGGTCTACGATACAAAGATAATAGCACATCGATTTGAATTGATACCGGTTAATTTCCGTGGTAAGTATATCTCAAACACTTCGAGAGAGGGAAGGAGAAGAAAGGGGAGAAGGAAGAGAGAGGGGGAGAGGAGAGGAGAACGACGATATATCGAGTTACATAATGCCTATAAAACTGTCAACGGAAGTGCGAGCGCCCAGTCAGAACTATAACTTTCGACGTTGATTCGACGCTGATTTGACGTTGAAGCGGTCGATAAACCGTTGAATCAACGTTAATACAACTCTCATCGACGTCGAATAAACGTTGTGATTCTGACTGGGAATATCGCCGGATCCCGACATGCCCAGCGCGTGGAACATCGTCGACTATCCTTGGGAGCGTTCCGTCCTCGCCAACCAACCGACCGACCGATTCCGAAGTGACCGATCCTTCGTCTCTCCTTGCAGCTAAGAATAGAAGGAGGCGAAGAATCGTTTAGATCGCTTTTAATTAATTTCGCCCGATATGTCGCGGGAACGACACGCTCTCGAATCGAGCGCGAGTACGAATCTAAATACGAGGCGTATATCTTGAGACTTCCGCGAGTCTCAGCCGCGCAGATTGAAGGTCGCTCGCTCGCTCTCGCAAGCACACTTATATGTATTTCACATTTATATTAAACGTGCAAAATTCTAAGATGGAACGGATTGGCACAGCGAGTCGCGCGTGTGACTTCTCGCGCGCGACTCGCGAGTAATATCGCTTGACGTCGCCCGTATAATTATTCGCGTTCGCACGGCTCGCGGCTTCGCTTAGACTTACACAATAGAGATAGCTATGAGTTTCCTCGATCATCCGTATTTTATATAATCTGTATAATTAACATCGGTTTCTATACGTGTATACGTATGTAGATACTCGAATATATAATGCGTACCGATATGTCCGCAGAGAAGCGTACTGGATGAAAGTAATTCCCCTTCTCGCCGAGGTGTCGCTCTCGAGTGAGCCTCGGTATAGCATGACTCGTACGAGGTGTGTAACGTATACTTTCCTTTAGGAAATTATTGCTCAATTTGTGACAACGCAATCCGTACTCCGTGCCGAGAGCCCGGTCCTTTCGTCCTCGCGATTATTCCTTCTTCGCGCGACGAATGATATGGATCTCAATTTGCGGACTTGCAGGATCAAACGCGTCGAGTGACTCGGAGAAGAAGAAGCCAGCCGTGATAAATCGTCACACCCAAGACGCACGAAAGGAAGAGATACGGCGCGAGATTTTCTTTACTTTTCCTCGTAAACGACATAGCGCAGAAACGACCGACGATGAGGTGCGTCCGAAGATCCCGGAGACTCGTGTCGCGAGAAACAAACACATCGATAACACTTAACGATTTATACAACTCGGCTACACAGTCGGACTATAGAACACGTTCCACATATCGTCAAAGCCACCATCGAGGAAGGCAATATACATATATGTATATACATATATATGTGTGTGTGTGTATATATTTTTAAATAGACGCGCCGATAATGTAATAAATATACGAAATCTCTTTGGTTTGTAGTCTGTGGGTAATCGCGAACGGAGGCAGTGGGGGGGAAAGTGGGGGAGAGAAATAGCGGGGATGAAGGATGGAGCGAGATTTTCGCGATCGCGGTATGTGATATACCTTTGGCAAAAAGTAAGGAAGCTCTTGGGTTCGTCGCGGGGATGACAGTAAATGACAGCGACACCGTGATTAATCGCGCGCGCGCGCGCGTTACACGCAACACTCGTGAAACGTGGTTCGCGAACTTGCACGTTCTCGACACGAGCGACACAGAAGTCTCAGGAGGAAGGACGTCGGAGGAAACGCCCGGAGATCCCGTGAGGAAGAATTCAGGACAACCTCGAGTCCGCGATGTCTCCCCCGAGACGTGCGCGTCGTCCGGGATTTGTTTTCTTCCACTCGACCCGTCCGTTATTTACTGCCGAGGAGTTTACGGAGTAACGCGCAGCTTTTGCTACCCCGAGATATCGAGCCTCTCGCCAGGTCGACTCCTCGATCGACTACGCTAGTGGAATGTAGCTACGATTTCGCGAAAAGCGCTCGGTGGATCGGATTAAGGTACCGTCGCTCGGCTCGCGAGCTCGTCGCAAAGCGACTCCTTCGTCTGTCTCGTCGGGCTCTTGGACTCGCTCGTCCCGAGTTTAATCCTTCCGATGCCGCACGGCAGATCGTCCTTTGCCTCGATACCGCAAATTCTACCTCGGCAAGACAAGAAGCGAAATTCGCTGCCTCGTCGCGCGAATGTTTCGCCTTTTCGAAAGTGGTTCCGATAATTTAACGTGTCGAGCGCCGTGACGGTTGCAGGCGACCGACAATGTAATATTCCACCGTGTCTCTTCAAGTTCCGCATCAAGTACTATGAATTGTACGTGAAAACTCGTGTGTACGGCCGATGTAAAGCCGATGAGACAAAGCGAAACATGTCGCGTCTCGAGTTACATTTATTTACTTCACCATCTTTGACGAGATAAAGTAATTTCTTTTTCTCTTATATCACTCCCGCAAGTGACGGAGCCTCATATTTTCCGATTCTTTTTGCACAAAGAATGTATTTTTCCCGTATACTTGATAAAACAATAATAATAGTTCGATCACCAATTAAGCTTGTCGATGGGAAATCAATGGGAATGAGCGCGGCAGTCAAGGCGTGTTAACATTTAATTTAACACATGTCTAATTAAACACGCATTTAATTTACCACACCGTAAAAAGACCAATTATGTCGGAATCAAAAGTACCGAATTAATTAACGCTCGGTACGGAGCGTGTCATGCGTGTTTGCGCGTGAGGAGCGGGAATGCCGATGCGAGTCTCGTATCCTACCATCAGTATTTCAAAGTCATCTCGTCGTCATCGACATCTCAAGGTCATCGTAAGTACTTGGTACCTTCGTTCGGCACTCACGCGAGAGCGGCATCGAAAGATTTAAACGACCGTCGACGATCGGAAACAACCGTCTTTTTTTACACGTCATCGAGAGGTGCACGGTATCAAACCGTCGTCTCCCGGAAGATCTTCACCGACGAGTCCGCATGCTTGGTGTGCACGTATCTCGTGATCGTCGTCACGGCGTTGTTGTTATTGTTGTTAATGCCGTTGAACACGTCGCCGCTCCTCCTCAGCCCGGCCGCCAGCAGCTCCGTCTGCGTCTCCCTCGCCGTCTCTGCGGCCAGGAACGACAATATTCCTCTGAGTGACAACTATCTCATCATGCATTGTCGTGGGCGGGGGGGGGGGGAGGAACAAAGAAAGACACATTTCATCAACAACTACACGGCGATACGGTTGACTGCGATTGCGGACTCGGAGAGAGTGATCTTCGCGGCTTTGCGCGATTTCCACGCGGCCGAGATACTTCGCGGCGCGGGTAGTTCTCGCTGTCGGCAGACAGACTTGAGAAATTTCCCGGGGGAAATGAGATTTTCGCGTTCCCGCTCTCCCGAGGTGAGAACAACACTCTCAGCGTCGTCGCGCCGTGATTGCGTAAGTACTGCGCACGTGAGACGACGGTGAGAATTATTTAATCTCTCTGGCGAGAAGTGTAACGTACATCTCGAACGAGACAAACGTCAAACACACATACGCGTGCGCGCGCGCGCACACATACTCACACATATATGCGGGCGCGAGTGCGTAGGGTATATACTTGGGTATGAGGAACACACAGATCATAAGCCACCAAAAACACAACAGTGTACACGTGTGTTTGCCTTTTCCTACGTTTAAGCCTCACGCGCGTTGCATCGTGTGCGCCAAGATCGGTGATTTAACAATGACACACCTGTACACGAGACGCAGCAGCGCAGATCGCAGAGACGATGCGCAGGAATGCCTGGATCTCGTAGTCACGATGTGCTTACCGTTAATTCCACGTACACAACAATCGTGTCGCGTCTCGTCTCGTCTCGTCCGCGATTGCAGGTAGATTGAGATTGTATTGTTGCGCAAGAAGGAGCACGGTCGCGTCCGAGAGACAAATGACCGTGCCTATGTAATAAGAAAAATCATGTACAAGCGTAAGTAGTATAGTGAAAGACAAAAAGAGAGTTGAGAGAGAGAGAGAGAGAGAGAGAGAGAGAGAGAGGCAAGGATAAATCGCTGAATATATATCTTAAAAAGCTTAGCCGAAGCTCATACACGTAGAGATATACATGTGTACAAAAGTAATAAAGATTAAATTTTTGCAAAGTCCATTATTCGTCGCGCTCGTATGTGGCGACGGTAACAGTGTGTGAATATAATGTGAATGCGCAGCGCGGGAGAAATAATACGTGGATTATCGTCTGAAAAGCCTCGGCTTCCCTCGGAGATCTGCCATACTGCGCCCCAAGATTAAAATCTGCGGCTGCGGATTATTGGACGTGCGCGCGTGTTAACGTGCGGAGCAGCGTAAAATTAAATGAGAACACACACATATTGCGGGAAGCGATAATCAATAAGTAACCTGTGGTAAAAAAGGGAAGTGCAGCAAAATCGCCATTCAGCAGCGGCAACACACTTGCACGGGGTACGAAAGGATGCGCGACTCGGAGGTCTTCTCGGATGCAAACGTACTACCCGGGAAGACCTCGACGACACACGCAGTCTTTCCGCAAACGGAATTCGCGCATTTCCCGTTGGCTGGCTAATTGACCGACTCGTCCTTCTACTCGCAGCCACATTTTACTCACAACGCGAAAAATTGAGTCCTGAGACAGAGAATCTACGAGAGTGTTCTACGAGAGGGAGAGAGACGCGTGTTATTATATTCTGCAAGAAAAAATCGTAAAAATTAAAAATAGGATAAACATAACAACAGGGTAGATCGCCCTATATACAGTTACTCTTTCAAGGATTTCGCGTGTGTTTCTCTCAGAGCAATCTCCCCTCTTCGCCGTGCGTACAAGATAGACGAGAACGAAGCGCCTTCCAATCGAGGAAGATAAATTTAAATGGCGCTTATATACACTAACATGAGTAACAGTTTAATATCTGCAACGCAAAACAAACGGAAGAAGGTGACAACTGAAGGAAATAAAAATCAAGAAAGCAGCGTTCACGTGTATGAAAAATAAATTTATATTTACAAAATAAGGATAATATATATATATATATATAATATATGTATATATATATATATATAATATATGTATATATATATATATAATATATGTATATATATATATATATAGAGTCTCGTCCATAATCTATTTACACGCGTGCATCCCGACGACTGGACTGCACGCGATACAATTCTATAATTCAGCCTACGCGATAGGAAAAACAAAACAAATGCAGTACAACAGTGACGGAATCCGCGAGCGCTCCGTCCAGCGCGCGCGCATATTCATCTTTTTCTTTTTAGAACTAATATGGCAAATGGGAATCTGACAATGCGATGCTCGACGAGTGCTGTATTCCGCAGTAGATTCCCCGATATGGGATAGTTTCAGCGAACGGAGAAAGAGAGAGAGAGAGAGAGAGAGGGAGAGAGAGAGGAGAGAGGGAGAGACAAAGAAGTATAAAAAAATATTAAGTCACAAGTTTCCGTGACATTACTCCACGTCTCGTCGCGTATTTCGTGGCAAGAATACAATGAAAGCAATCAACGAAAATTACAAAGCTATTAGACACTCGACCGTTCGAAATAAGAGGCGCTAATGGGAGCTTGGTTGCGCGATTATTACGACGTTGAGAATTAAAATTGTTAGTCGGAGCATAAAATATGCTACGACTTCGAACGATAAAAACTGATAAAAATGTCAAAACGATTAAAATTTCATATGATTGCTCGCCGTACGAGAAGTCAATTCCTTTGGCGCAACATTTGTGCTATTTTTTTTCATTTGTATTGATATTTTTTGGTGCGTACAAAAATATTAAATATCTTTTCATCAAAGAGAAAACTCACGAGATGATACAAAGGCGCGGATACAAAAAGACTGCGAATCACGATGCGTCATGGAGTAATGTACATTGATCACATGTAAACTCAAAGCTCCGTGCGTATTCCATACGTCGAGTAACTCCCAGTGAATTCTCTTTACGTCCTATTCGCGTTCGCGCGATGCGACCGACGACTCTTCCCGTGCGCATTTCTGCTTTCGATACAAATAATGTTCGCTCGTTCGTACCGTTTTTTTCTTTTTTCGTTCGTTTGTTTTTTTAGCGCAACGTGATACACCGAAGGTCCCGGAATCAAGTCAACGCTCTGCTCGCGTAACCACCGGCCAATCACGTGCGTCACACATAAATTAATTATCTTCCGCTTAACGCTACGACGAATCTAACTTTGGCAGTAAAGTCCGCTTAGAATCCGCACGTAAGAATGTCCGACGGACAAATTTTTTCTTGGCAAGAACGCAGTCGTATGACGACGTAATACGTTCATATAACGTCTAGGGAAGAAGAAAAAAGAACGAAAGAAGGGAAAACAAAGGAGGAAGAAGAGTTCTCGACTTCTTGACGACATCATTAGGTCCTTCGTCGCTACGTCGAAGAGGGCGAAGGCGATATATAGGGGGAGGATATATATAGAGGGCGAGTACGAAACGTCAAAACGCCAGACATTACAATGACAATACTTGTTCACAATCGCGCGGCAAAACAGCGACTCGTAATAAATAAAAATATGCATGTGTACGTATATATATATATATATGTGTGTGTGTGTGTGTGTGTGTATGTGATGTGTGCTTGTATATCACGTATTTCATCTAATAGCGAATTCGGCGGACGTGCACCGACTCTGCCCCGGCACATCTTGCGAGTACAGCATCATTCTCTGATAGCATCGGACGGATGTAACTTACCGTCTGATGCGACGTTAGATCAGTGCAGCGCTGAGACAAAACGACACTACGCAACCGGTGCGGGGCAGAGTGAAGTAATTAGAATTCGAATTTGACATAGTTTAAGAAGCCAGATCAGCTGAAAATTTAGAACTGCACGAAGAACATTTTTCTACACAATATGTTATCATTCGTATACAGATAAGGAATACCATACTAATTAGACCGACTAGGATATATTCGTATTTTTGAAACACTTGTAGATAGTACACGAAGCTATTTTACATATGGTATAATAAATTTTCATATCGCATGGTTAGATACTCGAAGAAATTATTAGTTTTTGAAATCCAAAATTGTTGTAAATTATTGTAAAACATGCGTATATAAATTAATAATATATATGAACTTTGGTATGAATATATCCCAGTTACGCGATATGATATATATCACCCGATAAAAATCTTCTTCGTATATGCAAGCCGGTGAATCCGCCATATCAGAGTATAAGATCAAATTCGTAACAGCTATACGTCGTGTCGTATGCATGTTTGCACTACTATATGCGACCTAGGAGCATATTAAACTCAAAACGAAGACAAGAACATTGCGAGGTAAGAATTTCTTTGACAAAACAGAAAAGAATACTTAGAACCATGCTTGTATCAAGGTACCGAGGGGGAGGAGATGGGGATCCGTCGAATGACGGTCCACTTCTACGTAAAATAGCGTATAATAGGATAACGTAGCACTGCTCGTGAAAGTATGTATATATATATATACATATATATATATATATATATATACTGGTAACAATCTTTTATCAGTCTCTGTACGTATTACTCTTTTGACACTGTACACACAGCGGCGTAAACTACACAACATCAACGTAAACAACATCTCGTTACTATTACTATATCGTCTACATCCATACACGTTCTAAATAAATGTGTCAAACGTACATCGCGTCCCACCGAGTAACGCGACGCGTGCGATTATACTGCTTATAAATTACACGACTACAACGAGGAGAGAGAAGGGGAGAGAGAGAGAGATAGAGAGAGAGAGAGAGAGAGAGAGAGAGAGAAAAAAAAGTCGTAAAAGAGTTCTCGTTATCGCACTTTGGGGGAAGAGGTGGTTTCTTCGCAGGGGTTTTTCGCGTGCAAAACACGTTCACACGTTAGAGTACCATGCGCATGCAGGAAGAATCACTTCACACCGCTGACGCTTCCTCTCTCTCTCTCTCTCTCTCTCTCTCTCTCTCTCTCTCTCTCTCTCTCTCTCTCTCTCGATGGCATGCAGAACGGCTGCTTCCGGTGAAAGACGCGCGAAAGAGCGCAAAAGCGCGAGCGCGAGACCGTCTGTGATTAAACTTGTATCTTTCTCTCTCTCTCTCTCTCTCTCTCTCTCTCTCTCTCTCTCTCTCTCTCTCTCTCTCTCTCTCTGTACTTATATCACACGCGCAGCCAGGTAGTTGCGAATGGTCACGACCGCCGCGGTTTGAAGAGCGCGTCCACGGCGAATAATTCTCGACAATAAATACACGAAGTGTCCGTCATTACGTCAACACGATCACTCGTCGCACGATCTACATGTAAAATCGCACATTTGCGAGTAACATGGCGTAACTCACTCATAGATTACTCTTATCGTCATCAACAACGGAATATACAATGAAATACGCACACCGTACGAAGAAATAAATTATTATAGTCTTACACTAAGCACAGAAACTAAGACTGCAGACGCTGTCTCGAACACCGACCTCAGCGTATCGAGAGAATAACACGAGGAAATGAGACGAGAGGTCGGGGAACAACGGTTGAACGAAGGAATACTCTAGGTAAGTAGAAACAAAAAGAAACAGAAGATAACCAAAGACCCGATGGTGGCGTGTCACCACGCCATAAATAAACGAGGAACTGATTCACACGGATTCTAGGATGCGGACTGTATAATAAGGCGGAGCATCACGATACCACACAGCAACACTTCCTACACCTGGTCTCCCTGCCTATTATGTTGCTCTTGTATCGTTCGGTGACTTTGTAAGCTTTCAATTTTAGTCTGACACTTCCTGCGTGGTCACTGATATCCTGACTATGCGTGGAATTGCTTCTCGTCGTGTTGTTCGAGCCGCACATCTTTTGCCTGCTCTCGCAGCTTACAATCTCCGCGTCGTGACTTACCACATGATCCGTGTGCGCATCTGAGCATATCTTTATCACATTGCTGTCGCGATCCTGATTCCGGAGCAGCTGTCCGATCTCTGCGTCAGGCTTTTCGTACAGGACGCCGTCGATGAGCCTCGCATCAGTTTGATCCATGTCCACGTCGGCTCGCTCATGTATCCTCTGCAAGGCCTGAGAAGTCAGTGGATTCTCCAACAGGATCTCGCTGGATCGCATAGAGTCTCGGCAAGCGGATTCATCCGGAACGTCGTTGCGTGCCACGCTTGACTTGTCATTCGTCCGTGACGTGATGAGAGCCCGAGTCTCTATCTGACATTTTGTTTCCTTGCACATGTTGCACTTGTCTTCGATGAATTTGCCATTGTTCTCCTTAAAGTACTGTTCATTCGATCCGTCGTGAGCCACCGGATACACGTTCTCCTGCATCTCCACCACTTGCTCTGTGCTCGAGTTCAGTCTGTTGCTGCCTACGTCCATCTTGTCGCAAATCTCGTCCGACTTGTCTGAGCTCCCGCCTTCACCGCTCAACGTCTTCGTGCGGCCGTCCGAATACGCGCTCAGTTTGTTCTCCGAATAATTGCTCAGCCTGTCGTCATGGAAGTATACGGAGCTCTCGTTCGACTCGAAGTTGCTCGCGTTTATGATGGCTATTCGAGGTATGATCAGGTCGGGTGGCAACCCGTCGACCATGTCCGGTGGACTCACGGGCGAGGATGAGCGATTGGCGAAGTTGCTGAAGGAGTGATAGCCCTGCTGGCCTTTGCCGCGTACCCAAGCCTCGGTCAACACGTGGGACCGCTGCCATGATACGTCACTGTTGCACCTGTTCTTCCGCACGCACCACTGCCGGTCCTCGCTATCCGGCAAGGAGCGCAGATGGCATTCGCTGGGACTTCTCTTGATGTCCGAAGCGTCCACTTCCAGTTCCGCGTCCTCTTGCCGTTTATTCTGCACGATCAGCTCTAATCGAGACTTGAGCAACGCCGGTGACACCGCACGATCGATACGTCTCGACGTGCCGGTCTGAGTTGACCGCTGCGCGGACGCGTTGTCACCGGCAAAGATGTGATCCGCGTCTAAGTCCGGAACCTCGCCGGTGGCTAACAACGCGTTCGGACTCGGGCTGTCCATACTATCTGGTGTGTAAGGATCATGCTTAATAGGTGCTGCGTGCAACAGATTAGACGAACGATCAACATAATCCGCACGCGCGTTAACGTAACTATGGCAGTCAGGCAACATGGACAACAACTCCAAATAATTGTTGGGCACTCGGAAGCAAAACTCAGGTGCAAGTGGCAAGCTGCAGCAGTCTATCATACCTGCGTCCGAGATGAGATTAGCCTTCAAGTAGACTGGCTGTAAATGGGAAAAAAGAGTAACGGACTTTTATCGTCGTGCGTATGCGATTGCGAGAAGACGATAAGGCGGCATGAGAGGGGCGCATATTTATGGGATTCTATGAGGATTCTCAAGCTAAACGTTTCTCTCTCATTCTAAGAAACAATGACGTATCACAATAATGTACTTTTCAATCTCAAGCCCGTCGATCGGACAGCCGACCGGACAAATTTCTGGAAACCCAAAGCGGAGCTTTGCGTATCTTCATTGTGATTGTGGCGATGATGCATATTCAGTTGCACTCCAAATCGTTTTTCATAAATGTGTAAAGATATATTTTTGTAATATGTATAAATGTGTAGTTATACATTTATTATTTTAATTATTTTAATTTAATTTTATTATTTTAATATTGTTTGCGCATATGATCATGCGTAATATATTTTAAAGAATATTGCAATGTATTAGTAATATAATATAAATAAATCTATTGTTTTGTAATATAACATTTCTTGCGAGAATAAATTTGGATTGGAAAATTGGAAGGAGACAGTTGTTTGCATGATTCGCATCATTATTTTTGTATTGTAGTATCATCAAGTAATGAATGTTATCATTATGCAATCAAAGTGTTGTTTAAAGTTGTGCAAATAAAGTGTTCTTATATATCGTGTATAATGTAGTAAAATATATATCGAGCATTATGCAATATGAGAAAGTACAAGAAAGCATTATAATCTGCAATTTGATTGGAAAAGTACAATTATTCCATGATAACGGTGAAGTAATGCTGAGAAGAATTATGAGACTTAAGTCATGTATAAGTTACTTCGGGACACTACATGGATGTGCTACATTAACAAGCCCCTATGTGTTTCTCGCTGAGATAACAGAAAGTCCAACAGAATAAATAGACGTGAGAAGAGAAAAATGTGAGGAGAGATTTGAGATAAGAAGAGACAGACAGTTCATAGATAGGTACCTTAGTGCTTAGAGATTCATTCGAAACTCCAGAAAAACAGGCTGCACCATAATAATCGAAAGAATGAATCATCAGAATAAGAACTAAGTGTAATAAGTACATGTTCCCAGCATAATAGTAGTAAAACATGTCGCAGTATCGTTTTATAGTGTAAGGAAAGTCTCTCAGCCGTTATCTTACCTTGTGATCACCCATGCACGTAGTCGGGCCGATTATACCGTATTCCATCGCATCAGAATCATTTATCTGCACAAAGAAACACACGAATACGATACTTTAGGCTCGTGAAATTTCATCTTTAGAATTCAGTAAAAAAATCACGGGAATTTTTGCGGAAATATCGTACATCTTGGACTAGCGTTTTCGCAGTGGGGCTCAATAAAACCCGATCACACCAAGCCGGCACTCTTGTTTGCATGTAATTCACGGGCTCATTGATATCTTCTTGAAACGGATAACTTGCCACGAAGCTGATCGGAAACTCGAACAATCTTCCATCAAAGTCTCCCAGCTCTTTGTCATATTCGCGTAACTGCAGAGTATTAATAAATTTTATATTGATTACTTCGATTTTTTGATGAGATGACGCGGATATATCGCATTGATGACATTGATACGATCAACAAATGAGACACCCATGTAACTCACCCATTCACCGCTGTTCTTCATAAAGACGTTTTGATGTTCATAATGCGAGAATTCTTTCTTCCCTAACGTTAATATTAGATCGTCATCTCTATTATGAAATTGAAGCTTTGAAATATTCCCCTTATTTGATAACCTCCTCTCTCGAGTATCTTCCGTTAGTTTCTATGAAAGACAAATTTTTAAGTGTTACAAAATATATCGGATTTTGATATAATTGCTTCATTCTTGCACAATACATGTAAATCTGTAATACAACAAACACCACTTAAGTGCTGCTTTCGACAAAAATATGCTAAATTATTTCATGAAACGAATGTGTAGAGATTAACAAGTTTGTAATTTCTAATAAATCTCTACTTCTAATCATTTTATCGTTATATTATGATTGCTGACGAGACTCACTTTGATCACACTTGCTGTGTCTGTCCTAAAATTAAAGTCACCAAATAAAAAATATGGTACATTTGGATATTTGTCATTATGGAATCTATCTAAGGTATGCTCCAGCGCTCTTCTGCGCGTCTTACTGTATACCGATGGGAACTGTAAAGATATCGTCAAATTAGGCAAACAAGTCAACACGCCAATATGCAATCAGTATTCGCGAAATGATTACCGTCTCCATAGCAATAAAATTGCTGGCGTCATGAAATAAGTGTATGTTTATGAGATCAAAAACTGTTCCACTAATACTCCATCGCGTCCGCAGGAAGCCTTTTCTGGACCATTTGCATTCTGGGAAGAACTCTTGAGGAAACTTGGCCTTTTCTTTGGTTGTAACTGCTTCTATATTACCCGAATGGACTTCTTTTCCATTTACCGGTACAAAGGTACATTCTAAAATCGTATAAAGACCATTAAGAAAAAATGTACCTTTCTTTTATAAATGTGTTTATCGATAATTACTGAAAGCAAAAATATACCATTAAAATCCCATAATAAAACGTCGCTCAAGGACTCATGCACAAAGTAGAAGTTTCCTAAAGCCTGCAAAAAGATGCAAATAAGAATATCATTCTGATTCAATGGGCAAGAATCCTGATGGGAAATCTGCGACTTACTGTAAAATGTTCGGCGGACGAATAGTCCTCGTCGAGAAATACTCTAATTTTGTCAAACAACCTTAATTCTTCCGACGACATAAGTAATCTGTAAGCAACACATTTATTCTTTATCTGTCCCTTTATCGCGCCCTTGTCATAATATATTTGGAAGTTACATATTAATGTATTAAAGTTACAACTTTTATGTAACCTTTCTATATAAAATTCTATTATGGATATGTTTTTCAAACACTTCGTTTTTTTGTATATATGTATATGTATTTCACCCCTGTCAGTATTATTCAATCAACTTATCTTTTGAAGTGACTCACTCAACTATAGAACCATGCGTGATCATCTATTTTTGTCCCTTTCTGCCAGTTATGCGTTAAATCATATTCGATACCGTGAACGTGGACAAAGTTTTGATACAGTTTATAAAAGGTTTGTTTTTAACATCAATTTAGTGATAAGAGTCAAAAATTAAAAAGTTATAGACGTGAAGTTTTGTACATCATACACACTAACAATGTTAACACGGTAAAACGAGAGTACAAAATTCCTTTGAGAGGACTATTTTTATTTTTAGGTTTCCCTTTAATGAGATGAAAAATTGTATACACTAACTAAAATCAGTTATAAATTTTCAACAAATTTATGTAATTATACTTTTCCAGATAAAAATACAGTGAACATTGTTCTCTTATTTGTTGCATTACAATTTGTATATATACACAACTATTGAGATATTTTATACAAGAAAATATTTTGTAAAACAAATCTATTAGACTTCCAACCTAATAATCCCATTAGAGCCAAATGTTATAGTTCATGGAAACCTTCCAAGAGAAGCTTCACTAACAAGATCATAGCATGACACCTTTGGAATTTACAAAGACATTTTTTCTTCTTTTTCGTAGTAATTATTATTAATGCTTTACTAAAGAAATAGCAATAATAAATAGCAATAATAAACTCTTATTATTATCAGTCAACAACACAATCTATCACGCCTATTAATATCAGTCCACAATAAAGAGATATATCACGAAGAAAGATACGGTTTTTACACGCGTATGTCAGACGTGGATGAAGATGCAATGGGAAATTACCTAACAAAGTCTTCCACATGTCTCATACTTTGCTCGTAATTTTTCCCGCCTACTTCTTGGCAGTGCAATGCTATGAATTTCGGATCCAGCCTCGATATAGTCTGAAAAAGCGACAAATGCAGCCCGTAAACACGTACGCTGTTCTTAAACGGTTGTCTTTCAAGAAAAGAAAAACCAGCAAGGATACTTACGGATAAAAATTCTTCCGTCCATATCTTTAGCATCACGCTAGGCTGTAAGGAAAATTACTAATATCAATCTCACGATCCTTCATACTTCGTGCACTTTAAAGAAAAGTTTAATGAGATGTTCTCGACGGCGCGTGTATATATATTAATAGATCGTTAACGTCACACGCGCAAGGATATAGATATTGCGCGCACGTCTAATGCGCTCCGTGACAATAAAGTACACCACTTCTTTTCCTCACATTTCATGTATGACAATATGATAATCGATCACGGTAATGGTCGCGCTCGCGAATCCGTAATAAACAATACGCAGGCGTCTCGCGCGATAAAACGTACACATACAAAACGTATATATACACACACATACACGCCGCGGTCGCACCGATTGTATAAGAAAATTAGTACCACGATGGGAATACCGACGAACAAACGTCAATGAGCGAACGTAAATGAGCAATATCGGTAACACGCTCGTTTCCTTGGCCCTTTAATGCGCAATATTGCGGTTCAAGAATTCTTTATATTATATATAGTTTGTATTAAATATAGTTGTAATTAAATTGCAAACATTATTAATATTAATAAATTAGAATTTATTATTTAGAGCTTTTGGAGCGTAAGAAATCTCAAGAATGCAACTCAAGGACTGACAGATTAATCTCCCAGCTTGGCAATCGATTTTTAATTAAAATTTTCTTTTTATAAGTAATCGTTAGAATTTTTGCTTGATAATCAATAAATAATAATCTTCTCTGTTTCTTATATATATTTCATTTTCCTCGACTTTTTTATACTTGTATTTATTAAGTAATTAATGGAAATTATATAATTAAATATTGCAGATGAATTTAAATAATTCGAAACAGCTTTGACTCTGACATGTGTGCGTTATATATAAAATATATTTGAATAAATATTACACGTATTCATCTTTCACTTCCTGACCTTTGATCGATGCAAGTAAATTATATTAATAGTATAACTTATAGGTATAAATTATATCGTGCATTTTCCTCCTTACATCTTCCTTACATCCTCCTTTGTTGCATTTTTCGTAAGATCTTTTTATTTTTATCTCTTATAGTCTTTTCAAAAGGGCTGTCATTAACTTAAGAAAAATGTCTTTTTAATAGCTAATTTAAGAAGAAAATCAGTTTGATCCGGTGTTTTTAACATCGGATATTAAAGAAAATTGTAAACATACTTATCTTTAGTAAACTTCTTTACAAAATTGGATAATTCCCATGATGACTCATTTCGTAATATTGTATTACGCAATTGTTAGTCTCACGCGGGGAATTATCGTATATTTACATGCTCACTGTGACGTTTCCCGAACATGTGATAGGACCGATAAAGAATAAGGGACAAGAAACACAAAGATCTGATAATCGCCTGAAGGAGAATTTCATTTCGTATAACAGCTCGTTCGAACTTCGAAGAACGATCGCGCGCATCTCTCGCGAGATTACCAATCCATGAATAACAACGTCGATTGCTTCAACTTCTAAATATCTAAATATCTAAAAATAGCAAGTTGCAGAAACAAACATAACTATTCATGTAACTAACATCGGCGGCAATGTCTTTTACAGCGCGATGTTTTCGAGCATGACGTTGAACGTATCGAAAGCGAATCAAAACAACATCGAGCACTCCAATTGCCAAGAATATCGAAAATATCAGGAGTGCACGCGTCGCAATCCACCGAACAATTAACGCCCGAAATTCATACGCATAACGATATTATCGCATTACTGAGCATTCGTGAGTCGACATTTTCCCGAGCGACGTCGAATTTTCAAATCGAATTTTCGACCGCGTCACGTGACGCTCTCGAACGAACCTACGATACGCTGCTCCCGTGGCTACGTTCACGCGCTACGTTACCCGCTACCGTGTCCGACATGAAACAAACGCGTATCGTGCGCTGAAGAGAGGGAAGGAGAGACCAAACGAGAGGGAAAGAGAGAGGAGAGAGAGAGAGAGAGAGAGAGAGAGAGAGAGAGAGAGAAAGAAAGGGCGAGAGAGAGAAAAGACGTGAATTTTGAAAGAAGCCACGGAGGTAAGCGGCTGCTCGGCTAAATAGAACGGGCCTTCGAATGTCGCCGCGGAGCGACTTTCTCGAGAGCGCACGGCGCCGGCCGCATCGTCGGCCTAACGACCATCGAAAAGCGATTACTCGGCACGCGTGCGCGCGCGCGCGCGACACTCATACACTCGCGTGTTGCGTACCTTCGTATACTACGCATACTACGCAAATATACGAAATCCGCGACAACCAGTGCAGAGTGTCGCGCGCGAGAACGTCCCGACATGAGCAGGGCTCAGGCAGGAGAGCGGCGGCAAGTAGGTCGGTGCAAATAATCACGCGAATCGACGAGGACGATCGATAGCGAGTCGCGAAAACACCGCTCTCCTCGGCCCGCCGGTGCGGTGTTGTTACAACACGCTGTGTACACACATACCTCTTCAAAGATACTGCCGACGTTCGCGGTGATGAGGAGGACCGGCACACCGTTGCCCGCCATGCTCGCAGCCGGGGCGGTCGGTCGATCAGCCGACCAAGAGGAAGAAACTGCTGTTGCGGCTGCTCCAGTCACCGTTGCTGGAAGCGCGACTGCTATCAGGCCACGATAATCGGCAAACGCGGCGCGTAATCGACAAGTACGAACGTTGTTGTCGGACAAGCAGGCAGGCGCGCTCTGGCGCGCGCAGGCTGTCGCGCGGACTCGACAAGCAGCACACACCGCACTGCACCGACGGCGATGACGAACGGAGCACTGGCAGCACCCGCGGCGGCCGCGCGACGATCGACGGCGACCGCGCACGTCATTCGCTCGCACGCACTCGCACACTACTGCGCGCGCTGTAGCTCGCCGCACACTACCGCCGCGATCGAGCGACTCTACAAGTCTACACGACGACTCGCGGTCTCTCGTCTGTCCTACACGAGTATCTCTGTCTCGCTTTCTCTCCTCGCACTCGCGCCGTCGCTCCGCGTTCCGCTCTCTGTCTCTTGCGACCGACGAGGACGCGCGCGCGCGCGCGCGCGTCTCCTTCTTTCCCACCGCCGCCGCGTGTCTTCTCCTTTTCTCAGCAAGCCCTCTCCTCTTGCAGAGTGTGAGCGCGCGCTCACACACTTCGTGTCTCGCACCTTTCGGGGAAAGCGCAGCGCGCACCTCTGGGTGCGACCGTTGTCGTGGAATAAACACAGCTCGCGATACACGCCGCGGGCGCACGTTGTCGCGTGCTGGCGAGATAACGACGACCGACGTAAACGACGAGGAAGAGCGTAGTCAACCCCCGCGCCGGGAAGAAGCCGCGCTCGCGCACCGTGCGGCGACGCAACTCTCGCGTTCGACCTCGCAGTCGCGCTGCAAGTAGCATGTACACATTGTCAGTCGTTGCTTACGGTTATGGCTCTCGAGAAACAGAGAGAGAGAGAGAGAGAGAAAGAGAGAGAAAGGAGCAAAGAGGGAGAGGAAGAAGGTGCGGGCGACAGAAACCCGTTTCTCGCGCGTTGCGTCGGTTTGCTCGCGTCGCGTTGCTTCGCGTCGTTTGCGTCGCGTTGGCGCACACACGAGAGAAAGAGAGAGAAAAGTCATGCGCGCGGTAAATATATCCCTCTATCGGCCGCGGCGATACCACGCCTACCGCGGACGTCAATAGGCAGTGCCGTGACTATCGCGAACGTCGCTGACGAGGAGAGGAGTGAGGGCGCTACGAAGAAGAGTGATAGAGCCCGCGCGCCGCCGGCCGACGGACCGACGACGATCAGCTGATGATCGGGACTCGCTGACGATCACGACGAGACTTCGACTATCAGCTGACTGAGTACGAAAAAACGAGTATTAGCACGGTGGCTGGGATCGGCTGGGCTCGAAAGAACACTGTCGTTGTCGGACATCGGCGAGGATGCTCGATAATATTTTGGGAACGACCGGGGCTCGATAACACCCGTCCGATATTGACAGCTAACGGATAAAATATATGCGACAGTATCGCGGTAATAATTAACGGATAAGACACGCGTTCGTACGTCATCGGGATTTCGTGGCGTCGATCGCAGCGTTGAGTTTCACTTTTATCATGAGCGCTCGACGACTCGCTTCGAATTTGTCGAGTGGCTCGTTCCCAAGAGAGATGGTATAGAGACCTGGGAGTCAATGAGTTCCTGGGAATCTGTAACCTTGCTTTTCTATTGCTAAACTGGCTGCGCTGGTTATCTGGCGTATCAGTTCTCTTGTGCTCCTTTTCCCAAAAAGTCTCAACTGCATGTGAATTTCTTTTTTAATTGCGAAGACGTACGCTGGTTCAGCGGTAAAACCAACCGCGTGTCAGCTAATTAGGTACCGCTAATTAGACGCCGATATCAGCCGACAAGATCAGTACTTTCCGGTATTACGATATTGCGAACTACTAGCTGACTTTTTTTTACACACGAACGATGATCGGCGGCGTCATAACGACGATACGTGATCGCACCGAGAAAATTACTGGTAATGCGAAAATCGGTCGGAACTGCGCGGGACTTCACGAATAGATTTCTAGTTTTCTCGTAGAGACGCCACGGCACAACGTCATCGTTCTCTGCGATTGTTCACCGTACATTTCTGCAATAGATCCCACGTCGATCGTTGATGCCGTCACAATCTATCGGTTTATTGCGTATGTAACGGTGCATTTACGGTGCGTCATCGATTACTACATTCATGAATAAAACTAAAGACGAGTGGAAAGACCCTGTCTCTCTTTGGAAAAGCTTCATTGAAAAATCCTTTTATGCGATTGTTCGAAATAGAGCGAAGGGGAGGGAGATAAAGTGTGATTGAAATCTCGAACATGTTTCACCCAAGACGAGGAGAATCCCTCCTGGATGCATCCTTTTGTTAGCTGCGGTCTAAATTTCCATCCTGACGTCTCTCGTTTATTGTTACGAATATGTAATGAACACGTGTGTATGCGTATATAGGGAAGCGCAACATTGTTTCCCGTGTAGCGATTTTTCTATAACGCACGATCGATAGGGATCGATATTCCATGTCGAGAGAGTGAAGGAAAAGAAGTCAAGCTGGGGAACAATGAAGAAGACTCGCACACCCGAAATCTCTGAGAGCTACAATTTTCTGGGAAGAGAGGAAAATAGTAGTTTAAAATACACATGTTGACCCCGGGTCAATCTCTACCCATTGTCCACATTTATCAACATGACATTCGTCCCGAGAGCGTCACGTAACACACTTTGAACGCCTCTTCTAAACCGTTCTTCTAACCGTCACCGCTACGATTGTCAGATATCGAGTGCAAGGATCATCGCTCTGAAGCGCAAAACTTTTCGGCATTGCGTCATTTGGGTGCGCGTTTTGAAATTTCACCTGAACTTTTCCTCTCGTCTAGTACAAGTCAGAGTTGTAGGAATTATACGGGCTTATATTTTATGTAAGCTGGAAGAACAATATAAATATCTTTATATAACGACCGTGTGTGAAACCCCGTCGAGCACAACATGTGTTTATCCGCTTTTATCAGCTTCGTTCGTACCATCAGTCTTACACGACGTTACATTTATATCGCTGTAAACACACGCGCAAAATAGCCATAACATAACCGTGGCGATCTTGAAATATCCCTTCCAAGTTATTATATTACACTCTCTTCTCGCCACTTAGGGCAGGTTGTTCCAATTCCTTGGTAAGTTAACTGATAGATAAATCATATGCTTGTCTGTCCTTGTCTAAGTTGAAGGAAAAACAAAGACAAACATATGATTTAACTATCAGTTAACTTACCAAGAAGTTGGAACAACCGGTCCTTATTCACGCATATTTCTCTTATTCCTTTCTTTCCATCCGAAGCTGGCCGAATCTCGGGCGACCCGAATTACGCACATCCTACAGAAAAGAATTTATTGTGTGACATGTTTTATGTAACGGTCGACGGGTTCTGCTCAATCGGAATTCCCCCGTCGGCTGCGCGTTTTTCGATCCGGCGCAAAAACTTATCGGCCGGGGGCCCCGCGATAATGAGGCAGACGGAAGTTTCGGTAAAAGTGTGTCACATCGCGATGTGCGTGAAAGTCGATGATAATAGTTGCGTCAAACGAAAGCGCTCAAGTCGACAAGCGCTTACATCATTATTTACCAACGCCCACGGAATCGAGATCGTCCATGATTTTCAACACACGAGAGGACAGACAAGCCGAGAAGCTCTTCCGGAAGTCCGCGACGATGTCCATCGAACGTGACCATACACGCGGCAGACCCGATCGAGTTGGAGATCGCGCCCGCCATCAGAGAGACATCGACGAGGGCTACACTCCAGGCTGAAGTTTCAGGAGCATGAGATTTCAGGATGAAGTCCCACAAGGATAAGACCCGGGAGGCAAGGTTGCCGATTACGTACGGCCCTGAGAACGCGATATGTGTAGTCGGAAGCGACGTTCCAGCTGCGCATGTGAACGAGGAGGCCACAGCGGGGCCGGGGCCGGGGCCGCCTATGCTCCGTCTTGGCTGTCGGCTTTTTTCGCCGGCGACACATCGTCAATCCGGACGTAGAATTCCGAGCCGCGTCGGGGATTCCGGGCCGACCGGGAACGGTCCGCCGTCGTCTGTTGCCCGTGCGAGCAATCCCTTCGCACCCGTCGAATCCCGCTCTATTCGAGCTAGAGCCAGTCTCAGCGGGAGTTACCGCGAACGAGCTCTAACCGGCGGTCTACGTCGTGCGATCCGCGTCGCGTTGACCCGGTCACCCCGGCGACGTCGTCTGCGTCGCAGCAGACAGCCCGACTTCCGTGAGCACGTAAGTCTCGGCACGTGTGCGCTCTTACGTGCGTGGGTGCGTGCGTAATACGTCGGCGACGCACGTGTGACGGAGCACGAGGAACGTGGGGGAACGACCGATTGACGACGACGACGACGACGACGTGACATCGGGAAACCGTGTCGGCGAATTTTCGGGACGCGTCCTGGTGCGTCGCTCCCATCCTCGAAGGAGGAAGGACTCGCATTCCGGAGCAAGGCGACCAGGCTCGCGGACGAGCACGGGCGCTTACAGCCGTTGCGAATCCTGCGCGCGGTGTCAGGCCGTTTCCTCGCGATCGATACCGCGTCGCTCGAGCTGCTTTCCACGTGACTCCTCTCCTCGGGAAATCAAAGCGCCGCGCCGGCACGCCAGAAATATCGCGGCCGCTCGAGCTGCGCCCGCTCGGAGATCTTTCTGGGAGTTTGTCACTTTCGCGGGGGATCAGCACACGCTGACACGACGACAACGCATCTCCGGTGATCGACTTTGGAATACCGACGAATCTGTCCGCATGTAACTTTTCCCGAGAGTGTACACCTCGACCTGAATCATTCGTCATCCTGGCAGGTCTCCACTCCGCGACTGAGTCTTTAGGCCTGCATTCTTCCGCCTCTCGCACGTATGTCACAGAATGTCTCTCGTATCGTATTGTAGAACGCGTCACTTCTGGCTAAATGAAGAACACCGACGCGAAAGTAATACGTTAAGAACGTAATCGAGTTACGGTGTAGGAAGAAAAGGGGAGGGAGAACGAAGAACGAGGGAAGCTCCGAGTTCGTCGCGTTCGTCGCAACTCTTGAGAAAGAGCTTCGCACGTACAACAGAATGTATCACGTGTGTGTACATCGTAACCGTTATAGAAAATAGCGTTATTTCCCTGAACGAGGAATATCGAGATGCAAAAATAATGAGCTAAAAACGTCATCAAGTTGCGGTGAAAAGGGAAAGAGGCAGAGGGGCGGGGGGGGGGAGAGAGAGAAAGAGAGAGAGAGAGAGAGAGAGAGAGAGAGAGAGAGAGAGAGAGAGAGAGAGAGAGAGAGAGAGAGAGAGCAGCGAGCAAGGTTCCAACCGCGCTGCAACTCCTTTGGAAAAAAAACCGTGGCATCGCAGAAAAAGTCCTGGACGTCGCGCCTGACTAGCACTAATGCTATACTCCTAAACTATCGGAAACGAGCGATGCAGAGAGAAGCGTGCCAGCCAAGAGAGACGATTCGCGAAGCGACGTTCTTCTCACGCACAACGAGCGCCGTTTCGAGCGCCGAGCGATAATCGCAAAGCCGTGCTCTTTTCATCGCCGCGTTCTTTTCGCACTTGATACTCGTCGCACATGAACCGGAACGCGATTCAATCGAGCGTATCGTACGCAATTTTCGCTGGAAAATGACTTTCGACTTAACCGTTTGTCGTCTCGTAGCGGGCGGAAATCGCGTTTCCCGCTCTGCTGCCGCTTTTCGCTTTTGCGAAAACCGCTCCCGAGCGAGTGCGAGTGCAACTCGCACGAAATCGCATCACACACAGAAATCTCTCTCTCGTCTTGGACGAATCGTTGATTTCATAATGAATTTTCCGATTTTAGTTCAGAATACCATTCGACGAGACCACTCCGCACATTCGAAGGGCGATCGATCTCGCGGCTGAGTCTCTCCCAAATGCCTCTCTCTCTTGGAGTGTATTATTTGAGACGACGGCAAACGCGAGCACGTCGTGACTGACCCATGGTCAGTCACTGGTGCCATTTACCCTGTACACTCGTGAGCATCGTGAGTTTAATCGATTCCGCGTGGGGAAAAGAGGGAGGGAGATTCCGTTTTAAAACGCTACACAGGCTTTTATTACCCGCGCGCGATCGCGTTTCGATGTCAATCGATCTTTTCATTGTCGACGATGCTTGTTGACACTTTTTAGCACGGCACGATCATGCACCCGAGCGTAATACTATTGTCGGCATCGGCGACCTTTGTCGCCGCAGAGAGCATCCTAATGACGGAGGTCTTCGTCATTCCCATCAAACCGGAGACTTTCGACTGGAGTACAGATGGTAAGAGAGACAGACGAGCCAGTCGAGCTGAACTTGTCTTAAACTTGTCAGAAACTCCCAGTATCGTAATTAACGAGCTTTGATACCCAAAAGTTCGCGATCACAGAAGGGACACAACGGAGAAGAGAAAGCGAGGAAATAGAAGAACGTCATTTAACACGCGATGCGCATCATCGAGTTACGTCGCTTCGCGTTACGTTTCTTTCTTTAAAAGAGAGGCGAGCCGATAGAATAAACTTTTTTTCCAGAATTATCCAGCGATAATTTTACGCGACATCTTTCTTGCGCGCCTCCTCTCAAGGATCAATGTAAGAGAAATGAATGCTCCCTAAAACGACGGGTGGCATCGGTCAGCTATAATTATCCTACGTGGGTACCCGTTAACCCATTTTACAATACGAAATTAAACTACGTCTTCGTACGTCATTCGCAACACGCCACGAATAGCAATTACTTGCTGAACCGTCTTGCTGAACGTTGCGCGTATACTTCGTGTATACCAGTATATACCGCTACTTTCTAATTCAACGCCCACGATAATATCATCGACACGCGAAATGAGCCGTAATTATTCCTTCGTGTGTCAGGGTATACTTTCCGGATTAATGAAAATCATTTACCTTCCACGCTTGGGCGGATACCTCTTGGTTATAAGTTCGGATCGATTAATCATTCCAAGTGCGGTTCGCGAGATGATGTATGTAGCTCATGTAATAACTAGTTTCTTGTTCATGAGATAAACATTCTCCTACTTTGATTAACTTTATTTCGTTGCTCTTTAATTTCTTGTTACCATTTTATTATTTTTAAGAACCATGTTCTCTCTCATTACCGTATTTATTTCGCTTGCTTCTGCAAAAAATGCCTTCTGGGACACTTTCTTTGATTCTTTTTATCAGAATTGTGTCCTCCTAAAACTTGACGAAATCTTCCCTCGGTCATCGGTTAATTCCTACATTAAGAGTCTTCTACTTTCTTCAGTTTCGCATTTCATCACAGTAGCTTTCACGAACGTCAAGCGAAAAAAGAAATACTGAAACTGTCCTTATTTCAGGACACACCGATCAATTTTCGTATCAGCCCTCCTTGCTGAACGCCCCTGATCTACCGTCATGGATACATTATACGTACAGCAAGAAGGACCATCACGGTTTCTTGTACGGCGTCGCGCCCAAAAATCAAAAGGACTTTCAGGTGATGTATAATTAATACGTTATCAGCCAGACGTTCGGAGAGTCGTGATCGATTATTACGCGCACTCGCATTGAATATTACGCGCAATCACGTTGCGTAACCGCTCATGATCATTTCAGCTGGAGGTCGTGGGCCTGAACAGGCACACCTACGAAACTCGGTACAAGGTGCTCGACATAAACGTACTCGAGAGGGAGAACCTGACCAAGTACGAGGTGTACCTGAAGATCGACAACCTCAACGTGGAAGACATGTTCGATCACAATCGCACCGAGAAACTCCTCGACATATTCAGGTCGGTAGCGAAAATTTCATCGTACCGGCTTTTAATTCTGCAACTTTGTCCGTAACGATAACGCCCGATAACGGCCGTTAACGGCTCGCCCGTTTCCTTCCTCAAGCGCGAGTCTTGCGAGTATCGGGGAAACCACCCGATACTGCACGCGACGCCGGCAATTCGATAGTTATATCGGCGTGATAATAAACGCTTGTTTTATTTTCTCGACCGCAGGAAAAAGTTATGGAAAGCCGCCGTGGATTTGTACGTGACCTTCTTGGCGTCCGCCATCGATCTCGGCGCCCGTTTACCCCTGAAGCCCAGTGAAGGCGAAGGGTGAGTAGCGTCCCTTCCTTTCTTCCCGCGAATCACCCGCCGTCGCGAAATGTACGTTGGAAAATAAACCCAATGATCTAAATAATGCAAAATCGCGCATCTGAATTTCTCCTCTGAATCGCTCTCAAAAGAGGAAAGGAAAGTATGAAAGGAACGAATTTTCTGCCAACGTGCATTACCGCGACGTTAATACGAATATCAGTGACTGACTCGCAAATCAGTGCGCGAATGAGACCTCACACGAACGCGATGAACATGTAGGCGATGAGAATGATGTTGGTTGGCATCACAGCGGAGATTAAACAGTCGCTTTGATATCGCTGACGTACTAATCGCCCGATCAACCGCAAACAGCAAATGCGTGACGCGCATCCGCGACGTTTTTTCTTTCTTCTCTTTCTCTCTTTCCTTCATAAATAAATACGCATCTACTTCCTATCGCGCGCTATCTACGTCCACGTCCGACGGGAAGAACGTAGAAGGTACGCTCTTATCGGAGGCTGGATATGTTTAATTGCGGCCGGCAGCTTTGAGGAATGGAAGTCATTAAGCGATAGTGATCGTCGTCGCAGTCGCGCGGCCGTTTTACTGCGCGCACCGCTGTTGCATAAACGACATTGTCCCGAATTTTCGTTCGCGTAACGCTCCGATCGATTACATAAAACGACGCGCGCGACCACGTATCCTCGGTATTAAGGCTCCTGGGTGCCTCCTGGGCTCGTCACGCCATGTTGGACTATGACGTCAGAGGTGAGAAGTGACACGCTGAAAAATCTTGCGTGCCATTTTCGAAGAAAAGGACACTTGCGCGAAGGAACACCTTGGATCGCTTGAGCACTCTTGCAGAATGTTGCGGAAACTATTCTGTTTTCGAACGACAGTCAATCAACATTTCTCAGATGTAATACGAGATCAATTATGCGCATGCATATCATAGATATTTTAGCGCTATTGTTCAACCGTCAGAGAGGAAAGCTTAGCCTTCGCAGCATTTCGCAAGCATGCTCAGCGATCTGAAGAATTTCACATGCGACGATTTGCACGCGCGGACAATGAGAGGAATCGCGCGCGCAAATCGTCGCGATCGGTGCCAGTCCCCGGCAAGTGTGTGTCGGCAATTAACATGTATAATGCGTAGTGATAGATGAAAATTCCCGGAGACTCGCATAATTCTCTTAGTGCGTGCCCCCGCACGTCTAAACGCGCGAGTGGGAGGATTTTTACATCAGCTGCCTCGGCTGGCAATTAACGATTTTTATCGCTTACATCATCGCGGTTAACACGTGCGCCCGATGCGCTTCGCACGAGCTGGACGCTCAAATTCCTCGCCAATGTTCGGACGTGCTACTCACACTTACGCAGTTATCAGCGAAACCGGCGCGCGATCGCGGTTTCGCGAAGAGGAGTGAGCGCGAATCGACGAATCGCGCGTAATGAGTTTTCCTCGTGGGGACGCGGATGCAGCAACATTAACGCAAGCGTGCGACCGCACGCGAGGACGATTCATTCCGCGGTTCCCACGTGTCACCACCGTGACGTGTCGTGACCTATCTGACGCATTATCCTACCTCCGAACGCAATGCGCGCGCGCGCGCGCATTATCTTGCCTCCTGTCGTTAAAGGATCCACGTACGCTGAATAACAGTACAGGCCGCGTATTCCGGGAATAAACCTCCTTTTCCGCGGAAGCGCACACGATCGATGATGGGCTTTCCCAGTAGGAACTCACGATCGCACGGCGTACTGTGACTCCCCTGGAAGTCCAATTCCGCGGATCGACGAGCGCGATTTATCGTCGTATCCTGGCGCGAGCGATGTTACGCGATAACGCGCGAACAACGGCTTTTCTCCCGGGGAAAAATGTGGATTTTCTATAACCGATGATTGCGCAGCGCCATCTTGACATCAACAACCATGACTGTCGACTTTTCCGCGACGGGAAACGACGGAAAGATCGAAACTCCGCGTCGACGACGATCGTGGCGAACGATAATACACAGCAGACAGGCTTGAGAGAGTCGATTAATTTCAATTTGTTCAATTTTCAACGCCACACCGACGCACCATGCGACGATCACCGATGAAGCCGTTCTCGGCGGACGAATATGAATACAACGCGTCGCTCACGCGACGCGCTTTTTTCTCCACATCCGCGTTATTAGAAATTCGATATCGACCGTACGGCTCGAGCCTTTGATCAGAATTGCAAATTCCATCGATCTCTCTTCACGCTCGTCCGCACGCGAGAGCGGGCGTCGAAAAAAAAAAAAATATCTCGGCGCGCAGCGAGATGATGAAGCGAGAATTACCGCATGCGCTGTTGATGTCATTGGAACACAACGTGGGCAGACTTCCTTCCGGTACAACAATGTGTGACAACGAAATAACGTTGCGCGAGATACCGCGCGAATGCGGCCGCGTCGAAGAGGTTCAATCGTTGCGAAACCGTCGTCGTACCATTGTCACAGAGACGAGGCGGCGACGCGCGCCTCGATGGAGCCGAGCGGAGGTGAAAAAGGGAAAACGAGACGCGAAAGCGTAACGTAGCCGGTGCGGATTTATGTTCGGCCGTGAGGCCCGGCAGCGAAATAAGAGGAACGTTTTCGCAACGAGATATCGATTCATAATGAAGCAGCTAAAATTCGCGTTTGGTGCGCGGCGCGTTTCCAACCGAGGCGGCCGGTTCGGAGACGACGATCACTGGCGGGGTTTTCTTCTCGTTCGCAGAAGAGGACGCACAATTACTAATAACATTAGATATATTTGAAAGCCGTTTATTCAGTCGAGATTATACGTTCACCGGTTACGATGTTGCTCCTGATTCATCGCACTTGACTCACCGTGTATTTAAGTAAAATCGCGCGGTGTATTTTACATAAAAAGGCGCGTGAGTCAACTTTTTTTTACAAATGAGTCATTATTATTAGTTATCCTTTTCTTAGGAAGGAAAATTGTGCAACGGAATAATATTTACTGTAAAGCGAATATTACTTGCTTCAAATTTTTGTATGTTTATCATAAGTTTATCGGTTAAACATCGAAAGAAGGAAAGTAAATCTTCTTTATCAGCGGTAGAATTATATTTTTCTCTGCGTGCACGTGACTTGAGAAAGAAATAATTCGCGCAACCGAAGGGACCAGTTTTCGCGGGACAATTTTCGCGGAATGAAGAATCCGCGGATGTTACGGTTCTTCCTTTCCGTTTCACGGAGAGGTTTCTCCTGTCATCATGCCAAGCCTCTTCCGCAACGATCCGCTCAATAGCATCCGGATAAAAAATACTCTCTCGCCGTTGAAACTTCGTTTCCGGTTACGACTCGATGCCGATTGTGTCGTTACAACGTCGTTAACAACACGAGTTCGCGAGACACGGACGCGATTTTCCCATCTAAATCGCGTCCGCCGCCGCCCGCGGATGTAGCGTCGTCGGGGAAACCAGATGACACGACGATGATGATAACGGCCGCTCTCCTATGAATCGGTCGCTGTTGTTCAAACGTGGTATCAGCCACACGTTCGGCGAGATTCGGATAACGGAGTTACCTTTGCTACCTCGTTGTGACGCGATCCAATCTCTCCCTCGCGTTAACGGTGAATCATCACCGTACACTTTGTCATCGCACTTGTGCGCCTTTCATCGCCACCGAGATATATGTCACCCAAGCTCATGCACGAGAGCACGTTTAGACTCGATTCGAAACGTTTACGATAACGACAGTAACGACAAGAAGTTGAGGACGAAAAACACGATGAATTTCTCACGGGAGAGATGACTCGATCGCACGACGGTCGAATCGATCGATCCACCGCGTCGACGGCTCGCACTCGGCTGTCACATCCGCACTTTTATTGCGTCGTCGCGAGGTACGATGACACCGTGTGCGCGCGCGCGCGCGCGCGCGTGTGTGTGTGTGCCAAAGCGGCAATTATTCCCAACGTAAGTGCGATATCGTCGTCGCCGCTCGTAATACTTAACTGACTGACTGGCGGGGGCCTATTCCACGGCTAGTGATAAGACCGCGCCTTAGGAGCCACCTCGTGCTCTCGACCTTAGATACATATCAGTGCGTATCGCCGGCGTATCAGTGAAAGCCGCGGACAGCGATCGCGAGATCGTCGGAATCCGCGCGATCGGACGCGCCTACGTAAAACAGAATTCACGCCGACGCTCTGCGGCGGTTCATTAATTAACGTCGCGATCACGAGAGCGCGTCTCGGGAACGAACGCGTCACGAAGAGGAAGAATCGTTTCCACCCGGACATGATCCGGCGGCGGAACTTTGTCTCCTTCGCGCTTGTATGATTTTTACTCGAACAGCATAGGTCACGTCCCTATAGTCCCTATAGTTCGCCGATATGGACGAAGAAAGCAAAGACGCGAGAAAAAGAAACGATTATGCAAATGTGGCGAACGGAAATCGATCCCACGTTTCCCACAGCACCGCCGCGGCCATGTTGTAAGAATGCCGGATTGATATCACGCACGTATTCCTCGGCGTATCGCGATGTTTAGCCTCGGGGGCTCTATTGCTTGATCGATGAAGGTATTCGCGAGGGATATCGAATTTAAACGCGCGCAACGCGTATCGTGCGCTCCGTCTCTGTCGCTCTCGCGCGCGCGCGAGAGAGGTCAGTACTGTAATGATGTAAATCATGTAAATCCTTGTGGAGAAAAAGATCCGAAGGGGCAGGATATATACCCGACAGCATTGTAATTAAGTTTCGCAACGCGTGACAAAGTAATTATTACGCCGGGAAGTCGATATCATCGTCGGGATATGATCGACTTGTTCTTAAAATTGCCGAGACAGCATCGGTGTTTCAAGGAACGTGTCTTAAAGACGTTAAAAAGAAAAACGTTTTATTTCAGACGTTTTTTAGATATCTCTAATATGTATTTGAGCCATTTGTGCCGCCCAGATAGCTCGACCGATGAACGATTAAAAGTATTCTTGGACGAAGTAGCAGCGACATCGAAGCAAATTGCACTCGAGGTGAAGTATTTGTCAGCGGCAGAAAGGACGATTGAGATGAGAGATGGTTTTCTCAGCTCAGCCACGTCGCCTCGGACGCGTTGACAATCGACGTGCTGCCGCACAATCGTTTATTACTTATTTTATTGTTAATTGCGCGCTCGTATGCGCGGACAAAAGTTCCGCGTGCGCGCTGCTTAAAGGAATCCTTGACGGGAATGACGCAAGTACGGCGCGGCAAAATATCGCGATATGATTCGTTCGGGGAGTCTCGAGTCAAAGTTTCTTCGTAATGTCGCGGACGTACGGTCGCAGTCCTTGGGTGAGTCCTGTTTCATTCATTGAGACGTACTTACGTGTTACAAGAATATATTGTACTCCCCGCTCGGGAAAGCGTGCTTCTCGTCACGAGTGCTGTCTCGAGAGACAGACAAAGAAAGAAAGAAAGAAAGAGAGACAAAGGGGACAAAGCGAAAGATCGCTCTTTGATTTCAGAGTGGTCATGCGGTTGGGCAGCACGGTGCCGTTTTCGCAAGAGCTGATCGAATTGCAGGAGGAAGTGAAGCCGTTAGAGAAAATGCCGTCGTGTCCCAGAGACTTCAAGAGAACCAGCGTGGAAATACTTTTCCGAGAATCCCAGTTCAATTTAGACTGGTGCTCCTTCAGATTAGTAAGTCGACCGATCGAACGAACGAATCGCGCTGAGGTACTGCGCGATTTACATCACACGAGAGTCTTCTCTGTTCTCTCTCCATTCTCTCGACGGGCAGTCCAAACGACTGTCATAACCATCGCTTTTACGGCTCACATTACGTCTATCAAAATTTTACTCGCAAAATTTTAATTTTACTCGCACTGCGAGGTGTCGCGTCACGCGAACTTAGCCTGGTAATCGTCTTCTCGATTTCGCAGATTCGCAGGCTTCGCAAACGTACACAACATCTTATCAGAGATCTATCGTCGCATATTTCTCACGTGCTTTTAATCATCGTAATTATTTTTCGCTTACGTGCCTGTTAGTTTTCCGCAAACTCATCTCGACTGATTAATTCGCATACGAGATACGTTCGAATTATTTGATTTCACACGATAACATATCCCACGATGGAAAATACTTTTATGATATATGACGAGCATTATGCACGTTGTTTTGAATGAATTTCTCGTAGCGAGAGGAAGACCAGCAGAGCCTGCAGCACGAAAGCGCCCGGCGAGGTCCCAGCGTGAACGACGCCGGCCTGTCCTCGGGCATTTCTGAACACACGGTGTGGCGTTGGGCCAGAGCGATAAAAGCCAGCATGCCCACGAGAAGCTACCTGAAGGACACGGCCATCACGGTTTTCATGCCTGTGATTCTGCTGTTTGTGCTGAACGTCTTACTCGGCACCTCCATCTGTGTGCATCACGACAGCATGTAAGCGTCCGACATAACATCATCGAAGGAAAACCAGTCGGTCACTCTGCAACAAGTCGCGATGGCCGCCCGCATTCCGGAAGAATTATTCCTCGAAGAATTTCGTTTGCATCGTTGTTGTGAATTAATATTGCCAATTAATTCCGAATGCATGAGACGAGAAGGATACATATATTTTTCTTTTCAAATTAAAATCTGGCGGGTTCCTTTAGCGCGAGATTTCTTTTGTAACGTTTAACTTTTACTTTTTAACGTATTTGGGAAACTGAGATGCCGCCTCTTTTGCGTGCGTTGATTCAGAAGAAAGGAAAATTCATAATGTATGATTTAGTCAGTACTTGACGTTTGCCGTTCGATTAGATTGATCACTTCTAATACTTCGACTATGACAATGCGAGCATGAGTTTGATGTCATATCGATGACGTCTGTATCTCTTTTGGCCTTTATGACGCTCGCTTAAGGCCGGTGACATTATTCTTCCTTCAGTTCACGTTCGTATTTGTTATTCGTGTCACGCGTGATGCGAATCGAACAAGAAACTAAAGTGCTCTACCATGCACCGGAATGTTTCGCGGTGAATACAACAATGTCGAATGTGGTGGCGTCATGATGGAAAACATCACGCGTCGTATCGCCTAAAAATTGATGTAAGTGCCTTTAAAAAGAACAGACTGTCCAGACAAGAAATATGTATTTGCGACAGAACAGAGAAAAACGAACAAGGAATCTACACGAACGTAAACTGTCGTCGCCACTGCTGCGAAGCGGAAACGTTATTCAGTTCATGACGTATGTAACTACGCCGGTAATTATAACACTCGGTATGAAGTGCGAGTCGTTGTTTATACAGGCGGTTTCAGAACGTTTTCAAGTTTTTTATCTAATTACGAAGATAATTGAGAGAAATTGAAGAAATTTAAATAAATCACGCTTAGAAATTATCAATGAACGATGACTCTATTTTTTTATTGATCTCGGTCGCGCTTTGCCATATCGAAAAGCAAAGAAATTTGTTAAATTAGAAAATCACGTGATCATTTACCGTATTTATTTTTACGTTATTGCTATTTTCCTTGGTGTCAACACGGTTTAATGGAAACTTAGGGCATTCAGGGCCGGTTAATTTTTGATCAGTGAGTAAACAAAGAAGAAAACGTTATATTGATAGAATAGCGACAAGTAGATGAAAATTACACAGTTATCGAGACCACGCGGTTTATTTAGACGCCACAGAAATAACCGGTTGCGGGCGAGTACAAGCATCGAATCGGAATTGCCATGCATGTGATGTAACCGAACCAATTATGACCTTATTGTGGGCGCTACTATGTACGTCATACCACATAAAAAGAAGAAAATAGTCAGGCCGTCAAACGTCAAACCTGTTTCAGTTCGGGTCATTAATAATGATCGAACTGATAACGCGTCATAAAACAGCGATATTTAACATTTCGAATATTTTATTGATCTTTCTTATGATATTTTCGCATACGCGCGTTTTTCTAGACGCTACCTCAGTCGCTCTAAACTATTACTGGAAGATGTTATTAGAAAAACTGTTAAAAAGATACTATTAGAAACCGCTGACGGGGACAATCATCCGTTTTATCCCGATCCGATCCTGACCTAAATATTTTCGAGAGCGTATTGACCGCCTTATTAGTGCTCGCCGGCAGTTTGCTTAATCAGCTGGCTGTCGGTAGCATCGTTAACGATCCGTCAGAAACTTCTTGTCGAGCGTGCAGAAAGAGGAAAAGAGAAAAAGGAAAGAAGCCGGAAGAAAAAGGGAAACGGAAAGGAGGCGAGCTAAGTCGAGCAAACTCGAGAAGAGAGGGAAGCTGTAAAATGATAAGAGACAGAAAAGATAATACGAATACAAAAAATAATAACAGGAAGCAGAAACAAAATCTGCAGGGAGCACGAAAGAAAGCACGGAAATACTCATCGCGACACCTCAGCGTCGGTCGTTTCTGACGACACGTTGATGTCGCGTCGATGACATTCGACGAAAGTTACTCAACTTACGAGAAAGTATCGGTATCATTTTTTCTAAAGACCGTCATCGACTTAGCCACGGCGACGATGACAGTGCGAGATCGTGTCACCTGATCTTACCTTCTCTCTCTCTCTCTCTCTCTTTTTTTTCGTACGCGCGCGCGCTCTTCTCTCTCTCTCTTTTTTTTCGTACGCGCGCACGCTCTTCTCTCTCTCCTCCCCTCCCTCTCTCTCCCTCTTTCTTTCTGTCTTTCGTCAGAAGTTCACTCGTCATACTTATGTTACATATGCGCTCGCGTCGAAACCATTCCGCCACACTCGGTCTCTTTCACGTCGTGTACGCACACATGCATGCGTGTACAAACACACATACACACACGTGCGCGCGAATCCACCGGCGCGTGGCATGCGTGCGTGCGTGCGTGCGTGCGATGCACGGGGAACGGGTAAGTGACCGCGAGCGATCGGTGCTTTACGATCAACGGTCAGATGGTGCGTGACGCGAGCGATCGGTCTCGTGTGACGCAATGGAATTGCTTATCGGCGCCTTCGAGGTTCTCGCTGTTAACACGGAAATAGATCGAGGTGTCTGCCACCGACACCGATTTCCGCCGCCGATCGACGCCCGCGTGAGTGAGCGAACGAGCGCGTGCTAATTTCAACCGGTGTAAACAATAGCACGATTTCGTATTCTCAGGTGTCTCTGGTCGCGCGTCTACGCCTGGCGAGAAGAAGATCGACGATTCGTTAGCCGTGCGCTTAAATTTGCCACCATCGCGCGCGCGCTTCTCTCACTCCGTTCATTGTAACGCGACACTGCGTCGTCTCGCAGATTTGTGTGTACACACAAATCCGATGTTTTATCAATATCCGTATCCGGCCGATAACGCGGACGAGCGGGCGCCTCCGTCGCGATTTTGTAGCTATTCTAAATATTTTTGCGGAAATGTCGCGTCTTAGTTTGTTATTTCGCGCGTCTTTTTCGAACACAACTCGTCGACGGATTTCTCGCCGTTACGAGGCGATTTTCCTCGGATCCGCGACGGAGCTGAATTTTGTCTGGCTAAGCTTCCTATCGAATCTAATGTGCAATAATATTGTCGAAACGTTATTATATAATCAATAAAGCGCACAGAAAAGTGCTCGCTAATAATAGCTACGAGTTCGCGAAATGACATAACATCGTCTCACGCTGGACGCTCCAATTACCGGTCACAAAAGCTTCGCGCCGGCTGAGCTTCACTGCACCGCTGTGAAGAGCGCAAAGTGCCCGGAAATGATGCTTATACAGCCGCCACAAAAGCGTCTTTACAAAGTTATCGCGTAAGTGCCGCTATGAAAATCGGCGAGCTTCCCTGTGCGTTCATGAGCAGGCGCTTCGTGAAAAACATTTTCGCGATTTTTCTGGGAAGGAAGGATTTTTTCTTCGGCGAATGCGTCGTTCGATTGTGCCTGATCGACGTGGAATTGTGTCGCGAAGTGATTTGTGTCGCCGACGAAACTCTCAGCGTCTCCGCTCTAACGATTTCTCGCGGGCGTCTCTTGGTTAATTCATCTGTGACTCTCCAACGCGCTTTTATCTCTCGGCGCGTGATACGCCATTTTTGATAATACCGACTAATCTATTGTAATTAGGTACTTTGCGTCAGAGAGAACGTGGCTGTGCTGCTCGTAAATATTTAACGAAACCTCTTGAATATTTTCGACGATAACGGGAGCGTGCGATATGCGAAATCGCGAGGCTAATCTAATCCCGACGTCAATATTTTTCGCCAAAGACAGATGAAGGGAGATAAAACTCCTGAGGCGGCTTATATTAACAATTCGCGCGCGATCGATGTGCTAGGTACGATTGTTGGCGAAACAAACACGGATCTCTCTCATTGTTCCGTTCGCGGAATGCATCTATCGGCGCGCATCAGCGCGATAATCGCGAGTCGTTCGGGACGCGGCGAATTATCAGTCGCGAAGTGTCCTCGGTAATGCTCACCGATTAAGTCGCTAGAAGAAGAAGAGAGAAGAGACCGCGAATGAAATTTCAGCGCTTGTATTCGCTCGGAGAGCGAAGTTGGCGAATTGACAACGCGACGGCGTTTATTTGAAGGAAACAGAATCGCCCGATCCTCGCGGGATAAATTCAGTCCTAAGAATCCAGAAATTTGATTTTTCTTCAGCTGAGACGCGTTCGCTGCGCCATATCATTAATCGAAGAGATCAACAAGCTATCATCAATCTAATGGAGACGCGGCAAGTCCGCTAATATCGGCGGCTTTTCGCCAGCGAAAATCGCGAGTTTCGGATCGCGCGATCGGAGCCGATACTTACATTTAGCAGAAAAAAAAAACTGCTTCACAATTGTTGTAAAATTCGTGAATCTAATTGACATATATTTTTAAAAATTTCGCTGAATCCGAGAGCATGCACCAATCAGATTCACGAGTATTACTGCAGTTGCAAAGCGGCTTTCTCCGTTGAACGTAGCCATTGCTTCGGCGCGGCTAATAATAAGTGAAATGCGGCGGAACCTCGCTAATGACTTTAATCGGCTTGCTATTTTCGCGGTGATAACGCGCGTGGCGAAGAGGCGACCCTGTCCAAAGCACGCGCGCATGCACGCACGTACGTTCGCAAGTGTGCGTACACGCGCGCGCGCACACAGCGTGTGTGTATGTGTGCCCGCGCCCGCGTGTGTGTCTTCAAGTATCGTGGGGCGCAACAATTTTCATTGGCGCGTCGCGATAATAAGTCAATTACGTCGTGTCACACGTGACGATTGACGCAGCACTGACGCAGCGTTCATTTCGCGTAACTACGGCATTGGGAATCGCGTTCATTGAAGTTACGATCGATGTGTCGGGACACGCGGCGGAAAGCTGCGCCGTACGCGCCGACGACGGAGGCGTTATTGTTTAATTCCGCGCTGCGTCCTTTCTCCTCTTTCCCTCTTTCTCGAAGAGCCCGACGACGAACCACGTGCGATCGAGCTAATCGCGGTTGATAATGCGCTGGCGCTGCGCAAACAGGAACAGGACTCACGCGTCACACAGCCGCGATATAACTCAGTAAGAAAATCTGGCAGTTACGGCGGGGACGAAACAAACGGGCGCGAAAGAACAAACGAGTGAACGAGTGAACGAACGGAGGGCAGAGTTCGCTGCGAGAAAGGTCGCTGAATTAACGGCGAGTCCTCGTTAACGCGAGAACTCGTTACAGCGCGAGAATTCGTATGACAAGAGGGTTTTACCAGTGCGCTCGTTTCGTTACCGAATCCTGTCGAGTTTTCTTCTAGCTTTTGTTTATTTATCTCGCGACGAATCCGCGAACGCGTTCGTCGCCGAATCGGCCAGGTATTGGCGACGCGGAGAGGGAGGCCGCCGCCTCCGCGCGTTCACTCTCCGAGATTTCACCATCTCCGAACCGTTGTATTAATACAAAACTTCGTTACATCTCACGTTAATAATCGCCCGTCGATATGACCCGTCGGTCGAGGATTCGTCGTCGGTGAATCTCGTCGCGGAGAGAACTTCACGTTATCAGATAAAACGGTGCGCGTTGTACGGGCCGCTCGAGAATCGATCGTACAAATGGCTGAGATATGCGCGACGTTCGCAAGACGAGACGAACGGGACGGATCATACGAATCATTAATCGGACGTTATCTTAATAACAAATGAACGTCGGATGCGCTGGTGTTTATACTTTGTCCGCGCGATGCAATTTTATAAATATCCACATATTTTTCCACTTTTTTTCTCTCTTGCATTTTTTATAGCTCTGACACGCTTGTGCTCGATCATAAATGCGCTCTGACGTAAATGGTAATTCGAATGTCGGCCAATCGGAGCGAGATGTAACGCGCTACTATCCAATTACTGGAGTTACTTTTTGTATTTTCGATACACAGATTGATCGACACGGACGGGTGTCAATATAATTGACGAATGACGCAAAACGTCAGCACGTTAGACGCGATCTCGCGCGCGGACTTTTGCCTTAACAACATTAAATCTCAAAGTGCTAATTCATCCGACGAGACGCGTAAGATCCTTAACGTTTATATCTCTTGTTTACACGGTCCATTATTTATATCTTATTATTCCCAGGGCAGACCCGGAGTCAGATGAATATTTCGATGAACTCTTTAATATTTTCCTTATGAGAGAACAACCTGTCAGGTACGTTTATTCTAAGAGATCTGAGATTTCGGTGGACACTAATTGTCGTGGAAGTAACAAGACGTCGCGCTGAAATATCATATATTACTAATCGCGCGTCGTAATATACTGCGAATTGATAGAAGCCAGTTAAATCTGCCAGTTAAGTCTGTCTAACAGTCGGTTGAGGTTTACTCGAATATTTAAGCTCTACTAATTTATCGTGCTTGTGCATGTCCGTTATATAACATTTCGGATTCACAGAGAAAATGCGCTTTCTACGATCTTTATGGCAGTTGATCACACGATTACGATCGTAACGTGATAAGTGCGCCAATGAATTAATCGATGAATAATTTATTCAGCTTAAAACAATTCAATGCGCGAATTTGCAGGCAAAAAATCAAGACTGGATTTTAATCTTATTCGCATTTATAAAAACTCTACTTTTATCACGTTACATGAGCGTGCGACTTGTGTGCAGCGGAGAGAATTGACGCATTTCGCTAAAATGAACTTTTATTTAGTTATTAACAAGACGATATCTCTGTGTTTTGATAGGGAAAGACGGGAGTGTACGCCAGTCGAGGGAGTCGGGAACAACGGCATACAGATGGTGCAGTATGCCATGCCGGAGAGAGGCACCCTGAAATCCCTGTCGGATCAGCCGCCGAGCTCGAAGGACTCCATGTCACGAGGCCCAAGGTAGAGATTCGCGAAGAAGCTTATCGCACAGAGATATGCGGTTTTGCGAAATATCGTAAATGTTGCTGCGACCTTCTTCTCTTGAATCGCAATGCGATACGCGATTAGATTTTTATCGCCTCTGCGACTCAAAATCACATATCACCACTCAAAAGCACATATCACTTGCAAACGTAAAAAGTCGAACGCAATTTAAAATGACGATATGACGAATTAAATTAGCGATATGAAATCGCGTTTACGATACAAAATGGTGATTTGTCGCATTTATTGCGATTCTTGGGAAAGACCGCGATGTACAATTTCGCACATAAATCGCACATCTCTATTTTAACGGCACAGAAAGACGCGGTGTTGATGTAGTCGCTCGAACCTGTCTTTCTTTCTCTCTCTCTCTCTCTCTCTCTCTCTCTCTCTCTCTCTCGCACGCGCGAATCATTGTACGCAGGAAGCGGACAAAACATAAAGGTCGTTTCCGTGAGCCGAGCAGCGCAACGGAATTTTAAAGATCGCACCATCTGTAATCGCCTGTTGAGTTCGCGAGAGAGGGCGAATAATGTATTCATATATTCCTTTTTTTCTTCTCACGCAAACTTCTCCCCGGAAGAGAGATCCTGTTTTAGATATGACGTGAAAAGTCGCACGGCTACTGCGTGACGGAGTCCAGCCGTGAAATGTCGTGCGCGTATTATGAGCTTCTAACATAACAGGACATCGTTTCGCAGAAGCGAGAGCGTCACGCAGAACTCACAGCGGCATCATTAATCATGCAAACGTGTGCATCGCGATAAACTAAGACAGCGGTGTGTATACGGGATCGTAATTATTTACAGTCAAATATACACTGCGATACGATCGAGCCGCGAGTCTGTTACGAGCAAGTCCCGAATGGCCGTTCGCACCGGGCCTCGAAAACATCGCGGAATACGGATGCTCTTTGCAAGAGCATGAGAATTGTACGAGAGGATCGCGGCGAAATGCTACGAATAAATTAGCATCGATTGCGGAAGAATTCGCGAGAATTCGACAGCGGCTTCACGAGTGTCCGCGAGAATATTAGTCGCCGCAAAAATCAGCGTTTCTTTTTTTTTTGTTTTTACGCGCCTCTTTACCCGCGAACCAATCCGATTCGTTTGACACACGATCGAATTTCGTCTTTCAGAGTCTACGATGAACATTGCAACTCGTATGTTCGTCCAAACCCACCGCCTTACACTGGACCGTGCAACTCGTAAGTACCATTCAAGTCGCGAGAATACTTGTTCGTTAAATGTGCTTAATCGCGCGTCTGTTTTCGCAGTGCTGGTCTACGAACTGACTTCTGACTATGCGAGGAGCCCGCGAAGACGTGGTTTTGCTAACTAAATGCAGTTCGCGGGTGGCTTTGTCGATGTTACGAGATATGCCGTGAGAAATGTACTTATCAAACGGCTCTAAATTTGTCGCAAGTTGTCGCAGATGTTTTACAGGATGTTGCAGAAGTATGCGGTGAAATTTTAGCAGTGTCTAGACGCGGGTCTGAAAGTTCTTCCTTTCCAAGATGTGAACACACTTTTTCTGTACAATGCAGTTTGCTAATAATGCATATTCTAATAACAATTGCATCGATCCTGTTGGATCAACAGGAGGACCAATTGCGCGGTCTTCTGATTGAAATCTTCTGGATCTTATTTGTCGGGTGATTTTAAGATTCTCATACGCGATTAGGATAAGTTTTTATATTGTAGTTTAGAAAGTATTTCTAACTTAAGAAGAAAGCGCTTCCTCTGCCCACCAGTTTCTGAAACATCCCGTATATGCGCAACACTTATTATCGGTAAACATACGAGGTGTGGCTATGAAATAATCGAATTATGCGTGTTGAGAATTAACAAAGAGCTGAAGAGGGATGGGAGGGAGCGAACAGTTGAGCTTGAACATTCGCGCATCGAACAAGTCTATTTTCAGACCGTTAAGCCGATTAGTTGGCGCTCGAGCACCTTTCTCATGGGTGGATAGAATTTTCATCAGGACAATGTTCTGGCGTATACGAAACTGCCTATGAAGCAGTTTTTTTATCAAGAAACAAATATCAGTGCTAGAACTTACTCTATTCCTCGAATTTGGCATACTGTGATTTTTTTATTACTTTTCAAAATTAAGAGCATGTCGAAGAGGATCTAAGTAAGAGTTGCTGAGAGGTCAGAAATGGACTTGCAATATTGTTTTGAGTAATGGTAAAACTGTCCGACTGTACAGAATGTACAGACAGAGAAAAGGACTGCGTTGAAGGAGACAAAAATTAAATTGTACAATATCTCAGTGAAGTTATGTTAGAAGTAAAATCCGGTTATTCAACGACCACGCCTCGTATATTTGCATCATGCTTTTCAAGTGTTACGATATAGCTTGTTGTTAAATAATTGCTATCAACATTAAGTTTGCATCTAACATATCGTTCAGAAAATATTTATGTAGACAAGTTGCGAATATAAAGAAAACGAATATGTTCATGTTGGATCCCTTGTAACACAACGATCAGCTAGCATTCGTATAATCTTTGATGTGATTATATGTTTTAATAGTCGTAGCACGTTAGGTATTATTTTACATAAAAATTAAAAAATATATGTATAATATACTATAAAATTACGTTGCATTCCTTTTTCTATACTTTTATACATCTCAACAATAGGAAATTTAAATTGAAAAATGTTGCTTTTCTTATTCCATTTATATATGGTTAATCTTATTTATGGCATATAGCTCATTGATGAAACATTTTTGCATTTTCTTCTCATAAGGCAAAGGTAAGTGTACTTATGCAAAAACTACTTAACGAACTAAAAGTTATCGTTACTCAAGTCGGCTATTAAATGCACATACTTTAATAGAATAACAACCGTTAATTTCCCATCGGCCGCCATGTTAGTAATAGTCGTCTCGCTCATAAAAAATGGACATCTGTAAGACAAAACGCAAGATTTAGAATGAGAATGACGCGAACGTTTCGCGTCTGGATTGGAGACGTAGATACAAATAAAAGCTCTTGGCCGTGATTCTTTGAGTGATTATCGTATATTTACAGAAATATCTACGAAAAATACAATTCCCTCTCCCATTTGTTCTTTGGCGCCAATTTTTTCCCGACAACTTTTCGATAGCGCGTATTCTACATTCGCGAGAGAGTAAAGTGCAGCGTTGTTTCGAAACATAGTTACCAAAATTAAATTCCAAAGTACCGTGATGAAGTACGCAGGTGTCTCGGTGAAAGAATCTCTCCTCTCTTCTCTCTCCGGCGGACACGCGAATGCGATACAAATTTCGAGCACCGGCGCGTTCAACGTTTGTTTACGCACTAACCTAATCTGACGGACGACTGTCCACCGTTACGAACGGGGGCACCTGCGCATGCGCCGCGCATTGACGTAGATTACAGTGGATTACCCACGCAGCAGCTATTCAACAGGAACTCACGGCGAGGTTCGCGGCGTGCGGGTGTTGTGACTTTTGGCATTTCGTTTTAATCGCGAAAGGACGGACGTGTGACAATACGTAGAAGTAAATCTCCGCAATAATTATACCGTTCGTCGCACCGGTCATGGCTGGTATAGTGCCGTTGTCTAATAGATCCGGTAGGAAACAATGGACGCTACACGGTAATCATCTCTGACCTATGATTTCGCATAGTTCGAACATAAAAAATAGCACGGAGGAGAATTGGGCAAAGGCGCAGAGTGGTTTATGTGTGAAGCGCACATGACCTATGATTAAGCGCGCGTGACATAAGACAGTGGAATATTCGCGTTTGAAATGTTATTGTTTATGTGAACAAACAAAGAAAAGAGGCAAACGTACGAACGTTGTCTAATGAGAATTGGTTAAAATGTATAAACCAAGAGAGCTTATTCGTCACATCAGCATATTAGGTTGGATAAATCGATGATGGATAATAATTTGTTCGAAATCTTGGTTTAATAATGTTAATTTATAAAATATGTTTGTTTATTATCAACATGTTATAATTAGAATCAGAGTCATAAGTTATTGTTTATAATAAAAACTATGTCAATTTGATGCATTCAATCAAGTAATATTATTGTAATATTATAATTGTTAAAAAATTCATTTAGTGAAATCATATAATTCGCTTAAAATAACAACAGAATCCTTTGAACAGACGGACCCAAAAGTTCACTCAGGCGGTTACGTTCTCAATTGGCAGAGGATGGTTGTCCAGAATCTCAAGTGGTTTTGGCTAAGCAATTATTGGAGGAACGATGTGGTAAACACGATATTTTGTCAACCAAACATTCATCGCAATATTTTATACTCCACTTTAGTATGCGTGTGTAATCTTTATATTTTTAGATGATATTGATAAAGAGGAAAATGCTAAATTGGGTGTTTATTGGCTGACGAAAGCTTCAGAGCAAGGAAATTTAGAAGCCACTGATATTCTTAGGAAATGTTTAGCCACAGGTCGTGGCATCACAGAACATAACTATTGTGATGTAAAAAATTGTCTAGATATGACACAATATGAGAAACTAGCTAGAAGAGCAGCCAAGGAAATGTTTACAAGGTAAAAGATATGCTATTTTAAATATTGACATAGACCGATCGACAAGTAAAAAATATACTTTGCATATCATATATCAAATGTGAAGCTACATTTTCCATTGATCAGTTTGTCGAACGGCGAAGATTACATCACAACGCAACAATTGCAAAGATGTATGAGGAATGTAGCGTCGTCTCCGTCGACAAGTAATTCCGATTGCTCCCAATCAAACAATATCTCTTCGAATTCGTCGCAAAAGCTTAGCGACGACGATAATGATTGCTTCCCCAGAAACGAACTTACCGAAAATTCTTCACCTACAAAAGACGAAAACCGGGCAAACGATATTCGCGGTAAGAAAATCTCGTGAGATTTCTGCAACATGGTTACACTCTTGTGTGTATGTGTGTATATTCACTTCATGTATTTAATCACAGATTGGGCGGATCAACAGGGTGAGAAAATTACCGAAGCTGCTCTGGTCTCTGCAGCGGCGAGTTACGCGCGTGGAATGCTTCCAGTAGTGTCGCGCGTCCTGTGTACGGTAGATCCTTCCGAGCTCGAACTGGACACGATACCACTGCTGCAAAGATCACTCATACATCCGTTCGCATCACTGAAGCGTTTTCACAACTGGCTGGTCGAGAAGATCGGTCAAAGAACAGAGCCTATCAGAACATCGAATCTACATATTCTTCTATTCTTCTTATTACTTTTACTATACTCCTTATTCACTACAGAGAGCCTGATACTTTATGTACCAATGGCTCTCTACTACCTCTCATTCATGTTCATGGCGATGGCCACTTTCCAAATGCTTCATCGAAAGCGTGAGTTCAACGACTTCCGCGTATGGTCGGGCCTGTTTCTCAGCTACTCGGGCGGCAGTCTAAATCCCGAGGAGGCAGAGTACCAATTCTGCCGCAACAATCTGGAACCGTATGGCCACTTTTTCCTCGCCCTACTGTTGAACCTGATGATCTATCCTTTGATAGCTCACCAATGGACTCCACAATCGGACTTCACAATAATGGCGGTCGCATTTACTCTCATCACGCTATTCAATTTCATGTGGAAGGATTCGTCGAGGTTCCCTGACCTGTTGGCTCTCTTCAGCTTCGGTGTGCACGTACTCGCTAAATACCCTTACGAAATGGATATGGTCGTGGCGCAGAGCTGGCGATTTTTGGATATTCGAGTACCGACGTTCGCATCGTACGTCGTCGGCAACGGCATAGAATTTTGTCTGAATTTCCGCGCCGTGTTTTATCTCCTGATACCGGCAGTCTTCGCGAAGATGGCCGCGAGGGACGGTTGGCGCGGCACCTACCGTACTCTGATACCGCATTGCGTCACTCTAAGCTGGTGGCAAATAGCGGTCTTTAGTTCTCAAGGTGCAACATGGTTCGGTCTGATCCGAGGCGCCCTGGCGTTAGTTGTCATGGTATTATTTCTTCCAATCGCCGGCATCGCTTCGATCATCTTGCCAATCGTAGCCGCTGTCAAATACTTGTCAGAAAATGTCTTGGTAATGAGGATAGCAGTAACCGCCGTGCTCGGAGGAATGCCGTTTCTGGCCTCCTGGTATTTGAAAAGAACCAGGATGCCGAGATTTAATTGGATTATTACGCTCATTCAGGTATGCAGTGTTGCTATATTTTTTCAACATCTTTGATCCAGATTTATGTCTCTGTCAATGTTTTCTTGAGGGAAATTCATACGAGCAGTGATTTGGTTTGTAGATTACCCTCGGCATTGGCGCCGCGGCATTCTTGTCATGGCCGATTATAATGGAGCTCCCCAAGCAGAACCCCGATATAGCGCCGTACGAGGATGCTACCCTGACATGGGATCAGTATCAGAATTACTGTCATCAGCCCGCATGGGAAGAGCTGTCGTCAAAAGCTCAGGTGCAGATGCAATGTGCACAGTTGGAAGGCATGCCCGTTTCGTGGGAAGGCTACGTGACGAACATCAGATTAAAGTCGATAAAGAACAATATTGCGATCATAACGAATCGACTGTCCAGCAATCTTCGTACGATACTCTGTTTCTCGAGGTTGTGCGGGGAATTTTACCAGGAGAACTGCAACTCGGGCGACGAGGCTCGTAGGAACCATTGTAAAGACTTCACGAACATTCAGAAGAAGAGGAACAAGTGCCACTTTACGGCTTGGGATCAGTACGAATTTGAGATATCCGTTAAGATGAAAAACGGCATGTGGGGCAGCACGGAGATATTCCTCATCGCGGACCATTCCTTCACTAACTTCAGCCTACATATATATCCCGGTGACAAGATCTGGTTTTCCGGTACACTTTTGAACAATGGCTTGGAAAAAGAATCTCTTCTCGGTGGTTCTGAGCCACACATCGAACTGGAAGAGATTGGATGTCTTACGTGTAACTCTCGTGGCTTAAAGTCTTATAAACGTTATAGGTATGACATAAGTCTAAGCTCTATCACCAGGTATCTTTACCTTAGTATAAAGACTGTACTAAACTTTATGTTGAATCCAATTGTGATGTTCAAGTGATCGTATTCTACATGACTGAACTCTACTAAATTTCTTTAGCTTCTTAGGCTCAATTATCTAGCAGAACGATTTCGGTATTACTTTACTATTGCTAAAAAGAAATTGTTATCCGACATGTTTTAAGCATAATTTTATTTAAAAAGGAATATTCTGTTCACGTGCGAACTTTGTGAAAAGATTTAGATCGAACTTCAAATCAGAAAGAGATTGCAAAAAAATTCACGTGAATATTAAGAAGTATTAAGAAAATTTAACTTTAAAATGACGAATCTATGAATCTCCATGAGCTACAATATATTTATAGTGAAAGACATTTCAACATTAAAATGTACATAAATCTATTATTATAGATTTATATTCGTTTATACAACATAATGTAACGGGTCGTTTTATTATAATGGATTATTGTTTTACATATTATGATGCCATAAGTACACTATGCTGCGCAATAATACATACAGTAAAATCCAAATTGAAAGAAGTAACTGTTATATGGCCTGTAACTGGCGTGACAGTTGTTGGCTACGTGAGATGTGTAAAGCAACATTTCCTCAAAGTCTGACATATGTGTAAGCGTGTCAGGAATTGAAAAATATGAAAGTAGAAAATAGTGCAAGTGTTTTGATGTTACCGATGCCTCAGGCAATACATTATATATTAGGCTCATGAACAAGTCATAATCTGCTTCTTAGAGTATTCATATATTTTTAAGATTGATATATTTTCCTAAGCATTACTGCCCCTAAAAAGAAGCGTGAGAAAGAAGACACGCTTGATATTTTTGTATTCCGTTTACAGAGAATGATTCAAGGTGAAAATTTTATTTTTTCTCTCTTTATTCTTGTTTTAATAATCTTTTCGCTATTATACTGCATGAAATAGCTTTCTGCTTACCTTTTTATTTTCTTTTTTTTTATAACGAAATATCACTATAGTGGCTTTTTTGTGTAATTTTCATTAAGAATCAGTGAACAGCTTGTCGTTGCTGAGCAACATCTTGATTAAGTATTCTAAATACAAATCTCAATTATTATTAATTTATTAGCCATAAATTTATTACATAATGTAAAATAACAAATGTCAGTTACGCTGTTATTCGTTGTATAATGTGCAATGGCAAAACTATATACACACGGCAATAGAGTTTTGTGTCTAGTTCAGCTATAGCGAAAAGGTTAATATTGTATATAATGAAAATTATATTTCTTATTGCGTGTTATACGCTGTTATAGTGGAGTTTTGGTTATTATTGGCGAGCGAAAGCAGTATGCAACGCGATGTGAGCAACGACTTTAAGATTCTTCAGTTATCTACTATCATTAGATAGGAATATGATATTCATAAAAATTATGTAGTACCGGTTAAACTACTTAATTAATATTCTCTTAGAATATACATTGGACATAAGATTTAGTTACTTGAATAATGCGGATTTCAAGAATCACGGAAAATGTAATGTACGATTCGAACAAGTCGATGTATATTGATGTTAAGTGTTGATCGATGTTATCGATGTTAAATCTACGAATTATTAACAAGCATATCTGTCTGTATAGCTAAGGACAGTTTCATCATTGTATTATACAAAGACAATAGGAACCAAATAAGTATAATAGCAAAAAAGATAAAACAGATATAGATGTGCCTTGGTGTTTTCTGTTTGAGTGATTCTATTGTTGATAATAAAAGTAATCTATTTGCTTCTTCAAAGCAAAACAGATGAATTAAATACATTGGTACGTCAAGTATTAGCATTTTGATGTGCAAATGTATATTTTTGTTATAAACAATGTAGTCAGAAATATAGTATATAAAATAAAGAAAAAAGCACTATCTTATTCTAGTATCGATAAATAATAAGTTTTGATACATTTTGTTCCTCTTACAGAAAAAAACAAAATCATTTATTTTGTTACATATAGTATTATAGACATATTTATTTTATATTTGGCAACAAATTATGATACATCATTTTTTTTTAGTAACATCATATCAATAACAAGACATTTATTAAATAGTTTGGTTCCCTTCTTAATTTCCACATAAAAGAATTACAATACGGAATTATATAGTGGTTTTATATCGAAATACACAATGGAATCTCCCATATTGCAACTCAGATACATTACATTATATATGTAATATGCAGTGGCCCGTTTAACACTGTGAACATACGTATTTTATAAATGTGCACTTTTTAAAGAGTTACTGTGTCTATTGTGCAATATGGGAGCTTCGAATATAATGTTAATTTGCTTTATATACAGATATAAAATCTATGTTAATAAAGTCTTTTTCACCGTAATCTAATCTAATTTATAATTTAATCTAATCTAATCTATATACGAAAATAATTACTCAATGTAAAATAAAAATAACCGCGCAAGTAGAAACTATATTTTATTTAAGAGATACGTCTGTGATTATTTTTTCTACCTTTCGTTCCAGAAAAAATACACGGTAACATTCTTCATAAATATACTTGTGAAACATTATCGCGACTCTTATCATCATTCCTATTTATTTCTATGTTTCTTTAACCTTTTCGCTACGGCTAAGTTGGACGCAAAGCTTTGCTGGCAGTTTAATATAAAATAACAGCTAATAAATTAACAAAATTTTTATTTTTAATATTCAAACAAATCTACAAGTTATAGCAGAAAGCCAATACATTGGCGTTTTCCATTCTTAACAATCGCCACTGTAATAGCCCGTAGCGAAAGGGCCATGTGATGTTTTACAATTGATAAAATTATTTATTAAAATTAGCTCCCCACTATTTACTCAGATCTGTACAGATTTTAAAAAGATATACTGTTACACATATCTGGAGTGTTTTGGCCTGAGATTAATAAATTAACAAACAAACAAATTCTACACAAGTTCTCTCCAAATCTGTCAAATAAAAAGTTAGCAATATGTACATGATAGTGTACATTTAAAAGTTATAACTATGAAATCTTTTTATCATATGTTTGCATTCATTCGTGTCATCTTAGGTGAGTTATGTTTATACAAATTTATCTTGTCAAATATTCGTGTCATTCGGAGAAATAACTTTGGTAAAGAAACTGTACAGATTGGAGCATAATTCATGGTACAATCGAAGAAACGAAAAATAACAAGAATATAAAGTAACATTTGTTTCTTCAGACAAATTTTCTCTTCATCTTATTTCTTAATTATTTCTGGCATTTTCGGATTCTATTATGCCCTGTCCTTTTATAATATCAATGTATATTAACTTCAACTGGGACATTACGGTTTAAAGTATAAATGTAGCAACATTCCGTGAATTTACGTAAATTGTTAGAATGTTCGTACACACACATACACACACACACACACATACACACATACATATAATCGGTATAATAGTTTTACCACATAAAATTATACCATTCTTTTATGCAGTATGAATTTTTTTGTTTTTTTTTTATGGAAAGTTGTAGAATAAAGTGGTATATTTATGAATTAAATATATTATACCGATCGGTATATGTGTATCTCTTCCTTTACCCTGAATATCTTGTTTGCGCAAAAAAATTCTGCCTTGCTTCTATTTTTGACAAGATAAAGCAAAGAAGACAGTCTTATGAGTACCTACGTTTAGGTATAAAAAATCCTGTATAAAGAAGAAACCAATGTAAACTTATATTCAAGAAACCCTACGCAAGGAATAATTAGTAGAAGCGTTTTCTTTTATTTTCTTGCTGTTTTTGATATAACATAATGATACCGATGACACAGGCTATTATTACCAATGCACCAAGTAACATGACTAGGAACAACTTTATGCCACTCATAGACTCTTTCGGATCTTCTATGCGTGCTAGAACAATAAACTGATATTAGATAAATAGATAAAGATTAGATATGCGTGTAATATCTTGTTTGTTTAAATACGTACCTCTTGGTGGATCGAAGAATGCTGCTGATGGCACAATATGAGATCTATCTTCTTGATCTTTTGGCTGTAATTTAATATTATATATGTAATTTATATATATATATATGTTAAAAAAGTTTAAATAATTTTAATGTTGTGATATATTATTAAGAAAACAATAATTCTGTATTTACATCGTCTGGTAAATCCAATTCAAACAGACGAATCGACAGTATATCATGATTGTCAGAAAGGTCACCCGTGGTGGCTGAAATTCCAATATAGTATCCTGTTGGAAGCTTAATCTCTTTCACTGAGAAACATTCTTTCCATGCCGCTTTGTTAGAAATGTCCTTAGAAACTACATAAAACATGATAAAAGAAATCAATTTTGTGTTAATTAAATATGCATTAACATTACACATAGACAATTTGAATAAATATGTTGGCAAATGAAGGAGAAACTAATTATAAAGATACAATATTTGAGATATTATGCTTAATAAAAAAAATCTCAATACATTTTAATTCACAACTTTATTTTTCATTTTACATACCAGTTAAAGTATCTCTTTCATATCTTATAGCTATATGAGTATCATGTTCTAAATTTCTGAATTTTGCTTCACATCCAGCAAGCTGTGTGTGAGTGCCATCACGGTCATGATCATAATGCAAAGACCCATTGTTGATCATTGCTGAGACATAAGGATGTTGATGCTGTTTCAAATAGATTGCATGTGTATTAAAGAGAAACAAACAACATATATATATATATGTGCCCTTTGTTAATTTGATTTTGAAATTTCCAAAAGTCAGTAAGTTAACAAAAGTCAGGGCGCTATTGTAACAATATATTCTTGAGACTAAATAAAGCAAAAACGTTTAGTACCACTTTTTCTTCCGACAAATAGTTAGCGAGATATCATAAATTAGATATTGAAAAAGTTATCAAGTTTTCCTCAAATCTCAAAAAATATTAGGCAAATAAAAAATGTTTTAGACAACAGTTGTTCAAATTAATTGGTAGAAAAAAACAGTAATAAAAAATAGGGGTTCCCATTTAAAAAATGCAAGTTGATCTTCAAATGACCTTCAAGGTCAAGGTCAAATTTGAAATCACAAAAAAACAACTTTATAAACTCTAAAATTTTTGTTCGGGTCATTTTTTCCTATAATGCATAGATTCTAAGATAGGGAGGAGTTCGTTTTGGAAAACTTGGTATAAATCAAAATCATATTTAACTTACATTATGTGGGCCATTATGATTGCTATATGTATCAAGTATTACTGCTAATCCTTGAAAATAATCTTCATTTCCAAATACTGGACCTGGCTTCATTCTTTCTTTAGCATACCAGATGACAAAACCATCTCCAAATAAGTCCTTTCCTTTTCCATGTACTTTAAATTGAACTTGTAATTCCCAGTTTCTCACATGACATGGCTATAAATTAATTTGAAAATTAATTTGAATTAGTAGATATTATATTTTGTGTACATATTTTCGTATGAAATTTAACATACCTTGTAAAAAATATAAGTAAAATACTTACAACAGAATTCCATAAGGCACCTTGCTTGCTTTGTAAATCTGGCGTTAGTCTAATATAATTATTTGTTACCATTGTACTTCCCATAAAATCCCAATAAGGTATTGTCATACCTGTTCCTGTATATCACAAAATGTTGGGACTATGATATGTATAGAATATTCCAAAATTTATACATTATATTAACACCATAGGAATATCTTTGAAAAACTTAATTTTTATTTTCCATTTTAAGCAGTATTTTTAGATACAAATATTTTGAATTGAATTTATGATATTAATGTTAATGTTCTAGATTATGCAATATCAGATAGATTATGGAAAAATTTGTATAACAATTAAATAGCAAACATGGATTGGAGGATATAAATCATTAAATTTTAATTCATGAATATTTTATTATATCTAACAATACACATACATATTGTAATGCAACAGAAATTAATAAATATTGAAAGTAGATCACTTGATGATGATATTGCCTTGCAGCCAAAATAACACATAGTGAATAAATAGAATAAGATATAAAAATACAGATATGTAGATATATAAATTCCAAGTCACATGATAATATAGACAATATTCGTGGCAATTGTTAGGCAATTGTGCCAGTAACATGATGGTGTATGTGAATCATGGCCGGACAACAGGAACAAATTGGCCCGAAACTTGAATATGCCGAGAACGCAGACATTGTTATTTTTTGTACTGTATCTTTCTCACTTTAGTGTATCTAAGACTTTTTACATTATGAGTCACGATGAACTGTTCTAATGCACAGGTGTAAAATATGCAAGCGTTTTATTTATTATCATTATAATATACAGCGAACAAAGTCCATGCGGTACGTTCATTTTTATGCACAGTAACCTCAAATTTGGGACAAGAGTGATTCGTAGGGGGTTGCAGGTTGCGCGAATATAAATCTCTTTCTGTGCGCGATAAAACGCGAGAGAGCAAGAAGTTATCCGTGGCGATAAAAATATTTTCGAAAAATGCGAGAGAATATAATTGAAATCGGCATACCTTGGTATGGCCTAATCAGAGAATGTTCTCGTTTCATATAGTCCTTTGTATTCCATTCCGCAGCCCACGACGTCAAAATACCGCTAATCAAGAGCCACAACGTCGCCTTCATTTTTCGTGGTCAGCAGAAGCGCGTTTTGCACGGCAACAATGACTTTAAAAAAATTTTTTAATCTGTGAACGATTACAATGCATAATCCAAACCAACCGTCACTACAAGAACTACTTGACTAAAAACTGCTCACGCACTATTCCTCCAATCCTCCCGGCAAATCGACGTCATCGACAAAATATGCTACAGATTGCTGATCTTACGGCACTTAGATGCAACGTTGGAAAAATTCATGGTATGCCAACGCCATCTCGACGAGTAGTTCAACGATTAGGCTGAGATTCTTTAAATTCCACAAATCTCATCAGCCCGAAATCACAAAGACTTCTTACGATATTCATTTGATGATTAATTATTATGCAGATCTTTTGTAAATAAGGCACATATTTTGGTCGTGGTATTATATACTTTTATGAAATTTCATGGACATCGTCCGTATTGCCGTGTCGAACATATCGACTCTGAGATTTCGAGAATCATAATCGACGCGGTCTTTAGTCGTTTCGACAGTACTTTTCGTATTAGCATGAGTAATCCGTATAATTGTGAATTTGAAAATCACTTGCACAAGAGAGAAAAGAGAGAGACCCGCGATCTTTTGTTTTGCGCAGTTTGGTTAAGAAGTGATACTCAAATTCACAATTACACGAATTACCCATGTCACTAGATGGATGTGGATGTCGATGTGGATGCGAATACAGAGAAACGCAGAAAAGCGCAACAAAACGCAGAGAAACGCTGAAAAACGCAGAAAAATACAAAAGAACAATGAGTAACTCAAAAAGACGAAAGAAAAAAACAATGTGGATGTGGATGCGGATGAGGGTGTAGATGTGGATGTGGATGATGTGCATGAGGATGTGGATGTGAATGATGTGGATGTGAATGTGGATATGGTTGCAGATGAGAGTGCAGATGTGGATATGGATGTGGAAGTGAATATCGCGGAAAAACGCAAAAAAAATGTTTTTCAGCATTTTTCTGCAATTTCTGTGTTTTTCCGCGTTTTCCTGCATTTCTCACCGTTTTTCAGCGTTTTTTTCATCTTTTTGCAATATTCAGCATTTCTTTATATTTTTTTATCGTTTTTCTGCAATTTTCTGCGTTTTCCTACGTTGTTCAGTGTTTTTCAGTGTTTTTTCGCTTTTCTGTGTTATTCAGCGTTTTATGTATTTTTCTGCGACACCACATCCACATCTACACCGCATTTTGTATCATTGCTAGTTTTCCGCGCGGTCTTGAAATATTTCTTCCCGAATTGCGAGCAGTCCATTGTGTGAAAGATGAGAAGGCGAAGGGGCAAGATAGGAGAGATTTTGGTTTACCTGGGCTTACCGATAAGATTTGCCGCTGACTCGTGCCTCCTGTCGCGCGTACGCTCATCGGTGGTGCGATAAAGACGGAGAGCGATTGATCATCTGTGCTTTTCTAACTTACTATCTTCCTTAAAGAAAGTAAAGTGAACAAGAACCGTGTATGCTTTGCCATTACCGTCAAGACGGATGTAATGTGCACACATTTCCTCAGGGGACGCAACAGAATTCGGTGGAAAAAGCGTCCCAGCGTAATCGGCCCGATGGCCGCTCTCAGATTTCTCTCTGCATATAATTTTATTTACAGTACAGTCGGGTATAATAGAGTGCAATCAAATTGTATTATCACTGTTTTATTACACTGCGTGTAGCTCCGAATTAAATCGATCTATCATCGATTGCTTTCACTCGCACTTCGTACACTTTATGCAGATAAATAGTTCCACTACGGAATAAATGAATCACCGCGATTGGTCGACTCAGCTTCCCGAAAATCCCGCTTATGGCGCTGTTCGCAGTTGCATTCGTATTTAGTTATGGCGCCGGTTACGGGTTGTGTAGTGTACGAGAAACCGTCGATCATGATTTCTTGTAATTTTGACTCGCCGTAGCTGAGTCTCGTGCCTTAAATCGTTACCGGAAGTCCCGAAAGTAAGTTTCGCGCGTGTATTATGGTGGAATGACGTTCGTTCCGTCGCGCGAAGTGAAGTGAAATGAATCGTCGAATACTGAGGCAAGTTCAACGCGCCAGCTACGTAAGGGCAGGTTCGGTTTTCGCGTCGCGGAGCTTCGTTTTCGACTCGTCAGCCGAGCCTCGACCGCGAATTATCGTTAAACATTGAGGTATGGCACAGCTTTCGTTAAATATTCGCTGAAAATGTAAATTGTTCGTCGGGAGGGTCGAGTAAAGTTTTGGGAATTTTTTCTGTCATGGCCGACTTCTTGGAATATTTCAAACGGAACGGACAGTTTCGAACAGAATATTTTGATTGACTAGTACGCTAGTGATACGTATTCACCGACATACACACACATTGAAAATCGCGACCGTTGCGTTGCATTGTAATATTTTCATGACTATATATTGATCTATCATTTTTCTTTACATTAATTTCAACATTTCGGACTTCATAATTCTGTAACTGAATTCTGTTAAACTGATTTGGTATCTATTTCATCGTTATTTCCAATTTAGATTAGCTTCTTATTGCATACAATTTATTAATTTATACTTGGTAACTTATCATTTTCGCATCGATCAATCTAAACATATCGGCTTCAAATTCTCCATAATGCGTAGGCGCAATTGCGCAAATTGCAACGTTGTTGCAATTTGTGAGGATTTTAGTTATTTTGGACCTAGATTAAAACCTTATCACTCATATTTCGTTAATTAATATTTCGTAACCTGTCATTTCCGAATCTGCCACTTTCCAATATTTCGTGGCCTCTAACTTCGAAACGCATAATCGCAGCTCGATGCGGTTTACGAGGATCATAGTTACTTTGGATCTAGATTAAAACCTTATTACCCATATTTTGATAATTAATATTTCATGACAAGTCATTTCCGAACCTGTCACTTTTCCATCCTTCGTGACCTGTAACTTTAAAACACGTAATCGCATTTCGACATGGTTGGCTCGGATCATCCTTATTTTGAACCTAGATTAATATCTTATCGCAAATAATTTTGCAGTTTATACCCGGTGACCCGTTATTTTTGCATCGGTCGATCTCGACCTATCAGCTTCAATTTCTCGATAACGCGTAGACGCACGTCATTGCAATTTGTGAGGATCTTAGTTATTTTGGATCTAGATTAAAACCTTATCACCCATATTTTGATAATTAATATTTCATGACCGGTCATTTCGGAGCCTGTCACTTTTTCAGACAGCATCGGACATCCAATGGATGTACGTTTCACGTCCAGTTTATGCCCGTATGTCCGATTTACGTCCGTGGACATAAATTGGACGTAACAGGGATGTCCTTATTGGAAATCGGACCTGTAGAACGTCCGATGTACGTCCATCGGACGTCCTGTGTCCGAAGTTGTGACAAACTTACGTCCTATGGACGTCTTTCATAAAAAAAAATGAACATATAACGGACGTCCAATGGACATCCGTGTTTTGTCTGGGTTTCCATCTTTCATAGTCTCTAACTCCGAAACGCGTAAGCACAGCTCAATGCGGTTCACGAGTATCTTAAACCAGCCGCTCACGGTGCTTGTTTTCATGCTGGATTGCTTGCTAGATGAAAATACTGCATTCTGATTGGTACATTTCTGAAGATAGATGGAAATGCACCAATCAGAATGCAATATTTTTATCCAGCAAGCAATCCAGCACGAAAACAAGCACCGTGTGCCGCTGGCTTTAGTGATAAGATTTGCCGCTGACTCGCCTCGTGTCTCCTCCTGTCGCGCATACGCTTATCGGTGATGTGACAAAGACGGAGAGGGATTAATTGTCTGTGCTTGTTTAACTTACTATCTCGTGTAAGGGGAAGCAGAGTGAGCAAGAACCGTGCATGCTTTGCCGTTACCGTCAGGACGGATGTAGTGTGCACATATTTTCTCAGGGGGCGCGTCGGAAGTTGGCAAAAATAAGCGTTCCGGCGTAATCGGCCCCATTGGCCGCTCTCAGGTTTCTCTCTTGGTCTGTTCTTTGTAGTTGCACTGTTGAACTAGTGCAATAAGTTGAAGTGAGACAAATATAGCTTTTCTCACTCTAGCTTATTGCACCAATTTAGCAGTGCAACTATAAAGAACAGACCATCTAGCTGCGTTTCGATATTCACTGCCAGTGCTGAATATCTATAGTATATGTGACACAAATTATATATATGCAGTACTATCAATGAATATCGGAACGCAGTCTCTGCCTCGTCGGTGACTGTACGGTCGCGGACATAAAGGTTGTCACTTTTTTTTTAATGACTTTCGGGACGCATCCCGACTCGAGAAAGATGAGAGCTGCTGCTCCGCCTGCGGAGCACGTTTACGCAGTAACTCACAACGAAAGGCGAGAAATGAAATATACGTGGTATGACATAAGTATGTCAACAATCATTGCGTTCAGCGGAGAAAACCGCTCAGTGAGCGATTAGTGACTAAATAAATACGATTTCACTTAAAATTTCATATACATACAATTTCATATACCTGTTCAATACCTTGCAAAAGGCGCATTCCCATTTGAATGACTTGCACTATGTATCTATCCCTCCGCTGCTGATTTTTCAAAATGTAAGAATTGGGTGCGTTCACGACACTCAACGGTTGAGCAACTGTTGAATAATTTGTCAACGTTATTGGTCTGAATGTAAGAATCTAACAGTAAGGACTAATAGTCACTAATCGCTCATTGAGCAGTTTTCTCCGCTAAACGCAATGATTGTTGACATACTTATGTCATACCACGTATATTTCATTTCTCGCCTTTCGTTGTGAATTACTGCGTAAGCGTGCTCCGCAGGCGGAGCAGCAGCTCTCATCTTTCTCGAGTCGGGATGCGTCCCGAAAGTTATTAAAAAAAAAGTGACAACCTTTATGTCCGCGACCGTACACTCTCGTGTCGCTTGTCGCGACCGTTGTCGCGCACATTCATATTGCGCGCGCGCGTACATTTTCTGGCATGCGTGCGTACGTTCATAGTGTTTCGTCGTAGTTTCTCGGCGTTGCATGGCGTCTTTCGTCGTAGTGCGTACGTGCGCTTGAATCCGACAGACTCTGTTCGTGCGGCAAGAATACCGGCCCCCCCCGCATTCGTACCGGCGATCCTACGTCGCGATTAGTCGGCCGCGACGAGAGTAAGAAAGGGCGACTATTAATATTTTGAGCTGAGGAGGCGAGATTTTGGGCGAGAGAGCGAGTGAGTGAAAGAGAGAGAGAGAGAGAGCGAGTGGGAGAGTGAGTGAGAGAGAGTGAGAGAGAGAGAGAGAGAGAGAGAGAGAGAGAGAGAGAGAGAGAGAGAGAGAGAGAGAGAGAGAGAGTGAGAGTGAGAGTGATAGAGAGGTGTGAGAGGGAGAGTGAGTGTGTGAGAAAGATAGAGAAGGGTAAGAGGGTGAAAAAAGGAGATAAGAGCAAGGTATAGAGATATTATTTGTACACTAAGTGTGGGGAATCTCACGCGGGCTTACACTGCGTTTGCACGAAGTAAGACCAGATAAGAAAAAGGGCGTGGAGTATTACCGCGCGATTAATAGGCACGCCGCTAAAACATATCGTGGCCATGGGTAAGACGCCAAAGAAGGCGGCCCCTGGGGGCGATGAGAGGAATTTGTACGTTCGGAGGCTCAAAGCAACGACCGCGCCGTCGAAAGCTTCTGAATCTAGCTTGCCCGAGAGACAGCGCGAGTCCGAGAATTCGAAAAGGTTTGTAGAACCAATCAGCAAACAGCGAATTGCAAGTTTCACCAGAGTTTCTCGGTTGGATATGCTTGTGAGACGCTCTCTTGTATCTATCCAATTGACTCCAATGATTCCAGAGTGAGGGAATGCGGATTTGTAGTAATAGATTGTTTGTAAATTGGGTTACTTGGTGCAACATTTGGAATTATTTAAGTGCTTGTTGTAGATTTCAACTATTAGAAGAATATTAGAGCTGTGTACTTTGTAGAGTTAATATTTGATATCTGCTAGGAATACTGCAAAATTCTGTACTTTGTCTCATATTCTCAAGTATAATACACATTTATAAACATAATATATATACTTTGTTTTGGAACAAATAGTAGTTAGTATATTTGTGAATTTAGAGAATCGACTTTGAAATAGGAATCACATTGTTGTGAGATTCAGCAGAATAAATTGATATTTTTATAGTGTTATAATGATGCATGTATATGAAAATAGAGATATCTTTATTCCTCAGATGACATGAGAAACTTTGGTTTACTTTCTTTCACATATTTTTCAATTAGTACCTCTCATCACCACCAGTATTTCTTACTCAAAGGCCATATTTGCCATATGGTTTAATCTTTTCATTGATTATGATTATCTTGTTTTTGTTTCAGACCAAAACCGGCTAGTATTCAGAAAAACATCTCTGGTGGATCTGGAAAAAACTTTAAGGTATATATTTTTAATTCTTTCCTATATATCTGATATACTTTCAGTTCTTTTTTATTTATTTTAATATATCAATTTATTTTAATGTATTCATAATATATTTACAATTTTCATTATGAAAAGTTAAGTTATACAAATATATGATATAATTATTTTAGGCTGTATTGCAATCTGAAAAATTTTTTAGACTGCTATTTATAGTTAATTATTTTACTAATAGCATAATTTGATTATTTATCATTTCTGATTATTCATCAATTTATGCTTGTTTTATGCAAAAAATATTGATTCTAAAGCTGAATATAATATGCATCTGAATCTATAATCTAATTAATTATGTTTTTAACCAAAATTTGTAAATAATTTATGATCAGTTGTCTTAACTGTGTGCTATAATATGTTTATAATTATTAAGATCATGATTGGGTGTATAATATGTTGTATATTATCATCTTGTGCAATATTATATTCTTATCTCTTATGGCATAGCTGATATTTGAAAAATAATCTTGTTCAATTTACTACCATTAAGATAGTCTTATCTTTTATTACAAATTTGATATGCTTATCAGTATGGTGTATCGTTTTATATAATAATTTTTTAATATGTTCACACTATAAAATGAATAATTTTTATGAATATTATGTCATATATGTATTTTGTTGTAAATACTGTGTTGTATCAATAATATTCATGTTATTTATATGTTTTATAATTATTAATATTTATAAATTTAATTTTTTTACTAATGTTAATTTCTTCAAATAATTATTAGTAAAATAAAATAATAAATAGTGAATTTTTTGTTCTAGACAGATAGATAATTTATATTATACACAATGTCCTTGAATTTAACTTGTTAGGGTTAATTTTTGCAATGTGGAAATAACATATGTTGTAGAGCAAACTTCGGGCTCCAGCAAAAGTTGGTTCAAGCCAAGCAACAAAACAATTAAAACTATCAATGAAAAATTTCGAAGCAAAAACTACAGACATGCAGCCGGAATCGGAGGAAGCTCTTGTCAAATTGGATGTCTCTGTCCAAGAGGAAAGTGTTAAGGAAGATATGTTATTAAATACCAGTAAAGCTGCTAAGATCGAGGAACCTGTTACTGCTAAAGAAGACATTAATGTTAATTCTGAACAGACATCAAATGAACCTGAAACTTCTCCGAAGATTGTCCAAGAAGTAGTGTCCACTGAGAACGAAATTGTCCTAGAAAAAGAGGGAGTATTATCGGAAAATACTTCTAACATTGAAGCCAAAGAAGTGGAGGATCAAGAAGAGAATGAAGTAAAGTTAATACTCGAGGTTGAACAAGATCTTATGAAAAATGGAGAAGAAAAGCCAGAGGATAAACAATCGAAGGATGACAAGGTAGAAGCTGTAGTTCAAGAAACTGTACAGGAACCCGTTGTACAAGATGAATTAAAAAACGGTGTACATGAGAAAGATGAGGTACAAAGCGAACTCCAAACAGATACCGAAAGCTCAGTGGAAATTGTCGAGTCCACAACGTCTGAGGTATCGGAAACGTCAGAACCCGTTACTCAAAGTAATATGCTAAAGGGTCAAGAAAAAATCGATGACACCTTAAATGATGTGTCATTTATTTCTTACGACTCAAATATAATGCTTAAAGATGTACAAATCAAGCTCAATGATTGTCTCAAAGATAATTCGAAACTCTTCGATGAAAGCAATACAGAGGATATAATGAGTCAACTTTCAAAGGAATCGTTCGGGAAGACGCTTAGAAACATCTCTGGAAGACATTCGATCAACAGAATGCGTCATCTTGGTTTTCACGAGAAGAGGATATCACCAAATAGTTCTTTATTTGTGAATACATCGATGATATCAATACCTCAAGATGAAGGGGCAGAATCTAAAGTTTTACATTACAATAGTACTCTGTCCGAGAGCTTCCCCACGAATGGTAGCTCATTGGATAGAAAACGCAAAACTGACACACCGATCTGGAATCCAACTAAAAAGCAAAAAGTGGAAGCTGAGAGTAGCCTTTTAGGCACACCCATGAGTCTTCTGAAAGGCTTTCGCAGACCTATTCAGATATCTACACCGAATATCACATCATATAAGTTCGAATCTACCAAGTTAGATATTAGCGGGATAAAGGATGATGACAATAAAATAACAGCTGAATCAACCGAAAGTACAAAGAAATGGTGTGTCATCATGTAAAAAATATCGTGAAATAATCGTGTCAATACATAGAAAAGAAAGAATTTCTATATTTTCGTGAGGTACTACAAATTTAACGATCAAGAATATTGACACTATTGTACATCGTCTCCGAACATTATTTTGCTTTCTATCAAAAGATTAAGACCCAAAATAAGAGATCGTTTTCTCACGTTCCTAACATTTGCCCGAATAGGGGAGAGGGTACATTTTTCCTATGAATTCTTACAATTTTTGAAAGTTCTCGTGTTCTTTACGGAGAAACATTAAATAATAATAATGTGCGTATTTTTACCGACTAAATTTTAATATAGCCCAATATTCCCACCGTGTAGACTTTTAAAATTATAACATGTTCTTTATATTCACTAATTCACTAATCTGGGGACAAGCTTATCTGAAAGGGAAAGAGTAAAATGTGTGGTATGATGTCAAGAGTACAATTCTTTCAACTTTTTACATGACTATCGTACAAGCAAAGACTCTATTCTATAAAGTTTACCGATTTAATACCGGCATAATATAGAATAATTAAATCTACATGTATAGAAATGTAATATGTATCTAATTTCGATACATATCTTAATTTATGTATCGCGTATAATTTGTATTTATCTCAAATGTAATTCCCTAGATAGATTTATGCGTGATAAATACGCAGATGAATAGGTTTTATTCTCTCGTTAATTATAAGTAGAAATAGTTCTCCGTAATATGTAACGTTTCATCTTAATCTAACAGAATATTCACTTGAGAATAATTTACATATTATTTTATACATATTATGTTGTGATTACACGAAGCTTCTGTTAAATTCCTGCTCTATACATGACATTTATTCACGTACAGTATATATCATGTAATGCTATAAAGAAACATATCTCTTTGTTTTTAGTTGTTAATGAAGTACATTTGCATTTCGTTAAAATTGTTATTTTGTCCTTTTACAAGGATTTTATCGAAAATGTCGCGATATATATGTTGTACACGACTGAACTGTTCCGATCGACTTTTGAAAGCTAATTGTAACATGAACGTAATCATAATTTTCTAGTTATAGCAAGCCGTTATTATGAGATGAGTTGCAGTGTTACTTTCGTTTTTACGGATGCCAACAGCTCTTGACGAGATTTATTTCGTTCTATTGAAATATTTTTATTGACTATCACAGATATGATATCCATCGTACAGGAGATACAACAATTATTGCAATGTTATATATATGTAATTCTTTAATTAACCAATATATAGTTTTCATATTATTTAGGAAAGCGATGATTGTCTGTGCAACTTATTCGGTGTAAGAATACTCATTAATGTCTACCACTACAAACATGTCTTTTGCAGCTGTAAGGAGTTGTGTGTGTACGGTATAGATACAGAACTGTATATTATCATACAGTGTATCTTAAGCGAAATAGGAGGAATGGCAGAAGACAAAGAGAAAGATATATATGTATACATATATTGACAGAAGGATCTCATTTCGTATGCGACATTTTTTAAACAATTTGCATATTCAAAGCTTTTTTTCATCTGCCATAAATGTAGGTATATCTTTGTGTCATCCGTTAAAGGCGTTATATCGCCTTTATATTCAATTTTGTTATCGGATATACGCATATATATTAAGCCAGCTGTATCCGTTTGACCTTCCATCGTATATGGTAAATGAGAGTTAGGAACGATTAAGACAATTCGACCAAAGTAATTTTTCGGTGTCAGTCGATCTATTCGTTTAGACCTGTCCGAAGTAGTTATTAATTACTAAAGACGTACATAATGTATTGTGAGGAAAATGTCCAATTTATGAGGCACACAAACTAGGCAATTTTCTCACTAATATCACGAAGGAAAAAGAATTTAGATTAATAATTATTCAGGACTAAACGAGTAATCATTAGACATACTTTTATACTTGTTCAATTAGTAGGAGCTTTAGAAGCATATCCAAGAGTGTACATAGGAATTTACGAGATTTATAATAAATTCTCGAAACTGAATGCTTCTGCATGGACGTTGATTGCTTCATTGAATAATTAACGAATAATTAATGAATTTTAATTTCAGTGCCGCCGTGAATGAGTTTTGATGTTAAACGTGATGAGCTCGTTGTGCTTAGTCGTGTAGAAGCTTATCGTTTATCTTATTGTTATATATCAAAACGACTATAAATTTATAAAGTTATGAGGTTACTAATTATTTGAATTATTTTAAACATTTACGCAACGTATCTTTTATTATTGTTATTAGATTGTTACCAGTAAATCTTTATATTTTTTTTCAAACATTTGTTTTGCACAAAACTGAGAGCGGAAGTAGAAAAAAATTCTGTCGATGATATATATTCAGAAAAGGCTCATCGAAAGAGCGCGTTCGCGCATGAAAATGCAATGGACTGCAGCGGGATGCAAGAGTCGACGGTAAAGTCCCAAGAGGTTTAAGCGGGTAAAGGAATAATCTCGTATCTCATTCCTTTGATCGCATTCCAGAAATGTGGCATTAAATCAACAACAGCGGAATATGCCACGCCGGACAGGGTGGCCTAGTTAAGTTGATACTGGTAACTCAAAGGACAGGACCTTGTAAATTGTTAATCACATTTCATAGTTTGCAGGTTTAGTTGAATGAAATGGTAAACGTCGTCATTCCCACATTGCTCAACAATTATCTATAATTGTGATCGATATATAATGTAATTGGAAATAAATAATATATATAATGTAATTTGAAATAATAATATATAATTTTTAAATGTAATTTACAAAATATACAAGATCATGTCGTCGCGTTAAAACTTATTCCTCATTATCTGTGCGGGAAATGTAACAATATATAATTTAATTCTTTCTATATAGTTTAATTCTTCCTATGACGATTTTTCGTATCGCATCTCGTATCGTTATTTATTTTAATTATTTTCAAAACTAATTTATGTGTTATTAATGCGTAAAAATTAATCGAATCAAATCTGTTGCATTATTTATCTCAATATTTCTGTGTACTAATGTTATTACGAATATATTATTACAAATACATAGCAATTACATAGCAACTCAGAAAGCATTTGCTGCTATAAGATTATTAATAACTGTCGAATAAGATGAGGAGAAACAGGTGAATCTTCTTGAAGCATATAATTTTCGCTGACAGATTACGCGATATTTCAGGTCTCAAGTCCTCCTTTCAAATGAAATTGAGCCTTAGCTGCGCTTTAATAATCATGATTCATCTGTTAGGACAGATGTCTGTCTTGAGATATTAATTTTCGTAATTAATGCTATTAATTTCCCTATTTTATTTGTTTTCGCCTCTCCTTTAGATAGGATAGGATATGCATTGATAAAAATGACGATGAATGTTTTATTAAGATGTTTTATTGTTAATTTGTGTAATTTTATCGCGGATGTAAAATACGTAATACACAGTATCCCTTTTACAAGAAATATCAAAATTAGAGTTTATCCATTAACGAGACATCAATTATTGTATTAGTATTGTTACTTAACGTAAAATTCATACACGTTGAGCGATAATCCTTAGCTTACGATATAATGTATAAATTGTTAATGTTTTTGAATATTATAAAACTATATTTCTTATATATTCCTTTTTCATCGTGTTTTTATTATTCTACATCTCTCGGTTATATTTTAATCATACTGGGTAGATATGAATAATTTGTACAGCTTCGATTTCGCGAGAACTTGCGAATAAGTCGAATAATTCGCTAATCGCTGTATCAAAAAGAGACATTTTCAGGCAAAGTTATCATGAAAAATGTAGGTATTATGTATATAAAAAGGACGCAAAATCCTTTCGTTGTTGAATAACTCACTCATGAGATTATTAGAGAAATATTTAATTTAGTTGTTCCTCTAGTGATAATCCTATTTTTTAATTTGACTTTACGATTATTTTTTCTTCGCCTATGGTCCCATTGTGCATTAACAGGCTGGTGCAATTTTTTCGAGCGACAGCGCTAATCTTTTTTTGTATCAATCTCTTTTTTTGTTACGAATATCAGATAAAGCCCACATGCGGACGAGTATGCAGGGACATAACAGTGCTGCAACACCGTGTCATACTACCCTGAATTCTTCATTCTGCGGTCAACAGTACCACGAACAACATACGCAAGATACGTTTCTGAAATTTAAGGTCCAGTTGCGGCGTCAAGTATCAACGGCGCAGAATGTACATCGTGAGCGCGAAGGAAATTGGAGCACGCTACGGCTTGCAAGATCACCTCTGTCACTCAATGTACGCTCAACTTGCAAATTTTACCTTGCACATCGTTTCTTCCTCACTTTGTCGCGAGATTACATTGCTTTTGCACAGACTCCACGCGTGTTAGCCTCACATGTAAACCTCGGATATAGATAAATCATGATTTCACAGATCTGCGTTGTGTCAGATTTATGCTTCGGATATCCACGGAGCGAAATAAATTACAGAGCTTAGAGACGAAGATGGTGTTTTCCTGCTTTCCTATCATTCTTTGCTCATTTTATAACGACTTGATTATTCAATCGTTAGGAAATCATTGAGTTGCCTTACTCGGCCGTCAGTTTTGATCGATCCAACGCTAGACTTTATATCGGGTCCGTCAAAAAGTTCGGTTCGATTTTCCGACCATCTTCTACAACAAATGCCGTCAGAATATTGGCGAAGGATTATGAACGCGACTTACGAGGCGATTTCCCAGAGCTTAACGCATAATTCGTCGCCACTGAACGCATCGAACGCAATTACCTTTAAATCCAATTCGAATCGAATTCGACTGAGAAATCGAATCGTCCAGTATTTTACGTCAGCTATTTTTTTCCCCTCTCTTTCGAGCAGCCTTATAAAAATATAATCCCGTATAAGAAACATAACAAACAAACAATTTCTCAATCAACTTCCTTGAACTTTTGCAGAGGGCTGCACGCGTGCTTTAGCAGGTCAATACGACGGCTCTGTGAAGGCAAGGACCTTGGCAGCCCTCCCGAAGCCCCGGCCATAAGACCGACCTGATCCTGGTCCCGTGCGGGTTCGGGGAGGCGTGATGCCTCACGTGGACGTCTCTTCGAAACTCGAGACCCTGCGCGACGTCGAGCACCAGCGGTGTAGAACGCGCCAGACACGCCCAGGCTAAACTGGAACACGCGCTGGCGTAACTTTTGACCTCGGCGCAGCCACGCAGACACGGAAAGTCGTACAGTGTCCTCTCCAACTGGCTGACCACCTGCTCGGCGACCTCTCGGGAACCGGTCTGGCCGCCGGAAGTAGCCAGTTGCCGTTTTATGCATTCTTCGAGCTCCGGCGCGACCTCCGCCGTCGCGGTCTGCACGCTGCTTGCCGCTGCACCGGCGGCACCGTTCAAGATCTTCAAGGCCTCCAGGCGCCTCGACGTCTGCACCATGCCGGCCAAACGCCACGAAAGCTGCGGACGAGACAGAGGAAACGGTGAGCGATGATGTAATGTTCTTCAATTCCGTTAAGATGCATGCATGTCATTAAAATAGGTGCGCCGTAAATTGCGCGCGACTGCCATTCGCCCGCGCTGCATTTTGCTCCTTTTTCTTTTTTTTTCGTCCACTTCCCCGCGTTTGGCGGGCTTGAGGATAGCTCGGGATGAACACGGGAATGAAACGGCGGCAAAAGGAGTCGGGCTAGGCACGTTTCGCGTGCGGCACGGTGTGATTATCGCGAGCGGACGTTAGGCTGAGATTAGAGTGGAGCGCGTTTTAGAACGCGTTCGCTGATTCACGATTGACGTCGACACATGATTTATGTGCCCCATGTCCGGATCGCATCGCTACAATCAGTTGCACGAGTGGTTTCTTTTCGCGCTGGGGTTTTACGATGTCTCGAGGCACATTAGACTGATAGAATCGAACGCGATAAGTATCGCTTCACGTACATTTGTGCATGCCATTAACAGCAGATTCCCCGAATATTTCACCGAGTGAATAATTTTTTTTTTTATTCGCTGACATAAACTTTCCCAGGAAGAAAGGGAAAGAGAGAGAATCGATAGCGCGCGCGCGCGCGCGCGCGATATGAGCTTAATATAAATATTGACACGATATATTTTATAATTAAAATATGACACTGTTGCAACTGGAAATTTTTGCTGCCGGGAGCGCGCCTCTCCGCCTCAATTTGTTAATATTTCTTTGCACTACGATAGAAACGATAATCACACCGGTCGGCGTGTTTTGCAGAACTTCAATTACGGCGGTAATTCTCGTTGATACCGACGGGAGAATTATATACCATCGCATCGCAAAATGCGCGCAGAAGCTCCTGACGTATTACGTGCAAAATGTGAGACGCAAAGATATCTATAATCGAATCGGCTAATCATAACCGAGTATAATAGAGCGTGGGGATACATCGCGGGATGTGTTCCAACCGCCGCTGTCCTTATTATGCGGGATATGTCGATCGCAATCTTCGCGAGAGATCGAGGACGGGGCATTTGAGTTGTGAGGACGCCTGTCTGCTTTAATTAGAAGCGCGCCAGCGCGGTTTTTCTACTTGTTCCGGTTAGCGCGTAATTACCACGGAATTCCGCGGGATTCCGCGCATTGCGAAAGAATCCTCTTCTCTCACCGACTCATAATGCCAATTTACGAGCATTGTGGTGAATTATTACGGCTCTCGTACCATCGCGACTCATCCTGATACACGACTAACTGTTTCATCGATACCGTTACAGGTGCAAAGGTTCACATTTGCCGTGTAACATCGTTGCCGTATTGTACGTTTCACGTGTGTATTTTTCACACTTCCATCACAACAATCGGATGTCCCGCGTAATGAATCGAGGAGCAAACCAAACTTACCGAGTGCAATGTGTTGTTGAAAATGCGACACTGTATAATTTTGAATTTATCAGTTTCCCGCGCGCTGAAGAAATCGATGTTACATCGTTTTTATTTTCTACTTTTAAGTCGTATTTGCGGGAAACTCGAGATTTTAGAAAATCGAAGTGAGCTATTAACCGGGACTAGATATTAATAGCCTTAAAGATGACAACAATTTTCGGCTCCCGAAGCCGTTTAAGCCGATGCTAATCAATCTATAGACAGGTCCATGATAAGTTGGCTTATCAGTATCAAGAATGTCGAAAGTTACGAAACTGCTGGCACACGCAACACGTTCGATCGCGAGATTGAGTTAGAACTTGAAGTTAGACTCGCGTTCTCTGCGTGACTGCCGGTTCAGTAGCGTGGGCTGTAGCTCACATCGCGTCGAGTATCAAATTGAGTCATAATCAACCGTTAATGCCATTATTTACGTATGTGGCGACGCGAAAAATTATCCGCGTTGCCGATGAGGAAACAATCGTCATTGTATCCCCGAGTTTTCTCTCGTATCTGCACAGCCGAGAGGAGCGACGGCATTTCTGGGGCAGAGAGTATAAGAACAAGCGTGGGCTTATAAGAAAGAGCAAAAAAAGAAGAAGCGCCCCCGTTGCAATATCTATTTTATCGCGCACTCCCTGCGTATTCGCGTGTGAAAGCCGTGTTCTCGCTGTGCAACGTATTAGTCGTGGGACGATGGGCCGTCGTTATGTGCGCCGCACTCGATTGCTCGCAATTGGATCAAATTCTGCAGAGAAAGTAAAATTCAGCGATAAGAACGAGCGTAGAATTCTGACGATCTCGGTCGTCATAAAACTCGGTTATCTTTCGCGGAATTCTATTTAATTACGACCGGGAAAGACTGCGTCCTTCGTACTCGACTGCGCATTCATCTCATTGCTAATTTGCGACGTTTATTATAAGAACCACTTACATCAATCGGAGGACTGGCCTTTATAAGAATGCATTGATTAGTCTTGACAAAAATTTACTTAGAATTAATTTTCTTTCGAAAGTTGAAAGTTAGGTTTCCGAAAGGACTTTCTTATTTTTCAAGCCGCAGTACCAATTATTAATTTATCTTTTTACGGTCTTTTCATGGATTTTTTTAAATATTCATTGGTTCAGTCTAATTAGATGAAACAATCCACGTAAAGTAAACATATGTATAATAGATTCCCTTTGCAAGACGCGGATCGGCAAAATAAATCGCCGTCTGTGGAACCGGTTCTTGTGAATTATTCCTCGCAATTCAACTGCTATCAGTCCTTTATAAATATTCACAAAGTGATGACTGAACATTAAGATTAGATTGCAAGGAGATATTACACCACAGTACATGGAATTATTAGCACATTGCGTCGACAGGCATTTATCAGCTGGTGCGTTTTATTTATATGCGAGTGTATTCCAAGTGAAACGATAGGGGAGTTCCCTCGAAAAATAAGACAAATATCGGCGCGAGTGGAAACCAAAAACAGAGAGAAATGGTTAAGAAATGCCGCCACGTCATGTTTATTTGATCACCCACCGACAAACAGCAACGACTGGGTAGAGAATTAGAGATCTCGTTTGCATTATCTAGGAAAGCGCTCGCCTTTCGCGTTTTCTTTGACCGAGTGGCGGCACTCTCCGGCGCTCTCCCCGAAGAGTGTTTTACGCAGATTTCGGGCCTTTAGAGTATCGATCAGCCGCGGGCAATATTTCATTTCGGTAGCTTTATGCTTCGCCCGCTTTATGCGTCTTGACGATATTCGCATGCGAGATATCCGCGTATGCACATAGAGCGATTTCTATTTTTGCCGTAGGCCAAAACACAAATCGCATTGTCGATCGCGATCTGTCGTACACATCCGCGGTGGAATTAACTGTCTCGGCTATACTTCAAAGTCGCAAGCACTGACGCGCTCGAAAATCGCAAATATGTCGGAGCCGTATAACTTCGTTGAATGCTAATTTCGGCGTCGTCGTCGAGATGTCACGGAGCATACATCGGGTCCTACGAGCGAGCTCGCCTCTCTCGGAAAAGATATTTCGCGAATTGTCTAGCCGGGTTATCGACCAAATGACAGCGGCTCGTTCTACAAGGTGACATAAACACGCGCGCGAGAGAAGTACCGAAGAGGAATAGCCGTGCGTGTGTGCGCGCGCGCGTGTGTTGCTTTCTTCGTGGATATTTATTTTAGTTCATCGATTTCCCAGATATCCGTGTGAAAGGCACCTGTATGTATCCATATATATGCAAAGTACCTAATAGCCTCAGGCTGACGGACTAACGTCTCTCTGCCACTTGCCGAGTATACTCTCTATCGCAAAAGTGCCCCCCGATCCACCTGCCGTACCAACGAACCATCCCTTCGCTCTTTTCCCCTCTCTCGGCTTTGACGTTAATGGTCCATCGATCGAGCGGGAGACAGGTGCGTGGTGGTAGTAAAAATAATCTTACAGCATACTTATATAGTACACATCGTCGTTGCTACTCGAAATTCATGGTTAACTCTCGCATATAAAAAAAGTTTTCTCTATCTCTCCTCTCTCTCCCTTCCCCCTTTCTCTCCCTCCCCCCCCCTCTCTCTCTCTCTCTCTCTCTCTCTCTCTCTCTCTGTTTAGTGCCTTTCCTCTTCCTCTGCTTTTACACTATCTTTCTCTCTTGTTTGACGCATATTTCTGCTTAAAAATTAAAACGAGCATCAAGAGCGAGCGTTCTCTAGATAAATTTTCAATTAAATTCTCTGTCTCGCGAGACGCACGTTTTAGTTGGAGTAACGCAATTTCGTTGGCAGTAAATGTAATTTCGAAGCGCTCTTTATCGCACGCGCTTCGCACTTGTTTTTAACAAAGAGGTCGTCCTTCTCTCTTAAAGGACTGACATTCCGAAAATGAGTTTTCTCTTTTACATTAATATCCTGCGCGCGTATTTATTAAATGCAATTATACAGCGAAAGCGATACGCGCAAAATGTGCTTTCCATTGCGAGAAATGATCGTTTCGTTAAAAAAATGTCAATAGCGTTATCGGCGCCGCTGTGTTAGCCGATAATTGTTTAAAATAATATATTCGCGAGTCGAAAGTTGCTTTCGGAATTTTAAAAGATATTTCGCGCGAGCTTTGCAAGTTTGTGTCAACTGAAAGACTCGGCTGGTTGTAAAATCGAGTTTTCCGCTGTAATGAAATTATTTGGATCAACGGGACGACGCGAAATGGGGTCGTTTTACGCTTCACCTTCAATGAAGTAGTTTACTTTGTGAATAGCAGCTTAAACTAGCAGTAAAAGATATTTACTGCTTGCCTGCACAGTATCGAATCCGAAGATTCATAGATTTATGGATTTGATGAACATATATCTGTCGACTTAGAGTACACATTATAGACTTTCATCTTTTTTAAGTGACACCCGTTGAATAATATGAAGCGAGCCTTTCATTCTCGTTTTCTATTGCGTGTGTGTCCGACGTTTTATGCACATTTATTTTAATTAATTCGACAACGAAGATCCTTTTTATCGGGAAAATTGAAGCGTCAACAGCCAACGAGTTACAAGCTAATGCAAATGAAGGGCTTTTCGTGAATTAAGCTTCAAAGATCGACAGATAACGGCGTCTTATTGTCGGCTCGATTTCACGCGGGGGCTTTAACGAAAGTTTAATTACAAGCTCAGCTGTCGCAATTAATATTGACGGAAAAGCCGTGAAGGAGGGGCGATGTTAAATTCGCTAATATCGCGCTCATTTATTCATTCGAGTTCAAGTCAAAGAGATTTCACGGTCTTCTTCCCGACCGAAGAGAGGTCGGTGTCGAGCCACTTAGTTGAAGAACACACGACGGGCTAGGAATACGTGTGCGCGGCTGGGGGGGTACATTCGCATGTTCGTAGCGCGAGCTTTAAAGCGTGATTATGACACGTGTAAACCACTCCGGCGAACGCGAAGTGCACGCTTCGCGGCTGGGATCGCGTCCTCGTTGTTGGCAGCTTTCATGTTAGCTAACGCGAGAGCGCAAGTGGAGAACAAGTGTTTATCGACACACCGCACTCTCCGGCCGAATGTGTGCGTTAGTTCTCCCTGTCCGTTAGTTTTCGCCGACTCTCTCCTGCGCGCTCGCGACGAGCACACAACTGCGACTTTTTTCGGCGCTCATAGACGCGTTCGTGAGATTGACGATGCGAGCGCAAGTATATTCGCTTTGTCGCGCGCTCGAGGAAAAGAGAGAGAGAGAGAGAGAGAGAGAGAGAGAGAGGGAGGGAGAAAGAGAGAAAATAGAGAGAGCAAGTCTCACGATATGTCGGAGAATCAAGCTCTCCTCTCCTACGTATGTGCGCACGGAGAATTCCGCGAGAAGTCAGAATGCTTCTTTATTAATTTATTCTCCTCTCGGAGTCTTAGGTTGTCTCGCGACAACGGCGATGCGGTTGTTTCCAATGTTCCACGATGGCACGACATTCAGTTTCCATAGCGATCAGCACGCTAACATTCAGCGTCATGCGAAAATAACGTCATGTAAAAAGGTAAAACTTACCTCGCGAAAACGAGCCTCGCGCGCGCTGGTCGTGTTGGCGCGCGTACACGCGGAACTAATGTGATTTTATTTTTAGAAACACGTTAGTACGTTCGGCCGGTGGATGAAACTCGAAATAAAATAACGCACTTGCGCCCGGCGTGCTTGGAAAAGCGTTATTTCGACGCGGTAATTCCTGATATTTGCATTCGAACACAAATATTTATGTTGGCTTTGTTACATATCTCACGCGCGCGTACATGTGTATGTGTATGTATGTGCGTCAGATAACTGTTCGCAAATATCAGATGCGATGATAACCAGAGATAGATATGTAAAGAGAGAGAGGGAGAGAGAGAGAGAGAGAGAGAGAGAGAGAGAGAGAGAGAGAAAGAAAGCGGGGAATTAAAAATTACTTTCGGGGAAACATCATACATGCGCGCGACATTCAGCGAGATTTTCAGCGAATACATCGGACGGTTTAAGCCTCCGCGATGTAATTACGGAGTCGTGGATTTTACCGGGAGGTTACGGTCATACGGGGTGTAACCCAATATTCCTCTTGCATGTCCCCAACACCTTTGACACGACCTGCGTTTGCTCCTGATGACACCCATCCGTACGCAACTCCTGTGAGGCGTATATTAGCCGTGTAGACTCTTGTATACATGTACATTGGTTAATTGCGTATGTATCAGGCTGATCCGTGTATTCCGATCCGATCCTTGCGGACTCTTTTCTGTCAGTCTGAGGTCTGTTGCTTCTCGAACGGTATTCGTCGGAAACTTCATTTCAGTCCGAAGCTGAGCGATAAAATGAATTTATCGTCTGACAATAATCGGGCGTTCATCGCGCGCGACGCGCATTGAACGAGCGATTACGCGTGCTTTGTTTGGCTGGTGGCGGAAAATCGGCGAGTGTTTGTGTCGCGTTAGAAATTGGATTATGTCGGCGAGTCGGGGTCGGGGGTCGGGGGAACTTGTAGGGTGATCGCGAAGTGCGTAATCGAAATTTGCACGCGTGTCCGCGCTGTTTAATGTACGCGCGAGACGACACGACGCGGAGAAGCGGCGTTTTAATTGCGTGTCTATGCGAGAAAGGAATCGCTATTGGGACGGCTGCCAATAATATCGTTTGCTCGTAACGATCGAGATAAACAACGGGAATTTACACGACGAAAAACCGCTCGTTATACGCGATTGTCTCGTGCATTAACGCGCAATGGCGGCAGCCTCGTTTCAATCGACAAGCGGTATCCCCGTTAAAACCGACGTAACAAAATACACGCGCTAACGAAGAGCTCAATCCGCCGGCGGATTATTTGCGGATTATTTGTGGATTATTTTCCTCTGTTTTTTCTCCTCACGAACAACAACCAGAGCATCCTGCTTTATGAATAATAATTAACGCGTCGATCAATTGTGTCCTCGTTGATTTGCGGAACGGTACAAATGCAGCCAATTCGAAGAGATAAATCTCTCTATTGTGTCAACGCGGGCAGCGTGACGGCGGATATGTTAAGCGCACACCGTGTGTTAAAATATTATGCGTCGCGATCAAAATAAGCGGCTAGCTTATCACTTATATAGTGTGCTATTCATATAGGATTAACTGATCGATTAACTACCCGCGCGACCGTGCATTAACAAGATCCCAGACTGGCATCAGACCAGGTGGCTAACGAAACACGCCGTAAACGGTCAAGATATTCTCGTTGCAATTATAGAGAGATAGAGATGAGAGAAAGAAAGAGAGAGAGAGAGAGAGAGAGAGAGAGAGAGAGAGAGAGAGAGAGCCGTTTATCCAGATTCTAGTAAATAATTCACCGTCCCGACGAAGCCCGCAACGTATTGTATTGTATTGTGCGAAAGCGGGAAATTCACGTGTCAATTTCGCGCTCGCACGTGACTAATTCCTCGCGGATGATCGAGTGCTATTCGTACACAATGATCCGCGACTGCTTCGTTGCGCCTTTTGTCGTGGCTGTTCTCATCCGGCAAAAATCGCGCGCTGTTCGTTGCGCGAAATTGACCGTCGAGATGGAAAAAAGGTGAAAAAAGAAGGAGAAGAGAAGAAGAAAACAGTAGGAATTCCGACGCGTGCGGTCCGCTTATTTCGCGATTTATCGACTGTCATTGACTAATTTCGAATTTATTGGCTAATTCAGGTCTGTTTGGAAATTCAATTTCGCAATTTATCGCACGACTATCTCATTGAGCTCCGTCGCGTATTCCACTCTTACCGACACGATTGGAGGATGACTTTGTCTCTGGCATTCGTCGCGGTTCAGGAAACGCGGAGGATCAATCAGTCATTGCGAGTGTTTGCGATTGCGCTAAAGTAGCCGCCTCAAAGCGACACTCACCACTACTACCGAGTAGAGGATCTTCGCTTTCAAGTCGGGCGCGTCCTTGAGCGACTCCAGAGCGTCCAGGGCATCCAGGGTGTGCAGGTTAGCCTGGGCGTAAAGAGCGCTGTACCTCTCGGCGAGTCGCTCCACCGTTATGTCCGGCGCGGTTAGGTCCGAGCAACTCTCCTCCACGCTGAGCACTTCGCAGTTCGTAACCACCACCGGCTCCGGGGTCGGGCTGCAGCTCTCGTCCGTGTGATAGCCGGCGCTGCTGGATTCCTCCTCGTAATCGTCCGCCAGATTCTCGTCCAGCTGAAATACCTGCGGGCGAGACAGCTCGCGATGTGTTACATCGGGGTTGTTTCGGGCGACCTCCCGAGATCACCGTAAAACTCAAGTTCGCGTTTTTTTTGTTCGAGTAACTATACTTAGTTCTCTCTAGTTCTATCCTCGCCGATGGGACGATGAGACGTCTTCATTTTCGCGGTGAACATGTTCTCTCATTTAATGTACTGCCCATTTAATGTACACACTCGCATTAATTTCCTCTTTATTCCTCACGAGATTAAAAATCGAGGTGCGTTTCTTAATAAACTGGATGTTTTATACATTAATGAGTTCGGGTCCACGGATGGGGGGACGATGAAAGTTTGAAGAACGTGAGAGAAATATGGGGAATGTGCTGGGGAGTAAATATCTCCGCTTGGAAATGAGATGAAAATTATTTAAGCGGCAACATTAATCACAACAACTTCATGCGTCATGTATTTTTCGTGAAATTTGCAGAGAAGATATATATATATATACCGAGGAAATAATGTTGTTCATTAACTCGCGCATGAGAAACCAAAGTATTTTCATCGCGACGCATTAGTAAGTGGGAGGAGTATCGCGCGCTGTGGAGAAACTATCGAACAATCGCAGTGCCCACACTCCTCGATCCATTTGTTCCATTTCCGATTGGGATTTTCAGTCGATTCTGTGCTTTCAATTAAAACGCATTCAGTGGAGAGCAATTAACGCGTTCCGGCATACCGAAGCGGGTTTTCCAATTTGATTTTGTTATATATAACAATTTAGATGGCACTTTTCGCTCTTTTCGCAGCCCGCGCAACGTGCCGTTATTTTCGCGTCGTTTGGAATTCAGGATTGTCATAAGCGAGAGCAGTGATTTATTCCTTCAATTAGGCGACGGTAGTGCGCGGTTTCTAAAAATTCGTTGCCGCGGTATGTTCATTCATTATCGAGAAACTGTTTAAACGATAACGGGATTCGCCCGTGTGCCCAAGTGAATTTTGACGAAATTTCGCGAGACAGCGAACGGTGGTGCATTTGATTAAAACGTGTTTAACGCAAAACATTTCGAACGCTTGACATGGCTTTCTCTCTCTCTCTCTCTCTCTCTCCTGTTCTCTATCATGCCGAATTTCGTCCGCCAAGCCGGATGCAATTATTTTCGCGATCAAAGGGAATGCGTCGTGCGTGCGTTCCGTTTGGCAAAAAAAGCAACACACAAACTAATCTCGCTGTTCATAACGTCGGACGTAGAATCGATTATTGCCCTTGTAGGAGAGGCGCGTCATGTCGTGATATTCTCGCGTTCTCGCATGTTTCGCGAGTTGCGCGTATTTTGTGCGCTCGCAATCGGCTGTTGCGTTCTTCTGCGTCGTGATCGGTCGTGTTTCCTCGAAACTTTATGAAACTCCACGAAAATGGAGCGTGTACCCGGCGGGTATTGCGCCGGCGCTCGGATTCAATTTTGCGATTTTTCTGACACATCGGAAAAAGCGCGACGGCAACGGCGGCGGCAGTTGAACGCGCGAAATTATTTATCACTCATGCGTCATCGCTTCCAACGGCGATAATTTCGGCGACTCGACATTAATATTTGTCGTATTAATTACATACCGCGCGCATTAATGCATTTTACGCATTAATACTTCACGCGAACGTTTCTCGTGTATATTGTAGCACAATATATATATATATATATATACTATATATATATATATATATATATATGATACAGGCTCCGTATATGTCGGCTCTACAATAAATTCGGCAGTCGAATATTTCTCGTGTTACGCGCCATCAGCACGTTCTCGTCAATTATAAAGAATGACGCGGCGAATCACGCAAGGAATTCACGTAACTAGGCATACGCGTCGCACGAACGCGCTTATTTCCATTTATCGCGCTCGATCACGATCTCTCGCTTTCGCCTCTCGTCTCTCCCGTACGTCTATGTTATCTGGTGTGTATCTCGTTTCATTAGCGCGCGCATTCTCACTCGCTATTTCGACCCACCGTTGTTTCGACGTCCGTTAATAGCGCGCTAGCCTATCACGCGCGATAATGCATTACGAACCGCTCGATGAACTGTATAATAAACATTTTATTCCGATGAAAATTTCAACGCAGTAGATATTGCAATGCTATAATAACCAAATCGCGCGCGAGTATCAGCCGCGTGTCATCAGTGGTAACGAATTGACGACGCGCGTTCCATTATACACGCGTGCGTGTGTCTGCTCGCGCGTTTTAATCCACTCTTTGCGAGAAGAAGAGTTACGGATGTGATGACACCGTAGATTTATATACTAAGCGAAATTTGAGGACGAGATATATTTTTTTTTATTTTTGGACATTTCCCCGTCGATTTCCTGTGGATTTCTGTAAATTTTTTTTCTTCCCTGCGATCGCTTGCTCTTATTTTCCATATTGTCGTTTGTGTTTACTTAAGTAGTCAGTCACGAAGATTTTCGTCCACTAATGTCAGCTAAAAGCTGGTTTAGCTTCCCGTTGCATGTAAATTCTAAGCGTCAGACGTATCTAGCGTCCAATAAAATATAAATATTATTATTAATAATAAGGGGACAGTTATATTTCCTCCAACTGCCCATAGGCATGCTACTTCATTTATCTTTTCCAGCAGGAATGAAGCTAAACAAAGATCGAATGTACTCATGACGCGCGTCATTATTCTTTTCATATATTATCAATATTTAAATCTGCATACACACACACACACACACACATGTGACCAATATGAACCTGGCAAGCAACTTGATAAAAAAAAAATTCTTAATACGATTCGATTGTACTTCGTTTGTACCTGTTTGTACCACTTTTTGTTTCGTTTGTACCTCAAAGAATAAAAAGATAGGGGGAGGGGGAAAAATAGCCAGCAAACAAGTGTAAGATATCCGAAAACGCCATTCGAAAGAGAATCGTTTGTACTTGTTTGTACCTCTTTTCGGCGTTGGCCGTTTCTTTTTATTCTTTGAGGTACAAACGAAACAGAAAGTGGTAGAAACGGGTACAAACGAAGTACAATCGAATCGTATTGAGAATTTCTTTTTTTTTTATTAAGTTGTTTGTCAGGTTCACATCGGTACATATTTGTGTGTGTAAATTTATGTCCATGGTATGATACGCACTCACCGTTCGGTGAATCACGCGCTTCCGTTCATTAGCGACTTGTTTGCGGCGTATCGACATCGAAAGTAACGAGATTTCGATCTGCGGTTTTCGCCTGATGGCCGGGCTTTAGCCGGGAGCAACGGTGCGCAGTAAATTCACGTAATTTAGGGTAATCGCTGTAGAGCCCTTCTGGGATTCCGCGAGGTTACACGCGGCGAAGGCGGCGTCTTTGACGTCCTCCGCGGATCGTCTTGAGCGCATCAGCTGCCGAGTCGGCCGCAATGTCCCGCGGGAATGCTAGCGGTTGCACGACGTAGACGTCGCGCATGTGTATGTTCACAGCCGTTCTGTCACGGCACGGTGCAGGTCCTTCACCTTTCTTCTTATTGTCAGCGGCCGACCGTACGAGTCTCTCACGCAGCACGCGGGGGTCGCGTAAAAATAAATTGCGATCGCGCACGAACGACGCGCTCATTGTTCCAGCAGGCCGTCGTTTTCTATGTCAAACCTCCTCTTCCTCCCGCTTCCTTCTTTCGCGTTTCTCGAGACGGTCGCGCGGAGCGCAAATTGCTTCGTGGCTAGACGATATTAGTAACGAATCTCCCTCTCCCTCGTACTTTTTGTCTCTCGTTTACACGGTTATCGTTAGGTGTAGCGCACGGCCGTTGTTGGCGCGTATAGTCGCGAGCGCATTCCTCGACTACCTTGCAAGTGGAGGCCTTTTTTTTAAGCGCATTACTCCGCACGAGCTGCTCCGTACGAAAGCACGAGATCGCGCTCCGTTGCTCGAGATCAAGCATATCCTAATTGCGTTCTCTCTTTGCGGGGCGACCCATCGTTTCCCTGCCCCGCAGAGAGAAAAGCAGGGAAAAAGAAGCAATGACGAACGGGGGAGGGAAAGGAAGAAAAACGTGCTTGCCTCCGCGCGGCTTTCCCGAGCAGCGAATTTTTCGGTGCTGAGTTTCGAGCGGGGAACGCTTTTCCGCTTTGCGTTCAGATCATACCTGCGGGTTATCCTCGCTCATGAACTGCAGCGCGAGCGCGCAGCCTCGTGAGAACTGCAGTAACCGAGCGGCGAGGGCCGGATTCTTCGTGTTCGCCCCGGAGGTCGATTTTCTCAAGGCCGTCCATTGTCGAAGTGCCTCCTTGTCCTGCTCGACCCGACGCTTCAACTCCGCCAGCAGATTCTCCAAGGTGCACGGGCCGCCCGCTTTCTCCAGGGTGTTCAGCAGACTCTGGTTATCGATCAGCCGCTGCTGGATCTCGCTGTACTTGAGGGAAAGCTGCCGCTGATGGGAGGCCGCCTGCACGCCTTGGTCTGCTGCAGCAAAAGCATAAGAAAAGATCGGGTGCTCTTCCTCCTCCTTCTCCCCCTGCCCTTCCCCCTCTTCGTCTTTGTCTTCGACTTCTCTCGGGCGTGGGTTATTATTACTTTTTTATTATTAGAGCGGAACCGATGGGGCGCGAGGTGATTATTATTATAACTGAATCCGCTGCCCTCGCCACGTCGCCTCGGGCCCCCGCACGGCAGATAGCCTCCTCGATATCCGGCACGGACGGCGAAATCGCAGTGCTGACATCACAACGGACTTCTTCACGTTGCACTTTCCTTTACACGTATAATGAGGCGGTATTAAATTATGTGGCATATCCTCGCCACGCGCCAAGCGTAAATCACCGCAGATTCATGCTCCAATAAGTTACAATTCGGCGAGGGGGGAACGAGGCGGCGCGACGATGATCTATTTCCATTATATCATAAAGTGTGTGTGTGTGTGTGTGTGTGTGTGTGTGTGTGTGTGTGTGTGTGTGTGTGTGGTATCGACTGCAGTGCACCTTTCTTCGCCCAATGAGCAGAGCCGCAAGGAACAATCTCTGCTCCATACCGGCGGATATTAATTTCAGCTGTGACACAATAACGACCGGTCGTCGCGGGTGTGATGGCCAAGACAGATGCGTGTATCGGCATTGCCGACGTCGGGTTTTATTAAGGAACTTGATTAATGAAATCTCGCGCCGATTGGATTTTGATAGTCGCGATGTACCGCTGTGTCCCGATTGATTTCGGGACACAGACACTTTTTAACTGGATATTCTTATTATTTTTTGGTCTTTGAACACGAATATTTAAACTTTCAACATATAGAATGTACGTATGTATATTCAGTATGTATATATATATATATTTTTTTTTTATTGAAAGTTTAACCATTCGTATTTTAAGGTCGAAACAATAAGAATGCCCAGAGTTGGATACACTTCGTGGCATTGCTACTTTCTCTTACTTCGTCGAGAGGAATAGTCAACTTGCTCCTTGCGAAAAAGGAATTACGGATTAACAGTGTTAACTGTTAATACAAGACGAGGAATCCGCTGACATTCAGAGATTTGTTTACCACAGAACGGCGCGTACGTGAAAGTAATGACAAGTCTCTCTCTCTCTCTCTCTCTCTCTTTCTCCGTACATTTATCACTATTCGCTCGACGTGGCGACGCTTATCGTCCGACCGTGTATGCACTGTTCTCCTTTCATTTTTCGCGCCTTTCTCTCTTCGGAAATGCATCAACGCCGCGGATAGCGCGTCGCGGCAAATATCCGCGTAGCAGGAGTGTGCGTTCTCCTATGCAAATGGCTTAGCGCACACCCTGGCATTACTCCATTTGCATTTGTAAACGTAACAGGGCGCCCGCGGCTCCGTTAAAATCCGATGCTTCACGGTTTCGCGGAGCTCCAGATGTACACGGGGTGTGACGGATCGGACGGCGAGCCAACTTCGTTCCGATAAAGTTAGCGGCGCGTGTGCTAATCTCATCGCATAGTCGATGATAATTGCACGCTCGGCTGTGTATCGCGGTTGCACGAACGAACCGAACAACGAACGCGCGTTTTGTGCCAAGCCTCGAATAATCCGCTTTCCCGCGGATTTCCCCGAAGCTGAATATTTCGGTGGTGTGTGCTCGCGGACGGTCGCGTTCTCGCGATAATCGCGGAATCGCGGGATGAAAATCCGCGCGCTACAGCATGTAATTGCGAAATATCGTTTCGCCGGATACGCTGGCTTACGGTTGCGCGTTTTACGCTCGCCACTCGGCGTTTAACGCGTGTCTGCTGGATAATGAAGCGCGTAATCGAGGGAGTCGCGCAGGCGATCTCTGTCTTTATCGTGTCACTGCCCCGAATTAACGCGCTGCGCGCCCCTTCATCCCCCCCCCCCCGTTCGCTCCGATCCGACCGAGTTCTCAAAGTCCCTTCGAACATTCGCCAGCCTGAAGAGACTGCTCGCGTTAACATCGCAAGCGTCACTCGGTTAATTGTCACCGATAGGTGCCGGGTTTTCGTGGATAACAACGCGAGAATCAGCAGGGCGAGTACCTTTGTGGGTGCCGGCGTGCTTGCCGAAGTTCTCGATCTTGTGCAGCGCCAGCTTGTAAGCCTCCGTTCGCGTCTCCAGCTCCTCCTTCAGCGCGACCGGCAGCGGCACCAGGTTCGGCGTGACGGAATTCTCGGAGCTGCTCGTCAAGGTGGAAGACACCAGTCCGTGCTTGCCGAGACCTTCGACGGCCCTCTCGAGGGCGCGCCTCCGCGATATCAGCGCGTTCTTCGTGCCGGGCGATAATCTGCCCAACGAGACGAGGAGCTTGCACCAGATGCGCAGTCGACAATGGTCCTGGCTGGTGGATATCAGGTGTACTATCCTCCAGAGGACCTGCTCGACTCGCAGGATCTTCGTGTCGTTGACGTTGAGCTCGATCAACCGGGAGTAGAGCGCCTCGAGCAGAGCGAGGCTGTGCGGCAGCGTCTCGATCAACAGGTCTACCGGGATATCCGGCAGGGCGGCTTTCAGGGTGTAGTGCGGCAGCTTCATCAGGAAGCCGGCCGCCTCCCTGTATTGTCTGCCTTCGTACAACCTTAATAATCTGAAAGAAGAAAGGGATGTTTCTGTGGGTGGCGGTGGCGTGTAGTCGTCGTACGAGGGAGAGAACAGGGTCAGGGGAGTGGAGCGAGTCGAGTGCTGATTACACGGAGGAAAAGGTTCGGTTGGATCAACGTGACTATGAGCGAATCGAACGCGTTTCGCTCGGAGGGAATAAAAGTGGCGTTTCGCGGAACCGAATTTCGCCCGTGTGAACCAGGAATTTGGTTCCTTTTGACAAAACGCGTCTGACTCGTTTATTGTCGTGTGAATTCAAGCGATTTTTTTCTCCATGCGGGATTACACCGAGCCCGAAACGAAAATGATCAACAGCCAGTTAAATTAAAACAATCGATCAAAAAATTGATTTAAAGTAATTAGTACACCAGGAAAAATGTATTGTTGCGTGAACCAAAATTTTGTTGTAACAACAAAATAATTTGGTTAAAATATGCCCGACAAAAGTGTTTAGTTCCTGTGAACAAATATCTTGTTTGATTACGGTTTGTTCATATAACGTAATACTTTTGTTATAGCAACCGAAGAGCTTTAACTATATGAATTTTGTTAAAAATACTATAATTTTTTCTTAATATATAAATCTAAATTTCAGCACAGAAAGACAAAATAGTATCCATTGGGCGTTATTTCAGTTTATGTAAAATAATATTTCGTTATTATGTAATCTTTATGAATAAAATAACTAAAATGCTTAATTTTTATATATGATGTCTAAGAACAGAATCATTTGGTCCAGAGAACAAAGCAAAAAGATATATTTCGTTGAGACAACTAAATATTTTGTTGTATAAAACAAGTTATTTGATTGCTATTAAAAAATGCCTCAACTAAACAGTTTTGTCAGAGATACTAAATATTTTTTTCTGGTATAGACGCGCGTCATAAAATATGTACAAATGAAGATCAAGCGATCTTTTCTCACCCATGTGGAATGATCTTCCTTTTGCATGATTATACCGGATTATACCGGAAGCGACGCGAAAGCGCTCGACGGTCGGTGCAATCAAATTAAAATAATCAGCAGAAGAATTTAATTAGCCGTGGCAAAATCAGCCGTGCTCGAAGTCGTTGAATCATCGCCCGCGCACGGTGTTTAATTTCACGCAAATGGCGCGATCAAACGTGATCTAGTGTTGTTATTCACCGTTACTTGGAAGCCGCGGTCGCGCGAGAGCGCGGCGCGTACGTTAATTTATGTCCTCTCGCAGACGAATTACGTGTACCCCGGCGATTTATCGTCGCCTGTGAGGATCACCGTTATTAGGAAAACGACGTTAAGCGGATTTACCCCCCGAGGCGGCGGTCCGTTCTCTCGCACTCTTATGCAATTGCATCTGCGTCGTCGCGCGGAAACCGTTCTCGAACAGTCGCTTTTCCCGCCGCTGTCTCCGTAGATTATTATTACGTTTCATCAATTCGCCGCTCCTCGTCCTCGTAATTTATAGCCGTGCGCTGCACGTCCTATTGACGCGCGACGCGCGAAGGGGGATTGAGCAAATCTATTATATACGTCGACCGTCGGGCTTACGATTAATTATCTCTGATTCTTGGCTCAGGATGAACAATGCGACTCGATAATGCGAGAGGCTGCTTATACGTTCGGTTCGTATAACGACCGAGAGCTGCGGGAAATATAAACTATATCAGCCTGTGAACCGCGGCAACCTTTGTTGGAATTTATCTCTTGATAAACACGGTGCGTAAAAACACTGTAGTGGTTTTGCGCACGTGTATTTGTGATAACAGCGCGGCCTGTAATTTATTCGTAATTACAGCACGTGCGTGGTGTGTTTATTACACAAGATGATATACGGCCGGAACGTAAGGACGATACCGGCAACGTAAACAAATATGCGCCGCGTAGGAGGGGGATGTAATAATAATTAAAATTGATCAAGAAGCGCGAGGAATATTCATTAAACTTCTTACGTTGCGCAGTAACTTTTTTTCTTTTCATCTTCTGTTTGTCAGAATAAATTCCTACAGAGTCTAGACGGCATTTGCATAGCGATCTCGCGCGCGTTATCCTTACCGATGCGCGTGCTGGACATCTTATTTACACAAAATTATGCATAAACGTAGGATAAACCGTCTGGTAGCCAGCAGCCTTTATGCTCACCGCCAGTTTTCGGCGCTCTTGACCAAATATTAAGATATATGGACACATTAAAAACAACTAAATGAATAATAAATAATAATTAGTGAATAATTAAGAAATCTCCATATACTTTAATATTTGATCAAACCCGCGCCGAAGAATGCCGAAAACCGGCGAAAACTGTCGGCTGCTCGTGCGCGCTTTCCTCTAATCATTCTATTTCGGTTAGGTGCGGTCTCTTTAACATGTGTTCGTGAAAGTCACCGAGTTCGAGGACTTAACGTCGCTCCGACGACGTTATCTCGATATCGCGTGACTTAATGACTTTCGCGAGACGCACGGCACGTACCTTCTCAACGCCATCCGCGGATTCGAGCCCTCATCCTCCAGCATGCCGATATGGCCGACCTGGAACTGCGAGCCGGGACCCCATACGAGTCTTTGGATCGGATTTCTGGGTCGTTCCGGCCTGATCCTCTCGCAGGAGTTGATGCCTGCGGTGGGTGGCACGGTCTGCCTGCTCATCTTCGTCCACTTGGCCGTCTTATTTTACTAACGTCTATTCCGCCGTGACGCACAAGCCGAGTCCGTATATATTTATTCCCCCTCTTCGGAGAGATCGAGTGGGTTCGACGCGAGGTGGTGAGAAACACCCGCTTGAGAATCACCTTTACGAGCCCCCGAGCCCGAGACGAGCCATAGCCCGAGCCGCCCACTATCCGCCGGGCCGGCTTTTCTTCGCCTCCACTTCGGGACTTTCACGATCCTTTCTCTCTGTCCTCGATGCGATCTTTGACCTGCAGCCACGCGCCTCCGCGAACCCTGCCACCTCTCGTGTTCTCTCGCAAATTGATACTTTTTTTACGGCATACTCGAGCGGGGGCGAACCCGCGCCGCGGCAATGGATCCCCCGTATACGCTGCTTTCGCCAATTTACGTGCTACTCAACTATATACGTCGACCCCTTGCCAGCTATCTCCCTCGGCAATCCGGTCCTCTTTATCAGCCGAATCGATTTCGAATGTCCCACTATCGATCTCACTTTGTCTACCGTCTGCGCGAGTACCTATTTTACGCAATCACGCGTGGCTCGATTAATTCGACACGACGCTTTCGGTGAAAGTACTAAACACGTGTTCGCGTCCGTTTACGATGGTTCTTCAGATCCCATCCCGCTGAGAGCGTCCGTGATTATTTGTTTCTTTCTCGCGAAGACAGGCTCCTCGATTGTACGTTGCCGATTTCTCTCGTACAAACAGTCGGTTATTCCTCTTGCAATAATCTTCTCGCTCGGATCAGTGTGTATCTTCTTACGTCAATTTACTCTCCTCGATTATTTGCCTCTTCTTGGTACATCCTGTACGTCGGAGCGAACTCGTTAGCTCGCTGCTTTCTCGTGCTTCCAAAGTGCGCGATCTTTAAGGCCGGTAGCGAATTTTCCGTCCATCCGTTACGTGGGAGGTGCTTTTGAAATTATAAATTACACGGAGACAATCTTCCACCTTTTTCCGTTTCGCGCGCGTCGTGACGGACGCGCTTTGTATTAGCTGAAAGTCCCTCTCTCGACAGTAGTAACGTTTAAAAATCGACTCCTTTTATAATCGCGTCCATTAGAGCGGCGCGTGCTGATTACTTTCGCTCGACCCTTCGTTTTTCTTCGCTTTGTCCTTGACGAGGTTACACCCTACCTTACTTTCTCTCTCCCTCTCCCTCGTGATTTTCCGCACGTCTGGTGCTCGGGAAACGTAAGCCGCCTCGGGGCAGCCGGAGCGCCGTCTAATTTTCTAACCGCTATTCTCTCCCACGTCGGGGGCTGCTCTTCACAATTCCCCGCTCAGGAGCAGCCGGCAGCAGCATTTCATTCTTGATTCGCGGGCGCTTTTGTACTCTCAGCCTCGTTTTTACACTTGTTGATAGCTTCGCTCGGCATCGACTCCGCCACCTAAGACAGCCTCATTATCGTCGTGCAATTATCTCGGCGCGTTTCAGCGCGCGCTGATCTATATTTTTAATGATTCCTTGATCCTCGTCCTTTTGACCGTGGGGTGTCCGGGGGGCCGGTTAACGATCTCGCGACTTTCTTTTCTTCCCTCTAGCAAAATTCGACTTCTCCGCTCGCTCGCTCGCTCGCTCGCACGCTCGTCGTCTCCGTACGTAGCACGTAGTTTTCCTTGCGCTCGGTCTCTCTTCGTGTACGAAACACGAACCGTGGTGGCCTACAGCCTCGGGGCTGACCGGCCCACTTCTGCGCGGGTCGGGCTGGACCTGCGAACGGAATATTTACGTGTGTGAACCGTGCTCTCTTCTCTTTCGATACGCACGCTCGTGCGAGACGTCCTTACGTATTTGCCGCGATGTGCAATACACGAGATCTGCATAAATTTCTCGCCCGATAGATCCGCGATTCTCTTTTGTGCGATAAATGTCGAAATTCGATTGCGGCACGAAGCGCGCGCACGCTTTCGCAAAGTGTACGAGTATCGCCTCGTATTGCCGACAAACATCTCGCGTATGCGCGCGTGAGCGCGAGTTCGAGCGAATTTCATCGCAAGTTGAAGAACGCAAGAGTCGCGAATGGAATTTTATTTATTTCTGTGCTTGTTGTAACATACACTTTTGCGATTAAACTCCTCGGAAAAGAGAGAGGGGAAAGAGTGAGTTTCCGCCGAAGGAAAATCGACATCGAGAGCACGATCCGTGGAGTTTGACATTAATGTTCCATGACGCGGGTTTTCGATCTTCCCGCGGGAAGTGCGAGCTACGTGCGCGCGCTAGCGGTAAAACGAGAAGGTGAAAACGATAAAAGTAGATCCAGGCGGGACTTATCAAAAATGGAGAGAGAATCCACTTTTCTTCTATGAAACGTCTTCTTGCGCGCTCTGCATACCCGCGTGCCCGCGTCCTGGTCGAATAAAATATTTTCGCCTGTAGCGATGGGACATCCGATAGCATCCGAAATGGAAGGTGCCATGCATGATGCATCGGATGCCGGAATCGCGGTGTATAATCTCGCTCGCGCATCAGACGTGAATGGCTGGCAAATTTCAGTTTATTTTTGCCGGCGATATATACCTTTTACGGCGCGATAGGGTTCGCTGACGCGAGAAAGATGTTGCATAAAAGATGTTGAAAGGACGGGAATAGGAAAGCGGAGAAAAATGTGGAATTGTCCGTGAATACTTAATAGGTACACCGCTTAATCTCGGAACGCATTGAAGCGACAGACGCGGATAGATCGACTCGAGCGATTGTTGTACGTGTTGATTTCATCGACGGCAATTCTTTTGATACGATAAATGTCGTCGTGCAACACTCGTTGCGTTTAAACCTGAAATATCCTGAAATATCCCTTTTTAACCGCGGAACAATTAATGCGCACATGAGCCGGCTTTTTAACAAATTCAACGTGTATATGTTTAATAGAATGTTTCTCTCAGACTTTACTACAGCTAGATTATTATGAGGCTAAAAGAGGCTGTCGTGTCGAGGCGTCCGGTTGTACGAATGTGGCTACAAATTTTTTAATTACTCATATGCACACTCATAGGCGCACAGAATTTATTGTCTCAGCCGCCACGAGTAGGAGCGAATTTTTCATATAATTGCTAAAGTTACAATTAAGTTAATTACATCCCGAGAAAGGATGTCGAGGGGAGTCGCGTGACACCGTTAGTAAAAACTGCGAGGAGCATCTGTCGGGTTAATTAAAAAGTTATTAATATTTGTTACGAGTTAAAAAGAACAGCGTGGTGCGGGGGCAATGAATGTTCCTATTACGGAAACGTTAATTGAATCTTGCGTCTGGATCTGTCGCGATATGAGTCCCGAGACGAGATTACAAATTAATACGACAGGCTCTCGTTAATACATCACGCTTGTGACTTCGCCGCTGCCGCAGGTAATCTGATATTAAATAACACACTTGTACACGTGAACCAGCCAAATTTAGGAAATGGACGTAGCTAGTGGTTTAATCTTGATTAGCAAAGTTATTATTAAAAAAGTTCAGAGAGCCCACTTCAGAAAGTAGCTAATTAACAACGCGTCAAACTTTTCACAGCGGACGCTTAATAATAATTTTCTATATTTCTCCATTTGATATCCTGTGTACAGTTTTATCGGTCTCTCTCTCTCTCTCTCTCTCTCTCTCTCTCTCTCTCTCTCTCTCTCTCTCTCTCTCTCTCTCTCTCTCTCTCTCTCTCTCTCTCTCTCTCTCTCTCGTCCCTTCTACAACCTACGGAATATAATAGAATTGAAAAAGTGTTTTCATGCGATATGAACGCCCGAGGGTATCTAGTCAAACGGTGAATGCGCGATTATCCCATCTAACGTCGTCGCGAGTCGCTCGCGACGACGTTATTGACGTATCTTTTTCCTTATCAGTCACCTTCTGCGCAAGGGCTTCCCGCGAGAACGGCGACACCGACTTAACCGTATTAATTAATGAAGACTTACGGAAATATATCGCGATAACGGCGGAGCACTCGCTGATCCTTATATCCGGGAATATCCACAACGCGAACAAACTTCCGGAGGAGGAGGATCAGTACTCGCGGAGGGCCATCGTCTTAGGATGACCTCGAATCTCACGATCGGGCGACTTCACAAGCGGGTACATTCACAATATCGCGTGACGCGAGATTGGAAGACTACTCGGGCACTCACTCTGGACCGGTACTCGCCGGGCTCGCGGTATTTTTGCTGGCGAATTTCGAATGATCCGGCATGTCGGCCGGATGAATGCGAGTAACGAAATCGCCGTTTGTCTTCGGGAGAATACGTAGGGTCCCGCTGCGGAGCTTGTGGTGGTGGTGGTGGTGGTGGTGGAAGAGTGGAGGATCTCGCGCGAGAGGGCCAAACGGCTCTCACGAGATGATCCGGCACGTGGGATGAGGTGGAACCTCACGGCGAGTCCGACAGAGAGAGAGAAAGAAAGCAAGAGCGAGAGGAGAGACAGGAGGACGAATGGTAGTGGGAGGAAGAGGAGAGAGAGAGAGAGAGAGAGAGAGAGAGAGAGAGAGAGAGAGAGAGAGAGAGAGAGAGAGAGAGAGAGTGAGGGGGGAGGGGAGAGGCAGAGAAAAAGGAAACGGTGAAAGAGACCGAGCGAAAAAAGACGAGTGAAGTACGTGAATGAGCGAGTGCGCGAGCGAGCGAGAAAGCGACAGGAAGAAAACGCGAGGAAGGTGAGTAGGCAGGCAGGCGGGTAGGCGGGCAGGATGAGCAGGATCAGCGCGACGACAGTGGAAGATATATTCGCGACGTCGCGAACACAGAAAGTGGGAACCGCCGACGGTTGCGCGCATCGAGCAATGAGCAGTCAAAAGGAAGCGGAAGGCGAGGGAAGAGTGCTCATATAAGTGCAAATGAACGCTTCGAATACGAAGCAGTGCAAGGAGCTCTCTCTTTCCCCCTTTGCTCTTTTCACATCGTTTTTTCCCGACGTCATGAAAATTATGATTCGCACGTACACAAAGAATTATGATGAGCCGATTGTCGATTCACCTGTCGGAAAGCTGCGCGCTCCGCAGGAAGTAGAGAAAAACAATCGCGGGCTGCCGCTTGAATAGGACGCGCTCGACGGTGGGAGCAGGAAAGAGGAAGAAGAAAAGAGAGAACGAGGGAGGGGACTACCGGTCGAGAGAAAGAAAGAGAGAGAGAGAGACTCTGACAGCGACCTACTGTCCTGCATACCGCTCGGCGCAACCTGCGCCGCCATGAAGGGGACCGCACACACGTATAATACACCCGTCGTAGGAAAGCCAGAAACTTCCTGCTGCAGCCGTGCGCCGGCGATCGACAGGGATCAATTACTCAGACCGACGAGTCGCATCCGCTGCTCCTCCTTGGCAATCTTCCGATCGTGCGCGGAGAGTTTACCGGAGAAAGGTGAATCTTGTGTCTACTCGATTCGCTTCGTGCCGCACGATCCGCCAACTTTTCCTATTAAATCACTACATGCCACCGCAGCCCGCCGCGGGTGCTTTCTAAAGGATGCTTCGCTCCGACGACGGCGTGCCGCGGAGTCAAGTCGCTCGAGTGCGATGATGTGTGATTGCGCGCGCGCGTGCGCGCGCGTGTGTGTGTGTGTGTGTGTGTGTGTATGTATGTATGTGTAATGTGTCGCGGTATAGATTTATTCCAGACCGTGCGAAACGATGGACGAGCGATTTCCCCACGGTCCTCTGCCGATTTTCAGTTTCCCATCGCGACACGCTGGTATTAATCGAGAGAAAATTTCGGCCGATTGACCTCCGCGGCGAAATCAGCCGCGGAAGAACGCTGAGGCTGGGCTGACCCATGAAAAATGCAAAAAGCGCACGATCAATATTCCAGTTTGATTCGCTATATTATATTATCGAGATTTGCATCCGCTCGCGAGATCCCGACTTGCCTTTAATTATACGTCGTGTCCTGACGACTCGTAAAGCAAATTTCGCGTCGTCGTTGAATAAATGAAAATGCAACTCGATGTATGCATACGCGCATTGAAATACGAATACGAGGGCATCTCGCAAACAACGTGTCCGCGCACGGTATATTCCTTCGCCTTCGCGGTAACTGAACGTGAAGCATTGTAGTCACAATGCGCGTATAAATTTGCGAAATAATAAACACCTAACGCGGATAATCCGCGATAAATGCAGACGGGTGTGCGGATTCGCGGTATATTATTAATGCCCAACATCGAACGCCGTTATTTCCGGCCAGCATTGTTCGGCTCTGAAAAGAAAATATTCCGCGCGCAACACGCGCTCGTAACTTACGCCGTCGTATTCGAAAGCACCGATCGATTATCTATTTCCCATCACAACATGTACATGCAAACAATCAATCATGTTACACGACGTCGTTCACATTTGCATCGCAAATATTTTTACATATGCACAAAAATCCAACGAGCACGCACAATCGTGGCTCGGCACATTGGCCCGGAAAATGTGTATTTTCATTGAGCCGTCGTCGAAAAGGGTTTTACGATCGAGTTGGAAATTAATCGCGTCATACAATATCCGGACGTGGCCGATTTATCTGCCTAAACGAAATTGTTATTTTTTTATTTATCCACTCTTTTTTTTTTCAACTACATCGAGTACACCGTTGGTGCAGAGGGATCCTGCGCGTCTCCCTCGTCCAGTGATTCGATCGAAACGAAACAAATTCAATAAAACTGGTCTGATTCAGAAAATTAGGTTTCTATACCGGGGCGGTTTGTCGAAACCGCTCTGCTTGTGTTACACGCGCACTCGGCGAGCCTGAAATTCAACGCCTCTCTCGATCGTGCCGGCCCCTGCGCGCGTACCGCAACTTCTCTCTAATTTGGATCCCGATATCCGGCCGTCGTTTTTCCGCATTTGTCCACGCTGTAATCTTTTACCCACGCTTCCCACGTAATTTTCCCACGCTGTAAATTCCAAACTCTTGATTTTCCGCGACTGGACACCGATCGGTGCTCACGCGTATTAACAGTACACCGCCGTTCGGCACTCACCTCTTAACACATTTTTCATCAGCACCAGCGGGGTTAATATTGACTAGCGTAACACACAAGCGGAGAATAGCTCTTATTCGCGGGGACACGTTAACTCTCTCCCGTCTCTACCCGTCTTTACGTTAACGCGCTCGAATTATGTGTCACTTGCGGGACCTCGCTCGGGCGAAGATTGTCGCGCGACTTTTGCCCCCGCACGGCAATTTCTCAACGCAGATCCGCTGAATACGCAATCGTAATGCAACGGTAACGCTCGCGACCGTGGGCCGTGCTATCCGAGATGTGCGGATTAAATCGTGCGATTGCGTAACACCGGCCAGTCGCGGATACGTTGCAACGTTTGCCGCCGAGCGGCACGAGACGTCTCGAGCGAAATTTCGCGAGATGTGAATTTCTCTTTTTCGGCATTCTGCATTCTCGGCTAACGAATCGTAGTTCCGTTTCGGCATGCATCGCGTTTCCGATGTGTGTCTATGCGACGTGTTGCTCGTTACAGACGCCAAAAAGCGTCATCTCTCGTTTGAATAACGCGAATTGGACTCAGTTAGTCACAAAGAGTGATGAGTTACATCCTCCATCAATCCCGCAAATCCGTCGGGACGGACAAGCGCGCAATCGAATTTCATGTTTAATTCGACTTTCTACCTTTTACGCAACGAGTCACTTTGACCACGCGAATTTTCGGCCGACGTGTCCATCCAGTAACTGCTTCGTACTTACGACGCGTTGTGACTCGTCAATATCACGGAGGAATTAATTAAACGTCCACAAATATACACCGTATAATTTTCAGTGCAGGAGAGTGTAAAAATATTATATTTCTGTCGCGTTAGACAGAGAGATGGCAAAATTCACATTTCTTGTAAGATTATATATTGTCAAAGAGTAGTTGTTACTCGTGACGTGAATTGTATAGATTTTTCTATCTCAGTTTTCCGCGTCGTTAAATTTTTTAATTTTCGGTCTTTCGAAATTACATTTTGAATCCTCGAGCGTTCGATCTCTCTCGAATTTCGGCGGGGAATTCTCGCGGAATCCATTCGGGGCGCAAAAGCGTTCGCTTTCGCGTAAGATTATTTTACAACGCGATTATTTCCCCGTCTCTGCAATGGATCGATCGAAATTATCGACACTTGTCGCGAAGCGCAACGGGATTTCGGCGACATATCCGGCGAGCGATCTCCCAATAGAGCGACTCTATTCTGCGGCAACGGTGCGTTTAATAGATTTTTGTGCGATGAACTTTTAATCCACGTTGTTTCGCGACGAGTCAACCGGAAACTGATTCGTCTCGTCGCCGTGAAAATGGTTCGGCGCTATCTCCTCATACGAGGACACGATAAAAATCCGCTCGTACAAGATACGCGCACGTGCCATATGTGGTGATCGACACGTTTTTGTACGTTCGATTTTTTTCCCCACATAGCAGCCGATCGAGTGGATTACAACGTGATTGACCGCATCGCGACAAGCTTGGCGATTGATAGCGCGACGCCTCTGACGCGCGTTTCCTTCGTGGACACCCGAGTCGAAATTTTGATTCTACTTTCGACTTTAACACTCCATTTAACACTAATTGGATACTCTGAAGCTTATCCTCTTGAGAGGATAGACAAACGGGAAATTGTATGTTTTCCACCAGTAGGACTTTAGTTCCTAATTTAAGTTAAATCTCCGCCGGTCCTCCAGGATCAATAGATGTTAGGCGATTGAGGTCGAGAATTTTGAGAGCACGGCGAGCACGGAGGTTTCACCGTTGGATTTCGTGACGTGATCGTTAGGAACTTTTCCCCGCTTCTGTTTTTCACGCACGGTAATTAATCAATGCGACGGGGACCGTCATAATTTTCAGTGTTTTATGTGCGCCCTATCGTGGATTCACGACGTTTCCGTATTCGCGCGATGTACAATCGAAGCGTGAGCGTTTTCGCAAAATTCGCAATTTTAATCGCGCGATATTATAGAGATGTTATTTGAGAATGCTGCAGTTATATGCGCGAGAAGCTGTTAATTAAAAATTATTCATGCACAATACGCGAAGTTCAGCGTATGCCGTTTGAATTATTAATTATTCGGTTAATTTGCGAGAGCAGCCTATACAATCATTTTGTTCTGGAATGCGCGGATATAACGCATTATTATCGTAATTGTTACATCACGCGCTACAATACACGCGATACACGTATAATTGTTGTGTAATAATCCCGCGGATAAATCATCATCTCGCAGAGAGAGAGAGAGAGAGAGAGACGATAATGCCCATGTTAACTCGATTTTACAGGTTTCGGAAATTTAACTATTACAAACTGCCGTACCCGGCGAATGTAATAATAAACATAATAAAATTATGCCCGAAGCTCGTCGTGCTCGGATGCAGCTCTCCGATATGCTCGTCATCTCTTAGGATTTCTTGATTACAAAAGGAGAAGAGGGAGGAAAATCTGGCTCGCAATATCTGGGGAATTAAATTTAGGGCTTCTGAAAACGGAACAGAACGCGCCGGCTGTTTGTTTTGCCGGTTTGCGCGCGCGAAAAGCGGATTTGCATCGGGTATTACCGCGGAATTGATCGTTCTCTTGAAACACCGCAATGTATAATTTTTCAACTGCGTTACCCGTGCGCTGTTATTTACTTCGTATAAAGATTAAAGTTACCACAAGTAACTTCGGTTCGCGGATTGCGACTTTGGACGATTAGTTTTAATGGTCTTAGTCCATGTCGCATGAATATTAATCGCACTTATTAAATTAATCATATCAAGTAAATTAATCGCACGAAGAAAGCGAGAGGAGTGGAGGGGGAGAAAATTTACGTAGTTTGCTCTAAATTCTTGAAATAAATTCTCGCTCATGAAATTCCGCGATGAATTTTCCACACATGTCTCTTTGTGCCGCAAGACAAATTGTCTCTCAAATTGTGTGCACCGTGAAGTGAGATCTCGAAATGTTATGAAAACATTCCAGTGACTATGTCAACGTGCAAAAGACACGTCGAGAGGAGACGGTTGAGCGATTAAATTACCATCTTCGATCGTGCCTGAAACGTCGTACAAATTTAAGGTCGACAAATCGATACAATTGTTGCAGCGGCAAGCTGAAGGGGGAGGAGGAAGGGAAGAACGGGTTTTCGTTGACGTTAATCCGAGAACATTGCTCTCTGTTAGATACGATGAGTGATTTAACTTGAATGAAGCCGCTTGTTCCGATTGAGGCGTTCGTCGGATAAATATGTGTCACGGGTCATCGATATAAAACGAGGACGACGAGCGAACAGTAGATCGGCAAACCTGCTCGAGAAAAGAGAGGAAGAGAGAGAGAGAGGAGGGGGAAGGATATATATATATATATATATATATATGTACATATTACAATATGCGTCGCAAAGTACCTTCCTCCTCTTCCTAGACTTCTTTTTATTTTCCGTTTGGAAGACATATATCATTCTTTTATCATGCAGACAGCAATCATTCGAAAATGAGATATTGGTGTTTGACGCTCTGACAATCGGGACATTGACTGACGGAGGTTAGTCTTCACGGCTGCTCGAGTACGGCCCCTTTATCGCTTCATATTAATCCGTTCAAACGTTCTGGCATCTTTGTCTCAAACTGTTCTTCGACGCGTTCTCGTTTCATAGACTTAAAAAACTCCACGCCCGTTGCTCCGTCGCGCGAGTATGCGCTTTTGTAATAAAGCACGAATTACAATTTGTCTGTCCCTGCTCGCCCTCTCGCCCGTCGCGTCAATGACATCATTACCGATTCCCCATCTGATCGTCATTCGAACTTTTTGAAATATTCCCCCAAAACGATGTTGAAGTTCCATATTTGGCGAAACTTGAGATTTTTATTTTTAACGTAACACGAAAATTCCCTCTCTCTGTAAATCGAATTTCACGATGGGATCAATTACAAATGCACATCGTCGTTTCAAGATCGTCTCAAGATCATTTACCGAGAAAAGATTACAAAGACTTTAACTTCAAGGTAGCAAGACAGAGAGAAGCAGAGTGTAAAGCACGACAATACGAGGGTTTTGTTCATCTGTAAGAATCTGTAAGAATCTCACATTGATATTTCTGCGCCAAATTAGGCGTCTCATGTTCGCGTGTAACACACTTGGTGTGTAAGCGTGAAGTGTCTCACCGTCGGTGAGATACTCCTCAGCCATTTCGCAACCGGATGTGTAAGTGAAGGTCATGAAACTCACAGAGAAGCAACTTCGAGGAGCAACTTCTGGCGTACGTTGGCCGTTACCATCATATGTCGCGAGTGTCAGCGTGTCGCGATATTGGCAAAAGTCGAGAGCATTTTCGCGGCGTAACGGTCATGTTCGTCGTTTCGTGTTAATTCGACATCGCGTCGCCCTCTACGAGCTTGTGTTTGGCTGACGCAGATTCCGTTATCGTCGTCGTGACCTTCGCTTTGTACGCTAGTTCTCACGTACGTTTGTTCGCTAAACGGTTTCCGCGCATTTTTCTCGACAAAGTTAGAAGCGCTTCAAGTGTCAGTCGCAGTTGCGAGCTGGCGCGATCATCGCTTATGACATGAGCCGACCCGACAGTTCACTGTGTAAATATTGCGTCCTTTCATCACACTCCTGTCTGACAGATAAGAATATAATGAGAAATGTAATTATGTTCCTTTTGAATCTCCTACGTTGAAGCTGTGACGTCTCGCTACATCGCTGTTAGCGGCTCGTAATTCATTCGACGCGCTCCTAATCTGAACGGAAATAAAATGTGTGAAGACCGTTCCATGCACGAGCGTATGCGTCGACGGGATAAGTCGCAGGGTAGCCGTTTCTCGCGTCGCGAGAGATCGCGGCTGTGCAGCTGCACGTGCATCGTAATTTGCGCGGAATGCGCGTGCAGCCGATGACGCGACCGCGATGACGGGTTTCGTTCGCGCGAGTCAACCTGTTACGTTCCGCCTCGCCGTGTCGCCGCTCCCGTTCGCCGCCGAAATACCGGGTCGCGAATTCTCTGTCGTCTCGACTCTTCGTCGCTATGCTGCGAAGCTGTGTTACAGTAATCGAGGAGGCAGTATGCTAATCGCTTTAGACATGTATACATGTCACGTTGGCAGGAAACGCGAAGCTAGTTTCTCCGGTGAGAAACGAGCTTTCGAGTATGCGGAAAGAGCGAAAAGAGATCGGAAGTTCAGCGAAAGTGAGGAGAAGAAAAAAAATTGTTTCGCGCGCTCGAGAAGAGCGACATTGAAGGACCTTGATACATTTTATTATTTTACTGTTTCATTATTTGTCTACTTCGCTATTCCGTCTTGTCCAGCCGATCTTGACGTAGCCGCGACACTCTTCTCGATAGATTTACGCGCGAATTTTGCACGTTTTGCAAAATGTCGCTCCATAATTGAACGTATGCGCATCTATAAGAACGTCGTTCTCGCCGGAGAAACTTCCTTGCTGCTGACGTCAGAGCGTCATGTGTATGCATGTACACGTATGCATACATGAACTAACTAGCATATGCCGTCTTAAGTATTAATGCACCGTCCGGCAGGCAACTTCCGCAAACTCCAAATATGCGATGTCCATTATGTGCGTGCACGTGATATTGCGTTGCGCGCAATGCGGCTCGATAACTGCCTGCAGTTAAATTCGCGTGGCGAATTCCTTTAGCAGGCTTTATTGCCTGCCAGTGACCATTCTATATTAAGGTCCGAGAAAATTTCCAGGCGTCAGGCTTTCTCCGTCTTTCGCGAGAAATATCGCGAGGCTAACAGGATCAAGGTCTTTGTAGAATCTTTAGAGCGTGTTTCAAAGTAAGCCGTCCGGACGATGGGTTCGCGGAAACACAGGTATATTCCATTATCTCGACGGAGCTCGAAGATTTATCGCAGTTGCGCGGCGGTGCGCGAGCCGGACACGACGTCGCGGAACGATTCTTCGCACGACAAATAGTACGTTCGCGGGTCATAAAGCAGAGCTCGGTGAGCTGTTCTTACATACCGGCGGCGTGTCAGTCGAACGAATGCGCGATAAAACGTCGGAAGCGATCGGATAAGAGAAAAAGGTGCTCGCGAGGAGAGCGATCGGCGAGAATCTTCGCGAATCCCTCGCGAACGCATGCGAGCGCGTCTTCTCATCGATCGGTTGATAGACAGAAAACAGAGACGAGCAAGAACGCGACAGGAGGAGGAGGAGCAGGCAACCATCGCGTTCCGATACGACTGATACTCTACGACGACGCAGGAACCATTTGCGAAGATGATGCTGCTGCTTATCTCGCACAGCCTCGATGTCTCTATTTCGCGAGAGACCGCTTTTCCTCTCTCGCTCCCCCCCCCACCCCCCCACCCCGCTCGTCGCGTCTCCATCGGTGGTCGTTGCAGCTTCTGCTGTGTTTCTGAGTCATTGAAATTTGATCGAGACGTCGCGTTAACCCGACTCGATCGAGCAGCGCAGCGACTTTCTCCTCTAAAACGCGGTACCGCGATTGTACTGATTTATTCAACGAGCGAATCCGGTGTCCGCCGGAAATTGCCAACGTAAACTTCACACACGTGTGCGAAGAATGAGCGCGATGAAATCGGTGCTCTCGAAAGACCGCGGCGGCGGCTTCCAGCCGCATCATCGGCTGGAATTATCAATTATTAATTCGCCGAGAGTGCGAGACTCCGGATGCGGCTTCGCGAAAAATCGATATAAGCAGAGAAATAATTAGGTGGAGCAAGGAGGGCAAGGATGGGCGATCAATCATGAATATTTCTTGTTAATAAGCACGCTCCGATCTCACGGCGATATCGTCCAAACGGCCATCCCTTCTCAGCCGTGTATTACTCTTCATAACGCTTAACGATGTCGAGAACTTTATTCATTTATTTCGCACGAACGATTGCGGGACTGTGTTTTATGACGCTATCGCTTCGTCACCGCTGAGATTATTCTTCAATGGGTGTTTCGATACATCAGAGAAAAAAGAGAGAAAGAGAGAGTGAAGAAAATAGTGGAAGCGATTTCGCTCTCCGTTTTAATAACGCGTACGTTAATACTCGGTTTCGCGAACGTGACTCGGAATATCAGACCTGACCGGTATAATGTTTAGATATCGTGCTTTCCCTCCCCCCTCTCTCTCTCTCTCTCTCTCATCTAATATTCATGCAATCCCACCAGGCTCAAAATACACAATTAGCGTTGCAATACGTGACACGTATCATGTCGGTTGATTGATACGTTAATTGGACAACTTAGTTAATACGATGCGCGAAAGTAATCCCATTGGAGCGGTCGTAATCGCGTATAACAACGTAACGTACCGAGTAGATATCTCGTTCGTGCATATTCGATATATACTCGCGGTTTGAACAAGAATGTTCAACAATAAACGGGAATACACATACGTCTCTCTCCCTCTTCGTCGCTGTTAAATCCGCGGGATAGCAGGCGCAGTCTCTAGCATTCGCTCCGGTTAATCCGGATTCGATTAACGCAAACAGGCACGGGTTTGCAAATCGTGAGACGTGCAAGTGATCAACGGGCTTGCTCATAATTTGAACGTGAGACGAGTAAGCGGCCGACTCGAGACGCCGGCGCGAGAGAAGGACAGGCAACGAGGATATCGCGAGAACGAAATGTGACACAGTTATTGCGGGCATATACGGCGGCGTCGTCTGCTCGCGCATCTCCTACTTTCTCTCGATTACAGATTCCGCGGGGAATTAGCAACAAGGGCGGAGAAGCGGGGAAATCGGAGGAACGGCCGTCTGGGAGCTGTCGCCTCCCCCTCGAAAATGTTCGAATGACGTGGTCATAAGGATGCATTATGCAGCTCGTCGGGCGGAATGCTCGAAAAAACTCGCCCGTAAAAATGAAGAGCGACAGGACGAGGCATTAATCCGATCGTTCTGCATTCAACGCGCCCAGCGGACTTTTGAAACATTTATCCACTGCCGTATATTTAATCGCGAATGACGACACCGCCGCCGCCGCCGCACAGTGTACATTTTTGGACAAAAATCGTTCGCCAGCCTGAAATCAGTCTTAATGAATTTTTTTTTTAAATATGGGGGAAAACTCCAGCAATAACGAGGTATTGCGGAAAATTGGGTACTTATGAACCTAACCTATAAAAAGCTATATATAATCCATATGGGATAGACACTCATGTAAACTTAAGGATCTTGTAACACAAACATTTAGTTAGAAACCTCAATCCATAAAAATTCTAAAATCCTCGAACGTTAAACTCGAGAATTTCCTCACTTAATCCCAAATCACGAAACCCTCTAACCCCGAAACCATTTAACCTTCCAACTTTGAGTGCTGAAACCTTTAACCTTTATGTAGTAATATTCCAATGGGATATTATTGTGGAATCGAATCCGTGAATGCATACTATGCCATCGTGAGGTTTAGGTAATGATTTGACTGCCTTTTGTCCTATTGTTACATTTCATCATTCACTAACCTAGCCTAGAATTCAACCTAACCTAGAATGGTATCATAAATACGAAAGTAATTTCAGTTATAGATTAATCAGCATGAAAATATAGGTAGACTTGGAAAAGTCTAAGGCTCTAGTGTTGAAAATACTAGAAAATACGTTTTTTATAGGTTAAGTTCATAAGTATCCGATTTTCCGCAGTACTTCGTTATTGCTGGAGTTTGCCCCCGTATTTGAAAAAAAAAAATTCATTAAAATTGGTTGATTTTTACATTGCTGAGCGATTTTTGTCCAAAAACGTACACTGTGCGCCGTCGCGACGCGGGTGGCTCGAGTACGTAAATCACGAGCGGAATCTCGCAGGGAGCTCTGGAGATCCTGGGCTACATGTATGTACATGTATGTATATGCATATGCATATATATCTTTTTGCCGCCTGTCCGAGCGATCTTTGAACTCTCCGGGAAGTTTCGCCAAGTGACGGTTATCTGGGTCGTATCTGGCTGCTAACGCGGCGAGTCGCGAAAGTTTTTCTGCGCTCGATCGCGGGCCGAGGCTCCACGCGAGTGCTCGATAATATCGGCGAACCTTCACAAATTGTCTGAGAATACCCGATTATTCTCTTTGTCCTCTCAGCGAAGTTTTACTTCGCACACAGTGTCTGATTTACTTAGGTAGGGGATCGTGAAATATGATAAAAAAGAAATATAAAATCGGAATATGCAAATACCTAATAAATGTCGCAAGGTATTACCGGGAAGTGAAAATAAAATAATGTATTATATTTTTGAGAGAAGGACGTTTTATGTATCTTACACACGAAACCGGCTATTCCGCGCTCGTCGAGATCGCACGCGGGCTAGTTCGCACGTAGATGGCAAGAAATGGAAACTTCAGACAGATTTTTTTATCATCCGTCATTTTGCGCTTTGAACGCGGAGAGCGAGTTTGACGCATTGCTGTATGTGGCATTACACATTGCGACGCGTCGCAAATTTTCCACGCACTCGAGACAGCTGCGGAATCGGTAAACTCGAGCGAGAAGTAGGACGAATGTATTTTTAAGAGAATATATTTTTAACGCAACGCCTTCTTCCTTTATTTTCCTTTTAAATAAGTTAGGCGCGTTGTGCGAGGGAGAAACGCACAGATATATTTATTTTTTCTCGTTGTACGTATCACTGTCGAGTATACACGTCGCCGGAGTCTTTGTCATCGTTAAAAGACGCAGAGCCCCATGCGGCTCTGTGTGCGTATAAATATTTTTCAAAGCGAGCCGTAAGTTAACACGACAGAGAAAGGTTTACTCCACTTTCATCCCTTTTACGTCACTCGTAACACGAACAGACGCGGCGGCGAAATGGATGCGTCCCTTTTATGATTGATAATGCCTACTTGTAATCCGCAGTCATTCGAACGTTCCGTTCCACGCAATTCAGGATGTCGCGAGTAGCGTTTCCCTCCGCTTCCTTCGAGACTTTGATTTCTTACGGTCGTTTTTTATTCTTACATTACATTGACAGTACAAAAGTGTAGACAAAGTGGCGCTATTGATCCTTAAACCATTTCCAAGTAATCTCGCAGTGTGGATCATTGCTTGAACGATTTTTTTGAAGTGCAAAAATTTCCGTAACGCACACAAAATGCACATATAAATGGAGGCTAAACGCAGGCTGTTAGTGCGAATAACCTTTCAAAAACAATAGTCCGACATATGCAATGAGCCGAATATTTTTTCGGATTCACGTACGCGGCGCATCAGTCTAATTGGCGCATGCGTCCAAGTGTCGCATGCCGGTTTATTATTAATGTCAATGAAAAATCCATTAGCTACTCCTCATTTAATTACATCCCTCATTATAAATATACTCCATTTCATAAAGTTTTGCATTAATTAATTCTCTTCAAAGTGGCGAAGAACGCACAAGTTTCCGCTCGAGTGATTTATTAGATACGCGATATGCTTTGCATTTTTTATTGCTCGACGGAACATCAACAAGTTACTTCACCACGCCACGTTCAGCCACGGCCTCGTAAGATCTCATACGTTATACACCAAGTAATGCTTTCCAAATAGCGCATGTTACGTATGTAGGTCTCAGATTGAACTTTGATCAATGATGTAACCGTACGCCATGGGCACGAATTGATTGGTTTACTTGATGACGCGTACGGCAGCTGAGAGGTTCAATCGCGGTGTATCAGACTAGGCGTATCGAACTGTCGGAGAACGTTTGCCTCTCGAACCCTTTGCGCGTGAAAAATATATGACCCATTTCCAAGTTTTAGACACCCTTTCGCAGCGGTAGGATCCCTTCGGCGAGAGCCTGCGGGAGAGGTCGCCTGATGATCGCTTTGATCGATCGACCAATTCGTCGATGGGACAATCATTCAAACTTATCCTTGCAGGCAATCCAAGTGCGTGACTATGTCGTTTACTTTAATCGAAAAGTTTCGCCACGTACCGCCGACGCGCTTTTACAACACGATCAAATAAAGAGTCGCTCGCTCGATTGTATTGCAGAGAACGCGATTATATTCGTACGGCAAATAAAGCGGGAGTTCTCAGTATATTCGATTTATATCATGTCGTTTATTTCGAGAGGCGATGTAAGAGAGAAAGAGAGAGAGAGAGAGAGTTGAATTCATTTCTGTTCATCTCCGATTGTAAAAGTTTCGTATCAGTGATAGGTATTGTTACAAGGTATGTGCGGAGAGATATCGCAACTAATAAATCAATGGTATTTTTATTGAAGCGCGAAGTTCGCGCAGTGTATCGCGTTGAAATCATTTCATCGGTAACAGCGTAAAACGCGGCCTGCAACAATGTGCGCACGGCCATACAAAGGCGCATGTCCATTATGCATGTTCAATCGGCGCTCTTGCTCGCCGCTCTATAATCTCACGAATGCCGTATATACACAATCACCGTTGCTGATATCCCTTCCGACGGCATCGTTGGTATCGTCGACGCCGTAAGTTCCACGCTCTTCTTTCGAACGCTCGCTGAAAAGTCAAGCGAAAACGCACAAATCACTTCTTCGAAATTGCACCAGTTATGAATGCTTGAAGAAATGGAGAGTACTTTGCGCTTGTTCGTGCCGCATCAAGCGTATCATGGAGGGCGACGGTAGCGGGGAAGAGGGAGATGCGATCGGGGGATGAACTTTAACGGCACGCGCGCGCGCGCGCGAGAGAGAGAGAGAGCGTGCAGAATCCCAACAATAAGATTCCGCACAATGCGTTCAATCGACATAAGCGGCGTATTGCTTGCTGGCCGGATAATGCCTGCAGCGAGTAAAAGCGCGGTGAACTACGGCGTCGTTCTCAAAGGCAACTTGATTACGCATATTACCTCATATTCCGACAACCCACAATTTCCCACGTCCCACAATTTTTCAAGCTCCGGGTCGCCACAAAAATCATGGCTACCCTCGCGGAAGTCCTGATATATGTTTATTGCTTTTGAATCTTATGAGAGGAACTTACGGCTCTGCAAGCGTTAGCTGAGCATGCTGAGAGAAAGAGAGAAAAAGAGAAAGAGAGGATACAGCGTGTGCTTCCACCGATGAGTAACACGAGATGAAGTTCACCGACAAAATTAAATTCGCTCGTGTGTGCGTGTCTCACGAAATTGAAAATAAAAATCTTAACAGTGTCTCTCTCTCTCTCTCTCTCTCTTTATTTATCTCTCTCTTTGCTTCTCTAGCGCGTACGTGCTAATTGCCGCGTCCCGGAAAAACGCGTTTCACACGGACAGTTTAATCTTCTGGAAAATAACGACACCGCAGAGTCACGTGCTTCACGACGCGTCGAGGGGCATATTGTTAGACGAGACGCACATTACCGCGCGATTTCGCGCGCTTCCGGAAGAGAGGCGGAGGAGAAAGAGGAAGAGAGAGAGAGAGAGAGAGAGATATCGTTGTCCGTGTCGGAAAAATATGGCAAAAATACGACATTGCAATCCCCGTGACGGACGATCCCGCCGGTCGTCGCGATGCTTATTCTTCATTTTCAATAACCTTACAGTTTCGCATTCTCTCGCTCTCTTTCTTTCTCTCTCTTTCTCGCGCGCGCGTTTGAGACCTGCAGAAATAGGTTGCGAAGCGAAGCGAGGGGACACGTTGTGTGTCGTGGACGAGGCTTGTGATCGATAGGGTCTAAACCGCCCTTACTCTACCAGGCGCCCTATACCAACGCCATTCTGTCACCATACCCGCCACACATACACCGTGTTTACCAATACACCCGCGTCACGTGCATAATGCGATATACATAAATATACAGGAGGACGGACAGGGGGCGGAAGGACGGAGGGAATATATCGGCGTTACCAACGGCGAGAAAGCGCACTTCGTGTTTGCCGACACGAACTCGCAAAACGATACGTCTGTCGATACCCTCGGCGCGCAACGTCGCGATTACTTCTTCTTCTTCTTCTTCTTCTTCTACTTTTTCTTGTGAAAGGCGTACAAGGTGCTCTCACCGTGTTCTCCTTCGCAGTCTCACGAACTCAAGCTCGCTAGCGCGGAGAGATCAATTTTAAGCAGAAACTTCCGTCCTTTCGCCCCCGCACGCGGGATTTCGCGCGATCGGCGGCAAACGGATTCGCGGGGAATGTAATTCGTCTGACTTTCAACCCTGCGAATATCAGCGGAGGATTAATTGAGCCGCGCGCAGGCTTGACGCTTCGCCATTGACACGTAACTTCAACTTGTGAAACATGAAAAAACGACATCTCGTTACTCTCACACACGCGACGTTCTCGCCCGCTGTGGAAGCGTTATCTCGGAAACTACGTATTAAGCGGGATCTACAATAGAGTCGTAAAATCATAGGTAACGGTTGCACAATCGTATACTGGTGGTCGATTGAGAAGGTTATTTCCCGTCTCATGACAGTCGTAGTCGTGGTCGTTCGAATTAATTCAATTCCAATTCCAATTTCAATGACTGCGATCGCAATCTGTTGCTGCGACGAACCGATCAAGAGAGAAAGAGAGAGAGAGAGAGAGAGAGAGAGAGAGCGTCGTATATTTAGCTCCAGGAAAAATGACACGTGATGGCGTGAGATTGCTCTCCGAACGCAAGCACAAACGTTCCGCTCTCCGATTGGCTGTAACGTTGCAACCGAGCGACTGGCAATTAACGTATGCAGACAAGCATGGCGACAGAACTTAAAACATTACGACTGAAAAATTGCGACTCAACTGGACAACTCCGCGAACGCATTGTAGATCCCGCTTTAGCGTCTCGATACCGCCGCGATACTGACGGAAAATTCACTACTCATATCGCGCCGCGCGGAAACGCGCGGGCGGGAGACGGGAGGAAGGGGCGTGAAGGCGGTATGAAGAATCACCGCGATACACACCAGCCGGATCTTAGCGCGCCAGGCGGTTTTATAAATTTCCCTTCCGCTTCGCGAGGCGCGGAGCGTGAGTAATACCGTTGTTCCGCCGTAACGGCTCGTTGCGCGAGGCGCGGCACGGCACGGCGCGAAAAGTTGGCGGAAGAGCTAAGGCAGATTGTGACGAGAGACGGATGCTTCCCGTACGCCCGATCGTTCTTCACCGCGCGTAAACGATGACGAATAAACATTACCTATGAGGATCTCGCAGAAATGTCGAGAGACGGAGACTGAGAGACTGAAAGAGAGAGAGAGAGAGAGAGAGAGAGAGAGATGGGTATATATAAAGAGGGAGAGAGAAGAAAAGACATGAAGAAGTACAACGTGAAACTTGCTCGACGCTGTCTCGGAGCGTCGAGAGATCTCGTCGACGTCCTTTTGACGTCTGAATCCCACGAGAGACTTCCTCCTGATGATGACCTTTCCTTTCCCGCCCCTCCCCTTGCAACGAGATTTCAACCCCTCAACGTTGGCCTTTCAGTCGCGAGCGCGCGGCACGCGATTTAGTCTCACTCATACATACACGGCCCGCCTCGAGTCCTCAGTGACTTTGTTCTCCGAGTCTCTTGGTCTCCAGCCGCGTCTGTTTGCCGAACGTCTGATAATTCCTTTCGTCTCGTCGCTGTCACAACGGGTTTGTTCATCCTCTGTTAACTTCTAAACACGCACGCGCGTGTTCCGCACGCAGAACGTTAAACGTGCGTGCACACGCGCGTACGTTTGTCCACCACCCCAAGGGAAAACGACGTAGCGGTGATTACGAGATTCCCTCGAACACTCAATATTTACCTGCTGTTAATCCGATGTGAATAACTCAGTTCGGGAGCGAGCGCTATCAGCGAGCATATCACGAATCGAGGTAGCCGGGAGGCCGTTTGTAAAACGGCGTTTTATTGCGGTTTCGTGTCGCTATCGTTTCGAAACGAGCGGAAAATGACCGCGGAAATGTAGGAGCGATCATCCTGTAGCGATCGATTAAATTTCTCAACGCGTGTGTTGCTTCTTGCGCGAGATCGCCGTTGCTTATGCATGTGCTTTCCTCGCTCTCCACTCTCTCTCTCTCTCTCTCTCTCTCTCTCTCTCTCCCTCTCTCTCTCTCTTTCACTGTCTCGAATTATCTCCCCTACGTTAGGTCGTATATCTTCGTTGTATCCTCGAACGATCATCCGTAAAAGACGACCCGCTACGCGCATCGGAGCTAATAATTAATTCTCGCCGTATCTCACACAGGCGTGCGCGTCGCCTAATCCAATTCTTAGGAAAAGACGACGTGAATTATAATTGAGTTCCATTCTCGCGCGCCGAGAAGGGGGCTTTTTAAATATTACCCGGGTATTTATTTTTTTCTTCCGCCGGCGCGGCGACCGGTGCGCGTTTTACCCACGACGCTCACGTACCGTTACCTTTTGTGCAGACACGCGTTTACGCGATATATTTCGAGAGATTATTCCGTGTTATAATTGAGCGACAATCAGACCAGGCCGCGACCCGCGAATACCTCCTTCCTTCGCCATTCGTCCTCGAAAGCGTGAGAGAGCTCTTTTTCTCTGCCTCTCTCTCTCTCTCTCTCTCTCTCTCTCTCTCTCGGACAATGTGTCTAGTTTTGGCAATTCAGATCCGTATAGCCGCGTTGAACGAGCGACATGGAATATGCCCAACTCATACGCGGGTGAATCTCGCGCTGACGGACTCTCGAAGAGGAGGTATCAACGATACGAGATCAGCGATCGGGCCGCGTCTTTTCGTTTCCGCCGCGGGCAAATTCGCTCCATTCATACCGTGCATACTTTCAGCGCTGCCTCTCTCTCTCTCTCTCTCTCTCTCTCTCTCTCTCTCTCTCTCTCTCTCTCTCTCTCTCCCCCTCTCTCTCTCTCTCTCTCCCCCTCTCTCTCTCTCTCTCTCTCTCTCTCTCTTTTCTCCGCGGGCTCCTCCGCTGCCCGGGAGCATGCGTAATTACGAGGCCATGCCGTGCATTCAGGGTTTACCTGGCCGCTATCTGCCGCCGCTGGCGGTGTTGGTAACCTCGTTCTGAATCAAGGCGGTTCGGTCGCCGAGCACGACCAATCGAGAACGTTTGCGGTCGGTGAATGACTGCGTCGAACGGTGCGCTTGTCAAAGCGCACACCCGATATATAAACATCGCACACAGCGCCACGTTACACGTATGCGCATACGTGCACACACGTGTGCGTGTGTGTGCACGTGCAACACCGGCGCGTGACGACGTGTGCATGTATACATCGCCGCGGCGATGGTTACGTGGGATCTCGCCATCCGTCCGTCCGTTCGTCCGTTCGTCCGTTCGTCCGGCTATAGGCCAGGCGGGGTGTGACAGATTTCACGGGACGACGAGCTAACGAAAAACTAGTCGGCTGTGAGGTGAGAGGGCAGAGACTACATCTCTGCCCAACCCCGTCGACCCCTCGTCGCCCCTCCCCCCTCCCCCCTCCCCTCCGCCCGAGACACCCTCGCTGGATGTACACCGGCTGCTTTTATCCAACATTCCAGCCACCAGCGCCAACTGCCACGAGCCAGACACAGTCGAGAAGTATCGCCTCGAGAAATATCGCCCGGCCTGCAATTGTTGCCTCTCGCGACAACCGAAGTCTCTTCGAGTCAGTTCCCGGCCTGAGCCGAAATTCCCGCTCCTCTACATTAACCTCGCAAATTCCGTCAAATTCGAAGCCCCGAGATATTACAGACTGTGTTGTCTTATCTCGATGCTCTGTAAACTTACTTACGGTGCCGTTTCAGGTGCTCCGCGTTCAGTCTTAGAAATAGATTCACCGCAGAATTGTGTGTAATTTTCGATTGCCTCGATATTTTACTTGCGTTTTAATCAAGTTTTAATCAACGTATTTACGTGATTCACTCAACTGCAAGTAGCTGCATATTATTTATTAATTAAAGCTTCGTGGATTTCTGATTATTTATTAGTCGGAAATATTTGTGTATATTTTATACAATGAGAGATACTGTGATACAAACTACCGAATAATGGTCCATGAATTTGGTCTGTTATCGTAGCGCGCGACACGTACTTTATAGAACATATCTCATCGATTTCTTTTTTATATACGATCATTTCTGCGAAAACTTAGTATTTGAATAGTATCGCAACTTTTAAGGTTTAGCATATAGCTGTCTCACGACCATTATGTACCACAATTTTACACTCGTGACGTAACATACGATCTCTCGCCGCGCCATGTAACATCTGCCAAAGTATCGCAGTAAAATCGCAAATTCGCCGTTTCGCGAGTAGAAACAAATTTCGCCGAGTCGCGTCGCGGCGTATAGCGCAATGATCCTCACTTTGGTCGCCACGCGATCTAGCGATCGATCAGATTGCGTTTTATACCGCGCGCATTTTATACGGCGCATTCAATGATTCAGTGAAAAACTAGCGCGACGCACGAAGAATTCGCCGAGGACTCGTTACCTCCACACGCGAAGGGATCTCTGGGTGAGTCCTCGTTAAGCTTCTGATCCTTTTTCCGACCCTTTGCTCTTCATAGCAAGCAGCTACGAGCGAGTCGTCGCGGCGCAGTGGAAAAAGGCCGCGCCGCTCCGGACGCGCCGTAAGCCGCTCCTCGCCAGTAGTAGAATCGTTTACGATCCGTCCGGGCTGGTAATTAGAGGAACGTCCACGCCTCGTCCGTTTTCTCCGCGCGGCTCTCTTGCTGTTCGTTACGTTATTTCGCCGGTCGATTCGTTACAGAAGTTTGCAGCAGTTTCCGCGGCGAGTTATGAGATCAGCATGCTCTTAATTCGCGTATAAAATACGACCGATGTTTTCCACTGCGTTTTTTTATGTTCATTCAATGCTCGATACGATATCAATTTCCTCATCAAGATGGACTGCGAAGAGAAAAATACTCGAGACATTTTCGAAAATTTGTTGAAAAAAAAGGAATCAATTATATTTCTTTGTCTTTTTTTTTCTATTAGACTGTACGACATATACCATCGACGAAAGTATAAAAAGAAAGAGAAAGGGAGAAAGACGATATCCACTTTTTTCTTCGAGAAAGTTTTCATTCGCGAACTTTCCCCTCCGTTTTTGCGGAGAGAAAAGAAACGAAGAACGCTCGCGCGCGAATAGTTCATCGACGGAATTTCATCGAGTGTATGCAAAAATTATTGCAAACATCGCATTCTTCCTTCTTCTCACGTTCGCTCCAAGGACGCCGGCATTTGACTGTATCCTGTATTGCATTATAGCATCTAACCGAAACGTGCTCGGCGTAAACTCAGGAATTTCGGTATGGCGGTTTGTCGCACAGGTGACAGCCGCTCGATCAACGTTCCGGGCTTCTGTACACGAGCCCTTTGTACACGCAATAAGTCTATCGGGTATTGTACAGGTTGTATCGGTTTGCCGCGACTCAGATTTCGCGTGTCAATATGTAACCACCATACGTAATGAAGTGCCTCTTGATTTATTAATCGATACATCGAGTCCGCTCCCAAAATTTTGCGAGCGCAACACGGACCAGATTCAAGTTCCCCGGAATTTCAAGTTCCCAATCCAAAAAGTACTATCGAGACATGTATCTAACTGTGGATATTCTTATTTTTTTTATCTTCACACACAACTATTCGAAATTTTCATAATCAAGAGGCACTTCAATGAAGTTACGCCCGAGCGGCGCGAGACACGCTGTCGTGCCTATATTATGCGAAATTGCGAGTTAAAACGAGGTGAGATATTCATATCTTAACAATGGCTAAACCATCGAGGTTTTTCCAGATCGAGGTTTTTTCAGTCCTAATCGATTCGGCCTTAAAAAATAGGAAAAAAGTATCCTTGTGGTTTCTGTATACGTTTTCTGTACGTTGTCTCTAAGTGTAGATATTTTAAGATAAAGTCGCTGAAGAAGCAGCGAGTGCGAGTGAGCAAGAGTAGATAGAGAGTAAGAGAGAGAAGAATATTGTTAGGATACAGAAGTAGAAATATGTGAGAAAGAGAAAAAGAGCAAGAGCGAGAGAGATTTTTTTGCGTTAAATATTTTTTATTGCATTGTTATAATAACTAATTTATTATAATAACAAGTCAAATAACCATAAAACTCAGTGTCCTAGTAAATAATGAAGACACTGTTTTCGAAGTATCGGACTGTGTATCATTGGGAGTTTTCGATATATTTATCTTCAGATTGCAAATCGCTCTCATTTGCAGAGTTGATGTTGAGTAGAGTTTTTCAGCTGATGCTATTGTTTTGTTATATCATTTTTTTGTAGAACAATTTTGAAGAGTTTTATTTATTGTATTCAATAGAAGAATTTATTGTCAGAGGTATAAGTTTTACTTGTACAAACTTATTATTTGTATAACGAAGATAATAAATTACATTGCTCAAAGATACACGCTCAGGTGCGGTACGATGCACAGTACTAAAAGCGTAAGCATTGTCGTTTATCTTGAATAAAGAATTAATTATATTACAGTCATATATATATATATATATATGTTAGGTTTCTCAATTGGCGTTACTGTTTTAATATATCATTTCTTTTGCAAAGTAGAACAGTGCTGTAGAGTTTTATTATAGTTATAAGTTTTACTTGTAAAATTTTATGTTACATATATAACTTGAAAAAAAATAATTTGAAATTTCTAAAAATAATACAATACGTGTCGCGCGTATACGTCTCTTTTTAACTTTTTATTTATAAAGGTAAGTTTTATACAACGTTACGGACTCTCTGAGACGCCTCCCGGCGGGACAAGGTCGCGCGACTTTGAAAACAACATAAGTACGCAACCGCCGCGACCGTCTCCATTATTATTGTTTATGCCGCGGCGGCGGACGGATCGGCGGATCGCCGCGCGTAATAATTTCCGAATTTTCACGCTCGATCATAGTGTACGTGTGCATGTAACGTGTAATATTGGTGCGTGTGTGTGCGTGACGATCCGGAGCATCTTGATGAACAGCAGTGTTTCATGGTCTTTAAAGGTAAACTTTTATTGGTTAACTTGGTTAAGTTGAAAAAGCTAATTTGTAGTCTTGAGTCTTCGTACTTTTATGTGGGGCGCATTTGTCGCTGTAACACTAATGAGGAAACTCGCTTTTTGTTACAGATCTGCTGGAGTTTGCGACCACGCGATAGCTGTGATTACTGGGACGCAGTTTCGACGGACGTCGATGCCGCACCGGAGGATCCGGTTCGGGCCGAGCAGAGTCGGCTTGAAGGTGAGGTTCACCGATCGTTTGTACACTTCTTCTGAATTCATTGCGATCGAAAACCGAGCGATTGGAATAAAAGCCGTTGAATTACGATTGCAAAGGGTCAACGTTTGTATTTGCGCGTTTCCGCGAACTCAACTCAACTTTTAACCTAACGGTTTAACTATATTTTTAACGGAACTATATTTTTTGTTACAGATCCGCAGCAGAACGCGGCTGACTCTGTCTGCTGTGTATCGGTGAGTCAGAAAAGAAAAGACATTTTTATGGTGATGGGTGTTTGCAATATCTCGAGAAAATCAATGCGATTTCATTATATTTTTTTCACACGTTGCTCGAAATAATCAGGAGATCGTGTCTTTCAATTATTGTACCGTATTGTACAACAGAATCTTTAAGATGTAATATATATTTCTCTCTTTTATATTTACTCTGAATCATTAGAAGATACAGATATAAATGCTTTAGTTTGTTCTTATATTGAAATCAAGATATGGAATTATTTACTGCGATTTAATCAATATAACTCCTGCTTCGAGTAATGTGTAATGTGAAAATTTGATCAGAATTGCGCCGTCGCACAATGGTGAAATTCACCATTATTTATCTTATTCGGCTTGGTAAATTTTATGTCTGTCGAGTTTATCAATTTTCTACATTTTTCACGCGTGTCAGAAGCGAAGTAATATTTCATTTGAAATTACCGATAAATTCGGTACGCGCATTTATTTACATTACAATTTAGTCCTTACGAAACAAGATGTGCGTTTCTTTCGAATCACCGTTCGCGAAACAAAATATTTTCGTTTTTTCTCTCTTGTCTAAACGTCGTAATTTTCATTCGCGATTGATTCTACGCGAATCGCGTCTTACGTATACATTCTCGAAATATAGAATACACGTGTATAAATTTCATGTTGAAAGTTTAAACATCCGAATTTAAGTGGCGAAACCAAAGAGTGCCCAAAGTTACACGCGTGTTCCGGTAGCCATTGGCACTTTCATCAACGTTTCAACAGCCAAAGAAAGTTACGAGAAATAATCAACCGTGTCTTGAATTCATGTCGCGCCCTCTTAAAATCCTTATAACCCCCTCAAAATCAGCCGAGCTCTGCCAACGTACTCCCGTGCTCAGTTCGTTTTTACTTCTCCATTTACAGTCGCGGAGTCAAAATTGCTCTTACGTAATCTTTCTCAACAGCCTTGTAAAGTTGGCTGTTCCTCTTCACATAGGTCCGTAATTTCGCACGCGATCAATCGTCGTTCATCGACACTCGCGCGTATCCGGAACACTGTCTATAAAACACCTGTGTTCCTTAATCGCCGGAAGGGAAGTAATCACGTAATCGAAATAATCCGATCCACTTTTTTTCTCTTCATTTATCTTGCTCACGGACTATTGTGCGGGTTATCGGTCGACGTCGACGACTGTACGGCCGCGGCAGTTCGCGACTTTCGTCGAGTGCATTATCGCTTTCTTGCCGCTCGCGCGACAAAAACTAAAAGCTCAGCGAGATCGTCGTAATTCCGTCGGGCGAGATTAGAACGTACCGCTCCGAGGGACTCAGGAAGGTCTTCGAGCTGATGACGAAGTTTGCGCGAGTAAAGCGACGCTCAGTCCCATTCCCCTTCTTATCGATCATTCTCAAGCTCGTGTCCTCGAGTGCATCTGGCATCCTCACATCGATGCTGCTGCTGCTTCTGCTTTTTCTTCTACTGCTTCCGCTTAACTCGCGGCATAACTTTCGTAATTTCAGGAACCAGGCCGGCTCTCCATGCCGCGCGAATACGGATCGGCCGGCTAATAAAAAGAAGCGCGAGCAGTTCCGAGCAGTTCGGTTCCCCTCGTTCGTGGGAGGAGTTCTCCGGAAACTTCTACCTGGCTGCGGCGGTTGAAAAATGTAGACTGTAATTCGCTAGAATCTCAAATATCTGAGATTAATAAATTGCGTTTGCCGGGAAACCGAGGAGAAGTAGCGTTTTATATCGCGCTTTTGCGCTCACGCTGCGCGAAGCGAGAACACCAAGACCGAGATGTGCTCCTAATTCTGGCTATTCTTATCATTTCGGCTTTAACGTGCAAATATTTTAATGTTACACTGTTCGTAACTTTATATCTACATATTATGTATTGCTGTTTATGCGTTATTTGTAATTCCAGTTATAAACATAGAATATACACGCCTATATTAACCGTATACATGTATTCTATGTTGAAAGCTAAAATATTCGCATTTTTTAAACACCAAAGTAATAAGAATGTCCAGAATGAGACGTTCCAACAGATATCGGTGCTTTTATAGTATCTTAGCAGTTTCGCATCATACGTTGACCTTGGGATTACGCACTTGCCAATCTTGAGTGTATTTTTGTAGTTGCAACGTTCCAACAGCCGTCCAGTATCGCGTCTCCGTTTTATGTGACAGGATTTTACGAGGTGTCCGGTGTTTCCTGTACAAATAAATTATATCGAGATTATACAGGTATACAGCGTTACGTTACGCGATGCGATAGTAAGATATAACGGCGATATCTCACGAACATGGTGTCTTCGGGGTAATTGATACAAGGTCGTAAAATAGGCAGCGACGATCTGCGCAACGAGAATATCTGGCTAATTTAATTGGAGGGGAAGCGCGTAAAAGGTAAAATCAAAAGACCCGTTTCACCTCGTCTCGTCCCGTTTCATTCGCACCGGCGCCTATTAACGCGCGGTGCTCTAACCGTACGTTTTATTAGTCGCGCTTTTCCCTTCATTCCTTTTCCTAATTCTGCAAAGGTCCGGTTTTTAATGGTTGCCGGAAAGCGCATTTCTCGGAGTTTCAGTTCGTTGCCCGCGCAAAATGATGAGCGACTTTGTCGGGGCTCAATTGTGCCCCGTTATATTCCTCTCGGCCTCGTGTTTCGGCGAAGACCTTTTTCCCCGTACAAAGTAATCCGGCATAATTAATCGAAGGATTAATGAAACGCGGTCTGTACGAGGCGGCGTTTATTCAACGCGCAGCTGCTCGAGTCGCGCACGAGTTCGAGCTAACACGTTCGCCCGCGTAATTAGTGAATTTCATCATGGAAAAGGCACGTTAATGTGCATCATTGGGTAGAGAACTAATTATGCAAGGTATCCGACACGGCAACACTCGCGTATATAAATTAACACGTCGATCCGACCAAATGAGTCTTCTATCATCTGCAAGTAACCTTCTTCTTGAATTCTGAGTTATTAATTGAAGAAGACTGGCGAATGATCCGAACAAAAAAGAACGTTACTTTACCCTTCACTTCTGCCGAATGGCCCGCGAGTAAAAGTTGTCGCCCTTCGCACAACCACTCTCCAACTTCTTTGTTTAATACTCCAAATTTTACAGTGGCGTGCAAAAGTTTCGAGCCATAGTGTCTTTTTAAGATACATGACAATATATTGATTTGCTGTAAAAATTAATTATATAAAATAGTTGACATAACATTCTTACAAATAATAGTACAGTTGCAAAATTTTGAAATTACATAGTTTCTAATTATTTAGTCATATGATATTTACACGTGTTCAAAAGTATTCTTGTTGTGTGTTTATGAGTCCGGTTTGTTTACGTTTCTTATGAAGTTCCTTCATAAATATTTGCTTTAACTAAGGTTCAGTCTATTGTCTACCGCAATATCGAAACATACAAGCCTTCAGTTACGCGAAGCCGTGATTAATCTTTCTCAACAAGGAAAGGTTTCTCGCGAAATTGCTAATTGCTTAATTGATAAAAGTACTGTAAATAGGATTATTGCTAAATATAAGTTGACGGACTCTCTATAAACCTGATAAACCACGGAACGGTAGACCTCGCAAAACTATAAAGCGCATTGATAAAATGATTAAAAGAAAGTCGATAGCAGATGTTAGAAAAACTGCCATGGATATTTCTCAAGAACTACGAGAAGAAAATCTTGCTGATATTAATCGAAGTACAATATCTTGACGTCTAAGGGAAGTAGGACTTTTAGGACGTGCTGGTGTAAAAAAAACCATTAATTAGTGCAAAAAATAAGAAAGCTCGATTAGATTTTGCAAGGAAATTTGAACATTGGACTGAAGTTGATTGGCGAAAAGTACTTTTCTCTGACGAGTCAAAGTTTCAGTTTTTCGGAAGTGACGGTAGAAAGTATATACGACGTCCAACAGGCACAAGATATATAACTCAAGATACCAAATTCCTACTGTAAAACATGGTGGAGGTAACATGATGGTTTGGGGATCATTTTCTTATAATGGAGTTGGTCCATTAGTTGAGATCACGGGTACTATGGACGCTATAATGTATTGAGATATATTGACACAGTATATGCTGCCATATGCAACTCGAAACATGCCACGTGGTTGGATTTTCCAACAAGATAACGATCCCAAACATTCATCAAAACTAATAAAAGAATTTTTCATCGTGAAAAAAATGCGAGTTCTTGACTGGCCCTCGCAATCGTCGGACTTGAATCCTACTGAGCATTTGTGGCAAGAATTCAAACTACGTACAGAAAATAAGAAACGCTCCAATAAAGCTGCATTGTGGCAAGATTTGCAAACTCAATGGCAAAATTTACCTCAAGATCGCATTTCTAATTTAATAGCATCAATACCTCGCCGTTGTGTTGCAGTGATTGCTTCTAAAGGCATGGCAACAAAGTATTAAGTTTAAAAAAACGTTGACAACATTTTCTGTTATTATTTTTCAATAATATATTTTTCTTATGCATAAGAAAATTTTTTGGCGCAATACTTTTGCACTGTTTGTAATAAGACATTGTATAAAAATAAAGTATTTAGAATTATTAAGAGTTTGTAAAGTTTATATGATTGTAGGACAAATAAATATATTTTGTTGATATATATGTGTAAAGCTTTTAGCGTTCATTATGAAATGAATATATAATAATAATTGTGTGGCTCAAAAGCCACTTTTGCACGCCACTGTATGTGCTCGTTTGTGAAATAATATAGAATTTTCTTGTTTAGTTGCCGTAGCTCACTTATCGCATATCGCGCGATTATTCCAATCTTCCTCAATTAATAATTGAACTGGCCTTCGCGCTATTATTTGCAAATCATAGATGACTTGTCTTCAATTCGGTTTAATTAATCTACGCACACGCACACCCACACACACACATCTTGCGTCAGACATGCGTATTCGGCGTAAAGGCTCATCGAGGAGACGCACAAGGGACGAGATAATAAAATATTGTCTCGCGCTCGCGAATGTTATATATGTATACTGCTCAAAAGAATTATGGCATAGATAATTTATTGCCGAAAATTGGCCAACTTTGACTGGCGATTACTTCGCGAAAAATTATTGTAGACTAATGATTTTTTTTTTTCAGAATGAAGCTTGAAGTCTCTACTTTAAGAATGTATCTCCATTTTTTGCATGCGATGCACTTCTACCCCTGTAACCCCTGACATCTGAGGGCATATTTGGTATACTGAAAATTGCAAAGTTTGACGGAATGCACGGATGTGGACAATTTTTGTTCGGGGACGCCGTTTGCATCGTCATACAGTTCAAATCTTCCCCTTCAATTTGAAACAAAAATGGAGTCGCTATAATTTTTTTTCGCAAAGTTACAGCCCTGGAGCCGTGAAGGAAACACGAGATATTGAAGACGCACCTACATGCACACACACACACACACGCGCGCGCGCGCATCCACGTGCACAGAAGGGAGGGTTTGGAGTCAATAATTACTGTGAAAGTGACGGGGTCCTTATCTCTTCTGTCACGGATACGCATGCGTGCACACTTTGTCCGAAGGCCAAAAACAACGATATTTTTGAAGGGCTGTAACTTTGCGAAAAAAAATTGTAGCGACTCCATTTCTTTTTCAAATTGAAGGGAAAGATTTGAATTTTATGACGATGCAAACGACGTCCCGGAAAAAAAAAACGTCCGTGTCCACGTCCGTGCATTCCGTCAAACTTTGCAATTTTCAGTATACCAAACATGCCCTCAGATGTCCAGGGGTTACAGGGGTAGGGGTGCATCGCATGCAAAACATGGAGATACATTCTTAAAGTAGAGATTTTATCTTGAGAAGAAAATCATTAGTCTGTAGTAATTTTTCGCGAAGTAATCGCCAGTCAAAGTTGGCCAATTTTCGGCAATAAATTATCTATGCCATAATTCTTTTGAGCAATGTATACAGCGATGTCTGTCGGTTGAGAATTATCCGTGCGCGATTTTAAGCGCGACGCTGTGCGCGGTAGGCGCCGCGCTCAATTCAATTGAGCCCGCGCGCGGAATCCGGCGAGTCGCGTCGCCGACTCGCCGTGCGCACGAGTCTGTATTATGAACTGATGATTAATTCAACGGATATAGTGCCTCTGGAAAAAACAGCGCGCCGATTTTCCTCCGTCGTCGCGTAATGCAGTTTACGGGAAGCGCTATTAAAAAAAGAGTTACTCTACTCGGCGTGTAGTCCGGTTGAATACGCGTCTGATCCCTCAACGTTCCGGGCGAAATTGTATTATGAACGCGTATACACACCCGCTGAAATTTAACTCGCGAACGCGTACGTTCTGATTAACGCGCTGATTAGTGATTTGATTATCCTTCGTTTGATCTCATCGCCGACGTAGCAGTTATTAATTCGACACTCGCGCCCGGACTGAAAGGACGTTGCAGGACGCGTACACACAGATTCACCTGGGAACAAATCTGGCTATTCTCAGATACGTTTGGCGTCTTTAGCACGTCTTTCTCTTTCTCTCCCGTGCTGTTGTTGTCCGCGTTTGTGTTTACTTATAATCGATGTCTCTTCAAGTGGCATTGTTTTGCTTCTCTTTGTTTCGCTCGCTCGCTCGTTCGTCTCGCTATAGGAGCGGAACGGTCTCGCCGAGCGTATCGGATATCAACGTTGAACGTTAAATAAAGGGGGCTCGAGCAATTTAAAAGTTTCCCCGGGCGTAACTACCGGCGATGCCGTATTACTCGTGACTTCGAGATTGCGCTGGAACGCAAACTGTCACGAATCGCGTCTTTCTTGAGGAAAGTCCGAAAGTCGTCTTAACGGCCTCGCTGGGTGCCTCGGACGGGCATTTTTCTCTCCCGTCCGCCAAACGTTTATCCGGCTTCCACAACGATTCTTCACAGCGCCGAAGGAGAGCAAACCAAAGGACATCGATCAGCGGAGAACGAAAGTTGCAAGTAACGTTGCGAAGTGCACACGAAGCACAATCGAAACGTCGTCGGTGATTCTGCCTTGGTGACGTCGCCTTTCGCGATTTTTCGCGATTGGCGTTTAGCGAGAGAACAACATTTCGCATCGCGCGTGAGAATCGCCGCGAGAAACGCGGATGGAACGGCGCGCGAGCGCTTTATTCATGTTATTACAATAATATTATACTCGTAGCTGCATGAAACACAATGGAGCGGGGCTGTCTAATTACTGAGCGCTGTTTTCTTTACGCTTCCTGCGCGGTGGAAGTACTATAAATGGGCGTGACGAGCTTTCTAGCTTGTAAATTAGTAATTAGCTGGCGTCGTTAAAGAGGATTTCGGAATAAGCTCCGGAATAAGAGGGGGATTGCGAAATAAGGGGGAGCGTAATGAATTCGATGAAAAGACTTGTGTATGGGTAACTTCGTGCCGCGTGTAGCATATTATGTCGTTCGCGTTGGAAGCCGTACGTCGAGAACGTCCGTCTCCAAAAGACCGCTTAATGTTTCAACGGAAGCACCGAAACTCCGTGAGGAGGATGAATTATTCCGCGATTATATATGATGTTGAATAAACTAGGTGCACTGAGTCAATGTTGTCGTTTAAACGTGTATTTCGGGCAATCTTCAATTCACGACGATTTTATCGGCGTGCTGCAAAGGTCGTTGACGTTCGAACGAGCTTTAAAAAGGCGGGGATAAGCCTTGAATTCTTCAATCTTCGACATTAATATTCTCTAGAGAGAAGAAAAAATTCATTCTATACACTTTCGACTTATCACAGAAGCATCACCGGTCCTGTCGCGCGTCCTTTATGTACAAGTACATATATATATACACTTTTACTCACAAGAATAGAGACTTCGGTTCGATTTTATGCGGCGTGACGGGGGAAGATCCGGCTGCGAAGGGCAGGTAGGGCGCGTTACGACACGTTAAGAAGCGTAAGAGTGTGGGTAAAATGGAAAGGTCTCCGACCAGACGACCTAAAGGCCGATCCGGACGGCGGCGGGTCGTCGACTCGACGACGACAGCCGAGAGAGCCAGTTGCGCTGATCGATCCTTGTCTTTACGATTATGGACAAACGGGTAAACGCATCATCGATAGAATCGTGTCTCGTGGAGCATCCCCTCGTGCTCATTAACGTCTGACAGGGATAACGCTAGGTGGCTGCCGCTGCCGCCGCCACCGCCGCCGATCTAACCCTCCCCCTTGTCAAGCTCCGCTATAGCATTCGCGACTCGACAAATACGATTATGGCCGCCCCAATCTATGCCCAAGCCGGATTCAACCGAGTAGTGCTTGTGGATACACAAACTTGTCCCAGATATCGGTTCAATCCCTCCTCGACTCCCTATCTTTGTTTCTTTCCCTCCGCCCCCCCACCGGTCCACTCCGTCCTCGTTTCTCTCGCTGTGCGCCGCAGGGCCTCATCCCTGCGAAACATCCCCTCGTCGCGCAACCCTTCCGCATGAGACCTTTCCAAGGCCTCTCGGCGATCCTCCAAGTGGCGGTGATGTGCAGTCGCTATCTATGTGTCTCCCTCTCGCGCTCTCACCACCGCGCTCACCGCGCTTGCCCTTAAATCTGGTTTGCTGGATCGTCAATTATCCGCGAGAGGTAAATTTGCTTACGTTACAACCTCCTGCCCGATTTTACTCGCTGCTGCGCGTCGAGTTAATCTCGTGTAATCCCAGCGCGATCGGGTGTCCGACCGATAACCCAACCGACAGTTGGGAGACGCGTTGCGACGCGAAGATGCACGCCTCCGAAATCAGGAAATGTGAGACACGCGGCATCTGGCTGAATGTAATTGCCAGCTCTGATACAGCTCTGATAGTTGATTATGTATGTGACGTGTTCTCGAGCACACCCTATTTGCTTTAGTTTCACGCCAATATGTTCTGTCGTTTATTATCTCTCAAGCTAACGGTGGAGAGCATCATCAAGTATAGAATCTAACGGTGGGCGTGAAGTCATATTAGCTTTTCGAGAGATAAACCGATCGATTTACCAGAAAACTCCACCTTGCGTAAATTTTTTAATTGTGAGATGTTGTGGTGTGTTCTCGAGGTGAAGAAATTCATAAGAAGTATGGTTGATCAATTTGTTTTCTGAGAGGCTCATGTATTACCCGACTAGAAATTTATCCCATGGTCCTGATCAGGTTAACCTCATTTGGACATCAGGTCCCAATAAGGTAATACTATCGGATCCTAATAAATCATGTAACGCAGCGTGGATATCAGGACCTTAGTAAGGATTCATAGTCAGGTCCTTATTGAGTTACCTTGTGGAATCCTTATTACGTTCTTTTTTTTTCAAATTATGGCTCCTGATTACTCGCCACGGCTATATTGAATGATGACATTAGAAATAAGAAATGACACACTGAGAATTCTTTCATGTCACTTCCAAATCAAAAGATATTTGCATGAAATAATATTTTAGATCGCTTGAGCGCATACTTGTAAAATGTTTCGGAAAAGAAACATAAAATGAATATCATAAGATCATAAGGTATCACAAGGTGACATAAAGACATAAAGTAGTGTTAAAGAGAAAAGTTGCATGTCACGTTAATTTTACAATTATTTATTAACTGCTAGAAAAAGGATAGTTTCTATAGCATTTTACAAATATATTCAAGTGATCTGAAGTGGTCTTTCAATGCAAATATCTTTATACTTGGAAATGACACCCAAAAATTCTTTTGTTAAAACTTGATAATGTATTGTATTGACAATAAATCATATTAAGTACAATGAATAAGATCCCGACAAGAACCTGATTAACTGAACCATATTATATCATACACTAGGTTGGTACATTAAGATCCTAATGTGGACTCAATCATTATAACCTTATATAAAGGTCTTCCTTACTCATTTGTCGTTAGGACATTATAAGGACTGACTTACTTAGGCTTACCTTTCATTCACTCTATTAGGTCCTTATCCCAATGTTAGGTGAACCTGATCAAAATTTCTAGTCGGGTATATATCCCTCGGCACTTTTTCATTATTATAATTTTGAAAGCACAATCAACGCCAAGGCAGATTTCAAGTGCAGGTGCAATTTGTTAAGTTCTCCTACAACTTTCACTCTTACATATTGCAATAATATTGCAAATCCCACATCAGAGCAGCTCAATTATTATGTCCAGGCGTGCATGACGCTCGAGACTTGTTATTCATTCGTCATATTCTCCCACGCGACGTATCTTATACCGCACGAGTCGATTCGTCCTCGTGATTCGTTCGATGGCGCGTTTCGCTTCGCTGCTTCCTTTGACACTAGGAACATGCACCAAGTCGACGCTCGTCGGTCGGTCGCATACATTCACACATGGTTCCTCGCGGGAGCGATCGCGTGATCGTCAAATACGCATGACAAGTTAATTTACTTGAGTTAATACGTACATCAGCGCAGTCCACGTGCTCTCGACACGCTCCCGAGCACATTGTCGTGCTCAACTTTGATGAAATTGCGTATTATCCGGCGCGGAACTTGTGCTACGGTCGTTCTTGCCACGTCGTTCCTGCGCGACTATGCATACATGAGAAAGCAACTTCCGCGCGCGGAATAGGACCGGCGGGGTAGCGATGGCGAGAAGCTTTCCAGCGCATCCGTTCGGAGAATCCTCTTTCTTTTCGTCCTTGCTTCCTCCTTACTCCATCCATCACGCCACTTATCGTCCGATAATTATCCTGTCAGTCAATCATAACACCCGGGCTCTCCGTTATGTGTCTCGTGTTTTCTTTTCCCGGCTCAAGTGCACGTCTATCATCGGGAGATATCTCTGATAAACGATACCTTCGCGAAGGAAAATAATACATCTGGATCGGCTAGGAAAGTCTGTGCTTCCTTTCGCGCGTCGAATCGACTTCGACGTATCGGCTTTAACTTGAAGAGACCGGGGCGAGGATCGCCTGTATTACAGTTTGTCGTCGCTTCGTGATTATTCACGTTACGTACAATGCGGATCTAGAAATTTGCACATCCACCTCGCGTACCTCGATGTACCCGCGCTGTAATTTTCATACGAAAATCCTGTCGCTTTAGACACGTGTATTACACCGCATAATATCATATAATATCACGTATCGCTTTGCGACGGCGCGCGCTTACGGCTAATTACTCGGGAAATTATGTTCGCGCGGTTTAAAAATTATCTCGTACTAAATTGACCGCATCAATTTCGACGTCGCCATGGGAACGGCCGATTCGAGCGATTAGCTCGTCGCGCTTAAACATTTGTCGGATTCCCGGCGGGGAAAATTAATTGGCGAGTTATTCTCGCACCACGTGACCCGTGTTCTCCTCTCCTCGCCGACATTCTGCCGTCGCTTTGCCGTCGTCGGCACATGATCGGACACTTCGATCCGCGAGCGGCAAAAAGCGGCTCTTCTTCCCCGCTTCGGCCCGACGTTTCCCGGGTAATTAACGAGAGAATCCGGGGAGCATTTGCGCATCTTCGTCGAGCGAGAGGAGGAGAGAGGCTGAACGACCATCGGTGTACCGCGATCTGCAAGTCTGACCGCACACAAGCTGATTACGCAGCCGAGCTACAGAGAGCTCTCGTTGGCCGTTTAGTACGAAATGCGGCGCGGCGAACCGAGAACGCGGAATACCGGATGGCATGCATGTTGGACAAGCGGCGTTTTAATTTGCTATCGATTGGTAAGGCAACGCGGCTTGCAGACGAGATCGTACGCGTTCGCGAGCCCGATCCATCCATTCCATCGCGATAACAACAGCATCGGCTGCGGCGGCAGCGGCGGCGGAGGCACATCGCCGCCGGTACTCGACGCGTGTGCAAGTACGTGGTGCACATGCATCCCGCATACTTGCTTTGGGAAACTGCGCCGCTAATTCGACTTCCCCGCGCCGGATAACAAAGTTATTATCAAGCCCGCGAGGCACACTTTCCCAAACGCGGCAGGACTGAAATTGACATTTGCGATCTGGAATCGTTTCCGCACGCGCGGACGGAACGCGGATTTGCGCTCGAATTGCCCTTCGAACCATTTGTCATCGTTCCGTCGTCCTCGGATGGCTCCTCGGACGGGAATATCCTCTCAGAGGTGCTGTCTTGTAGGTTTCGTGTGTTCTCGGCGTTACGCTGCGGTAATAAAAATTTGAATGGATGTCACGATGTTCAACGAGCCGAACGTGGTTTCGTTGAAGGGAACTGAATTTGAATGGTCGTCGTGAATCAATATTACGAATAAATAATACGCAAAGTTGAATATATCGCGGGAGAGCCTGATAATAATGAATCGCATCGATCTATACTCGAGATTTGTCTTCGCGCGTTGAATAAGTAAAGTTTCAATTAAATTGCTATAATGAGAAAATATGTGAAGCTCTCGGAAGACCAATTGGTCGACTGCGCGCACTTTCTGTAAAGTTCTTAATTTTGAGAGTACTAATTACGTGCTCCGGGGTACTATAATTAAAAAATACGCGAGAGGTGAAGTTGGTTAGTTTATCTCGGTTCTAAGAAGCGGAAATTTTGCTTCCTGCAACTGAGGCGCATCTGCTTCGTTCATTGTGTCACGCTAGTTCAGCCCAACCTTCCCGTCCGTGGGGAAATTGCGATTGTAGTTTACATTTGTGAGACAAATATTTTGTTTACGTTCGTTTTCTCCTTTTCGTCCTTTCTTTGCGTTTGAACGCTGGATTGACCTGAGCCAGCAGCTGAGAAGGACATCTCGTGCGCTTTCCCTTGATGTCCATTGTATTAGGTAAATCGGAAAGTTCCGTCCGTTTAGCGACAAGTAGCTGTAGCTAGAACTATCGTTAACCTGTAATGTCTAAACGAAGCTTAATAGTTTGTTTTGACATCTGTCAATAACATTCAGTACGTAAAAGTATACGTTTGCATCAATAACATTGTTTTTCACTGCATCGAGAATGTCGCAATTTGAGGCAAATAAGCGTCATTTGCACGAAGTGTTAATCTTTTGCTTCGATTGGAAGGAAACTGCAGCTGAAGCTCATCGAATTGCTTGTAGAAGTTTATGGTGGATAATGTTCTTTCCGATAAAACATGCAGAGAATGGTTTCGACGCTTTAAAATTGGTGATTTTGATGTAGAGGACAAAGAGCGTTCTGGACGGCCAAGAGTATTCGAAGATGAAGAATCGCAGGCATTGGTGGACGAAGACCCATGTCAAACGCAACAGCAACTTGCAGAAACATTAAATTGTGCTCAATCTGTCATTTCCGATCGTTTGAGAGCCTTAGGAAAGATTTAGGAAAGGAAGGAAAATGGGTCCCATATGAACTGAAGCCAAGAGACATTGAAAGGCGAAAAACCACTTGCGAAATTCTGCTTGCTCGCGCAACAAAGAAAGAGATTTTTACGTATCGTATCATCACTGGGGATGAAAAGTGGATTTATTTTGACAACCCCAAACGTCGAAAAACTATTTGCAATCCCGGCCAGTCCTCAACATCGACGCCAAAACGGAATATCCAGCGGAAAGAAGGCAATGCTCTGTATTTGGTGGAATCAGAAGGGTGTGCTGTACCATGAGCTGTTGAAAAGTGGTCAAACAGTCACAGGGGATCTCTACAGAGCGAGAACAAACGATCCGTTTGAGCCGAGCATTGCACGAGAAACGATGAGAATATGAAACGAGACAGCATAAAGTGATTTTGCTTCATGACGCAACGCTCGGCCTCACGTCACAAAATCTGTCAAGGAAACGTTAGAAGCACTTCGCTGGGAAGTGTGTCACCCCGTGCGGCTTATTCACCAGACTGTGCCCCTTGCGCCTACCACTTGTTTCGGTCGATGGCGTACGCACTTGCTGAAGAATGCTTCAATTCTTATGAAAACGTCGAAAAATGGGTCTCTGACTGGGATAGCCTCCAAAGATGAGTCATTCTTTCGCCGCGGAATTTGCTTGCTGACCGAAAGATGGGGAAAAGTCAGCGCTAACGATGGACAATACTTTGATTGATGTACTTTTTCATGTTGTTTCTTAAATAAAGCCATACGTTTTGCAAGAGAACGCACGGATTGACCTGATACTTCTCGGTACTAGATAAGCGTGAGCTTTAGGCTGGAATATATTGGTGATTTCCTCGTGCGTTTTCCCTTGGTGACCTCCGACTGCCCGCGTGCATTTCGAATCGCCATTTGAACATTTTTGATCGGCTATTGCGTGAGATAATTACACAAAAGCTTGACCCAGTGGCGCTCACTGCGTTTTCGGATCTTGCTCGACCGCAACAGATAGGCATATCTAGATTGTATTATCATTATCTTTTAATGTTTTACTTCCTCGAGCCACCCGTCTGTTTATTCGGTTCTCCTGTGTGTACATATAAGGGAATATATAAAAAAAAGGAAAGGTCACATCTAAAGGAACTCTCTCCCCTGTTGCTTGTTCTATCCATCTTGCACATCCGTGTTCTTAGCTTTGTTCGAAATCTGCACACGTGCGTGCGAGTATCGACGATAAGTACCGAGCTGTAACTGGAATTCAGAGCCTTAGTTGATGTAATCGAACGTGCACGATTATATTTAAACGTCTATATTTATCTCTGTGAGCGCTTCACACGTACACATACGTACACACACACGTGAACATTGCACGCGCGACACGGTGGACAGAGTAGTTGGTTCGCGTCTCGCCGACGTTGCGTTAAAACTTACTAATTACTAACCCCTGCGAAAAAAGGGGAGGCAGTTGCGTTGACTCTTCTAAAAATAACGTTTCGCTGTTTGGCCTGTCGGCCGGTCTATTCGGAGTGGATATCGGGCGAGGAGAGCCGGCCGACAAACGACGTTTTAATTTCATATCGATTAGAAACCCCATGGCAGATTACAGGCCGGTATCACGTGGGCCAATAGTTTCATCGACACGACGGATATAGTATGGCTCAGCTTTATACGAGGTAAACGGATGACAAAGCATATTTCTTGAACGATGAGTGCCGTGTAACAGGGTAATTAAGGTCGCAGGTGCATTAAACGGAGAAACACGATGCAGCTTTTTCGAGCCTACGTCGAGGACGTTTATTGATGTATTGTCAAGGTAAAAGATCGGCAGAACTTTGAAGTCTCAATAATTCACGCTGCATGCGTTTTTTAATAACACGCGCGCCGCCAACGGAGGAAAGGAGGAAAATGTAACGATACAAAATAATGGCGACAACGCTCCTCGCTCGTGCGTATTGTTCGTGGTACGAGCGTAGCGTTATTTCCTCTTACGATTCGAAGTTAAAAGTGTGCTTTCGAGCCGCGCGATTGCAAGTACTCGTGGAATCCCGTTATACGTTACGTGTCTTTCTGTTTTCTTCTTTTCGCTCCATTTATTTGCACATAGCGCTCTAGATAAAAATTCCTCCCCCACCCTCCGCTCTCGCGTTTTCTCCGCGACTCGCGCGAGCTGCGGTCTGACGTTCGCCGCGCGTATTTTCGGCGAGCAATTTATCAGATCACTCATTAACCTCGTCATAATCGTCGAGAAAGTCGCGACTCGACGATTGGATCCAATTTACCACTCGCGTTACACCGCGTCGTCCACATCGAATTATTTATCACGCGAGCCACGAGAACGTGACAGCGATACGCTGGGAGCTCGTTCTCGATTTATGCGCTCGCGTTCACATGGAAGAAACGAACGGCGCGGACCGCTTCGAGGAGAAAATAACGTCGGCGAATTGGTGGTGGAAACGTGTTCGCGGTGCGTTTATTTGCGGCCGTCGAAAAATTGCATCATACTCGAAATTTATTATCTACGCCGTGCTCAAGCGCCGTCGTATAACTTGATTGTGTTTGAACGCTGTTATTGGATATTATTATCTGCTCTAATTTCGATTTCTCTCCTCTCTCTCTCTCTCTCTCTCCTTTTTTCTCTGTTTCTCTGCAGCGCGCGTGAACTCTCTTATTAAATGTGCAATTCCAACGTCGAGATAATTCATCCGACGATAATTCGCGAGTCGTCTCGCGCCGCGATGTGCATTATTGCTCACCGACGCGAACGCGACTTACGAAATAAAGCAGGAGTAGCATTGATGACCTTTGCGACCTCCGTCTAGCCGGCCTGAAATATCGCCGACCACCAGTCGCAGACCAGTCGCGATCTCCGATATGCGCGCGACTCTGGATATTAAAAATATGTTCATCCAGTGGGCGGTCGCGGAATTTCATCGTCCGCGGATGTCGTTCTCGTCGTCCTCGTCGCCTTCGTCGCCGTCAGACGGGCGACAATGGCGGACAATGACAGAGAATGTCGCGCGATAACGGCAATCTATTAATCTTGCGTTGACAATTTGGAGATTCGGCTGAGGAGGAAGGACGTACTCGTACCAGCCAGAGCGGAACGCGGCATTATGGGAAATGACGCGATAATTTCATTATCACGCGACACACTGTGTCGTCATCGGTGGAATTTTCGCGAATTTCCAGGCTGCCACGGCGTTTTCGCTATTATTCACGCCGGGTGATCCTCGTCAATCTCTATTCCTACGGAAACGACGGCGCGCGATTTTGAACCGCCGCGCCGCGCCACGCCGTGCCGCCTCGCGAGAGGATCCCCGCGCGAAATCGACGCTATTCGGATTATTTACGACGTTCGCTTGTAAGCAGGATACTAGAGACGGGAATTGATCCCCGATACGCCGGTGGAAATAAGAATTTCCCCGCGTAAAGCCGTGTAGACTTTTCCCTCTCGGGCAGTTCAGTTCGGCTCGACGACATTCGGTGCCTTCGAAGCTAATTACGTTGGAAAGCTTCGTGTCGTTATCTTCCGTCCCGTTACTCTTTCTCCCTTTTTCTCTTTCTTTCTTGAGCCCATTAAAGGCTGCGATTATTTCGCGAACACTTGTAATTAAAAGATTTTTTATTTCCTAGTAATTTCAGGGATTAAAAGAGATATTGCAGTTGTTTGTATTGGAGATGTTAGATGTATAATTATACATAGCTAAGGAAGCTATGAAAATATAAACATGAAATTACATGTTGATCGAATGATTTTATTCGATAAGAAAAGTAAAAGGAACTCTGGTCGTTAACGAGTGAACGGCATTAATATTCTATAATATATTAATACTCATGACATAAATTTTGAAATGATTCGCGCTTGAATGGAAAGATCGCCATTTCTCCTGGTATCCAAATATTCTTTACTCTTATTATCATTTCAATTAGACGAACAAGGGAAAGCACTTCTTGTTGACGATTATTTTTAAATTTTACTCGCACGACGAGAGAAAGAATTGAGAGAAAGAAAGAAGTGAAACGTTGAATCGGGATTTCGAATATGCGTCTGAAAGCGATGGAATATCAAGTATTAAGGCAAGCGCGACTTTTATGCATTAAATTGAAAAGCCAGAATACACCTTATTCGATCGATGACGCATGAAACGAACATCGTTCATCTCTCTGATGACGCTTCGAAAAATAGATAGATGGGTAGATAGAAAGGCAGAGAGAGAGAGAGAGAGAGAGAGAGAGAGAGAGAGAGAGAGAGAGAGAGAGAGAAATCTTCGTCGTCACAAAACAAACGTAACATCTTGCCTTGCGTACAAAGGTGACGAGCAGAAAGCGGATTTCTCGACAATGTGTATCGAAAATCCTTCGAGACAGCGTTTCCTCGCGACTTTTACATTCCGTGTCGCTTTTCCACCATTTCTCTCTCTCTCTCTCCCTCTCTCTCTACTCTCTCGACGCGTTGCCATATTCACCTCGTGGCTTTTCGAAGTTTCACGAGGTAGCGCACCGGAGCTAGTTTTACCGGTCACCCGCGTTTCCACGGGACAATAAAGCGCGTTCGTTTGTAAACTGGAAAACTCGCGAAAGAACAACGGTGTATGTCCCCGCGAAAGCGAGCCCGAAGCGAAACGATTTTCCTGTGTGTGATGCCTGTGTGCGCGTCGGATGTACATTTTACGACCAAAAAATACACCCGACGGGGTGTAATCAAATATTCCCGGCGACCGAGGGCGCGCGACGACGATGGCGCGGCGTAACGCGCGAGTCCGCCCCGCGCGACGATATTTACGAGTTTCCCTTTCTTTTCGATGTCGACACGGCTCGCTGTATTTACTGTCGTCGCATCTGCATTCGCGTTCGCGCAAAAATGTCCGATATCCGTTTCTAGAGAGCGATCGTCTCGATCTCGCAATTCACCGTAAACCGGCATGAAAACGCGCTTGTCTGGCTTGACACGTGCCTTGTATGGACGTTCACAAAACCCATTCGTTGTGAAAGCTCTTCCGTTAGGACATCGTTACAACTTCAATCTTATCTTTCAGAAAGTATGTTTTCTCATTGTCAATCGTTCTCCAGCAGAGCATCTCAATCTCTCGATGCGAGACGTTTTACTTGTTTTCACGACTTGCACGAGCGGCGGTCGTCGCAGATTTTATGACAGTTTTGACATTTTTGACAGTGCGCGTGAGACGTGTTGTACATTGTAGTCGTTTTCAGCAATGGCAATATTCTGTGTTTTAAATTGAATCTCAGAATAATTATAGCTTTCTCGTTTCGTTAGCTTTCGGAGGGAAATGTGCAGTTTCGGATACTCTTAATCTCGAGACGTTGATACAATTAATCGGCTAATTTGCTTTTTGTTTCAGATCTGGTGGAAATTGTGGCCACGCGGTGATTGCGGTCCTCAGGAGGCGCAGATTCGATGGCTACTGGTGCTGAACCGGAGGAGCCGGTTCGGGCCGAGCAGGGTCGGCACGAAGGTAGGTTTTATCCTGATTTTTCCCGCACTCTTTTAACAATCGATAACTAGGACACGGTCGTCCGAGTAAAAGTCGTATTACAACGGCCGCGAAAAGTTCACACGCGTACTTTTTTTCCCTTGAACCATTAACTCACGTATCTGATCGGCTGCATTTTTTGTTGCAGAACTGCAGTGGAACGCGACCGACCCTGAGTTGCCGATGAGTTTCGGTGAGTGAGAACAATAAACACGAAAGGTGCTCGAATTTTTAAGGTGGTGGGTTTGGTTAGGCAACGGCTGTTTACACAATCCTCATCTGGAGATCGATGCGATTTACATAGCTTATAAATTGTTGCATGTATACTGGGAGAAAAAAAAAACAACCGATTAATCCCGCTACATATTATAGTCATTTTCGGCGCCAGCCCACATTTTTTTTGTTGTTTTTACAAAAAAGTGGTAGCGGCAATATGCATAGAAGGTTATTATCGATAACGCCACAGTGGCGCAATTACTGCAAAAACTGCTTTCTCGGCTATAATTATTTCACCATGCAATTACGGTCATAAATACCAAATGCTTTTCTCCTGGTTGTAGGGTGTTTCGCATGTGAATTTATGCCGTTCATCGGAATAATCGGGCGAGCGCCTCGAATAAATATCTCATTTGTGAAAAAGAGATATCGATTTTTATTATTTTCTTTTCCACTTCGTTCAATGTAATTGTTTTAAGCCGTCTGAAAGGCTCACCAGAATTGTCGCGAATTCGCAATTTACTCTCAATAAATTTTACGTTCCTCGCGATTGTCGATTTCCTACATTTTTTCACGTTTTGCTGCTCTCGTTCGAAGTTGGAATTCTTGCGAAACGAGAATTTTTTTCTTCCCATACAAAGGACTTTTTTTCAATTTCCCATTCAAAGGACTTTTTTTCAATTTCTTCGAAAACACCGCGATTTTCCATGTGTGATTTTTTGCACGCGACTCGCGAAATATTGAAATTCATCGCAAATTATCTACGATTATCACGACTGCGAGTAAAGTGAAAGCAGCGTCGACGTAGGACGTTCTGATTAGCCGCTACAGAGGCTGGATGCTGAAAATTTAGACACGATCGTTTAGACGTTACAGGATATCAACGTGCAGTGGTGAGGATACATTTTGAACGCTCAGAAAGCGTTATTTTCCGTAATACATGCTCAAACGCAAATCGCATTGATTTCCGAGGAGAAAAATAGAGAAAGTAAATAGAGAAAATATCATTATTATATATAATACATTATTAAATTTTTATTACTGAATTAATATGAATCATTCTTGAATGTTATTTGAAATACTATAACTGAAATACTATAATTGAAACAATGTTTCTTCTGCAAATACTATGATACAATATTTGTCTCGAATCAATTTCGATCAATGTTTAGTGAACATCACTGCCGATAGATATGCCGACAATCCGATATTTTGTCAATCCGAGATTACTCGATTGAAGGATCGCTGGCGCGTTTATCAGGTTTAGCGAATAAATTTTCCGCGGTCGAAAAAACGTTCCACGCAATGAACGAATGGCTCTCCCGGCGTGAGTCGAGTTGACTAGTGCAAATTCAAATTAGAGCTGCAAGCTATATCCTGTCGGCAGTGTTTTCTTTTTTTCCGTTTTTTTCCGTGGAAGCGCGCGCGCTTCCACAAAAGAACCGCGTTTTCGCTGTACGAATATGTTTGTTCCGTTCCGTTGAAACTTCTCGGATTGAGCAGCGCAATTCGGCGCTCTTATAAAGTGCTCACGTACGCCACCGCCGTAAGTGAATAAGTACCGCATATGGCCAGACGCGACGTGACGCGCTCGCGGTCGCGTCTCTCCTTTTCGGCTTCGTAGTTCGCCGAGCACGACTGCTACGCGCCGCCATAAAAATTGCACCGACTCATTCATGTCCATCCTCAGAGCGAGGATAGCGGCTTATTGTATCGCTGCGCATTTTGCGGAGAATCGGATAGCGGGGGATATCTTCCAAGCACACAGCGATGTAATCTCTCTATCTCTTTATGACATCCCGGCGTAAACAACATCGCGAACGTTCGAGCTGTTTCATCTTCCAGATTAAATCGGATTTCGAATTCTCATTACGCACGTGTGTCTGTGTGAACACGTACACGCGTATAGTGCATATCGTAGTAACACCGACCGCGTTGGTTGCGCTTGCATTATAATGCGCTTTTAAATAATAGAACGATCAAATTCTGTAAGCTCCATTTGCGTCCCGGTTTATATCGAATAGCGCGCGCAGGGGCGAATTTAAATCAATCGTCGTAATCAGTGCGACGGCGGGAAAATATGTCGCTGGTATCGAGCTATTGTTAAGTGGAAACGATACACGAGCCGCACGGAATCGGCAGTGGAGAGTCACCCGACCTGGCTGGCGGCTGGCCGCCGTCTCTCGACCGTGCACTTTTCACGCGATGATGCTATCACGGCGTAAGTCGAAACGAGCCCGGGCGGCGTAAAATTAATCTCGTAATACGCGACGTCGGAGGTTTACGAACCGTACCTCCGGGGGTTAAAGGTCGTCGTAACCTCGCCTTAATATCATCGTTCGCGTTTTATATCGAAAATATTTCCCGACGCGTGAATGGTACGCGAATAGTCGGCTTAGTAAAAACGTCGTCTTGAAATAATTAAATAAATAAATATACACATTGCTTTTTTTTTTTTAACGAAGCACTGCGATTGCTATGTGGAACATGCAAATCTTTCTCTTCCTTTATCCTTCTTGCTCTATCTGCTTTTATTATCTGCTTTTGACGTTTGATGCTCTATCGTAATTGCACTTTATGCGATATCTTTCGCGCGTAGGCGTTTCTACAGTGAGTTTCATGGCAGCGCACTTGGCGCTACTGAAATCAGTACCGACATAATCCGCGAACGTCAGTCTTCGTGGTTCAAACGATTTATCAAGGAGGCGAGGCGTGTAATCTGGCGCGCGAACACGTATAATAAATATCATTTCCGCGCAATAATGATGTCTCCTCCGACCGTCTTTGTCGACTGACGATCGATGCCTTATTATGCGCGCTCGCGCATGTCTTGTTACAAGCGCCGGCGAAATTGATGCAATGAAAATTTCTCCACGTTTTATGAATTTGATTACTTGAGCCGCTACGTGCTCCTTAATTTACCTCGCAATAAAGTATCCGTGTTGATAGTGATGCTCACGTGTTACGAACGCGCAACAGGTTCACGAGTGATCTTTTTCTCTCTCTCTCTCTCCTCCTTCCTCTCCTTCTTCTCTCTCTCTCTCTCTCTCTCTCTCTCTCTCTCTCTCTCTCTCTCGTTCGACGTGACACTCGACATCTTTGCTAATATGATTAATAATTTAATTAATGTTCTTAACCGGTTTTACCTAGAAGAAAACCATTTGCGAAAATAACGGAAACGCGCGGCAACTGTGAACGCGTAACGCGTCGTATTTTGCTTTTTGCGATCATCCCAGCGAGACGAGATGACGTGTGACATATATAGGTATATAAATTTATGAAATTTTGATATTATTTATTTGATATCATTATCCAGATAATTTTATTAATAAGCTTTTGTTGTTTGTTATTTAAAACTTTTGCTGCGCAATGTTTGGTATCGTCGTTCTTATACTTACACGTGATAAGAAATAATCATTTCGAGTTAATTTGGTATTTATGTACGTAATGACAAGCGTCGTGAGTAATGCATTCCATTTTGAAACTTTGAAACGTTTATTTACCCGGAATCGATAATGGTTTTTCGACGTGGGCCATTTCCGAGTAATGTATCGAACTGTCGTTCGCTTTGGTTTCTTTCAAAAATTGACTTTGCCCGAATAAAGTGCGAAACGTCAGTACACACTCGGTAAGACTCAAAGAAACGCTGGAATTCCATCGGAAGAAGAACGAAGAGACGGAGGAGGAGAAAAAGGGAAAAGAAGGAGAAGGTGGCGTTCGGCGGAATGATTTAGAGCGTGAAAACTGTAACACGGAAAAACACTCGCGCCAGGTTGCCGAAGATTGGAAAAGCTCGTTGAAAGTAGTCCGGTAGGTGAAATCTCTTTTTCTCGCTGATTTTTCTCGTTACACGTTCCGACTCGATGTTCTTTAAGCGTGGCGACCGTCGCGAAATGATGTCTCATTGTGTTTGCCAGTCGAAGAATCTCGTCGTCGCGTAACAATCGTTCGACTCCTGTCGACACGTGCCGCCGTCGCATCTTCGCTTACGTGTGCGTGCGTACGTAGCAATACTTTTCCAAGACCTTGTTATAAAGAAGACTTATTTTACAGAATATACTCAGTCGTCGTTCGATGCGTCTCTAATCAGATGATGAAAAAGAAAACGTACGTTCAGTGTACGATGAAAAATATGCTGCGATCTGTCTTTTTTCCCCCTCTCTCTCTCTCCCTCTCTCTCTTTCTCTCTCTTTTTCTCTCGTTGGAGTCTTCCTCGCGATGTAATCAAACAACTGTGAACATAACGTTGACATTGACAAATATAAAACGCGACGCGTACATATTTTGCTCGCTGTTATCAATCAGATCCCGAGTGCCAGCTGAATATTTGACGACCTTGAAGCGCGCTGTTCGTTTGGCGTCGATCGATTTTTCCTTCTCATTACTCGGTCCCGCGAGCTCTTTCGATTTACAGTATAATAAAATTTAATAGAACAGGGCGAGCGCGCGCGCATTCGGCAAAGGCGAGGTCGCTATTGAGGAAAATACATAAACCTACATACGCCGAAGCCGAACGTACACCGAACGGATTTCGCTGAATGGCGAGCGTTCTTGACGTCTCCTGAGTGAACGAGCGAGCGCGAACGTCTCGGGTCATCGAGCGGACTAATTTCATTCCCCCCGTCTCGCGGTATTAGTTCTGCTATCGACATCCGCTCGGAGAGCTCGCGTTAATTCCCCGAGCGCGGACACGCCGAAGAAATTGTACCTCGGCCACGACGCGGCTCGCCGCGTCGCACGCTTGAACTTTCCGCTAAAGTGGCCGGTGTCGATAGCCAACTTCCTCCGTCTCTCTCCTTCTGCTCCTTAATCACGAATAACCTTGGCTTATCGCGAGATGCGCAACTTTCCTCGCTGAAACTTGACGCGACGCGACGCGAAACTACGCCACGCCGTTGCCGGATCCATTACAAGGCGTTTCATTAGCCGCCTTCTTACGGTTTAATTAATCTGCGATTATTCAATATGTCAATATTGCGGCACGCTGCTGAGGGTCACCCGCGCTGTTTAATTAATATCCGCGTAGCACGTTAAAGCCGCCGCGCGCGCGCGCGCGCGCGATCCCGCGATTTGCCTCGCGCGGCGACGCGACGTGACGGAGACGCGCGCTCGCGTTGATATTTACACGGCACTCCCACGATCTCGACAAGAATATACCGCGTTCGTTTCTTCGTCGACAAAGAGATCCGTAGACGGCTCGAGCGATTTCATGCGCGCTCGGAGCTGCTCGGGCGTTCGTTAAGAAGCTGATTCGCGAATGAGTCGCCGCCGGACGGGCGGCGTTACGCTTCTGCGAATCTACGATCCGCTTCCGAATCGATATCTCGCGATCACCAAGCGACGCTCCTGTGCGGATAATACGCCTCCAATATCTATTCATAGTGCGCACGCCGCGGCCTGTCACAGAGAACCGAACTCTTTCTCCCCTGCGAAATAGGTCGAAGCGCCGGTCTATTTTTTCGGTAATACCTACCTTTTTTCCGGCCGCGACGAGGATTCTCTCGATCGAAGGGTCGCGACAGGACGCGACCTCGACGCTTCTCCATCGACTTATCGTCTCGTCTCGTAATCGTAACGCGTGAGACGATCGCTCTCGATATGGCTCTGTGAGAAGCATTCACTGTCTTTCGCATTTCTCTTGCTCCCTTAGCGAGACTACAAGCTAGGGATACATCAGCTTTTTTGCGCGACGCGACGCGGCAGTGAAAAAGAGCGCGTGGGAAGGAGAAAAACAGTGGGAGACAGAGAGAGAGAGAGAGAGAGAGAGAGAGAGAGAGAGAGAGAGAGAGAGAGAGAAAAGAGGGGAGTCTATTCATCTATCGGCGCGTAGACGCCGCGCACCCAACCAACGGGTAATCCGCGCTTTTTACAATCCCGACGTTCTGGAGATTTAGCTCGAGAGACGCGGATTTATGTTGCGCGCATCTCGACGGCGCGCTCCGGCGAGATTAACAGCCGCATTGCGCGTGAGTTACCGAGCTCTTTGCGGCTCGAACCGCTCGGTTACAACACAATCGCGTGATATTCCACGTGCGCGGTCGGATCGGTCGTCCTCGTCGTCGTCGTCGTTGTCGTCGTCGTCCGGTGGCACGTGTGTAGCGCGGCGAACGGTGTCGAAAGAATTGCGACGGCGCGTCGGACCTATCGAACGTTTCTCTCCTTTCCGCGGCCGCGGAGCCCGGCCAACGTCGAAATCGTTCCGCACACGGGGAGGATAGTGATGGATCGCCCACATAACGCCGGGTTGCGCAATGAATTCAAAATTATGCGTTTTATCGTTCGGCGTCGCTGCTCTGTTTTTCCCTCACGTGGGCGATTCTTCACGCGATGCGCGATAACGGTGACAGAGCTCGTCTCTTCGGCTGAGAACTGTATTTGTCGGCCATACGATTATTTATGCCGATACGGGATGTATCTTTAATCTTTAATTCGGCCGATAGCGCGCAGGGAAATCGTACGGGAGAAACCTCTCGCCTTCGAAATCATGCGCAACGATCATGGTAAGAAAAGTGTTGGAAGCGTCTCCGCGTCTCGCAGAGTCCGAAGCGACGTCGTTTCCGACGACGCCGGGGGCTTCGGCCAACATGAATACATACCGTAGCCGTAAATGAAAGAAAACGTGAACTTGAGTTGAACAGCCAATTAGGATATTGCTTTGGGTCTGTGTATTCTGCAAAAAGATATAACTGACGGTAAATTTGCTCGTAAGCGGATGTAACTGGGATTCAACCGTTCAAGATTCTGGCCATTTGTCCGGAATCCTAATTGCGCGGTCTCATCTATCTTCTTCCAGATAGAATAATCCTTAAAGCAATGTCCTCGTTGGTTCTCTTCAGCTTAAGATCCCGTCTAGTGTTTACGGTAACACGGCAATCTAGCTGCGAAAGCACATACTCAATTTTGACTCTCTAGCCGGGATAACGTAATCCTGCGCGAGTCAAGCGCGTAAGGCTGAAAGGTAGGGCTGAAAAGGACTCAGGAATGCACAGTATTCGATATTCCGTAACGCCTGTTCCGACTTTTGCACGAAGCATCGTTACATCCTCATCCGTCGCGCACAGTCCCTCTCGCTTTATCTCAGAATCTACACTTTGACGACTAAATCGCCCTTCATAAGCGGCACCACTCAGTCGAACGCGTTAATAAGTGAGCGTCTCGAAAGAACGGCAATTATAGTCGTCCTTCGCGCAGCGACCGCGGCGTATGTCTCGCCCGACATCTCGCAGCCGCTTCACCCCCAAGGCTCTTCTTTTCCCTCCCGGCAGAAAAAGAGAGTGAGAGAGAAGAAGAAGGAGAGGGAGAGACGACACCGCGCGATGGTGAGACAGAGAAGGAGAGCGAGCGAGCGAGCGAGCGAGCGAGAGAGAGAGAGAGAGAGAGAGAGAGAGAGAGAGAGAGAGTGTGAGGGAGAAAGAGAGAGGGGCGAAAGAGGGAGCGACACGGCGACGTGTACATGGTAGTTGCACAAGGGTGGTGGATGCTGAGAGGGTTGGTGGGGGGTGGATTCGGCTGGGGCGCGCGCGAGGAGAACTTCGCTCGGGGTGCGGGAGAGTCAGTGCGCGGCGAGGCGCGCCAGCTGCCGCACGTCATGATTCTACCCCAGGTGAGCGACGATGTACCCAGACACTACCACCCCGTTTACCGCAGGACCGCCGGCAACCGTGAATATATACACACTACAAATGATAGTCCCAACTGTGCATGATGAGTGTCGACGGCCTTTTTACGTTGGTTTATTTCGCCAGCACGAAGAAAAGCGCAGCATGACTCAGTCCGCGCGTTTCTCTGCCCTCCTCCTCTTCCTCCCTCCTCTGTCCGCTCTCGCTCACCCTTTCCCTATATCCCACTCTTGCCTCTCCCCCTCCCCCTCCCCCTCATCGTCATTCTCCTTCTCTTCTTATCACGACATCCCGCCCCCCCTCTCTCTCTCTATCTATCTATCTATCTATCTATCTATCTCTATCTCTATCTCTATCTCTCTTCTCGCTCTCCATGTATCGTTACGTGTACCGTATTTATCCGAAGAATGCAATCCTAGGCGAGATTGAGAGACGAACGGAAAAGCGCAGCTCCAGTGCCGTATGTCCGCGCGAGTATCGCAGTGATGATGTGTGAAGCAACCGGCAGGAGATTTTCGCGGTGTCCTCTCGTGTCGTCTGCGCGCGTATGGTGGGCGATCTCAAGGAGCCGCTCTCTGGAAACCGAGAGAGAGAGAGAGAGAGTGCGTGAAGAAAAGGAGAGAGGCGTGTGGACGGTGGAACGTCGAGCACGGGCGGGACAAACTCATTTAGTGACGAAATCGGACGATTGTGCCCTGACGGAGAGATCGCTTTTCTCTCTCTCTCTCTCTCTCTCTCTCTCTCTTTTTCTCTCTCTCTCTCTCTCTCTCTCTCGCTCGCTCTCTCTCTCTCTCTCTTTTTCTTTCTGTCATGTGTCACCACACGCGGTTGTTTCGTGATCTTGCGCAGCTGATAGTGACGGACGAGATAGCGGGCGGTGTTTAGAGTTTACCGTGAGACGACCGTGAATTATGCACAACGTCGCGCGTCGCGATCTGTCGGACGTGCCGAGGGAAACATATCGACCCGTCGGAAAAATCGATTCGCCGCTCGGCGAAATAACTCTCGAGCTGGAAGATAGAAAAATACACGTCGCAATCCGCGTGACAACGTCGATCGCGCGCGAGAAGAGTTGTGACTTTGCGCGAAAAACCGAACGCTGCCGGAGTTGCGAGAGAACGAAGTTTATCGGCTGGCTCGCGCTGGATTTCCGCGAGCGGCTCGTATTTTTTCGCGAGTTTACCGGAGTTACGCGGCCTCTTTGGAACTTGCGGTGTGCGAAACTTTGTTTCTTTCCCTCCCTCCCTCCCTCCCTGTTTCTCTTTTTTTTTTCTCCTCATGGACTGTGCCGCGAGCCGAACTTCCTGCGAGAGCGGCTTTTCCATCGTCCCGCAACAGGTTCTGATATGCGCCTTGATCGTCACGGTTATGCTAATTTTTCTATCCTGTTCTCGCCTGCGAGCTGATTATCGCGGCGACCAGGGCGCCGGGGCGAATGAACTTGTCAAAAGCCAGGGAACGAAAATTGTGGAGTTGAATGTCCGCACTCGTTATGCTTTGCTTGTACCACCATCCGTCTGCACTTTGTCGTGTGTGTATATATATATATATATATATATATACCTTTGCATGCTCTGTTGTAATCACCGAAGGATTTACATCTAGAAACGTCGGACTCCATTTTAACATCGAAAGGAGAAAAGAAAAAGAAAGACAACGGGACACTCGTGCATGCGAGGAGACTGTGAAAGCCGAAATCTTGCTCGTGTGTCGCGTACGTGTAATACAAGTGCCTCGACACGAGAGTGAAACACACACATTTACACGACGAATCTATTTAACAGCGGCGCTTTATACCGCGCAAAGTACCGTGCGGAATAATTAATTGGTTCGTATCTGTCGGAAATCCGCGAGTTTGCAAGAAAATATCCTTCACGAAGTTGGAACACAAATCTGCCGAAAGTTTGAGATTTTTTTTTTCTTTCTCAAGGGTGCCGAGACCTGAGCGCGCGCCACCTCATACGATTCTCCGGATGATCTTTAGGGCGGAAAGTTGTTCCACATCAGCCATAAACCACTGCATTGAACAGTGCGCTTTAACACGTCCATAAATCTTCGTGTAGCGTAACGATAATTTGCCGCCGAAGACGAAAGGTCCCCGACATTCGTTTTCACGTCGGTTTTTTCCTCCATTCTCCTCTAAACCTTCGCGAGTTGAAACTGCGGAACGGTCATAGTCGCAAAAATGTTCATCCCGAATTGGGAAGAAATCTCCGTAAGTTCTCGCAGGGGAACATCGGACGCGACGGGACGCGCCGTCGAACAACAAATTGCGGTATTGTGCGTTTAATACGCGCTCATAGAGGCTCGTAAAAGCGAAACGCGCTGCGAGAGAGAGAAAGAGGCAAAGAGAGAGAGAGAGAGAGAAAGGTCATTGGCGGGGAAAAATCGCGCAACTCTATGGCAACTCTATGGTGGAAATTCAATTTCGCGGGTTCGGTTGAGAGAGAAACGACGTGTATCCCCCGGTGCTCTGATGCACCGGGAGGGTAGTCGTGGGGTAGTCCGTGAGCCGCTCGATTATTCGCGAAAGCTGTTTCTCCGGCGGAGAAGTCGAAGAGGGCTTTTAAAGCGCCGCGCGCGACTGTCGGGACTCGCTCGGGATCGATCTCGGGCGACTCGGCTGTGATTGGCGGAACCGGTGCAATTAATTCGCCGAAGGATCAAAGTCTCGCGAAAAAACGACGATTAATGGCGACCCGAAGTGGCATGCAAGGCGCACCGCAGTTGTTGTCGCTGCGCGTGCACATGCCGACTCATTGCTGCTCTCGAGGACGCGTGTTCCCGAGAACGTGACGGAATTGGAGTTGAGCGTTGCGAACAAAAGTTGAGCACCTTCTGATACCTGATGAGATAACGCGTGCGGGTTGTACAGTGCCGTAAATCGAGATTCAATACAAAGCGATAAAATCAGAATCGTAGTCATAGCTAAATTTATCGAGATAAAAGCCAAATAGGCTCGACCCCATTCGGACTCTTCCCAACCGAACCTTCTCGTCCGGACTTTCCTTTTATGAAATTGAGCTACGACTACGATGCTTTATTAGATTGTATCCATTAGACTTATTATAGCATTGTATAAATAAGCTCCGAAGGCCCTTGACTTTCGTATTGATTGCACATGAAAACGCCTCCCCACATCCTATATTTGTTTCGGAATTAAACGCGTTTTCGAGTGCCTCACGGAGTGTCTGCGGGTTACAGTCGTGCGGGGCGGACATTCGATCTTCGACGGGGCAAACTTGATCGCTTGCGGATCGCGGCAGGTGCGCGGCCGGCCGCGGCGCGTGCCTTGTCGACAAGGAGACCAAGTAGTTTGCAAACTGCACTGGGGGGAGAGGCTGAAATTCATGGCGTTTGTAACTTCCCAAGCAAACTGCGTTTGTTCCATCTCCGCGACACGTATAATATTAGTTCCTCCCCCGGTTGTGAGCGCACTCAAGTCTCTCGTTATCTCTTCCGCCGCGATTATACAGCACTTACCGATTTGCATGGAATGCGGCCGTGCGTTATGCGGACGCTCGCGTAATTAATTGCATTTTCCCACAGCCGTGAGTCGAAGTCGAAGTCGACGTTGTTCTTATTCTTACCGGCTTTTCCGCTTAGCGGCGGCGTCTTCGATTCCTCGACTTCCTCGAGGCACGCGCCTGTCCCGAGCAACGGCCAGGCGAACTTGGAACGTCAAGTTCCGGACACGTTTTCGCGGAACGTGACTTTCGAATGACTTTCGAATCCCGCGAGGGTCGAGGGCGAAAGAGAGCGAGAGAACAGTGCAGATGGAGAGGGTTATTCGTTTTCCCTCCGTGGCGGAGGGTAGATCGTAATGTCACTCCATTAGAGCAATTACGGGAATGTCTTTTGGAATGCCTGGCGGAGCCCGGGGCGGTTTTCTTTCGAAGCGCGCCGCCGATGGTGGAACATCTCGCGTGCGCGACGGTGGAACATTTAGCGTCTCGCGTGCAAAGAAACACGGAACTCGTTCCGAACGCGCCGATTATCTCCGCGTCGTGCGATACGCGACGAGCTATGACACCGAGGAATACGTGCCGACGGCGACGTCCGATAATTACGGCGACGATAATTAAGCACGGGCTGTTTAACGAACGGAAGCGCGAACGAAGTGCGCTTTACGCGTTTACGCAGAGTAGGACTGAAGTTGCCTCGAAAGAGAGTTCTCGTCGGCTCAATTCTTTCACGTTCGTCCGCGATGAACAAATGGATACATTTATTCTATACCTCCAGAGAGCAGTGCGTTTCTTCCCCGTCCCCCCCCCCCCACCTCTCTCTCTTTCTCTCTCTCTCTCTCTCTCTCTCTCTATCATTCATTCTCTTTCTCCCCATAGTAAAACGTTCATTAAAACTTGCGCGTGGAATTGAAACGTGGAAACGTTCAAGTTTGTTGTGCTCGACAGAGCGCGGAAGTACCGTAACGTCATGTACCACTTTCGGTAACGTGCATCGCGTTACTTGTGAAAAAAATACAAGCGGTTAGAAATGCGGAGCTTTGAGCTGAGAAAAAATGCGCCAGGATAAGCGCGCGCGCGCGTTTTGAACATTCAGCAGGGGACGAGAAATGCTGGAGAGCGCCGACCGCGTGATTAATTAAAAAGTACTTACAATTAGCAGCGGAGATGAGCTTTGCTGGCTTAGAAATGTGACGGACATGAGCGCACTCTTCTTTCGAAAGATTAAAGCGCATTCAGAACTTTTCTTCAGAGCCAGCCGCGTTACTCTTCCGCACAGCGAGCACCGTCGAGACGGCTCTTTCGCAAACTTTGAAGAAATGAATTCGTTTTTTCCTACGATGGGATTGAAAGTAAGTCAAAAGTGCTTCCGGTGTCGCGGTTAGGTTGCGCGAGCGCCGCGGAAAATCGCAGTCGCGAACTATCCGATCCGCTGTTCCGAGGCTTGAAGGATAGACAGAGAAAGAGCGAGCGAGCGATAATAAACTCACAAGTAAACCTCGGGGAACGTCAGACGCCGATTTGTTTCCAATTTTTTATAGTTATTTTTTATGTCAAAATATGAAGAAATCTGTTATCATTTTCAGCTTAAATTAGTTTTTTCAATTTTTTCGAAATTTTTGAAGTTTTGCACAAGTACACTATTTTATACATATTTAAAACAATATTTCTTGAAAATATATATATATCTGATTTGTCGAAACTTGCACACACATGTCGCCGATTACGAATCAGAACCATTTTGTAAAATTCAAAATGGCGGATCTAATATGGCTGACGTCATTGTTGAAAAAGTGTTCAGTTTTATGCTACATTCGACGTTGGGTAATCTTTCGGCTCACTATTCAGCAAACAAGTTCACTTTAACGTCTAAATCTGATAAAAAATGAACAAGAAATGAACAAAAACTTGGGAAATTTCGAAAAAATTGAAAAAATTAATTTGAGCTAAAAATGATAACAGATTTCTTTATATTTTGACATTAAAAATAACTATAAAAAATTGGAAACAAATCGGCGTCTGACGTTCCCCGAGGTTTACTTGTCAGCGCGATAATCGATGATGCGTCGCGGAAGTGAAGTTTAATCTCTGCCTTGGCGGAGCATTTCCGCGGTCCACGATCGCGCGGTTTCGAACTTTACGCGCGCCATCTTGGCGAAGACGCGCGCGCGAGCGACCAGACTCGCCTTCTGCGAGACAGTTTTTTTCTCCCGCGGACGGAGCGAAATTCTCGGCCGGCGAACTCTCGGCCGTGGCTGAAATCTTCTGACCGGATTTTAATCGTCTCGCATTTTCCTGCCCGACGAGGTTGCGCGGTTCTCCTTGATGAGATTTCATCGGCAACGCCATCGGCCGTCTCCCGAAAATAGACACGGCGAATAATGGACGCGTTTCTCCGCGAGAATGACGGCGTCTTTCAAGCTTCCGCCTCGCTCCGATAGTTTCTCGCCCGTTGCGAATTCAATCTCGGGTTATGCTCGCTGTGTAATTCCGAGAGAGATCCCGCGCCAACGAGACTGGACGTTTAATCCACAAGCTAAGCACTAAATTGCAACATGACCGATATGATTGCAATTTTCCTATATCTGGTTAGTGACTGGAGTGAGCTACTCAATCATGCGTGGTTGCATTCGAATGCGTGTGCGCGCGCACTAAGTGCGATCAAATGCTTCTAATTAGTGGAATACGTATAATTATAAGAATGTAGTCTGTCATACAGAGAGAGAGAGAGAGAGAGAGAGAGAGAGAGAGAGAGGAGAAGGATTGATCGAACGAACGTGACGATGAGCCAACCAAACGCGTTTCAGTCGAAGGTAATGGAATTCCTGATTGTTAGGACGAAATGTCGCTCGTGAGAACCAGAAGTTTCGTTTCCTTCGACCAAAATGTGTTCGTCATCGCGTTAATTGCATTAAGCTTTTGTCTCCATACGCTTTTAATGACGTTCTCGTTCAGAAATAATATTTCACGCGATACAAAGAAGAAGACCAAGCTTTATATTGTGATCCAATTAGACATTAAGAGCATCTCGTACACTTAATTTTCACGGGTTCACATCTCGATGCCATTGAAATCCGTGGAAGTGATTTCTGCGCTTATCGGAATTACACGGTAATTAGCTGACACGCCTCTCCTATATCCCAGCGTCGTCGGAAAATCCAAACCTGCCGAGATCACAGCGTCTTCCGAGCCTCTAATTTTCCCGGACTCGTTATTCTCAGCAAATACACGGCGCTCGCTCAAAGAGCGACACGTCCGCGAAGATTAAAAGGTAGCAGCTCAGGACGCGCGATCAGGACGATCTTCGGGAAAGCGACGCGCAATTCCAAATCGCGAATAAGCTAACGAGAGGCAGCTACCCTTAGGGACGTATCGTAAGAGGCTATGAAAGGGTCGACCAGACCCTCGGAATACTCTCATTCTCTGCCAAAGTGAAATTTCTCCCGAAATTTTGTAGCTCCGCCGACGCTCACTTCCTCTGGTCTCCTCCGCTGGCCCCTCTCAAGATCCAATCCGATCCGCCGGATAAATCGGATTTATGGATCGAAACGGAAATTCTACACGCGCGCGCTCTACGGTTTCCCGACTTTTTTACGAGTTTTCCGACAATGCCTTTAAGATATCGCATATGTTGGGCGGTGCGAGTGCTCTCCCCGATGCCCTCGGGAAACCATCGCGGATAAAGAGAAAGAGAGAGAGAGGGAGAGCACGCTGCGGGAGGAAAACGCGCTTTCGAAAATCGCGACACGTGAGTGGACTTTGTGTGCGCAGGCAGCCGAGAAGCGAATAGTAACGCGTCAACGCGACAGCGGTATTTTCACGATACACCACATCGCGAAAGCTCAAAGAGACGCTGCAATCGCGCGTTGGCTGGGGATTTTCGTCGCCCCCGTGGGAGACAAGATTTTACGCGGACGAGTCTGTTATCTCGCGGACTATATCAGCGCGCTCTATCTCAAGCGCGCGCGCAGGAGAGCATTTGGTTGGTGTCCTCGTATCTCGTGGCTTTGTTTGATCACCGTTAACGTGTAACAATGTAATTAGCGATCGCGTATCTCGCAATGCGCGAGTGCGGATGAGGTCCTCCATCTCACCCGGGGAGATCCCTCGGTGGCGCGCGCTTCGGTCGACCCGTCTGAAAGATTCGCGGACTGACGAGACGGATTCTCACGGCTCGCAGCTTTTCCCGTCGTTTCCCGGAATCTCCCCGATCGAGGTTAGATCGCGCTTCCTTGAACCCTGCGGGGAAACGCGGCGGCACGGCTTTTCCATCCCGCGCTCCGTCGCGCGGTGAATCCGAGGAACTTTGCTCCGCGGTGCGGCGCGATCGATCCACTGGAATCGAAATTCCCTGGCTCTATTTTCGGCTTCATCTGTCCGACATCTATCGATTCTCCGGGGGATCAATGAAGTTTAGCTTGTACAGGAACTGAGGGCCTGCTCGGTGTCTCTAAGTGGCGGAGGACAATTTGGACTGGCACAATTTGCCAGTCGGGGTCACTAAGGTATTTCTCGGCAGAGCTATAAATTAAATACAATCCAAATATCAAATCGTTGATATTTGAATTGTATTGAATTTATAGCTCTGCCGAGAAATGCTTCAAATGCCCCCGATTGTTTTCAATCTCCTATTCCCTTTGCGATCTGTCCTCTATATACGAAGGACATTTAACAAATTTTAGACATAGAATATCGAGGTCGTGAGAGAAAGGCAGGACGAAAGTTTAGGCTTTAGGTTTAGAGTTTAGGTCGACCATATGCGTCTTCAACAACGCCGTCGAGACGCGCGTGCCGTTCGCAGTTCCGTTGGGACTGTCCAAAAGCCAGAGTGGAAGTTTCTGTGCGTTTTCCCTTGAAATTTCACAAAGGGCGCAAGTTTCGACAGGCTGGCGAATCTGTGTGACGAATGTAGTTCGAGTTGGCCTGACAGACCAATGAACGATTTTCGGGAACGCTTTTGAGATTTGTAATACCTCGTTTTTTCACAACGCGATATACCCGCCTTATCGACTTTTCTACGTGCTGCGCCGCGCAGCGGAGAAACGTTAATGTTCACCGCGGGAATTCTCGCGGGAGTTTAATCGCGACATCTTCCGAAATAATAAATGGATCCGCGATCTCCCGCCGCGACAGATCCCCCTCTCTCTCTCTCTCTCTCTCTCTCTCTTTCTCTCTCTCTCTCGTCTCGTCACTTATCTCTTTTTCTCGCGGCACGCTCGTGCCCATCTTTCTCTACCGTGGACGATCTCGTCCACGGTAGAATTACGGTCGGACGGGAGTATCGTTGCGACAGCTCGTTTCGTTAATCACGAGCGACCTTCGCTCGCGTTTCCCGCGCGGTCGAGACGCGAGTCCCATCAAACGGCGAGCAATTTGCGAATTCTTCGCGCATCGAAATCGCCCATCGACCGGGAACGTGTCGCAGTTTTATTTACGTTTAATCGCTTAGTCGGTGCTGTCAACGATGGCAACTTGGTTTACTCGCTCTGCGCGAATTTTGCGAGCTAGCGCGCGCAACGAGCGTGGACGTTGTTACTGTTGTCATCATAATTAATAGTGAGCGAGAATGCGTGCGAGAGAAAGAGAGAGAGAGAGAGAGAGAGAATGTTTCTCGTAACCAACAGTCGAATTCCGGAGAGACTCGCGCAGAATCCATCGCGCGCTCGTCAATGGACCGTGATTGTCGGTGACTGTAACGTTTCGTTTGATGGCTCATCCATTCGTGAGGCGATTGCACGCGAACATACTTCCGCTTTAACACGCAGACACGTATGCACACATATACACATACATACAAATGACAGTCGCGCGCTCGCGAGCCGCGCCTGTTGCATTTCGCGGAGAATTAATTCCATAGACGCGTGCCGGTACTCTCGCGGATTGCAACGTCGCTCGATTCGGTGTCTTTTTATCGTCGATTCAATCGCAAGTTCGGCGCTGCTGATGCTAAAACAGTCTGACATTTTTCGGAGATTTTATCAGACACTGCGCGCTGAGAGAGCGGAAATGATCAATCTCGCTAAAGTCGTAGTTATTCTTTCGACGCCGATTCGATTTTCATCGTTCTAAAATCCTACGTTGGAAGTTTAAATATTTGAATTTAAGGATTGAAACGGAAAAAAAAAGGTTCGATGTTTTTATCTTGCCGCAAAATTGTTTCTTTTTCCCATTGTAATTATCTTAATATGCACGTATAATGACAAATACCGAGCACTTTTTTCTCAGCCTCGCTTGCAAGTTGCGAGATCCAAGTTGCTAAATCCGAGCGAAACGACTTCTCGAGCCCGTGCATGTTTGCTGTGTCAATTTATTTTTAATTATATCCGACGACGTTATCGCGGCAGCGCGTGCGACGTAAACTTTCTCCGACTCTAAGAGAATTCTGTCGTGGAAGGTGGAAGGGAAAGTTGTAACAAACCGACGACGAGTGACGGAGCAATTTTTAAAGATGCGTGCTGGTATGCGTGAGGGACGCGTGAGAGGGGAAACGCTCAAGTACTCCCGCGGGTGTCGAAGTCGGGTCGGATTCGATTATTCGATGAGTCCCGATAACGCCGAAACTTTGAGATTTCGGAAATTACGGCGGTATCGACGGTGAAGTTGGCCGGCCAAGGGAAAACGAAAACCTATTTCTCTGCTGTAAAAAAGTTTGTGTAGGAATACGCCGTTTATATGTAGCGCACGCCGAAGTGTGGTAGAGCCACTTTTTGTTTTCAAAGCCCAACATACATTTTATTCACTGTAACACGATAAAACAATCTTGTTCTCTTCGCGTTCTGTTTCGATTTCTTAACGGCAGCTTGAAGATCTCGTGTCGTTTGATTACAAACACCTGATATTATATTCCAATCATGTTCCGCTCATAATTATCTAATTAAATGTGTTCATGCGATCGGAAACGTTCGAAATTATCGAGCTTCGCGTCCGCATCGGACTCGTATCGGTTCGAGAGTTCCACGTTAGAATGTACTTCAAATTATTAGCTATCTATGCAGTCCAATTAAACGATCGTTTGTCTTTGCGGCGCTTTGTTCGTCACAGCTGTCTTCAGCTTCGCCGCGCACACTAGACAGTTTAATTACTTGCCCGCGAATCAGTGTTAGCATCTCTCTCTCTCTCTCTCTCTCTCTCTCTCTCTGGTCTCGTCTCGTTAACGAGCGAGCGGATGGCGCTTCGCGTCGGTTGGCCGAAAAGTAAAAATTTTCCAACGTTTAGGTGCTATTACGACGACTGAAATTGCCGATGCCAATTAACAACATCGGTGTGAGCAACGATCTTTATAATTGCCACTCGACTGTTGTGCCGTCGTAACGATGGCTGTAACTTTTCGGTTAATTACACGCGACTTAGGTAAACATTCCGAGAGACGCCCATAAATAAATTCAATGCTCACCCTGGAATTGTTAAAGGCACGTGCTTTTTTTCCTTTTTTGTTTTCCTTCTATCGTTTCTCTCTCGCTCTCGAAAACGAGGAAACGATAGGATCTCGATTCTCGATTATCGTGCATTGAAGAGCGGTCGTTGAGCGGTCGCAATTAGCGATCGTTTTCCGATTCTTTCTATAATTTGATCTTTTTCCGATCTAATCTTCTTTCTTCTAATCCTCTTCTTCGTTTGAAGATTACATTCAGGATCAAATAATATATCATGTCTAAGGACAAAATGTATCGTATTTGTTTCATATTTATCATTTATTTATAGATGTTAATATTAATATTTATTTAGTACGTTATATCCAAAGAGCAATATAATAAAGGAATAAGAGGAATATCTAATAGAGTTAGATGCAATATTTTCACATTAGTATACATAAAAAAAGTTTGCTTCAGTTAACGCGATGAGCGAGTGGACCAAACGCGTGTCACTTGAAGAAAATAGAATTTTCTCGCTTTTATCGTCGGTATCACAAATGGGCTCCGCGAAAAGTTGGCGAGCGTTCACGCTCATGCGTGCATGTGCACACGAGCGCTTACGACAATATTCGGAGACCGCTGAATGCAGGTGCGACCTGCATCCGCGCCGTATCTCGTACACCGGCTCGTATTTGCATGGTAATTGCTAATTACCAATCGAGCTTTGTGCCCGGAGAGAACCACGGGAGTACATCGGAGCTGACTCGACAACAGTCGGAGATAATTACCTACGTTCCCGACAACATTAGAAATCAATCGCGGGAGCTGATTAAATCAAGCGCGCGCGCGCGCGCGTGCGCACTCGCGTCTGTGATTCTACGTCTGTAAATACTCGGCGACGGCTCGCTTTGCTTTCTTCGTCACCCGACACTCATTTATCTCGCGTGGGACCGCGCGATATATCGATTGTGGGACTGTCGAGTACAAGTTCGAAGCCTTCGGAAGAGTATTTTATCGCCGATGCGGCTTCGGTTTCCCTTTCCTAGACGGGTGATAGTTCTCCTCCCCCCCCTCTCTTTCTCTCTCTCTCTCTCTCTCTCGAATCACTTGCCGTTTGTCGAAGACACTTTCAGATGTATCTAATGCATGTATCCAGTTTAATGCGATCGCGATGTCTCGCTTCACGAGCGCTTCCACCGTCGGAACGGTGAATATTCGCGTGCATGACGAGACACTTGTTGAAGTACTTGGCGAGGTGACACTCCTTGTAGCGCCGCGCAATCGGGAGCGTATTACGCTTCAGCGAGGCGGCGCGGGCAAAACCGCGTCGTGTGTATCGAGCTGTGTAATATTAAACAGCGGCAATCCCTCGTAATCCCCGCGTAAGTTCGCGCTGCCTCCTGCAGGATTTTCGAATACACTGCCGCGCTGTAACTATATCGGAAATCCCAGCGTACACTCTCTCTCTCTCTCTCGCTGTAATTGCACCCTCGTTCCGCCGACTAGATTTGCGAACGGTTGTAATCTGTTCCTCGCGCGGAGAGGGAACGGCGAAACGGACGACGTGCAGAGCTCGAAAAGCCGACCGGGCTCTTCGGCCTCGAGATAGGTCGATGAAGGATCTTTCGAATGGGAATCATATTGAAGTCAAGTTATCGTGTGAAAGCCAACGATCGCTTTGATGTTTCTAAGATCTCATTTCATTATCTGAAAAATATTACGTAGACATTGACAATCTAGTCGTTACCCCGCCTTCTACCTCGTAATTAAATCGAATCGACATATTTATATGTCGACTCGATTTCAACGCGATATTTATCGAATCCCGAATAGATTATCGATAATCAGTCAATTATCTATACAATAAACTTCTAAGTATCATATTGATATCTAGACGTCGACTTACATCGACATAAGATCGGCGAATGTCGCGGATGCAGCATCGGTATCAAGAAAGAATCTGGTCGTTATTAAATGGAACGGTGCGCGAAAAATTACAATCGACACCGATTCGATCATCGTCTTGGGTTTCCGTCTCGGTGCGAATAAAGTGACGATTTTACGGAGAGATTCACACTCGGCGTGGCGTAACTGATTTACCTTGATTTACATCTTGCGACTCTCCTCCGCGACAGAGAAACGCGCTTGCTTCACAATTGCGTTATGAGACATCGTAGCGTTCAGTGAGACGTGCAATTTCAGGAGTTCTTGTGAAACGTGATGAGTCCCGCTAAACTGAATAATGCTGCAGTTTCGAATGCTCGAATAAGGCAAACTTACCAATACCGAGAAACGTACCTAATTCTGAATGTTCTCATTGTGCGGGCCTTTAAATACGGACGTTTAAACTTTCAACATAGACTGTACAAATTCTACGTAGTAAATTTAAATATCCAAATTTAAGGACTGAAACAACAAGATATTCAGGATTAGGTACGCGCCTCGGCGTTGCTTTTACCTTGCAGAATGCAGAAATCGAACTCGCCGTCGCTTTCGTATACATTCTTCAAGTTCCCCCGGTGAATCTCCTAAATCTCAAGTCGAATAAGAGAGTGAAATAAAACAAAGAGGGAGACAGAGAGAGAGAGAGAGAGAGAGAGAGAGAGAGAGAGAGAGAGAGAGAGAGAGAGAGAGAGAGAGAGAGAGAGAGAGTCGTTCGTGCTAAATAATTACGTCGCTCCGACATACGAATTCCGCGAGTTCCGTCGACATCGTTGAATATGCATGCTTTCGTCCACCGGCCGAAGTTTCGTGGGCAGCTCCTGTCTTAGTTTCATCATTAACCGCAAACTGTGCCAATCGAAGTGCCACGAAAGGTTCCTAGCTAGCCTTTGTATAATGCTGATGCTCGGGTCAACGAGCTGCTCGATATGTAGGCACTTAGGTGGTCGCAACATGCACACCGTTAAACTTACGTTCGTTTGACGATACACACGTACACACACCTTTATCAGTTTATTCCGCAGCGCGGTGGAAATATCATTAATCGGTTCAAGGTACCCGTCCACGATGGAATAAACAGTCTCGTCGAACGCCGCCGTATCGGCGCGCGATTGATTTCATCAGAACCGAGCGAGGAGGAGAAGAAAAGATGGAGGGAAAACCGCAAGAACTCTCTGCGCCTCGATTAAAGCGTAATAAATACGGCTTCGCGATATATATCGCACGGGTGTATTAATTACTATTAATTAAACGCATCGATCATGGCGGGGTCGCTTTAATGAAACTTGCGCATCGTCAAAACTGATACACACGATTACCGGGGATAATCGGGCTAATTGCTTATTAACAAACGTCGAAATTCATTGCATCATTCATCGATTTGCTGTGTGTGCTGTAAGCTGCTTCCGATTCCGTCTCGAGAGCGGTGTAAACCAACGTTCCAAATTTTGATTTGTTCGTACGCGACGATTGTCGTTAACAATCGTCGACTCGCGTTCGACTGCCATCAACGGTTTCTCCAACTCCGTCGATCGCAATTTAGCACACGGCTTCCGCTTGTTATCCTTTGTGCGACCGTCGACGCAGAAGCTTGTCAACTGCGGGGCCGCACGAGTTCAGTTCGGGCCATCTTAGCCATCGCGATTTGCAACGTAGGGGTCCTGCGGGTGTATCCATACATATCGTTCCCATTGTCCACTTCGCTTTATCAAATAACGACCTCAACATCGAATAACGATTGACGTAGCAATTCAACTTTTATCCCGCGTTACTATCCGGCGGCTTTTTATCGTTCTCTCCTTCTGTCCCTTTCTCTGAGCCGCCGTCTCTCAGTTTCAGTCAGCCGTTCTCTTGCTTTTCAAGTTTGACGTTTCCTTCGCTCGCTCGCTACGGGAAATTTCAAATATCAACTTCTGCGCGAGTGTGTATAAATAATTACAGACGATTATGCGCCACCGGGTCGTGTAAACATGAAATATCCTCGAAATATCTCGCTTCGGCTGGTGAAAGATCCAAGATGCTTTTAAGGCAAGGACAATGTAGCTAATTCTACGACGTTTTATTCGTTCTGCCTATTAAATTAGAATATTCAAACATTTTATGTAGAATATATACGTATACAGAGTGTGAATCACCTGAAATTAGATTCTAAAACATATGTATATATATTTCTGCCATTTTTATATATTAAAGGTAAATGTATGTTTGCGTGATTCTTATCATTGAAAGTTCGGATTTGGAGATCAAAATAATAAGAATATTCAAAGCTAAATACATGTCTAATGCTAAATTAATTATCAGAGACAAATTTTTGCAAAATCTCATTATCTCTCTCTCTCTCTCTCTCTCTCTCTCTCTCTCTCTCTCTCTCTCTCTCTCTCTCTCTCTCTCTCTCTCTCCCTCCCCCTTTGTCCCCCCTCTTTTCCCTCTATTAGACAAACGAGCTTTATTGTTGTGCAGTCTGCCGTCGGTCTAATCGGGATGTTAGCTTTTGTTTGTCCGCTTTTGTTTGTCCGCTTTTGTAGGAGCCCGAGTCGACTATTTCGAGTTGGAGTCCTTCAGGCACGTCGGAGAACTCCGAACCTCATTGCATTATGTGCCAACGCGTGTAAGTTTCCGGTCTTTTCTTTCTCCCCGATCGACCTTCCGGTTTCGGCGCGAACATTTGCTACCAGCAGGCAAACAGACGCGCCGACTAGCGCGACTTTAATCCGTAGTTGCGACTCGCGAGGAATGCGCGAGATTAGCGACGTCATTTCCAGCTGGCCGAGTTGTCCTCGCTGTCACATTCAGTGGAGGCGGCCGCTGGAAACGCTCGTTGGATGTCATTAAGGCCAAATTATTCCATTTCCGGACGATTAAAATCAACAACGACGCCGTAATTAAAGCGCATTAGACAGCCGGTGTGCTCTCTTTCCCTCCTCCTTCCCTCCCCCCCTCCTCTCTCTCTCTCACTCTCTCTCTCTCTCCATTTTTCCGCTTTTCTTTTTTCGTCGCTGATACAAACGTGACGCGACTCGTCGCGCGCGTAAAGACCGTATCACACTAGCGACTCGCGGCTGCGACTGCGACTGCGATTGCGATTGCGATTTCTTGTTTTCCAATCACATTTGCGATTGGCGATCGCGGCTGCGGCTAAATACTGTTAACATACTGTCACACGTACAATCCCAGAGAAGGGGTTTACATTCTACGAGATCTACTAAATAATAGTCTATCTCTTTATTAAATTGTTTTGATATTTAAAAAAAAATATGTAACACATAAAACAACACTAGATATAACCTTATTCTAATGGTCACCGACTTCTACATACTATTAAATAAATGTGATTATGACGAGCGGGTCACGTGATTATACGGAGTTCTGTGATTGGTTGCGACTGCGGCTGCGACTCGAAGAATGGACAGCCGTCCAAACGATAGTCGCGAGTCGCAGCCGCGAGTCGTTGCTTTCTGATTGGTCGAGGGAGAGTCGCAATCGCAATCGCAGCCGTAGCCGCGACTCGCTAGTGTGATACGGCTATAACGCGCTTCGCTACTCGCGTTGCTCGTCTTCAGCTTCGTTTCACGCTCGACGCGAGAGATCGAGAGCGCGTTCTTCCCGCCTTTCTTCGTTGCCTGTCAACGGAAACGGCTCTCTTTCATCTGTCCCTTTAATCGCGCTGATACGACTCGGGGACAATATCTCAATGTAACCGCAATGCATCATTGACCGTTGCAGCAAGCGGGGCTAATCAGTTGCGATGGAAATCGGAGGCAAAATGCCTTCAACCGACGACTCGCGAGATCAAGGAGGCCTTTATCGCGCTGCAAACCAAACCTTTGCGTTTGCATTCCGGCCTGACCGATGAGAGATACGTTTGAGAAAGCAACTCCCTCTCTCTCCTCCCCCTCTCTCGCTCTCTCCTTCTCTTGTTATCGCGATGTATGTATCCACGATGTTGCACCTCTCGATCCCGTCAGACACGAAACTCGTTTGCGCGCCAGGATAGACCCCGCAGTCTTTAATCGCGTTTCCCCGGACACATCTGGCGCCGGAATTAGCTTTCGCCCAATTCGCCGAGGATATTCAATGGAGCGCGCGGAAATAAGCGGATACGTTGCTACAACGAAGCAGGACAAACCAATTAAGGAGAGGTCGATTCTCTCGCAGATATTACCGTCTACTTATTACGGCACATCGAAAGCCGATGTAACCGGTATTGCTAATCGGCAAAGCGGAGAATTGTGCGTCCAATTGTTAGTGTCGGATTATTTTATGGTCGAGTATAGACTCTCGACGAGATGGGAAGGCGAGAAACCTCGGGAAAGAGATCGTGCATTGGCAGCAACGATCTTTCTATCGTGACGCGACTGTCCGTGTAGATCTTTCTGAGATTCTGTCAGACGCAGCTTGGGTCTCGATTCGAATTTCCAAATTTGATCACGATATTAATGGGGATTCCATTTTTAAATATGGTTTTTCCGATTAGCATTGAAACAACGCGGCCGAATTTGCAGCCGAAAGATGTCAAGACGTAGGCAAAGACGCCGTCTTCGAGATGAGGCCTTTGAAATCTCGAAAACATCTCGCTGGTGTTAATGTCTCTTGACTGTAATATTTCTCCGAGTTGTACCGTTTCACTCGCGACCTCGAACATCACAATGCGTTGATAGATAATATCTTAAATTATCGACCTTTGTCCCCGCGTGAGAGGTCAGGTCGCTGCGTGTGCGAAGGGGTCGCGCGATAAATGATGCAATTAAGATAACACCTCAATCTTTCAGTCCATTTCCACGATCGCTCTTTCATGAAAATTTCCTAGTCATTAGCCTGCAGTCTACGGGTTTGTCACATCGAGATTCGTCTCGTCGCCTCCCCTGTTTCCTATTTTCTTTCATCCTTCGCTTTCTTTCTCCTCTGCCTACGACTTCGGAGGATCGAAAGTTGCAGCTTTCTTCGCACGATTACTCCCCTCCCACGATCCCGGGCTTTTGTGCTCACTTAATGATCTGTAGGATCCGAGGGCTCTGCGAAGTGGCGCGGGTCCGGCCCGCTTTGAATTAGAGTAATTTATACGCCGCCCTGTCGTAACACAAAATTCAACGATCCAAGCGCTATTTTCACATTACACGCGAGCGAGGGCGGTCTTTTTGATAATTTCAATCCGCCCGTCTCTCTTTCAATAATATTCATTATTCTTGCGATATAAACAAGCGCAATTTTCAGACGCCTGAGGAAGCTTTTCATAAAATTAGGTTTCATGATAAGTCATAAATCAAAAATAGAGAGGGCGAAATATCGCGGATAATATATCATTGCGGTATATTATTATCGCGGTTATTATTTCTTATATTTATCTTGTTCCCAGCAGTTAATGGAAATCTTAAAAGCGCAATTCGCGAATGCGACACGTTCCGTGCTGGCGCGCTTATTAATTTAGTGATTTTTATCTTTGATCTTCGCGAAAGGATAATGTGCTCTCTCTCTCTCTCTCTCTCTCTCCGCCCCTCTCCCTCTCCCCCTCTCCCTATCTCGACGCAACGAACTGGCCTGGATACGAATAAAACAGCATGGGATTCCAATAGCCGCTTCGCGGGACCTTCTATCATTATCGCCGACATTTCTGCCGCCGGGTATCTGGGGCAACTCGAAATATTCGCGTCCATTGCCGTGGCTGATCCTGTCAATCGTAATGAAAGGTCCTTCCCAGAGAGAGGTTAAAGGTCGTTTGCCTCAGGCCGGCCCCTACGAACCTAATCCGGGAGTAAACGTAACTTTGCCACGACTACCGTCACGACGACGTTGCCCGGTCGGCCACGACTCCTTGATAATGCGATCCGTAACACGATCCGAACCACGAGCTAATACGGTGGAGGTTAACATCTTGCTCGTCTTCGACTTCGGATTTTCCCATTCGTACGTTCTCTCGTGCATAACTCATGTTATCTTGGGCTATTTGGGTCTCACTTGTTTACCGCACGCTGCACACCGCACGTACACAACAGGCTTCTACGTTTCGCGCTTTTCAATGAGAGAAAATAGTTGTACGTGTTATTTTAAACTAATGTAAAAATATATTTCGCCATGTGACGTTGAGAAAGATATAAAAAGCGTTATCTCTCTCTCTCTCTCTCTCTCTCTCTCTCTCTCTCTCTCTCTCTCTCTCTCTCTCTCTCTCTCTCGCGATTGCTCGCGCGCCGCTGGCCGTCGTGTTGTGACGACCGTCGCTTTCGGATTCCGCTCGCGTACACTTCCGTCAATTTCTCCGAGTCCTCGATCGCTAATTCGGAAGACGATAAGGGAGCGAGCAAACGAACACACGCGCTTATCGGCAATCTCCTTGGATGCTATCTCGTCTATCTCGTTCTAATTATCATCTTTCATTATGGAAATTGACTCGCCCGCATTAAATTATGAATGATGATTTATCGCGAGCGCACGATGAATCGACCTAATTCCCTCAAAGCGGGATGGGGAGAAGGGAAAGAATCTTATCGGTATTTCGGCTTGTATGTACCCCGTTATCACGTGAGCGTGCGCGCTCACCTTAGCGTTTGCACGAGCTAGTAAACTACGAAATTACGGGCGCTCGCAGCGACACGGTAAATGCATTCTTCGCGGCCCTTTAAATCCACGTCGCCTTCTTAATTTATTTCTCAGCGTTTATGATTATGGTCACGTTCATTAATTTTCCGATAATTAAAGGTACAGTAGGTCGACGTAACTAACTAGCGCGGGCCACGGGCTGCGACGCGTGTTGTTTTTCTTTCTTATTTCTTTATACAATCTCTCTCTCTCTCTCTCTCTCTCTCTCTCTCTCTCTCTCTCTCTCTCTCTCTCTCTCTCTCTTTCACACTCACTCATTCACTCATTTACTCACGCTCCTTTTCCCTGCCTCTCGCTCTCCCGTGAAATTAAACGGAAGATAACTAGTCGTTCGTTAACTCGTATTCAGAACCGCGTTTCGCTCGAAGTTCTCCGTTTCAAGATGCGATTCTTACAAATCTCAAATTTTCATAATTTCATTCGAAAGCGAAGGAAAGGGGAGAAAAGACAGAGCAAAATAGAGAAAGGAAATACAGTCTGTAAAGTAAGAGCGTGTACGGCATAAATGGCAGTTGCCTTCAAATATCGTCCTAGTTTTTTTGTGAGCCGATAAATGAAATCTTTGTCGTGAATGCTTTGTCACAAAAGATTCAGTTGATGTCGAACTCTAACCTGAGAAACACGTTAACCGCCATGAGTGCCGCATACGCATCGCGCTACGAGGCTGTGTTCCTTTGTTCCCACCCCAAAGGACCAAAAATGTCATATGCAGTGGCTGCTAAATACATGGGAAAGTCAAAATCGTTCGTCGCTAAGTGGGTTCAGCAATATAAGAAGATCAAAAATGTCGATGACTTGCCAGAACGTGGCTCGATAGGCAAAGTGCCTATAAAATAGCCGAATATGGAAAAAAAAGTTGTGAATTTGTTTAAGCGGAACCCGACTTTAATGCTTAAAATTTATGAGAAGTGTTTGTTGCCGACTGCTGAACGATGCTTCATAAAAAAAACGAGGACTGGATCTTACAGGAAGACAACGAGCCAAAACACCGGAGCAAGCTTTGCACCGAGTGGAAAGAGCAGTCTGGCATCGTCACACTTGATTGGCCATCGCAGTCGCCAGATGCAAATCCCATTGAAAATGTGTGGGCATATCTCAAGCACAAGCTTCGAGGAAAAAGAGTGTGCACTTTGAAGCAGCTGACACGACAAATTCGTCTCATTTAGAGGTCTTTACCGAACGAATACGCAGTCAACTTAGTGGAAAGTATGCCTCGGAGATGCCAGACAATTATCAATTCTGGTGGTGACTGGACTCATTATTAATGATATAGCACTTTTCTTCTCATGGAGTATAACAAATCCATGTACTTAAAAATCATTAAAACTAAATTTTTCTACACATTAATCCGTACACGCTCTTACTTTACAGACTGTAGCTTACCGAGGAATAATTTTATTTAAGTAAAATTAAAACTTCGCGCCTAGTTAGCGTCGGTAATATGCAGTATTACTTTCCAAGAAGAAAGTTATTATCGCTCAACACGGGGCGAGCCAACTTCGAGGGAACGTGGTGCTGCAGCACGATTTGATTTTATTAAAATCGAGTTCGCGCGTAATGAATTTTCGATTTAACGCGCCATTTCCGTTACAGCCCGCCAATAAAGTTTACCGGGATTTCTGATTTTATTTTCGGTTTTAATTACGTTTTCGGTTTTAATTACGTAAATAACGTAACTCTAAAATATTTAACGAATATGACGATGATGAAATTGAATGTAACAGTGTGCGTGTAAAGAAAATGAGAAGGAGGCGGGGGGAAAAACAGAAACACAGCGAGAGGAACAATATGGCTTTTAAATTAATTTCTTTCGCAATCAGTTATCGCACATATTTTGCATAGTCAGAATCATTTGTTACGTTGGACAACGAGAGTATAACGCTTTTATTTGATGTACAAATATCAGATTTGACCGCACGACATATGAGCGATAACAGACACGCGCGATCGGAAATTCTCCATGAAAATCACAGAATTCCCGTCATCCTCGTTCGGCAATGTTTCGTTGATCAGAATCGCATCAGAACCTCGATATCGCAGAATTATGATTTATCCACCTCGTATTTCTGCCTCCACTTTGTCCCGCGGATGTCGCGTATTTTGCTCATTTCACGAATGCCGTTAGTGACACTGTAATAAAAGCAGTATCTATATCTCTCTCTCTCTCTCTCTCTCTCTGCAACTCTATCGGCGGAGAAATCGTCGATCGAGACGTTCCTCCGATTCGTCGGCGTTCAATCAGCTCGTAAACGCGTCACGATGTCATTTCGCCTGCAGTTCATTCGTCCGACGACATTCTTGATCGCCTCGATAGACGGCAGCATTGATAACACTCGCGAGCTTCGATCAAGTTTGCTGCTGTAACATCGTCATCTCGCCGGGATCTGCCCTCCTCCTCCTCCTCTCTCTCGTTCGTGCGCGACTCCGTGTCCTTTTCGTCCTTTCCGCCGGATCGCAATCGGGATAGATGGAATTTAATTATGTCGCTGAATCGAAAGTTTTCCTACTCTCTTCTCGTCCGGCTCTCCCTCTCCGATGGAAGCCATCGCTCGTGTTTTTTACCACGATGTATTCGCAACCTTTTTCATCGGTTTATTTTTTACCAACTGGGCTGAAACGTGTTTGCCTCGGCAGCGTGACCACGTGTGGAATGCGTAAACGAAGCCTCGATGAAAGCGTCGATAACCCGATCGAGTGTCCGAATAAACAGTACGTGAATTTTTTAATTGACTCGCGCATCGACTTGGCCGCTTCTCTCTCTCTCTCTCTCTCTCTCTCTCTCTCTGTTTGCCCTCTGTTTCCTCTCGGTTTCGCCATTTTCCCGACGCGACCGGCCTTGCGGATGTGTACAGATTCACAGATGTGATTTTTCTCTTAGCTCAGCCAGGAATTTTGCTTCCTCCACCTCGATGGTACCTCGAGATCCTTCGGAGCTTTCCAAATTATTCGCAGTTGGGTGTGTAAGAAAGAATAATATCCATCCGCTCGAGATATCAGTCTCATAACTGATAAAAAATGACAAGATTCCAATATTCGTTCGGCGCGAAGTTTCATTTCGATCGCGAGCAATTTGGCTCGTCGGGCGTTTTCCCCGAATTCTCCATTTCCCGTGGCGCGCTTCAAAGTTGCAGCGGCGAGCTGTAATTGCTCCAAAAATAACTTCCTTGACCACGACCGTGGGTCGATTTTGCGGGCGGCGAAAGGGGCGGTCGCTTTTGACTCGTGGCCGACTCGTGGCGCGGGAGCGGTGCGGGCGAAACGCGTCATCGGATTACTACAAGAGAGCGCAGCTCAGAGATGGCGGCCCGGCGTTAATCAGTTAAGCCGCGCGCCGTCCGACTTTAATTAAAAAGAGTACGCCACGACGCGAGGCACGACCCTCGCGGAGAGAATCAAAGTCGAATCGCCGGCTCGTCGCGCTCGCGCGGATGGGGCGAGTTTCGAAATTACGCGCGCGACCAAGCACCGCGCGGACGCGCGCGGGACAATAGTTTAATTAAAAGCGAACGCATTTGCGCGCGTCGACGATGTGTAATTAATTCCCGCGGAAACACGACCCGCCGCGAAAACGTATCGGCGGAAAATCACTATTATCCAGATAATTTGAGAGGCACGGCCGTAGCGCCGCGCCGCCGCCGCTGCGAGGACGCGCTGCGCGCTTCAACCCCGGCCTTGTTATACTGACGTGGCGATGTATCGTCGGGCTATTTTTCGTTAATTACGACGCCGCTCGCTCATACGCATGCTCGTCGGCTCGCGCTATTGAAGATCCATCGCGATTATTAGTATCTTCCGGCTGAATTTCCCGCTGATTTTCCTCGAAAACGCGAATTTCCGAACACATATACTCGCGAGAGATAGAGAGAACTAGAGAGAGAGAGAGAGAGAGAGAGAGAGAGAGAGAGAGAGAGAGAGAGAGAGCGAGAGAGAGAGAAGGAGGAGGGATTAGATAGCTGCAGCGGGCGCGAGAGGACGCGCTCTTTGTGCAGCGCGAACGCGCGGCGGCGGGGCTCTTCTGATAAGTAGATTAAACGAAGCTGCATCATTGACGCCCGTAACGAAACCGTGATTAATCGCACGTACGTTCATGCGCGATTAATCGACGTTAGCGATCGTTCCCGTGGCCGATAAACCGGATAAACTTTCGCGCGACTGTAACAGAGAGCTGCATTAAGGTATTAATGGTCGCGCATACCGGTAACATTGTAAACACGATCGATGACGCTGCCGTATAATTGTCGCACACATACATGTATATATATATATATATATGTGTGCACAGCTGTGTGTATATATCAAGTTTTATCTCCTATCGTGTTTAATTTAGCGCATCGGATAGGCGCATACGTTTCGCCTCTCGGGACTGCGCTCCATAGAGCTAATTGAATTTTTATATATATATATTTTCTTATATATATATTTTTGTATATATATTTTTTTTATATATATATTTCTTTTTCGAAAAATTATTCCCTCCAAATTGTAACGAACGAATCGCACGTCGTCGTGTGTGTATCTCTCTCTCTCTCTCTCTCTCTCTCTCTCTCTCTTTCTCTCTTTCCTCTCCCTTCCTTTCTATCGTATTTAAACATTTTAGTTTGATCATTGCCCTTTTACTCTTCATAGTGTATTCGGCATACGCGCGAATTGATATTTTATTTATTTATATTTGTATGATTTACGTATTTGTTATCAATTGCATTGGAAAAATTTAAGCTTGAATCGGTCGATCATCGTCGGTTAGGTGTGCGTAGTCGATTGATTGTTATTACATTTTATTTGTTTAGATTAGATTTTTATCGGGCCTCTTGAAAAAGTTTGGTTCGATATTTTAGTTGAATTTCGTTTTATCGTGTCTCATGGGGACAAATTACTCGTATCAAACAATAAAAATGATTAATTATGATCGTCGTCTATGATTCCTCGCGAACGTTCTGACAATATCTCTGCACCTCTATCGGGGAAGACGGCCTTTTACGAGTCGTAGGAAGTGGAGATTGTGATTTTTTTCACTGACCGAATATTTACTTTCTTGCGAATCGCGAATCGAAACGGCGACGTATCACATCGCCACAGCGTTTAATATCGGGCGAGTATTGCGCACGGTGCGTGAAATTGTCGGCTACTGAGCCGAATTTGAGATCGATTATCCGATACCTGCGTTTAACATCCACACTCACACCCACACATCCACATAGGCAGCACGCTTGGGCTTTGATGTCGTGCGATGTAATTAATCTACATACATAAATTCAATATATCTAGGAGAAGCGTGGTTGATCTGTCGAGAGCCGAATTTTGATTAAAGAGACCCGAAGCGTCTGAAGGATATTTGACGAAAAGAGAAAAGGACCGGCTTATCGCGCGCATCCTTGACGTTGTCGTCGTCGCTTTTAGTCGCTCGATCTCGACGAACACCAAAGTACAAGCAATCGCGCGCGAGATCCGCCAAGATCGCTCGCAGCGTGTTGTTCGTGTAAAACAGACGATCAACTTTCCTCCCGCCGACGACGTTCACAGTTTGCGCGTGTAATTATTGGACTTACAACTGATACACCACTCCATTTCTAAAAGCTCCATCATGCAGCCAGTTGGCTGTTTGATGAGGATCCTCGCTGGGATTCGCGCGGCTCCAATTAGCATCGCCGCGTAAATATGTGCGATGTGAAACGATTCTTCCTGCCGCTCGGCTGGAAAGACGTGCAAGATATTCCCCCTCCTCCCCTTCTCTCTCTCTCTCTCTCTCTCTCTCTCTAAATAAACTCTTAATTAACGCAGGTAATCGCGCACGTGTTGCAATTAGCCCGGCATGTTTGCACGTGGAAGCTTGCGCGACCGCCGGCGACGGTCTCTTCCTCTCTTGCTCCGTCGCTCTTTCTCTCTCGTGGCTGACTGATATTCGTCCTGAAATTCGCGCTCGTCCATCCTTCACCGTGACCGTTCGATTAGAAAATATACGGTAATAGTTGCACGCGTGTATACAGTCGTATTTCCGACGTAGGACGCAGGTAATTGTGACGGATGACGCTTTCTCGTTTTCGACCCGTCAAGTCGACGTAACGGTCGCACTCTGTGTGATTAACAGAAATGAAAGAATCTCCCGTCAAGCCGTCCGCGTCCGGCGCGGCGCTTGATCGGCGCGGCCCTAATTAAGACTGCAAGTTGGTCGGGAACGAGCGAACGTGCCGCCGCGGCGAAGTTTATTAATTAAGCTCGTTTAAGAGAGGCGAATTTCGATCATTCGATCTACTCGTTTCACGGTTATTCCATTCGGCCGCGGGTGACGGGAGTTAAGCTTCGAGGCTTGCTCGCAACTTAGTCAGCGTTCTATTGTTTGCAATGCACATATTGACTCTCTGGTTCTTTCCAATTATGCTGCACTTGCATATCATCACCCGCCTCTCGTCTGTTCTCCGTTACAAGTTTATTTCCCCGGGTGCTAACCAGTTGAAACGGTCTTTTTTGATTAAGCACGTTTTTGTTTCAAGTAAGTTTCCGAGACTCTCTCAGCTGCGCGATCGAACATGAATTACGAGAGCCAGTAGCAGCTCGTATAAGACGTCGAATTTGAAAAAAGATTTTCATCGGTGCGTAGAGAATATTCTATCTGAGGAATGAAATTTAGCGACGTGACAGTTTACTCTTTTCATTAACAGCAACTTGGTTCTGAAGAAGTTAAAGAGTAATAACACGGACTTGACAAATAGACGTTTGATATTAACTATCAACTTCCAAGACGTCGACTATTTATAGTAACTATTCGAGTAGTCGCTATTAGCAATATGCTCGTAATTATAATGTCCAATACTTACTAGAAACACCCGCAAAGTGTGTGTTTCCGATTTCGACGAAACTTGGCATATTTGTAGAGTAGCCAAAAATAAGAAACCTGTATTTTTTTTATCGGCAATGACTCAGGTTTAAGAGGTGAAACTATCTCGATAATTATTGCAGATAGGAAAAAAACTTTTTAAATAAAAATGGTATGGTTTTTTATGCCGTAGATAACATAAAGAAGATAACATAAAGAAGATGGAACTTTGAGGGGCAGTTTCACCCCTTAAGCCTGAGCCATTGCCGATAAAAAAAGAAATATGGGTCTCTTATTTTTGGCTACTCTACAGATATGCCAAGTTTCGTCGAAATCGGAGACACGGACTTTGCAGATGTTCCTTGTTAGTATAGTTTTTAATTTTATTCGGAATTCGCAGCGATCGGTAATATATAAAAATTTGGCGTAAGAACAGACGTCTAAAACAAATACGGTCCCGTAGTCTAGATTTCTCCAGAAAAGCGGCAACTGTATAAAAATTGGGACATTCGGCTTGGCTGTAATTTTATTGCCGTTTTCTCGCCCTTATCAATATCACGGAGCGCTTCCCACACGTGCTCGGTCGTTAACCACGAAGTCTTGCAGGAGAAATCGCTCAAGTTATTTAGGGTACTTCGACTCTTGCAAATCGCGAGGATCCGCCGCGATGGAGAAGCCACGCGCACGGCACGAGGGTTGTCCCTCACGCGGAACGAACTTTCATACATCCCGCGATCGCCCGTCGTCCTCCTCGCAGACGGGACAAATCGCATCTTCGGCGGATCCAATTTGCCGTGGTTCGAGGGGGATTTGCGAGAGAGGAGAGAGAGCATTATCCGCGTGTCTCTCGCCGGATGAAGAAGCGGGTCTATAATGGGACACGCGCGGCACGTCCCTAAATTCGTTAATTTCCCACCCTCGCCGTTAACGTCGCGCCGCCATTCTACCTCGTTCTATCTCATTCTTTCCCCTCTTCTCTCTCTCTCTCTCTCTCTCTCTCTCTCTCTCTTCCTCTTTCTCTTTGTCATTCACTCTCCGGCGACGACGGGCGGCCGCTCGATGAAATTTCGATCCTCGATACAGCCGCGCGCGTTACCGAGCCGGAATTGAAATTCCTCTCGCTGACGTTTTTACGGTTTCGTTGTTCCCAGCCGCGAGTTCTCGCGTCCATTCGTTTTCATCCGACGTGATTGCCTTCTATCCTCCTACGCTCCGCTTCCTCTCGTTGCATCGTTCGACGGTCCGCGTGCTTAAATAGGGATTATCGCGACCACTTTGAACCTAAGTCAATATAGCCGATGAGATTCCGTATAAATGGCTGCCGACCTGTTTGCACGGCGATACAATCGCGCGGCCGCTCAAGGGATTAAACCCCCGCCACTCTTCGCGCGCAGGAGACTTATTATGGTAGGATAAAAGATGTCCCGCGCGCGGTCAGGACTTGTCGCGGAGTCTCGTGCCTTATTGCATTACGATAATTAGGAACACAATCCTCGCTCGCTTCCTCTTTTTCTTTCCCTCTTAAAAGTTTTGGTCGGGCTTAAAGCGGATTTAAACCAGCAGTATGTAACTAGTGTTATTTTAGTGTTTTGTACCAATGTATACATTCATTATTGAGCATTAACATAATGATGTCGCAGTGACAATCGCAAAGTTATCGCAAATTCGAGTTACATGTACATGTTGCGTCTCAATCGTTTGAGAAGATGAATAATTGAGAAATTATTTGTCAAATACGCTAACATTGCTCTATTGTCTTAATTATTTGTTTATTATTTATCGACTGATTGGTTGAATTTCGATATGTTGTCACCGCTTCTGTAAGGATAATAAAAAAATATTGTAACGAATCAGTAATGCATATGATTAGAAAATTGTAGCGACTCATTCTACGGCGGTTAATGTACTTGACAAATGATCAATAAGGCGAACGATTAAAACAACAACTGGAGTTTGCAAATGAGACATTTAAATCGTCGATGACGATCTAACCTGTGGATGTGATCGAGTGACTCGCAGAAAATAGAGCTTCCGTGCTGAACACGCGCAATCCTTTTCCCATCGCGAAGGAAACACAACGTATTACAACGTCCGTTGTAATAAAAAACCTTTACTTTCTGCAGCGGACACGACGGTAGTAAAGTGTCCGTGACAATGACAAAGGAACGCATTAATTTTCCCGCGGTAGATGCATTATCTTCCGAAGAATTGTACGGCCGCAATTCCGTCGTTTTCCCAGTGATATTACATTATTAGGGGTGGATTTACTTGTCTTCTACCGTATTTCACAAAATGGACGATGTTTCCAAAATGCAAAATGGTAGAGCGATCTCGCATCTAATAGCGATTTTTCATTTTTCCTAATTTCTCACTCTCTCTCTCTCTCTCTCTCTCTCCTCTCTCTCTCTCTCTCCTATTTTTGACCTAGAAGAGAGAAAGAGAGAGAGAGAGAGAGAGAGAAATTGCATTCTTTTTTGCGCGTAAAATTCTATCGGATTACTCGGACAATGTATCGCTTCTCACACGTGAAAACGATAGCCGCTCTGTTGCATGCGTGCTTTTCAAAACTCCAGTTTCACTTGTGTTACAAAGTGCACATATTTCGTGCGCGGAACATTATTAGGCGCGATCGTTTTTCTCCCTGCGGCTAGCAATAATAATAATAATTCCAGACGCATGGCGATCGTAAGTACGCGCGACAGTACGGTGGATGACGCGATCGATAGAAGAAAACTAGGGCGCCAAATGAATCGTTGAAGAAAGACAAGAGCCACTTAAAACTTGTCGAGCAAAGTTTTGTTTTGCAGGGGGCGGGCCCGGCATAAATACGCAAATACACGGCACTCAGCAAATTTACCAGTAATACTTAACGCTCCGCTCCGCGAGTTTTCCGCGATTCATGCGGTGCCTATTAACAAGGTTCCCCGTTAAATCCGATATAAATTCTGCTTCTCGCAGCTCGCTGAAAATTTCACTAACAAATGTAAGAGTCGATTGTACGCCCGCGATTACTTGTCATTACGGCTGAGCCTCACTCCCGCGAGCACGAGTGTTTTCCGATAACGCGCACTCCGTAACTCGTAACGGGCCGCCTTTAACGTTTCCCTCATGAAGAGAAAAGGAGAAGGAAGGAAGATCATCATCCCGTTTCAGGACGAAAACGGTGAGATAAAGAGTTTTTCGCGGCGAGAAGATCCGCGCGCGCGCGATCATCCACTGTAAAAAGCATTTGCATAAGCGCGAGCCTTGCGCGTCCATATTACGAAAATTAAGGGAAGCACTTGCGTAAGCCGCCTTAAGGCGAAATGGGGACGGAAAATATAAAATACTCCCTCTCTGGCACTCTCTCGGAGGTCAACAATCTCCTCGGCACTAATAATCGTGCAGAAACCACGACTGAGATGCGCTCTTTGAACGCGATAAAAAAGAGAGCAAAAGAGAAAGGGAAAGAGAGAGAGAGAGAGAGAGAGAGAGAGAGAGAGAGCGAGATCGAAATCGAAATCGACGAATCCTGCAATGGGCACACCCGAGGCTTTTCAATTTATAAACATGCATCAAGCCAAGTCCATCAGGCTGATGCATTGTGCTGTAATCGCACGATACACGATGGCTTGGTAAAACTCTCTCATTGTTTTGTGTGTTTTCCTCTCTTTTTTTCCCTTTTATCGCTGTCAGCTTCGATCCGCGAGGATGCTTTTCGAAAGCTGCGCATTATTTTTTGTTACGACATCGAGATACATCGGGAAGGATCTCTTTCCTCCGAGGAATTAGGAATTCCGCAAGAGTCTCTCTCTCTCTCTCTCTCTCGCGTATAGAAAATCTTAATTTGACAAAGTCTGAAAAATGTTAACATGCGCGTAAAATCGAATATCTTCAGTGCGGGAAAAAAAAACTTAAACACGAGAGATATGGAAATATCCGAGTAAGTCTCCCTCTCTTCCAAATAACGTTCTATTTATTCTGCGAGTGAAATATCTATCACTTATACAGAGTGCTAAATTTCAAATGTAACGGGTAAAAAATGTCGAAAACTACGGAAGATATTAAAAAAAGCTAAAACACGTGTTCCATGATTTCGAAGGGGAAAGATAATGGCATTATCAGTTTTTTATTTGGAGGGCATTTTCAAGGTCAGTTAAAAATCAACTTAATTTTTTAGAATATAAAGCCCAATTTATTATATCTTCTTTTTCTACCAATTAATTTGAACAACTTTTGTCTGGAACATTTTTTTATTTGCCTAATATTTTTTGAAATATTTAAGGAAAACTTGGTAACTTTTTCAATATTTAACTTACGACATCTTGCTAACTATTCGTCGAAAGGAAAAATAGTATTAGACTTTTTTTATTTTATTTATTATCAAGAATATATTACTATAATAATGCCCTAATTTTGGTTAACTTATCGACCTTTGGAAATTTCAAAATTATTAAATTAACAAAAGTTAGGGCACTATTATCGTAATAAATTCTTGATAGTAAATAAAATAAGAAAGTCTAATATTATTCTTTCTTTCGACGAATAGTTAGCGAGATATCGTAAGTTAAATGTTGAAGAAGTTACCAAGTTTACCTTAAATATCTCAAAAAATATTAGGCAAATAAAAAAATGTTTCAGACAAAAGTTGTTCAAATTAATTGGTAGAAAAAGAAGATATAATAAAAAATTGGGCTTTCTATTTTAAAAAATTAAGTTGATCTTCAACTGACCTTGAAAATGCCCTCCAAATAAAAAACTGATAATGCCACTCTCTTTCCCCTTCGAAATCATGGAACACGTGTTTTAGCTTTTTTTAATATCTTCCGTAGTTTCCGAGATTTTTTACCTGTTACGTTTGAAATTTAGCACCCTGTATACACAGTCATATCGTTCATAATCGTGAATAATACGATTAGTCTCGATGGAGTTCCTTCCGTCGTCATAAAATCATTCGCCGAGAGCGCAATATGCGCACGATAATTTCCTGGTCCAGTGCACAGACACGTACCGAACACTCGCTGTAATTTTGCCGTCTCGAGCGCAATAAAGTATCGAGAGCGCCGCAAGAATCGGGATTGATGTCGGCTCCGGCGCATCTTTAGCGGAGCTCCGTAATGCGCAGCGGCCAAGATCCCTTATGGCGCGCTTCCGGTATTATGGAGGCCGGTGATCTTCGGCGGGATATATTAGCAGAAAAACGGTCGCGTCGAATCGGGCACGCAGGTGGCCGTTTCGTTTGTTTGCCGGCGAAATTGCTCGCTTGCGACGACCCGCCGGTCTCAGACACACACACACGTATGTGCGTACGTATGCACGTACGAGTTTAACGGGCGCTTATGAATTCCATTCCCGTGGCCGGTCGAGATCGTGAGCGAGGCCGAAATTACCGAGATCAGAGATTCGCGGCCCCGTTTTCGCATCGGAATGCAAGCCGTGGCTGTCTCTCCGTTTCCTTCTTTTTCGCTCACGATTATTTGTAGCTCCACTATATGACGACACACACACACACACACGTGTATCGTCGTTTTTCCTCGAGGTGTCTCTCTCTTCCTCTCTTCGCCAATCTGCTGCGCGTGTCACAGAACGGGCCGTGGTAAAAGATATAACGTATCGTGCAAAATGATCCCGTTGGAAGTGACGAAAATCCGTTGGGTAAGGATAACCGCGACAGTCGAGCGAAACACCGACGCTTGTGATGTATGCCGCACATCATCAACGGGTTCACGAGACGTTGCCGCGAGACTTTGATAGCGCTTTTCCCTCTTTATCGGAGCTGTGAGTTGTTAGGAAATATCGCTATATTGCCGTTGCAGCCGTTGGCAGCGCCGAGAGAACTCCGCACAGTTTCACGTCGCGTTACGATGATCGAGAGTCATCGCGATTGCTTCGATACTTACGGTAACTTCGATCGTTGGGAGCGGCGAGATATTATTTCTTGGGAACACGTTGACGATCTAATTTAAACCAACGATCTAATTCGCTCCCCCGCTCCCCCTTCCCTTCGCCTAGCCCAATCTCCATTTATCACGGCGAAATTACCTGTGCTCGCGGAGTTTTCGCGAGTACACGGAGGAAAGTATTTCTCACACAGGCCTGAAGAATCAGCAACCCGCTCAGGTTGCCGAGATAAGGAGAGGAGTAACACAGTTCGTCGCGCGAAGTGCACTAATTAGTAAGCCGGGAGACGCTGTAAGGATCAAACCTCTCGGGGCCACGGCCGGTAATAATGCCGTTAGGATACGATCTCGCTCCTCTATGCGGATTCGCTCGGAAAGTTCACGGCGTGCGCACTGAAAATACACCGGATTGAGAAACTTCGGGCCGACTTTTCGTCCTCGCGGACCATTGGCGATCTTGTCGCGCGAGACGCGACGATTGTGTTTTCGCTCACGAGACGTCACGAAGGCATGAAGAATCGAGGCGATTATTTCGCGGTGTTTGCGCGTACGGTCGGCGGGGGGGAGGGGTACGGGTAGATAAATAGATGCGTTCATCATTACTCAAAGATTGCCCCCCGGGCGATGTGGCAAAGGGGAAAATATAGGAATACAATAACGTAATAAGAAATATTGTAGATCAAGCTGAAGGAAGAAAAGAATATTTTCGAATGATTGGGCAGGATTACGTACTAATCTTCTGTAATTAATAACTCGGAACTTGACGAGGTTTTCTTTTCTCTTTCTCTTTAATGATATAAAACTTTTTTGTTTGCTCTAACCTAATCTACACGAGAAATTTATATGTTATCGTCAGTCGCACTCCACATTCTATAACAGTATGAAATATAATAATATAATAAGAGGAAAAGAACACAATAATAACGACAATGATATGACGAAAGGAATAGTAAAGGAGAGTAAAATAAATATTAAAATAAAACGATAAGTAGCTGAGATGCGATAACGCATCTGTATACGGAAAGCTTGTCCGTAATTTTTTGTGAATTTTATCACGCAGACATCCGGCCCGACGGGAGAATTGTTTCATCAGAAAATAAATTTTCCTGTTGGTCCAGACAGACATATTTCGAAACTTACACAAAACACTGCGGACAACTTTTCTGTCCACGAGTGTACGCGTTGGCTCACGTCGCGACTGTGCGAGAGCAAGAGAGAACGTTGACGCGTCAACGGATCAACCCGTAAATGTAATGCGATAATTACATTAATAGTTCGCGCTCGCTAACGGAACCCTTTGTCCCGTCATTGGCGCGTTTCCGCAACGATCGCGATTACGATCCGAATTACCTTCAAATGGCACGATAATGCAATCGTGCGCCGTTAGTTTTATCGCGGTGATAAACGCGCCGTCGTATTAAATCGTTAATTACGCGATACGCGTGCGGTTAGTTGATTATGCGAAACGACGCTCGCGACGGTGAGTTCGTGGCGTCAACGCTGTTCGCGCTTCACGAATGGTTATCGCGACGATACCGAGTCACTTAATCGCGGGCTTAATCGCCCGTCGAATACTTCGCTTGGGATGTTTGAAAAGTTGAGTAATATTTATAATAGCGACTCCTGCCACGTTCGCGGGATTATGTCGCGAACTTCGCGAGAAAGGGAAACGGAGAGGGCGCCCTTCAATGCATAATACATAAGATTCGCTCTGCCGCTTCTGAAGTTGCGAATGATTCCTTTGGACTCCTGTTTTTACGACAGCCGTGTAAATTGACATGAACATGAGTGTGAGAAATGTACGTACGCTCGTAAAAAAAGCTAAAGTACCGAATGAGATGTGTAAAATAGAATGGCACCTCGCGATCGATTTTCAGTCACATTTGCGCCCTATAAAAGTCCGATCGAGACGCAGAGAACAATAAAAGCGGATGTATCAGGCGGAGGCCAGAAATGGATCTAAACGCGGCTTCAAGTCGGAGTGATTCTCTTTCCCTTCCTCTTTTTTCCCTCGGCTCATCTTTCGTAATAACGCGGGGAAGGCTACAGGCAATAATAAAAACGAAAGTAAGAGCAACTGGAGAGAGAGAGAGAGAGAGAGAGAGAGAGAGAGAGAGAGAAATCTTAAATAAAGTATTTTTTATATATTTGCCAGCCTGAACGTTTTTTCGGGGCGTCAGATCAACCATTTAAAATTTATTAGGCGAGTGCAAAAGTTTTGATAAGTTTTTCTTAAAGATGTCATGATTGATCCAATTTTATGCAATACTTATACGTAGGTGTATGATATGCTGAAAGTAACAGCGATTACTTGATAGAATGAGAGAGAACGAATTGATTTTGATAACATTATTTTGTCCACACTTTTTCTCTCACGAAATCCATCAAGACTTTTGCACTTACCCGACTTTTCCGTTCGTCGCTCGCGACTGGACTCTTTAGCTTTCAATGATTACCTCTCGAATTAAACTGTGGACAGAAGTCGCATTTAATGCGACTGACATTATGTGTTTCATTAATCTTACATATTGGCGTCGATTTAATCCGATTATCCGCAGTGAAAAATAAAAATACAAACAGAAGGAAACGGACGATGTTTGTTAACATTAGAATTACTCGCTTTTAATACGGCTTATTTCCACTGGAACACTGGAATCGAAATGATAGATTAATAATAATGGTGAAGATAATGATGCTTATGTATGGGCGATAATAATTAATAATAATAACAACAATAATAATAATACTAACAGTAATAATGGGATAAATAATACACAGTTTTTTGAAAAGATACCTCTTGTAAAGACAAATATTTATATCATTGTTATTTATTTCTATTAGTGTTATTCAACGTGCATGAGAAATAGAAAATGCATCGGCAGCGTAGATTTGAGTAATTTTTATAGGAAATTACAGGTCAATCCTGTTGGACCGCTTGGCAATTGCAGTGTTAATTAATAATCTTTCGAAACTTCACCGTCATCACCTGACCGTAATTTGCTCGCATCTTTTTCATCGGTTCTGCTCGCTTGATTATCAGATAACTTCCCTTAAGAACGACCGTCCGTTCAATGCGAAAACTCATTAAGCGTTCGCGCGTGTGCGCTCGCGAGCTTCGAGAATACACCACGTTGGCGGGATTATTTTTCATCGTCAGATTTTCTCCTTCGCCGGTCGGCGAAGACTTATCGCGACAGAGTGCCGTGTAAATATCCTTATCGTTGCAGGATCGCGGGCGGAATTAATATTGCTAATGTCCGAGGGGAACGACGGGGAGTGGGCGAGTGACAAGCGAACGGTGATAAACACTGGGGACGCACGTTGCGCCAATTATTTATGACGACGTAATATGTTAATTAATATATGCGCTGATTCGTTATGTCCATGATTCGGACACAAAGCGGGATTTTGCGAGCGTATCTTTTAATTTGCCACAAATGTGGATGTGTATAAACGACACGCTCTCCCCGCGACAATCGAGCGACGTTCCCCAGTTTTTATAATCTTTATAGACTTGTTGAATACATTAATTGCGTTAATTGCGTATATATAGCGTATGTATGTGTACGTGCCTCTCTCTCTCTCTCTCTCTCTCGCGATTTCATTTCACCGCGCATCCATATGATGATCGAATTCCTTCGCTGTCAGTCGAAATGGCATCGCCGAAAAATTTCGCGTTTCACTCTCGCTTAATAGGCGGATCGCGGGCTCTCTTGAAAAACACGCGAATGTAATTGCGCACAACGCAAATTGTTCCCCACGGTATATTTATTATCGCTCGTTTAAATTCGACATCGAATACAAACAACAACGGACCGATGCGTTATATTCAGCTTCCGGTCAGTTTTTATTGCTAGAAAAAATGCACGCTCTCTCTCTTATTTATTTTCGACTTTTCGCTCGCATCTCTCCTGTTCCCTCCACAATCTCTCTCTTTCTATCTCTCCCCCTTTTTTTATCTTCCTTCCTCTATAAATACACTTGCAGTACAAGTACACGTGGCGCAACTTTGCGAAATACATAATTCATTGTCAGTCATGCATGTATAACGTATTTGAGGGAACAATTCGTATGCGTATGAAACATTGATGGAAAATACGATGTTAATATCCGTTACGCTTTTCCCGTAATTGCGAACTCGCTGCTGAAGCGTACCCGACGAAAAAAAAAAAGAAAGAGAAACGAGCAAAAGAATGAAACGTGCGCACGAGAGAAACATACACGGAGTTTTGTCATAGTGTGTTTTACATATTTAGACACGCCGCTGCTCGCCCCGTTCGTTACTCATCTTTCATCGGCGAATTGTCCGGTTTGTGCGCGCGAGAGGAAAATCGCATGCGAAAGTCTCGAATTAATACCGTCGACTTGATTACGCGGCTGCATTGTGTCTCACGGTGGAGGCGGGGCTGCTGAAAATTCAAGGAGGCGAATAAAATTATGCAAATGCGAATTAAATTAGCACAGGGTCGAGGAACGAAGCCGACTACGGCCCGGTTAAATCGCGGAAAAATGTTCCGATGACACCACTGCGGGAAGGAACGGGGAATGCAAGGGCGCGAACTGCATTTCTCCGTGGAGAATCCGATTGGGCGGAACCGGTGGAATTCAATTTTACAGTACAATGACGCTTGCGCCGGAGGCGCGCGTGCACGGCGCGTGACAATGAAATAATCATAAGGTGTACCACGGCGGAAAGTAATCCCACTTATATCCGTGCTTCTTCCTTCTCCTTCCTTCTCTCTGCCTCTCATTCGCCCGTGCAGAGTCTTTTTCTCCTTCTCGGTTCGGACGCAAATTTCAATCGTGCGACCGCCGTCTCTAGGCACGTCATAATAAATTTAATTTGCGACGAACTCTTCAAAATGTCATTCCCGCGACTACGTTTATTTATTTATCTCCGAGGTCTCGAGACTCGCCGACGATTTCCTCCTCCCTTTCAAGCCCGGAAAATCTGTTTGCGCGTCGCCGACGCGATTCATCGGTAGTTTCTCTCCTTATCGAACATCGCGTTAAATACACCGCCAGCAAGTCGCGGGACAGTCGGGGAGACATGTTTAACGTCGGAAAATTGGAAAGTCGCGACGCCGGCGGACAATCTCCCACGGCGTCTCTCCGCGACAGCAGAATTGATTCTCGATTTATGAAGAATCTTATCGTTCTGAACATGCGACGGGACGTAGAGAGAGAGAGAGAGAGAGAGAGACCGTTTTCTCTTTCTTCCCCCCCCCTCCTGTCTCTCTTTCCCGCCAGCATAGTTGCATCCCGTTCAGACATGGATTTCTTCGCGTCCGTATCTCTCGCATTGGCGCGTTCGATCCCGCGCTTCAACTTACAATTTCGTACAAAACGTCTAACGAAACGGAGAACATCGTCGGGAAGAAGCAGGCCGAAGTTAATTCCGTCCGATTTCGCGACTGTTCTCTCCATCGTCGCATCCGCTCGCAGTCTTATCGGCCGCCGGGCGCAAAGCGGCCTTATTCGATCATAAATAACTCTTTCTCTCCCTGCCGTGTTTTAAGGGGACTGGAGGGTCAGATTGCTGAAAAATCGTGCTTATTTTTGATAATATTTTGTGACGAATTGAATAAATGTGCAAGAATGAAAATTTTAGGTATAGTTATACAACATATGAAGAGTAGAAAAATTTTATTTATTAACAAATATTCGTATAAATATACGATATATATAGCTAAAATACACTCTCCTTTTTTTTCAAGTTATCGTTTTTGCAGTAATATCTCGGCTCTAGGTGGTCCGATCAGAGCGAATTTTAGCTAGAAATCTTGAGGAGGCTTATCATTTATCTGGTGAACCATTAGAAAAAAAATCGAACAAAATTAACAAAATGGCAGCTATTATTAGGAAATAATTCAAAATTTTCAGTTCTTTTACAATAAAAAAATTAATATCCTGAAATAAAATATTTTGATGAAGTTGTCCATGGTTCACCTGAGAGCCACATGAACAAATATTATTGCTTTAAAATCTCAAATCGATACGAAGCTCAGTTTCGGAGAAATCACTGCAAAAAGTTGAACAATAAAATTTCGAGAAAAACGCGTTTAAAATTTAAGTGGACGTATATTTATACAAGTATTTTTTTTTTTTAATAAAATGTTTTTACTCTTCATATGTTATATAAATATATGTAAAATTTTCATTCTTGCACATTTATTCAGTTCGTCATAGAATATTATCAAAAACAGGCACGATTTTTCAGTAATCTGACCCTCCAGTCCGCTTAAAGCGAGTTCGCGGGAGAGACTCGCTCCGCACGCGCACCGAATTCTGCGTATATCTATCGACGTACATGACTGTTACGTACGAGTGAGAGAGAATACAAAATTTGCGTTCCCGTCGACTTTTTGCTCGCGTGCAAATAGAGCAGATAAAATCTTCTTTTGACCGTGTCCTACATCTTACCGTGCATATCTCCGTCGGCCGTGAGCTTATCAGCGGACTGCGATTTCTCATATCTACTTTCAGTTAGAAGTCGCAAAAAAGACGTCCGCTCGTGCGAATCCGCGCGAGCGCCTTTCTGTCTCTGCTCGAAATCTTGGAAACTTGAAAATGCGTTCTTTCGCCCTGCCTCTCTCACGCCACGTGCTGCTAATGCCCGCTTAAACAGCGGCATTCCGCGGATTTCTCCTCCTTTGTCTCACCCGGCGAAATCGCACTCCACCTCTCCCGCCCTTCATTAGCGTTAATTACGAGCAACAATTGTAATAATTAGCATGATAAATCGGCGTTAGCGTTCCACGTGAAAATTCGCGCGGAGACCGCGCGATTTGGCACGGGGTACGGAGAGAGGAAAGGAGCGGTGGAGGGGTGCGGGGGTGTGAAAAAAGAGAACACGTGTCGGCCGCATAATTGAAGCTCGAAATTTTATTCGCGTGTCATTGAGTAAAAGTCCGAGGCGCGCGTAAGCAGCGCCGATGTGTAATACGGGCCGACGGATAATTTGAAAGCCGATAATCGATGCCTCCAGCGGTGCCCTGCAAGACATCGCCGGCATCCACAGCGAGAAAATATTTACGGAAGTGAGCACACCGAGCCGCGCTCGTGTTCGTGCTTGCGGCTCGCTCACTCGCTCGTTCGCTCGCTCGCTCGCTCGCTATAAGCTGCACCGGCATTGCATTTTCACGTTCGCATAATCGACGTAGCGGGGATCCGCCGATTCCGCGCGCACCTTCGTCGTTGTCCGACCAATTACCCCCTTCGCCCTATTCTTAACCCGCGATGACGCACGTCCTGCCGGTGCTTTCACACGGACCCGTGTTTTATATCGTTAACCCGTCACCCGACACCGGCCGCAGATACCTGCGGAGCGGCCACGAGCAATTCCGAGCGCCCCGCCGATCGGGATCGCGTGAAATCGCAGTCGAATGTATGAAATTTTCCCTCTCTCTCACTCTCTCTCTCTCTTTTTCCATATTTTTCTCGGAAAAATTAAGCCTGTAAGAGCCAGTGCACGTCGCGAGTAGATTATTAATCCACGTGGATATTTAAAGTACACGTCAGCTTTTAAGTGGATCAACTCAGGTAGATGTTTTAAGTATATAATTAGCTGCTCAGAACAGGGTAGCATCGCATCAGCTCTCAAAGGCTCGTTGATATTTCTTGATGATTGGAGGTCTTAAGAGCCTTTCGAGCGATCATCAATCTGTCCTCTCTTTATTTGTTATTTCGGAGCAACTCGCCTTCTTTTTTCGTCCCGCTCCATCCTGCGATTACGTGTAATGATCCTTGCAGTTGCCGCTGCCGGCGGCAGATTCCGTCGCGGAAACGTGCTTGTAATCGCCGAAACGACTGTATCCGCCCGGAATTCCGACCGTCGTTCTACTCATTTCACCTGCCAACTGGGAAAGAAAATAGTTGCAGCTAATTAGTTGCACGGCTTGTACTTGCTCCTTCAGCAGCGCGATCCGAGCGATGAGCGGTCGATTCCGACGCTGGCGATATGCGCCTCACAGATAAAACGATCTCTGTTTTACGTTAAAACTGCCAAGCAGTCGGAAATGGTCTGTGATTTCTTCTAAAAATCACTACCATTATTTTATTAATTTATAACCTTGTATTAAATTTATATAACGATGCATTTTGTATTTTCAACGAACGTTGAGTGAAAATAAATAAGATAAATAAATAAAAGTTTTTACATAACATATTTTTCGATAGCTTCGATAAAAACAGATCGCGTTAATTATCGATGATTCTAACCAATGTAGATTGCCATAACGATTACGTGTTTCATTGAGTCATGTATGAGGTATAATTAATTCGAAAGATCGTTTGCACGGGTAATGAAAAGAACCGATGAAACGACGTGAAAGATACACGCGTCTCGAGTTACAATTGTTAATTAAGCTTTTATGTACAGTCGGCGGAAATCAACGCGCCGGTCGACGTGTTAAATTAAACGTTCGGCTGCATGATGAATCGAATATATTACAGCGAACATGAGACTCTCGTATCATGTCATCGCTTTATATGGAGGCGACGAAAATTAAACTCCCCGAGATTGTACGGATTTTCATTCTCGACGCAACCGACGCGCATCCGACGCAATCACATTGGAATACTGTCTCTCAAAACATTCCGGCCGGGTCAAACGCGAAAGAAGAGCCATCCCTCTCCCTCTCTCCCTCTTTCTCTGTTCTTTCTCTCCTCTCGTGAAATATTTATTGCGCTTGATCAGAGCATGCATATATTTCCGACGAGTTTCGACCAACGCACGAGACGCGCGTGAAAGTTCCACCGTAGTTACATCGTTATCGGTTAGCTTTAAACACCGAATGTATGTATAAGTATACGGTTAACGAGGCGAGCGTAATCATTCCGATCAATTTTGGAGTATAATCGCGGGCGATTTTAGATTCATCGTCGCGCACGTTCGCGTCGAATTGGCATCACGATCGTCGCGTTTCCCCGTGGAGAAGCGTCTCATCGAAACGCCACCGCGGCCGAAAGCACTTATTGAGCAGCGCGTTTTCAATCGCGCTGCCTCGAGATTCATCAAACGGCTGCCTCTGAAAAGACGAATAATCGTGCCCGATGGAACGCGTCCGCTGCGCAATTTCTGCTCGCTCTCGTGCTCGGCTAATAATTAGTCGCGTGCAATTAAGCTCGTGTAGATCGCGGCGCAGATCGCAGTTCGTGATCTAATCGCGAGACCCAAGCGAGTCCGTTTGACGTCAAAATAAGGCGCATTCAGTCGCGCACGGAATTTTTCAAAATTCCCCTCATTTCAACTTCAGCTCTCGTTCGCTCGGGACACACGTCTGACGTCGTTTGAACTCTCGTTTGCTCTTGGAAAATCCGTAATTTTTATGCACGATCGGGGCGATAAAGATTAGACGATAGTTTGCCGCGAACGCCGAGTAGCTTCTCGTTGGACTCGCGTCACGGATGCATTAGCGCGTAACGCAGCTTCTCGTCGTTTTCGCGTTCGGAAAGTACGTGTGCCTGTGTGACTTCGTGTTTTCCTTTATTTTCCAAAACGCAGCTGCGCGCATGAATATTTAACCGGGTCGAATGCGAGAGGCGGAGCGAACTGTCGTAAAAAAAAAAAGAGAAAATATCGAGCGCATTTCTTTGAGACCACCTCTCTCTCTCTCTCTCTCATTTTTTTTTTCCTAACTTTTTTCCTCTCCGAACTAGAGATTCGAAATTACTCGCGAGTTTTCACGATGATCGCTCGGCCGAAAATGTCGTAACTGGTCGCGACGAAAATTTGCCTTCTGAAAAAGGACCATCGTCGCGATGCTTTTTACCGGCTTAACCCGTTGACGTCACGACTGTAAAACATGACAACTTTATAAAGAATTAAAAGGTTGTAAAACAATACTGACAGAATCGCGCTCGGGGAAAATGCTGTAGCGGCTGTATCTTATTTCGTATCAATCGATACATACGCTCGCGCCGGTTGCGCTTACCGAAACACCGTTTGCCTCTCGATGAAAATAGCTACCGCGATTATCTCACAGGAGACATTTATTACGCGATGTCAGCGCCGAATGATATATAGCTCGGTTCGGTGCTGTTTGGTCATTACGTGTAGTTATTTTATTTCGTGACCTCCTTCTCTCTTCGAAACATTTTTACCGCGACGTTGCCATGAAGAGAAGTGCTCTTTCTCTCTCTCTCTCTCTCTCTCTCTCTCTCTCTCTCTCTCTCTCTCTCTCTCCCTCTCTCTCTCTCTCTCTCTTTCTTTCTTTCTTTCTCTCTCTTGGCAAGAAGACTGCCAGAAGCGACTTAGCCGCGAATCCATTAGCGTGTTTATATATCTTCTCTTGAGTTTTTTACTTTCCTACCTCCGGAGGTTGTTCTTTATGTAATAATACGCTGCGAAGGTTTCTTACTTTTAAATTAAAATATTAAATTTGTAATTACATTCGTGTGTGTGTATATATATCCGAGCGTGCGCTCTCCTTTACATATGTGAGTTTGTATGCGTGTGGCGAATAGCTTTGCCGTTGGAAATGTTTGTTCAGGGCGTACATATTTATTCTGCGAATATTCCCGCAGATAATGTTATGAGAATAATTGGTACAAAAGTATAGAGGATTAATTTTCGAAAGTTTTGTTAGCAACCTATTTACTAGTTAATAGTTGAGATATTCGATGTATTTTGTTGGATATTACGAACAGACGAGCATTGAAAGCGTCTTTGTGGAAAATTTGCTTCAGAATGAGAATGCGATCGCGAGAGTCAGCACGGTGAAGCTATAATAATCTCTTGCGAGAATAATTTTGTGTTTTGCGAACAAAGAATCGAGCTTCCCCGACTGATTCAACGGCAGGACAATTTCTTCATGGTCGTGGCGCAACTGGCTCCGCGTCCCTGGTTTTACTGGCCGTATTATGAAGTTTCGTCACTCGCCGCGACCATGATGGAAACTTCCGCACACCGAGAAAGAAAAGTGAGCGATAATTTTGCAAAGCTTCAGAGGGAGAGACACTTCGCGTCGCTCTCCGGCAGCATTCATTTTCCAATTTCGACAAAGGAAGAGAGAGAGAGAGACAGAGAGGAAAAGACAGAGAGAGAGAGAAAGAGAGAGAGAGAGAGAGAGAGAGAGAGAGAGAGAGAGAGAGAGAGAGAGAGAGAGAGATTGCTGTAGAGAAGTGTGAATTTCCATTGAAGCTGCTTGTGATCGAAATGTTTGTGGACTACTTCGCGTGCCTGTGTTTTTTTTTGCAGTCGTATATATAACTTATACACGGGTTTTTGTTCCATTAAATCGTGAAAATTTGTAGCAAAGATAATTGTCATTCGACCGTCAAGTTGGCGCAATTGGAAAGAGTTATATATACGATTAGGTAAAGAAAATTACTGATACGAACCTGGAACATCGTGAACTTTGCGAATAATTGGAGAAATTTTGAATGATTTATGCATTTGAAGAAATAATACGAACAAGTGTTATATTTATATAATCAATTGACACTTTATGTCCGTTAAAAGCAGAAAAGTGTCGCTTAATTGTCGCTTGAGTTACAAATTCAAAGCGAGATTTTTCGTTAGTTTTCAACGTAGATTACTTTCCACTGTAACGCAAGCACGAAAACCGACATGTCTCGCATCTACGTAATTCCGCCGATCAATCCTTGTTTTATTGAAGAATAGTTTCATGTATATCGGAAGCACGGCGATCTCCCTTTTCCAACGCCTTTCCAACGCTTCAAGTCTCTATGACGTCTGGGGACGGATCGCTATCGACGTTCGCATCGATCCGCGCGCTCTCTCGATCGGCCCGGCGCCACCGCTGTTTGTGGCAAGTCACGTACGGAACCGTGCGAATCGCGATGCGCGTGCAGAACAATAGCCGCATTCCGCACTTCCGTATTCTCCCTTTTCTAATGAAACGCATCGTACACTTTACGTGACGGCACGCAACGCGAGCGCGGCCTTGCCCCCACTCCGCGGCCCGGAACAGTGTGGCCACTCCGGTCACTCACCGCAGCTAGAGGGACAAGGATAGAACGAAAACAAACAAGTGCGCCGCGGCGGGAGCGAACGCCACGTGCTCGCACGCGCGGCGTTACGGCCGGCCGAAGCCCGACGCCGACATTTGCGGCTTTAAGGGGCTGAAGGGTCAGATTGCTGAAAAATCGTGCTTGTTTTTGATAATATTCTGTGACGAACTGAATAAATGTGCAAGAATGAAAATTTTAGGTATAGTTATACAACATATGAAGAGTAGAAAAATTTTGTTTCTTAACAAATAATCGTATAAATATACGATATATATAGCTAAAATATACTCTCCTTTTTTTTTTCAAGTTATCGTTTTTGCAGTAATATCTCGGCTCTCGGTGGTCCGATCAGAGCGAATTTTAGCTAGAAATCTTGAGGAGGCTTATCATTATCCGGTGAATCGTTAGAAAAAAAATCGAACAAAATTAACAAAATGGCAGCTATTATTAGGAAAAAGTTCAAATTTTCCAGTTCTTTTACAATAAAAAAATTAATATCCCGAAATGAAAGATTTTGACGGAGTTGTCCATGGTTCACCTGAGAGCCACATGAACGAATATTATTGCTTTAAAATTTTCCAATCGATACGAAGCTCAGTTTCGGAGAAATCATTGCAAAAAGTTGAACAATAAAATTTCGAGAAAAACGCGTTTAAAATTTAAGTGGACGTATATTTATACAAGTATTTTTTTTTTTAATAAAATTTTTTTACTCTTCATATGTTATATAAATATATGTAAAATTTTCATTCTTGCACATTTATTCAGTTCGTCACAAAATAATTATCAAAAACAAGCACGATTTTCAATAATCTGACCCTCTAGTCCTCTTAACTCTTTGTGGCGCAGGCAGATATCCAGAGACCGACTTATATTCCGTCAGTTTTTTATATTTTATGAGCAGTTTTAATGATCGATTTTTTAGCAATTATATTTTTTAGCTTCTTAAGACCCTAACTAGTGTAAAATAATTGTGATTATTTATAAATTCTTGTGGTTACTCATAAATTCTTTAAATTTATTATTGCTAATAGTAAATAAGTAAACACAATGAAATGTTTTTAAGAATAAATGCATGGCAAGGCGGAGAATTAGCTATTTTTATCTGGGAGTTGATACGCAGGGATTTTTTCGGGACGTTGATTACGAATCCCCATCATCAGATTTTCAAAATTCAAGATGATCAATCCAATCATATGTCGGATGGAAAACTTAAAAAAAACTTCAGTTTCTAGAAAAATTGGTATGGAGGGATTTTTGGGTCATTAATTATGAATCCATCATCAGATTTTCAAAATTCACGATGGCTGATTCAATACAGCGAAGCGAGAAATTTTAGAAAACCCAAATTTCTACGCCATTTTGAATTTCGAAAATTTGACAGCGAATTCGTAATCAGCGACCCAAAAAACCCCCTGTATACAAAGTTTTATAGAAATCGGTTGATAGAAAAAATTCGTGGCTCAAAGGGTTAAACGGCTGTAGCTCTTTGATGAATCGACACAAAGACGTGAAATAAGAGCGATCTTTTTGATAAGGTGTCCAGTGTAATTATACGAATCAGAGATTAGGCATAATAACGTCTGAAAGTAAGTTTGACTAGTCGGATGTCGGAGAAGCCGAGAGAAAATTCCGGGAGATTTCGGAACTCGGTCGAGTCGCGAACAATTCATTGGAGCGTCGTGCCAAGTTGATTATCCAGACATCGACTGGAACTTCGTCAAAGTGAACAGACAGATTTGTTTGATTGATTAACGATGACTAGATTTGGACGATGACCAGTCGTTGCCAGGCGCGCGACGAATATCTGAACGCGGGGCGAGGAGAATCCTGACGCAGGCTGCTCTCGCGTCTGCCGGCAAGGAGACTTTGTCTCGCAACTCCTCCTGATCACAATCTCGACGACTTTGTATTCCTCGACGACGCGAAATTTCGTCCCGATCACATTCAGGCGATGTTACGGGGCGTCATCTGAATTTCATAAATTCTCACGAGTCTTCCGGATCCGTGACCCGCGGACGTGCGTGAAATCCCGTCACGTAGCCGACTAACAAACCCAAGCCGCAAGGCAAGTAACAATTGCGTCACATAGTAAGAATTACGCGTGGAATCGTACTCGCGGATTCGCGCGCGCGTCGCAACAAATTGCTTTTGCACGCAAAAACGCGCTTTCGCCCGCTCGCGGAAATTGCAGCTTGTTCTGGCGCGAAGCTCGCCGTCGGTATGGTTTTGTGAGTCCGGGATACACAGGCAGTCACTGTTGCTCGTAACGTCGGCTGTTCGCGTGTCATGGAAAAACGTGCGCGGCATTGTGAAGTCTCGGGCTTTGTGACGCGCGGACCGACAAAAAAGATAATATCGCGCATTTAGATGGCCGCCTCGCGACGCTAATGGCGGCCGATTGAAAGTTAGAAAATTGGAAAGCTTGCGAACGTCGCCTGCGTTGCCGCGGCAAAGAACGACACGGCGGCGGGTGTAATGAAGTTTTTTTAATTAAAAATAACCAGGAAAAACTCGCGCGCTGTCTCCGCGCGTTTCAGGTGTTTACGGCGCTTCGGTGCGCCAAGCGGTTTCGCGTGAAGACTGTTAGCGGAAATGATTGTCCCGTCATATGTGGAACAAAGTACATTTTCGTAATTGTGTTTTCTGCCAAAGCTTGGTGAGAATATCAAGGTCGGCGTTTCTTGCGTGGAAATATTTGCATGGGATCCTTGCGGCTTGAAGTAATGCACGACGGTGAAAATAGCAGGAAAATGATGCGACGAGAAGGGTCGTAGGAAACAATTGAAAAAGTAAGGAATTTCAAATTCCAGATGAAATTTATACGAAATCATTCCGCTCCACGGATTTTAGTTGGCCCGAAATGTTCCGCGTATTCGTGCCTTCGTTATCGGGATTTATTTCGGAAAATCCCCCCTTTTACGCATAGAGCACCTCGCATTTTTTTTCTGGTTTTTCTTTTTTCTACACAGACGTATAAAACGGGCGTAGGTGGATAATGTGGACACAAAAGAAAAATCTTTCCCATTGTCGCACACCTGCGTGACGTCGCCGTCGCCGGTGGAGCGAATGCGTTAAAAGACGCGAGAGTGTCCACGAAACGAGATGTGCTTTTTACATATTGTTTTTGACATTCGCCAGCACACACGCGCGAAACGAAACGAAACGAACGGAAAACGACACATACACACGTAGCCGTCGACGAATGCAAAAAGAGACGCCAATTGTTTTCGTGCGTTTGCGCCGATAAAGCGTCGTCGAGTCCCGCGGATGCAACTGCCATTCTCTGCCAATCTAGAAGCCCGCATATTTTTGCTGGAACGCAGTTTATTCGATTTTTGCCGGTTTCAGTATTAGCCGTTAGCATCGACGTTTTTTCACTCACTTTTAGCGGTTCTTCGGTCTTTCATCAGGCAGTGCGTCCATCAGGATTCAAGGATACTCCTGGAGTACTCGGCGCCGGCCTGGAGTATCGTATTCGCGGCAATTAATGCTGCGCCGCGAAAAGTTTCAGAGAAAATTATGACGGAGGACAGAAGAACTGGGAAGGGGAGAAGAGAAGAGAGAAGGATCAACGATGATCAAATAAATCGCCTCGCGTCACTTTATTCGCCGTCGTAATATTAATCGTCGAGCGCGGTTATTTGCACTCGCCCGATTCAGCCGCTCCGCTCGTTCGCACGCGCGGAATTTCCGGACGAGCTCTCCGTCGTTATCGCACGAACGCCACTCTCAACTTTGTGCGATCGAGGAGCAGCAAGCGTGCACCAGCGGGAAATAGGGCAGGACATTTTGAAAGGGATCGTCGCTTTCGCGAGAGCGATCGGTCTCTTGTGAATTTCATAAGGAGCTTCGCTCGTCCGGCGCGACCGTTTTATTGACATTTGAAATTCCATTATTAGCGAAGTAAGCCTCTTGCGTTATCCGCTTCTATCGGAAATGGAACTCACTTCGTGAGCATCCTCCAGCGACGGCTTCACACGCGCGCCAGTGAGAGAGAGAGAGAGAGAGAGAGAGAGAGAGAGAGAGAGAGAGAGAGAGAGTGAGGGGGGGAAGGGAGAACCAGCACCATGCATCAACAACCCTGTCCACGCGCTGGAGAGCCAAAGTAAACATGAATAAAGATAAGTGTCGGTGATTGGCTAACTGCGAGGCGCGCGAACACGGTCCTCCAAGGATGAAGGACGTGCGATATTGGCGTAATCTTCGATAACCGGCTTTTGTTCTCTGACCTGGGGCATTGCTAAGTGCCGAATATTCGAGTCGCCACGGGGTCGCCGTTTAAATCGAGATAACAATCGTGCCCGGTTAAATTAAAACCGAAAGCCTCGGCTTCACATTAGAATTGAATTCACTCCAATTTTAGATCTCGATATGAAATTACGGTTAAATAGGAGATTGAATTATCGCGGCCCGGCGACGAACGATATCGGAAATCAATCGCGCGACCGCGCCGACAATCGCGACAGAGAGAGCGAGAGAGAGAGAGAGAGAGAGAGAGAGAGAGAGAGAGAGAGAGAGAGAGAGAGGGAGGGAGGGAGCGAGAGCGATTTTTCGAATTTGGATAAAATTGACGAACGGGCGAACGTGAGAGAGTTGAGTAATCGCGTTGAGTAACTGCCGGGAGTATTTGCGGAGTAACGTCGGCGACATGCGATATACGTTATTACGACGTCGGCGATGAAGAGGGATCGCGACATCGCGGAAGTTTAAACGGCGATGTCGTTTATCGCACAAACGAGAAAAAGAAGAGCGCTCGTGCAAGGGTTAAAGAATGGGGCTTCTCACTTGAAGCCTCCGGCGTCTTTTTAATTTAACTTTTCATTATCCGCCGTCGGGGAACACCTGATATTGCCCGTGTATTTTATCTCTCGCGGCCAACCTTGTGAAAAGTTGACGAACGATTATTTAGCCACCCTCTGCGCTTGCTGGCTTGGTGCGTTTGTGTGTGCGTGTTCTCGCGCACGCGCTTGCGCATGCGTAAAATTAATTCGAATAACGAAGAAAAAGGATAATTGCACCGCCGTCGCGTTGAGGGAAACTTACCCGGAACCGGCGCGAAGTGTCTAAAGCGCAGGATACTTAATTTAGATTATGCGTCCGAGATTTAATCATAATGCGCTGCAGCTTATTTCAGCGCGCCGTCCGACTCTCGTTCGTCCTCTCTCGTGCACACCGGCCGGTAAATCGCGTGTTATTTGCGTAAAATTGTATTGGGATTGTATCGTGCGGAAGGAGAGATAATAAGCGTGAAATATAATTGACTGACTCGGCGTTGCTTTGACTTCTCGATCGGAAAAGACGGGGAAAGGAGAATTTTCCATTGCAGTCGCTCGCTATCCGTAGATTTCCGTTTCCCTGACGATGTTTTCAATGTTGAATATTGGATCGGTTGAAAAGTTTCGTTCTGAACCTCCAGTGCCTCTTCGACGTTAAATCAACCGGCTTCGACGGTACATGGAAATAATATTGTAGCGAAAATTACGATATTTTTGTAATCCTGGATTTTTGCCCAAAATTGTCACGCACGTTTGAGCTTTTACTACGCAGTATTTTTATTATTTGAAAGTTTTATTGTTTCGTTACTGTTTGGACTATTTTCACAATAATTCTTACTGCAACATCAATATAGTTCAGCTTTGCGGAAATATTGTAAGAGGAAATATAATTTTAACGTAATTCTTTCATAGACACACACACACACACACACACACTACATTTTCTCCGCGTATATCAAAATAAGAGCATTAGTAAAGGATCGCAGGAAAAGATCGGTCGCTTGACAAGTAATTTGCTGTCATCAAACGCAGCGAAGACGAAGTTGGTTGAAAAAAGAGAACGAGAGAAGAGCGAAAAACGGCGATCGAACTTGTCGACTGACTTTGCGCTCTTGTACATATCACAGTAATATAAAATAAATATTGTCTGCGCGTCTTGTGCGAAACACTCTTGAGGCCTTCTTTGCCAATTTTTCTACTTATCTTTTTCACTTGCGCAACGTCCGTGTCAACCCTCAGGGAGCGGAGTTGCGCTCGAGTGGCGCTCGAGTGGCGCGCAACTTGAATAAAGTTACGTTACAAAGAGGAAAAAGTAAAGTTACGCAGACACGCGAAGGTGCGGACTCACACATGTCACGGTGTACAGTTTTTCATTGGAAACTCCTCTGTATCGGTGAGCAACACCAGCAATTTCACGACGTCGCTCACAGATACGCTCGTCGGCAGAGGCGCGACGCGAAATCTCGCCGGATTTTCTCGGAGTGACAATGCCGACGCATTAAATCGTTCGGAGGGGATTTCCGCGGATTTATGCGGAGCGTGACTGTTATCGCGACGTTATTCGCCACGGCGCTCGCGACGGGCGATTAATCGCGTCCGTGACAATTTATGCAAATTTATCGGGAACTCGTCGTCCGTTTCCTCGCGCTCGAATTTCGCTCGCAGCTCGCGTGAGTGAGTCTCGACGATCTCACTGGAGAAGGAGGACGAAGAGACCGAGTCCTCCTGACGAGTTTTGCGACGATGTCGAGGATGCCTGGCGCTCGTTGCAGGCGCTTGGTCGTGAAAGGCCTCTCGACGTTTGCCGTGACGCGCGGATTTGCAGCTGTTCGCGTCGGGATGTTCTCGCAGTCGTACGAAATTGTCGCGCGGCACCTCTCAGCCGCCGCTCTCTCAGTCTTCGCTCGCAGTCTCCGTTTTTGCCGTCCGCGCTCTCGCGTATCGCTTCACATTTCGAAATTGCTTGGACATAATGGGACGTGTAGTATCGCTTTATTGGCCGTAGCTGATATTACCGCGGTGACCTCGACATTTCGCGCCGACGGTGACTTTAATGTAAAATTTACGCTACGCGCCGCTCACGATTACGTGTTTGTATCCCGCGTGTTTTACACATTTATCACAAATGTCGCGGTCACATAATACAATTTCATAAATTCTGTTTGCACTCGGCCGAGCGCGCTCGCGCCCGCGGTCGCGTTAATTCTCAATATCGATCACTCGCGCGCAAACGGGCTTTTCGTTGAGGGCGACGGAGGATCTTCCTCCGAAAACTCCGCCTATCATCGACGATCTCTCTCGCTCTCGTTCTCGTTCTCGTCGTCGCCGTCGGCCTCGGACTTTATGGAAGAATACGGCTTTCGGAGCGTCGCGAATCCGCCGTACGCCCTCGCCCTCGCCACGATAATCCGCAATAATTGCAGCCACAGCTGGCGCGGCGAACGTATCCTCGGGCGATTGATATTCCTGGATTATCAGGCGAATCCAATAATCTGTCATCCTTCCGGAACCGCCGGCAATTCGTCGAAGATGAATGCGCATATCGCAACGGCGCCGTGCGCGGAACGTCATGTTCATCGCTCGCGCAATACGCCTGTTTACATCGTTCACATCGCCGCTGCCGCCGCCGCCGCCGCCACCGCCACCGTCGTCGTCGTTGCACGCAATATTTCAGCAAATCCGTCGGATGCGCGCCGCGACGAATTTCCGGTAATCACGATGAATACACGCCCGCCTGCCCGCTCGTGAGCGAGCGAGCTGATTTTCTATCTTGCTATGCTATCGCGCGACGCGAGCGAAAATAACTCGACTAACAACGCGTTACGAGCTCCGGCTTGTAACCGTCGCCGCGTCAGTCGTGCGTGCGAATTTCAGTCGTCACACAGAAAGGTAAATGTCAGCGAACTTGTGACAATTTCACACCCTCCTTCTCCTTAACCGTTTGAGTCCCAGGGGGTATTGAAAAAACACTGTCGAAGAATCCCAAACAGCGCAACCGCGCTTTCTATAAATGAGTATGAAAAGACCCAAGCAGCGCGATAGCGCTTGTTTTATTTTAGGTCGAGAAATACCAAGCAGCGCGATAGCGCTTTGTTTATTTTACATCGATGAATCCCAATCGGACCAATACCGCTTCTTGTATTTGTTAGGTAACGCGATTCTCGTCTTTTTCTCATCGCTCTGTCACATTTATTGTAGTTTGCAAAGCGATCGGACGTATTCTTGCGTAAGTGTTTCTCATTGTTAATAATTGTGTGTTTCAAAATGATTAGACGAAGCAACGGAGCAACGAAGCAAAAGGAATCCATCCAACATGTTTTGATAAACACCGATGTTACAAATTATAATTGTTACTCTCCATTTAAATTATTTGTTCATAACACAAAAATATTGTTAATTTGTAATTCGTTATTTTATAAAATACATCTGTATTATTACATATGCGTACTGTAAATTTATAAATATTTCAAGTTTTGTTCGATAAAAATTATTGAGAAGATAACAATGAAATAAAAATTTTTATTTTGTAATGTATTATTGCATTATTATAGTATTATTCTACCTATTATAAAATGTACTGTTTACATTAAAAGGATCGGTGTGATATACTTGCTTCAGTAAATCTGAGCGCGCGACTTCGACAATCGGTAACGCACCGTCAGTTGTCCACAATGATCGAAATGTATTGGGTTTTCTCGACATAAAATCTGAACAGCGCGATCGCGCTGCTTGGGACTCAAACGGTTAATAAATCAGCCAATATAAAGGGGTCCGCATTTATTCCGGACGTATGTTCCGTGGAATTTCATGTATCGTCGGTTAAAACGAGTAACGTTAAAAGCTATGTCGTAATTACAAGCGTACAAGCTGACGACGACGGTTCGGATAGTTGCTCGCCGACGTCTTAGAAGCTGACAGTTAACGTAGCGTGTCTGTTTGTTGGATCCGTGCAGTTATTCTCCGACCTCCTGGAAAGCAGACTGTCGTCTCACTAAATGCTGCTTCAGTCATTTCTGGGAAGATGTTGTAAAAATTAAATATTATTAAAATTAAAATATCATATATAATGATATATTTTATAATACAATTTAAATGTTTCCATAAATAAGAGAAAAACACGATACGGCTAAGAAACCAAACGCTCAAGCTGTCCGTCGAAACAACTGTGTGTGACTTTTCTGGGAGCTTCACCTTAAAAGCAGCGCTTTCGATTTTTTATCTCTGTTAAACTTTCTCGGGAAAATATCTCCGAACATTCGCATTCGTGTTGAAGTAACGCGAGCCTCTTGGTGGAACATTGTCCTTTGAGATTCGAGAGATCTGCGCGAGAACGCACGTTTCGTGTGAAAACGAAATTTCATACTGCTGCGTCTTCTCTCCTTTTTCAAAGCAAACGCAACAAGCGACACTCGCGATCGCGTCGCAGATTTCCTCGACTCGTTCCACTTGTCTGCTCTCGCTGTCGCGGCGCTCTCGAGTGTGCGCGCGCGGCACTTCGCGCTGACATTTAAATTAATCGCTCCGCGTCGAGCCGATGAATTGTGTTGCGCAGACCGCGATGACGAGCAATTAAACCTTAGTTATTATTTCAACGTCCGAAGGCTAATTATTTTTTCGGCGATTGTTCGCCGACGGATTAACAGTGATGAATGACGGGCGACTAATGAAATTACGCGCGTTTGCCGGTCGTATTAATAATCAGTGCACATACGATTCCGCGTGCGGAAAACAGCTTGAAGCTGCCGCACGACGCTCGAGGAGCGTATCTTGCGGCTCAGTCACTCGGAAACTCGAGAACTGTCGCCGAGGTCGCGCGGCACTTTACGAGTCACGAACGATGAAAGTCAGCTTTCTCGCATCCGCGAAGCCCAATGACGGAATCGCCGCGTTTAACAACGCCATCGGCCGAACATTCGGCTGGCTTAATGTCGTATGAAGCGGGAAAAAATCATCCCACGCGTTTCACGCGCGCGCTCTCCCATACGTTTCTTTACGAGTCGACCCTGACTGACTTCATATCCCACCTCGTTCGAGCCACGCAATTCCCGAAGAGCATCGGTCTCTCGCAAACGATCCCGTTGTAGCAGCGATAAAGTATCGCGGAGAGTGAAGCGGAATATTTCCGTTTCCGCCGGTGTCCGCGCGCGACGGAGCGCTCTTGACACGCCGGCCAATTTGTTACGTTAAAGTCCTTGCGTCCTGCCCCACGTCGCGTGACCTTGTAATCGCTATTAAACGACACGCAAGTTGCCCCCGCATAATTTCCTGTCGAGTCATTTATCTCATTTATTTATATTCTTTCGCTGCCGCTTAGCCAACGTCACCGCTCGGGTCGCCGGAGATTTATTTGTATTTTAATCAGCGCGTGATTCGCGCATTTGCCAAATTAGTCTGAGTAATCATTTCGAGAAAAAGAAATCATACAGAGTTTAATATGCAAGTAAGAGCCGTCGAATATATTTACACAGATGAAAGAAGAGAGAGAGAGAGAGAAAGGTGATCGTAATTTTTATTGACGGAGATCGACCCTCGTTTGCGTAGAGAGAACTCACCTTTAAGTTTCACGTCTGAGTGATTCGACTGAGCGCGCCCGGAGACGCCTCGGAGTGTATCCCGCTTTACGCGGGGGAAGTGCCGTTTATTGGCTGATAAATAAATCTCGGCTCTCGGAAAAGGAGCCGACTTAACCGGCAGATTAATTAAAAAATCCATTACCGCCGTTCCTGTCTCGCGCGCGAGCGACTTTATTCACTCGGTCGTCTTACAAATTACGATAATAAGATATGAAAGAAGAAACTTCTTCCGGGGTCTTAAATGAGTACGGTTTCCTTAAACGTGGTAAATTTCTTACTTGTAGATAAACTCTCGCTCGCAACGATTTCTGCCTTCCGACTATTTCAACGCAGAACCACACTCGACTTGCTCGTACGAGCAAGAAAACTTGAAATCTTCGACGTCCTTTGAATAATTACTGTAATTAACGTGCGGAGCGAGATAGAAAGAGAGGGGCGACGGAGGCGTCTTTATGTTCGACGGGATTGTTGTAAAGTGTAACGACGCTATGACGAAAGTGATTCGATTCACTGGAGCATGTTGCTGAATCCACGCTGCTTCTTACGTTACAAACTTTAACACGTCCCATGACGTAATATGTACATATGTGTATGTGTGTACGTGCGCGCGCCCGTGTATATGTGTTATAATATATCGGTATACTTATATCACGAACGTGCACATTAAAGGGTCGTAAAGGGCACTCAGTTCCCCTTTGATGTGGCGTCATTGGCAAAATACATGAATTATTACTAACCTGATAATTACTTTATTGAGAGTATCTCGCCGGTGGTGTAATGATACGCGTTTGCACAAACAATGCACACGTAGCACGCAGCACGCACCTTCCTTGTGGAGGTGATAACGTAATCTGCATATTATGCAACGTTATATTATATTCCTCTTTCCGCCAACAGCAGCGTATTCTTTTCGCGTTATAATTGAGAGCAACAATGTGAATTAGTTTCCAATTACTTGTGTTATCGTGATCGTTCGTCAAGCTGTCGTCGATATTTTCGGATTGCTAATTAAGCTAATTAATGAGCTAATTAAGTAAAAATTGTAGAAAATTATCCTCCTCCTTTCCCCATGTAGTGACGCGTTCATTCGTACGCTTCGAACTCTCGCCGCTTCGTCGCGTGTTGACACATTCTGAAAGAAAAAAAAAGAGAAATTCGTGTCTTCGCGCGGAATTTTGTCGAGTACTAATCCGCCGATGTGACCGTCAGCGAAAGCTACGTTAACACGGAAACTTCCGGAAAGCGGTGAAAAATAAGCGGTGCGTAATTTCTTCTAAAAATTACTCGGATTTAAGTAACGTACATTTTATATTTTTAATGGATGTCGTTACAGGCGAGAGGATTAAAGAAACATTTTTGCCTTTGCGTCTTTTCGAAAACCCGTAATACCTCGGCCGCTCCGATAGAAATAGGTCGCGTCAGTCGTCGTTATTTCCAACACGTTGATCGCTCTACTCTGATTTCTAGCGATTATTTCAATGCCCAATTCAAGTTTCAAAATTATCAAAAATATGAACACATGCATTAATTCGTCTCATTAGCTTCTCATTGGGGCTGTATATATTAAATTTATTACACAATGTTAGTTACGTTTCATATATAGACTTTAGTAAGACGCGGCAATATTACAGCACACCAGTCCGTTAAGGAAGTCCCTTCGAGTCGTTAGGTGATGGGGAAGGCATTGAAAGGATCTATCTTGAAATTGAATGAGAGCTATTGGGAAACGCACTGGCGAGTCGTGCAGGCCGACTCGTACGGTCGTCCTCGATTCACCGCGCTAACTCCTCGAGAGCGTCAACATTCGCATGATCGGGATTAAAATGCGAGCTTCTCGTCACTCGGAATATCCATTCCGCTCTCTCCGTAGAATTCGTGGGAGGAGAAATTCGCGGGGAAATCTTTTCGCATCTGCGACCCATATGGACCCACATGTATGGATCCTCGCTAGGTCACCGCCCAACCACCATCCGTGACCCTCAGGGAGGGTTTTCTCTCTCGCTCCTTCTCACCCGGTCTGCCAATTCCTCCGACTCGTCCATCGAATTCTATTCGCCTTCTATTCTATTCCGCTTTCTCTCGTTCCCTTTTCCTCTCTCTCTCTCTCTCTCTCTCCATTCTTCGTTCTCCCAACTCGCCGGTTTCTTCCCGTCCCGCCCTTTTCATCTATCGAACAACGCGTCCGTTATCGATCTCTTTTGCTATCTCTCTGTTGCTCTTCCCACTCTCTCTCTCTCCCTCCCTCTCTCTCTCTCTCTCTCTCTCTCTCTCCCTCTCTCTCTCCCTCTCTCTCTCGTACGCGGCCGATTTAAATGGAAACGAGGCTCTAGCTGAAACACGAGTTAAAATTGATATTGCTAACCATCGCGATCGCTCACTTCCGACGTACGATGGGTATCCATTACGCCGAGAGGAATACATCTCCATGTCTTGTCGGACGTTAGTCGACGATTCGCGGTCTTCCTGTAAAAGCTCTAGCGAGCAGCATGTGCCAGGGGCTGGTGTGTTACAAATTGCAACTATAATAATATATTACGTAGACTACAATGATAAAGATTATACAATAATATATGGCATGATTTATGACGTAATTGATTTAATTTATCATGATAATTATGCGATTAAACTATATAATTTATCGCGCGCAAATGTACAAAGTCTGAAATTTATAAGTGTAAAAGTTGTCGGGGCTAATTTATAATGTACTACGTAGATCTTTCACAATGAGAAAGAGAAATGATCTACAAATGAAAAGAAAAATGAGAAGTAAATATTCGGCAGGTACTAATAATATATATTTATATTTGCTAAAGTCTAAATTCTTTTTTTATTCAAGCGAGATAAATAACTTTCGTGAACGGCCACGGTTCAGGAAAACGTATATTTGTTTTATCTGGAAAAATTGTTTTATCAGTGTAAAAACATGTGTACTGGTCTAGGTAAATATGTTACCTACCGAATAAATACTCTCTATTATTATTTCGTCGTTTTCCTCCTCTCTCGACGTATAATATAATGACGCAGTGTAATAACATAGTTAGCACAACAATTACGTGATTCATAACGTAATTTATTCACGCAATTAATGTGTCGGGATGTAATTATATTACCAAGTCGAGCGGTTTATCATCTAACGCGAGAGTCGGAGGTTTACGGAGTATAAACTAATTCGTTTCTACAATGCTTTCGCACGCATGCAATATTTAATTTCTCTTTTCGGCAGTCGGAAGGTTTTCCCGAAACACGAGCGCGTCGCTCTCTCGCCGCGGCGCAAAAATGTCATCGGCAGCGCTGGCAATGGAGGGTCCGGCTCTCGTGAAACGCGAGCGACTTTTTTGTGATAGTCATTACACACATCGGTTGTGAGCCGCTCGCCAACAATTCGCCAAACTATTTCTCATATATGCGGCCATCGATTGCGCGCGGCGCAACGCAGAACGCCTGCGTCTCGTCCGCGCGCGCAGAGTCCTTCCGGGGAATGCATACCGTCGCGAAACCGCGTTCCGCGCTCCCCGCGTTCTACGCGTAATAACGTAAACTGAAATGGAATCATTATAATCCGAGAAGACAATTGGGGCGCGGCGACGATCTCGGCTACGCTGCGGGGGTCGTGTCAGCTTGCGCTCCGTTTCGTTCCCGTTTTGCCAGCGCTGTTCCAGTTTGCTTCCGCTGCAAACCCCGTTTGTAATCCCTCGAACATCATCTCACCAATATCATCCCTCTTCGGCGAAACACGTTCACCCGCTCGCGAGCTTGTTAAGGCGAATGCCCCAATTTGTGACAACCGCACTCTTTCCCCTTAATAAATCAGCTAACGCCGGTCTATATTTAGCCTAAATATGTATCCTTACTCTATATTTTATATATTGCAGGTTGTAACGAGTTTCGAATAAAATTAAAAGTCGCAGCTTGTAATTACGAGTATACAGCTGACGGCGACGCCAGCTACTCGCCGACGTTTTAGAAACCGATATTTAACCGATATCAGCTGTCTATTACTTAGAGACCTGTGCAAATATTTTTTAGCTTCTCTAGAATTAAACTGTCAATGCAGAAGCGAAACTAAACTGTCGTGCCGCTTGATGATGTTCCAGTCGTTTCTAGAAAAAGAACATAACGAATAAATTAAAATTTTTCCATTTAGTTAAAAAATACGGCAAATGTATTATTACTTCATTTGTTTGTTTTCACGACGACATGATTTTACTCACTCAGTAATTGAAGCTTTCATCTTAAAATAATATTTTCGACACGATGCTTTTTGTTTCATTCGAAGATCTTTCGTCAAGCTGAAACCTTGTCTCTCTTTCCTCTTTTCTCTTCTTTTCATTTTCGCCGTATCCTTGCCTCGTTCCTTCAAGTTTCCCGCTGCCGAGTGCGATTGTCAAAATGTCACCCGTCGCGACGCCGCTCTCGCACGATAAATAACTCGACGTGCGGCGATTGTATAGGCGATATAGATGCGAGGCTCTTAAATAAATTTACTTGGAAAACTGCCGCCGAAATTCCTCGTGAGATTCGCACGGCGTAGGATGTCGAGACTCCGCGATATTTCATCCCGTCTTGTTCTCCGGGCTAAGGGAGAGATCAGGCTTAAGTCGGAGGAGCCTGAGCGAGCTGGTGTTGCTTGCTTCTTTACCCTTTTCCTCTTTTTTTAAAATAAAGTAGTCGCGCGAGGTGACACTTTGCTATAAATGGAGTTACGTTATTGACATTCGCGAGATATTGAGGCGCGAGGACCCCCCGTCCTTTATCCGCCCTTAATCGAAACGTGTATATTCACGATCGGCAGCCTTGACCCCGGCCAGTTTACCGAAACCTACATCTACGTCGCTTCAATTAATATAGTACTTCGCATACATCGGACGCGGCGAAATTGATTTTCGTCCCGCTGTACAGCGGGAATATTTGAAAATAATTCAGCCGTTCCTGCGGGACACTCTCTCTCTCTCTCTCTCTCTTTCTCTCTCTTGGCACGTAATCCATTTTTCTTCCGCTAGATAACTTTGTCAGCCGGACGTTAAAAGCTACGAGATAAAGTCAACGTGTCTGCGCTGAAAGAGAGCTCTAAACGCATTTACTCCCCTTCCCTTGTTAAATACATTATTTACATTATGTAGAAAAGAAAAGAAACTCCCGCCTTCTCTCTTTTGCACGAACAACGTTATTCGAGGCAACGTTTGCTCGTCGTTCCTTGCACGTCGAGCCTTACGAGAGTCGAAGAGAGCGCGCGCACTCACGCCTCTTTCCGTCCGCAATTCGCAGTAATTAAAACTAACTCGCGCTTAGCTCGCGCGTTAAAGCGACGGCAATTACGGACACGGTCTTCCTGTTTCGCGCGCGACCCGCGCGAACGAGGCGGCTTTGACGCGCAGCGTGAAACATCACGCGCGAAAATTTAAGAAAGAAACCCAATGAGGACGGACAATCAATGTAATCGCGGCACAATAGACGTATAATTACACGCGAGAGCGTGTTACGTCATTCCGTCGCCGCGGAATTCCGATCTGCGCACTTCACCTTGCGCACGTGAAACGAAGTCAGTTAAGATAGAATGAAATAATCAAATAAAACAAAATGCGAAGAAACAGAGCGTGATGGAATAACATGAAACAAGATAAAATCCGACATGAAATGAAATAAAGCGAAAAATAAATGCACGAAAGAGAGATTCGCGCGCGCGCGCGCGGTGTCTCGAAATGAATCGCATTTGCGACGCGCACACGTCGATCGAGGCATGCATTGCCAGTCAATGAGAGGGCTAATTTCGATGCATGTGCAGATATTAATATGATACATATATATGCAAACGCATCATTTGCCGGCAAACAACTATATTCGCGGGCAACAAAACTCTCGTCGAACGAGCGTGCGATCGCACGCTCGGCGCATTAGCAAAGCTAATTCCTACTCGTGACATGCCCGCAATTAATAATTAATGAATCCGTTGTATGTACATACGTATGTATGTGTGTATCCGAGCTCTAATGCTTGATAGATTCCCGCGATAATAATCCCAGATTCAAGCGGCTATAGTTTATAATTTAATTGTGCGCATTCGCTCGTATGATTGTAACGCTACAATCGACTCTTAATGCTCATTCCACCGTCCAAATTCACGAGTACATCGAGGCTGTTTCGCTCACACAATCGCGCGCACAACGGCTGAAGCTCAGAACAAACACACCGGCCGGCCGCGCTATTAATTTCGAATTTTTCCGTCGGCGCGCGAGAAAGTGGCGAGTTACAGTCTGTAAAGTAAGAGCGTGCACGGGTTAATGTGTAGAAAAATTGATTTTTAACGATTTTTAAGTACGTGGATTTGTTGTACTCCATGAGAAGAAAAGCGCTATACCGTTAATAATGAGTCCAGTCACCACCGGCATTGATAATTGCCTGGCATCTCCGAGGCTACTTTCCGCTACAGTCTGTAAAGTAAGAGCGTGTACAGGTTAATGTGTAGAAAAATTGATTTTTAATGATTTTTAAGTACATAGATTTGTTGTACTCCATGAGAAGAAAAATGCTATACCATCAATAATGAGTCCAGTCACCACCGGCATTGATAATTGCCTGCCTGGCATCTGCCGAGGCATACTTTCCACTAAGTTGACTGCGTATTCGTTCGGTAAAGACCTCCAAATGAGACGAATTTGTCGTGTCAGCTGCTTCAAAGTGCACACTCTTTTTCCTCGAAGCTTGTGCTTGAGATATGCCTCACAATACGGCTAAAAAAAGAACTAGGACGATATTTGAAGCCAACTGCCATTTATGCCGTACACGCTCTTACTTTACAGACTGTACCTCGAATGTAAACGCGCTGAAAGTACTAACGCGACTAATTACGCGACTATCATTCCCGTGTGCGGCGACAGAGACCACTTGCCAATTTCTGACAGATGAGACTATTGTCACAGCCGACAGCGGCGGTCGCGAACCGTGTCCGACTGCCATTGAAATTAACATCGGCCTTGACGAGCCGCTAACGCGCGTTAATCACGCCTCGAAGTCTCTAGGTGGGGCAGAGGGAGGGGGCCCGGTGATCCACCGTTATTAGAAAGATCCAGCCCGCTTTCTATCTTCGTCGTGCAATCGGCTCGTCCGCTCATCACTCGCTCATCGTTCTAGATTACAAATCGCCGCAGCGCTCCTCCTTTATTCTCGGCGCTCGGCTCGTCGCATTTTTAATCGCCAATCCAATCTCCCGTCTCATGCCCGCGATTTCCCATCGTGATGTAACGGATGTGCAAAAAGTGCGCCCACGTGCCTGCGGTGAGCGACGAACCGCTGACCGAGATTCATAAAATTCCATCGGTCATAACCGCATGGTCCGACCCGGCCAGAGAGAGCTTTCGCGTCACTGTCGAGTATCCTCCATCTTGCCTCGCTTTGTACGCAAAATCCTGCGGTGGCTCCACGGTGAAACCACAGGACGCGTCGCGTCCCGTGAGATGCACCCTCGCAATTGGACTTCTTCAAATCGATGGACAGGCATAATTCCATAAAAAGAAATTCGAAATCTCGGAACCTCTGCAATATATTGTATATATTAAAATTCAGCCTGAGATCACATATGAGAAATATCGAGAAAGCCGTGTGGGTAACTGCAGTTGTAAAGCAGTCGAAAATTGTGGTACTCTTGCTCATAAATCTCGATGAATCCCCGAAACCCCGTGCGAAATCCCGAAATCCAGCCACAATCGCCTCAAAGGCGATCCACTCCGCTAAATCGCGCGACTACCATTATCCTGCCGTGTCGCTAGGACATAATTAACCGGCGCGACACGCGGCCGGACACATCCTCGCGCACGCACGCGGCTCGACAGAAATGCGACGAGCGTTAAATGCGGCCGATCCATTTTAGTTTCCTCGGCAGTTAACAATTAGACCGATCGGCGAATCGGCGCAGGACGACGCGACGGGGAGGACACCCGAGACCGACACGGTTCTCCTCGCTCGCTACGAATGCTGCGCGTTACAGATCGACGGGGGTGAGCCGATTGTTATCGCACACACATCCACGGGTCTCCTATATCCATGTTGTCATATCACTGTGACGATATCTTCGGATGGCACGGAGGGCACCCCCCGCCCCGCCGCACGTTCGTTACACAAACAAACACTAATCACGGTAACGAGGCCGCGCCTCACGTGACATTCAGACGCGCGTGACTAATCTCTCGATCGAAGTACCTGGACGCGCGATCGTCGCCCGTCGATGGCACCCGATCGGGGGAGGACCGCCCGGCTTCCCGAATTAGTCGCGAGCGACAAGAATGAAGAGGGGGAGCGCTTATTGGCGGTGTAACGCGCCGGGCACATATGCAATTGCGTGCGGCGAGCCTCGCGCGATTGAACTATCAGAAAGCTTGTTCGTGAAATTTGCATGGTAATCGCGGCATTATAAAGGCGGGTCCTTACGCGCGCGCGGCTTACCGATACACGGTTGCTCCCTTTACACGTGTATCCCCCCCTTCTGTTCTCTCGTTCTTTTCTTTCTTGCCTTCTCGCGCTCCTTTTTAAATAATGCGAGGAAGGTGGACACGCGCGATAGGAGAATTTATTTCTCAGCGATCGTCAGGGAACCCATTTTCCTGCTGGATATTTGCGAAATTCGTCGAGGAAAAGCGCCGCAACGATTTAATCCGCCGACTGTAATATTGTAACTAGTCTCACTTACAGGACTTCCGAGCTCGCATGCATATATGTTAGTCTGAATTTTAATTATCCGGCGAGATAGCGTTCTGCACGGAGAACACGATGCGTTTGAGCGTTCGGGAATTTTCCTCAAATTGCCTCGCTGATGACTTTGGCAAGAAGAGAAAGAGAGAATGCGGGGGATGGGGGGGAAGGGAGATACGCAGGAGAAAGCTAACATTTTACATATTCAGGGGGAAGGGAATCATCGTCGTCGGCGTAAAATCCGCCGGGCGTTCTCATCCTGAAGTCGACGGGTTAATATCGGTGTATTGATTGTCAGAATGGCAAGGTACACGAGCTGGAAAATATATCGGAAACTGGGACTACTGGTAGCGAGACGGCGACGACGACGGGGGAAGGAGGGAGAAGGGGGCAGAAAACTCTCTCAAACACGCTCAGCACTCGCTGATGACGACGCGCGCCCGCTAACGACGTCGTTCGACGCGAGCGCGGTGGCGACGTCCCGAAATCTACGGCCCATATTATGCCGAAATCTCGCGCCTTACCTTCTCCTCGCAAAAAACACGCCAAGAAGTGCGCGACGGCGCGGATATCGAGCGGGAAAGGGAGCCGGCAGCAAACACGAGCCGACACGGTCTCGTTACTGGGGAATAAAAGTTCCCGCACCGATAGAAAAATATAGTTGAATTAACTATAATCTCACTATATTTTATAGTTCATTTTGGCGTCAACCATATTTTTATAGTTCGCGGAATCTGCAGAATATAGTAGAATAAACACAAATATATAGTCAATGATTGTCTTAAATAATTGTTTAGTTACTTTTACCACATATACGGTAATTTCTCATTCACAAATATAGTGAGATTTAATATTCATATAGCTACATCTGTCATCATTTAGCAAATATTCTGCTAATATTGACTATATAAAAGAGTTATTTTACCTACCATTTTATATTTGTATCCATACAATAATTTTAGTTTAACTTATTATAATTCTTAGTAAAAATATTATATGGTTGGTTATACTATGTCTATATCGTAATTATTACGTAAATATTATGGTAATACTTACTATATGGTAATACTTACTATAATATACTATAATATACTATAATATACTATAATATAATATACTATAATATACTATAATATATTAATACTATGGTAATACTTACTATAAATATGATATTTCGGACTATAATTTAGTTACTATATCATTATAGTTTCAAATATCATATACTTTTCTCTCAGTGCGACACGAAATAACCGAACGTTCGTCCGGCAAATCTGCTGAAAACCTCTTGAAAAAATATCCATTCTGAAGTTGCTTAACCCTTCGTCGCACATTTTTTTTTCTAATAAATATAATTTTGTGAAACTTGTTACTCGGGGGTTTTTAAGATCGCTGAATACAGATGCGGTATGAAAAATACGAAATTCAAAATCGCGGAAATCCAATATGGCGGAGGAAATTTTCAAAATCAGCTGTGAATTCGCTTGAGATGTGTTGTTTGAAGGTTCTCGAGATTCGACGGGACGTGAAAAAAGGAAGGGAATTAAAGAAAACATTGTACACAGCGCGTGTTTACTCGCGAGAAGCGATATTTTCGCCGGCCAACGTCTCGCCAACCCGCAAAGCTCTCGCGGATCCGGCCGGTTGAAGTGCTGCCGAGGGCGCGCGCGCGCTCTCATTTGAAATTTTGCACAATTTAAGCCTCCGCGGAACGTAGTGCTATCGTCGACCCGGCTCTGTGTGCATCCAGTATGCATGCATAATGCATGCAGCTTTATCTAGCCGCGCGCGTAGGCCGTGTCCCGTGGCCTAGGCGTCGATCAATGGCTGGCATTGGTCGATACACTAATCTAGCGTGCAGTTTGCCGCGCGCGCACACATACATACACACACACACACACACACACACGGATAAGCAGACCCTCATATCCCGACGAACCCCTTTCGCGATGCACCGCGCCGCACCGTGCTGTGTCGGAGCGCGCGCCGGAAGCGCTCTGTGCAGAATCAACGAGCGTGCATCGCGGTATCGTCCGAAAGAAGGGAAAAACGAGCGGGAAAAGAGAGGCGGGATGGCAAACGAGAAGGAAAAGAGAGAGAGAGAGAGAGAAAGGAGGAAAACGGTGAAAACCTAGCTGAGGGTCGACGAAGGGCGAAGGAGCGGCGCGCCGACGGCCGACGTGAGAAAACGTGGAAATCAGCTTGCGGAAAGAGCCGCTTGATCATCGCAGAGAGTGGCGGGGCGAGGGGGAGTTCTCCCGCAGTGTTTTCTCGTTGTGCGATGCAGCCCCCCGCGGCGGCGCGGCGCGGCGACGCGAAATACGCGGTATTAGCTCCTGCTTAGCGCTATTGAATCGCCGTGAAGAATCGACAGGGAGAGACAACGGCTCGTGTGGAACGAGATCGTCGTGCCGGAAGCGCGCTATTTGCTAACGTTTTCACGCTGTCTCTTCGTGTTGGTTCGAACGCGGAGACGCGCCGGTCGTGTCCCGCGTCGACGAGGTGGCCAGACGACGATGTGCGGGTTTACAACTCGCGACGGCTCGCGAGGGTGCTGCGAATGTTGACGCATCGTCCCACACTGTATTTATTGCGTCCCGTAAATATCGACTCGAGCGTCCAGCTCCTTTAAGTTATATATTTCCGTTAGTCGTCATGTTTTTCACCCGTGAACGGTGTGTCGCGCCGTATCTCGCGGGTACATTAATTTTCGCCTTTGCTTCTCCGTCTATTGCGTGAAAGAATTTCTTTTTCATTAGCACTTGGCTGATAAACCAGGCATTAAAGTAAAAGATAAAAAAACAGCGGAGGGCAAGTTGAAATATTAGGAGGGATGAATTTTGAAGACATACGGGGATATTCGTAAGTGATAAAAAACACTTCGGAATGAAACGTTAAAAAGTCTATAGACGAAAGTCTATGCCTTTTTATTTTTAATCGATGATGCAATGACATTTATAAACAAAAAAAGTACATTCTGAATTCTAATAAGTTTAATAATTATTGAACGATATTTTAATTTAGAAGAAGAATATATTAAAACGAGGGAAAAATCCAGTTTACTTCCCACATATGCAGAATATAATTTTATAATATTAAAAAAAGATATGAATTCCCTCCTTTTCCCAGTACTTAATAATAAGCTTTTCCTTAAAATGTACAACGAGTATACTTTGAGATAATAAAAAAAATATTTTTTGTCAAAATGATAATCCTCACTTAAAAGAAGGAAAATAAGTGAAATGCATCTCTTTTCCTACCAGTGAAATATTTCTGTCCGTGTTCCCACACGAATAACACACTAAGAAAAAGCTGTTTAAATACGACACGGTTAAAGTAGAAACTGATAAGAATAAGAGTTATGCGAATACTTAGTTACTTACGGATACCCTTAGTACGTTTGCGCTCTCGTCCACACGCGTGAGTGCCGTCGCGTAAAGGCGTAAAAGGCGCGACTGATGAGAATATCGCATCTAATTACCCGATTATGTCATTCTCATTACCAGCGATGACTCGAGTGCGATCATCGGCCGCGTTTTCTCCCTGCACTCGCACGACGTGCGGGGACAATATTTATCGTGTTTATTATTAGCCGTGCGCAACGAGAAAAAGGAAGCAGGTAATGAGAGAGAAAAAGCGAAAGAGAGAGAGAGAGAGAGAGAGAGAGAGAGAGAGAGAGAGAGAGAGAGAGAGGAGGATAGATCGCGAGGATATAGGTCGAACGACGAGGTGGCCAGCAGGAGCGTCTCCCGGAGCCACGCGACTCGCGTCACTCGAGAGCGCATCGACGCGCGAGCGCGGCAAGCACGGCCGAGGTCGCATTCGTGGCCGATGCATGACGCGCGTGCTAAGGCGAAATTCCATATACAACGCGCGATGGATCGCATCAACACTGTCGCAGCCTAGCTTGTTTGCACACATTCACGCCCACGATGTCTCGATTATACAGCACGTGTTACTTAACGCCGCGAACTCGCCGTGCGGGACAACGTAAGGCCGGATTCGCGCCATCGCGTTTGGTTCGTCAATTCTCCGCAGAATTTTGTTTCCGGTTTGGGAACGGTTGCAATGTGACACGGTGACGGATACTCCGATGCCGGAACTGCCGTATGTATCTAGACGGATAGTGCGCTCAACACGACGCGTCGCATCGCAGTCGTCTGTAGATAGAGAAGAGTAACACTCGAAAGAAATAGATTTAGTTTTTCTTCTTTTAAGTAATGATTATCCTCAACGGGGAATATTCTCTTGATAACAGTTTTCAAATATGTTTATTATAAATTTTAAAAAGGCTCTTTTTTATTATGCAAAAAAAATTTATTTCCTAAAAAAGATCTATTCCCTTTTCGAGAATATTGTAAAATTTTACATATTAGAAAATGTTAGTTTGAACTTAATATTCTTGTTTAAATCTAATATTCCCGATTAAAGTGCCAAACTTGCTAGAACCTGGAATGCATGTTGAGAGTAAGTTTGGTGCTTGGAACAAGTGACATTTATTTAAGCGCACAGTATGTATTACATTTGTTTGTGTGGGTAAACGCGACGATTGAACGCGGCGTTATGATCGATGAGCAGGAAGATACGTCGCGAATAAAATGAGCAGGCGCGCGGGCGGACTTTTTCCTTCGCGAGCGTGGTGGCCAGCTTTCATTCCGAAATTCCCCGACGAGATATCTCTATCGACAACCCGGGCCATATTTCGTTCGGCGTTGTCTGGCTGTCCTGCCGCGGCCGCGAGACAGAAAGAGGTGTTTATTCATAACGGAAGGCAATTCGAGCTTGGAAAATATCGACGCGGTAAATACAATAACGATGACGGCGATGGCGGGGGCTTGCCTGAGGAATGAAAAATAAATATCCGCGCGCGAAATTTTCACGCCGCTGGAAAAACACACAGTGTTTCGGATACACAGCTTAAACGAGCGAACGCGCGCTCTCGTGATTGACGCGTGACCTTCGGCAGTCTTGGCCCGAGTGACTTTTCCTTAATACCGCCTTCAATCCGATCGTGTGAAAAAAAAAGGAAAATGGGGGAACGCAGAAGCTGAGTCGCAAGATCCGTTAAGTAGGCGTGACGACGCCTTTTGCAACTCGGCCGAAGTTTCTATAAAGTTCCTACGTCGCGTGAATTTCAATCTCCTAATGTGATATTAATCATCGCGCGCTCTCCCCCAGCGCCGGCCCACTCCCCTGTATTTCCCGCGACATTCTCTCGCCACGAGAGACGAATAAATTCGACCTGCGCGCGACGCGCGCCGTACGAATGATCGCCGGTCGCGAATCATCGCCCGTGGCGACCCGAAATTATCACTTTCGACGTTTCTTCTTCTTCTTTTTCTCTTTTCATACGACGCGCTCCGGGAGCAATCACGTCCGGGATCGGGGTATCCCACGACCTTGGAGCTTCGCTCCGGCCTTGATTTACTTTTTATAGGAGCGCGAATGTTCCCGAGAGGTTCCTTTTTTACTCGAACGGAGCCGTCGCGGCGCGCGCACTTCGAGGGAGATATATATCCACTAAATCGCAGATAAGCATCCCCGCATAATCGAAGTTGGAGGAATCGCGGGAGGGGGCTGGAGGAAATACGTGAGTTCGCGTTGAGAATAATTGCGTTTGTAAACTGATAACGCCGGCGAGCGTTCTCCCTGCTGTTGTGGCGCGCGGGAGAGAAGCGACAGATTCGCGTGTAACGACGAAATTATAAGATGGGCGATGGGAAAATTCCGCGATGGGAGTCTCGACGACCTCACCAGCAGCAGACCCAATTCGCCAGCGCTCTCAAAACGCTCGTGGCGTTAGCGAAGTTTTGAGAATCCGGAGATCCCTATACGTCTTCCCCGGCCGAGAGTAGATACGCGCTCGCGTATAATCGAATTCAACGAGATGGAATGGAAGGGAAAGGAAGATTTCCGCCGATATTCCTTCCGGCAGCGGAAGAAAGGGCCGCCACTCGCATAAATTATATAGTCCATATCGCGAATTAAATCAAGGATCGCGTCCTTTCGCAGGTACATACTGATTTCTCGCATTATGTGATTTACCCGCGATGAATTGCTATGACTCCCTCCTTATCCCTCCTAATCGGGATTCTGTGTGATTTTCTCTCTTCATGTGACGTTATCGTCGGGCATTCTTATCGTCACACTCGTTATACTTTACTGCAAACTGTACGCATAAATTCTTATTTATCGAGGGATATAAATAACGAAGTCGAGTTTGGAAGTATACATATCGAAGTACGACTTTCATTCGCGCAGCGTTATCTCTCAGGTTTATTATTATGGTCGAACACAGTTTAATATCTTAATAATCTGTACTCTGGTGGGTCCTCGTGGACACGCTGCGAAATCGCGCAACCTTGGATCGCGAGGGGGGTGAGTTGGTACCGAGCGAATTTATTGCCAAGGGAGGGAAATATTTTACGAGCGTCTCGTTTTATTGGAACTCGAAACTCTTTAAGACGCTATCTCCCCCCCATTCTTGCAACCACACCCCCTCTCTTTCAGTGAAAATTTCAGTAAGACTATTAAATCCCGCGCTTACTCCACAAAGTAAGAGAAGATTTTAACAGCGCGGGCAACGCGGGACGCGCTTAACGGCGGACGCTTCGTCTCGAGAAGCGGAACTTTCCGGCGTGGTTTGCATTAAATTTCACGCGAGTGACGTTCATTCTGTCTCACAACAGTTCGTCACGTTAACGGCCACGAGGACGCGCGCGAGCAGTTCGATTTAGTGTTGCCGGCGACTAACTCGTGCGAGATTCCGCGCGAGCGCTCGATTAACTGATAACACGGGCTTTCTTATCGCGTCTACGAAGTATTACTTTTCGCGTCGCAGGGCATCGATTTCAGTATCGTCGGGAATCGTTGAGCGAACTCGATCGGTGTCTGGGGATGCGAGTTTCGCGGAGAAAAGAGGCATAATTCTCCGCTGTTGTTGCTCGCGGTGAAATAACGATTACTTAATTGCCCAGTTTTCTTATCCCGCCTGGGAATCATTGCCTTTTATATTACAAGGCATCGTTTCTCTGCACACGGAAAAATACATGCTGCGTTTCAAAGTACATGTTACTCGTTTTAAATATTTCATGAATTTATCTAATGTACATTTGTTATAAGCGTCAGATTTACCGGAAATACATTCTGAATTCTGTTTGTAAGTATGCTTAGTACTTCGGTAGATAATAATTAAAAACGAAAGAGCAAATAAATTAAACGAAAAAAGCAAATTCAAACAAGGATTTCAATTAAAATAAAAATTCGGTTTGTTTTTATACAGAGTACATAATTGATAAAATTAAAACAAATTTTATTAAATTAAAACATGAATCTCAATTAAAATAAACATTCGATTTGTTTCCTATACAGAGTACAATAAAATTATAAAATATCCTCGAAAAGAGAATAAATTCTTTTAAGTATACGATAGTGAATTTTTTTTTAATTTCTGATGAATTGATGTACTCGAAAACTATTATCAAGAAAACATTCTCGGTTGAAGATAACGATTACTCGAAATAAAGAAAGTAAAGTCGCGAGTAATCGCTCTCTCTTAACAGTCTTAGCATTCTTAGCGATTTTATTCTTTCCCGCCGGGAATCAATAAGCGAATTCAGGCGGTGTTTAGGAATTCAAGGATCGTGAGGAAGAAACGGCTCGAGTAGCCGTCGTCGTCGTTTCTCTCGCGAAATGTAGTCCTGCGCAGCTGCGCTCGATATTCGGCTGCACCGGGCAGTTACTAGTTACACAGGTCTACAAAAAATGGGATCATGATTGTTGTTGGGCAGTTGGAGGTCGTTTCTCAAGTAATTTTCTGCGTAGAATCCGAATCCGAGGTCAGAATTGGCCCATCACGTCAGGATTTTGAGATATTTGAGGTTATATACTCGAAAAATGGCTTTTTCGGCTACTTTTGAGATTATGTATAGGACGCACAAAATTTTTTAGCTCTTTTCTTCTAATTGTTATAATAGGTTTGGGGTCGATCTGAGATCAGATCGAATCAGATCAAATCAGCGACCCCAAAAACCCATATATACAGTTTTCAGTCCAGGTTTTCGGGTTTATAGTTCAAAGTTTACAGGTTTAATGTGAATGCTCATGAGGTTGTTGGGCTATAACGGCGCAGGGTTTGGAATTCATCATGTTATCTTAAAATGGCCGTAATTTTGCAAGGAAAAATCGTAGATGACCATTCGACAGCTCCTTTTGAAGGGAAAGAGTAGTACTAAATGATGCAATTAGAAGAAAAGAGCTAAAACATTTTGTGCGTCCTATACATAACCTCAAAAGTAGCCCAAAAACCCATTTTCCGAGTATATAACCTCAAATATCTCAAAATCCTGACGTGATGGGCCAATTCTGACTTCGGGTTCGGATTCTACGCAGAAAATTACTTGGGAAACGACCCCCAGCTGCCCAACAACAACAAAACCTTGTAGACCTGTATTATCGTTACCGACTGTCAAAACCCCGGCGAGACCGAGAACTCGCCGTTGTGCGGCTAGTGACGTTTTATTTTATTACATGTTCGCGTATCGCGAATTCGGCCTGGCGCGATCTTATTACCTCGATCTCCGACGACGTTCGTAACTCGGCCCGCGGTTCATTCGCGCGCGCGCGCGCGCGTGACGCGTCTGAGGCACGTACAAATCTTTTTACATCCCCGCTATTAATGCCCCGATCTTTGCATTTAGCCCCAGGAGATCGGTAAGTACCTACCGCAAAGTAGGTCGCTGATGCTTGCGGCGGCGTCATATTACCGCGTTACTCATCCTTGCATCCATCTGCGCGCGCCGTAAAAAGTCTATTGCCGTGCGAACATTTTACCGGAACTACCTTGTCCGTCCATAAATTACATCGTGGCTGTATAAAAAGGAAAGCAGAGCGAGTGCACAAAGACTCTCTCGCCTTCGTATTGTCCCGTTCGAATGTCGTCCGTTTCGTGCTGTACTGTGAGCGCTCGGACACGCGAACTCAGATTTCAGCGAACGAGGACGAAATTCTTCCAAGTTCCCGCGAGATGCTCGATTGGTCGACGGAGAAAAAAGTAAGAAAAAGCTACTCGCGACTATTCCGCGCAAGCGATCTGCCTCGCGAGTAGCGAGACGCCCTGGCGAATTCGCTTTATCCGAGAAAACGGGCCACAGGAATTTGACACACACGAGGATATTCCGCCGCGCGGAGCGACGATTGCGATGTGAAGTACACATACTTACGTGCGAGTTCCTCCGCTTCTAATTTAACGTGCCGAACGCCTCGCTCTCTCGCGATCACGCCGAGATCCTGCGAGAGAAATATGTCGTTATATAAGCTGCGAAAGAAAAGAGGATTGCGTGAAAATGCAGTCGGAGGAAAGTCGTCGGGCGAACACTCTGGCTCTCTCTCCCTTTCTCTCTCTCTCTCTCTCTCTCTCTCTCTCTCTCGGCAATCTTCGAGGACGATAGACACCGGATCCCAATCCGACTCGCAAATCGCAGTCTCCGCGGTGTCCTTACGGAGTCTAGAGACGGAAAGACGCAATTCGGACGTAGACTCCGGCGAAACCGCGTCGTGCTTTCTATTTATTCAGCGCGATACAATGATAGCGTCTGAGTTTTCCTTGTAAACTCACCGCGCTACAGACCACCTCAGCGGCGATGCGAGTTAGCAAACTATGAGGAGCAATCGCGACGTCTCGACAACGTCGGAGTAGAGAAGCGCATTCGATAACCGGGCGGTATCAAGTGGAAATAACACGAGTTTACGCTCGCGATCGAGTTCGCGAGTCTGAGAGTTCGGTCTGACAGCAAGCACAGTCGCAAATTTCTGCGCATCTTTCTGAGGTCATTCGTGAACCGTTCTCTTCCGAGTTGCTCGGCCGGGATGCGAACGCCCCGTTCTTCGCCCGTCGATCGTTCGTCTGAGGGATCAGCGCCGAACTTCTCCAATTAAATTCGAGCGAATGAAACGCATCCTGGAATCACGGCGCGGAATGCTTCTTGGACTTTCGGATTTTGGAGATCCGATATTCTCGCGAATGGAGCTCCTCGCAGCCTCGCGGGATATTTCCTCAAGACGCGTCGGAGAGTGTTTCCCTCTCTTTCTCCTAATTAAACCGGGACGGAAGAAACGTACCGCCGCGTAATCGCGAACACGTTGCCGTCGCGTATCGAGTGACATAACGGAGTTTAACAATTAACTGCCAGCTCGGCAACGCACGTACGCCATTCACGTGTACTTATAGCCACCGCGGGGTGGAATATTAATGAGCTCTGCCTGGTGCAACGTCGCGGAGCAGTTATAATTATGCTTCTGCCGAGATTAGCCGCTCCGGCCCTTACTCCGCCTCCCTCCCTCCCTCCCTCCCTCTTTCTCGTATCGTCGGAAGCCAGAGTTTGCCACTTTAACTCCGTTCGGTGAACTGAATTAACAAGCCTCAACGCCGCATTTACGCAGCGCGCCGGAAGCTTGCCGCTGTTAAAACTAGCGCGCGACGCGATGCACCAGCAGCGAGGAAAGTCGCGGGCTGTGAACACTTTGCTCTCGCTGTGAAACGCCATCGCCATCGCCGGTGCGTGTCGCTTGAATTTGTGTCGCGGTGTAACTTGGCGAAAATTTTATCAAGCGTCGCGGCGCGCGGACTGAGAGTCGAGCAAAACGACTTCGCCGGCGACACGGCGCGCGATGAATTGTTAATTTTGCAAAAACCTCTCGAGACCACCACCAGCATCCTCCTCCTCCCCCCGCACGCGCGCTATTCTCCGCGAACTTGACGCGAGCGGTGAGTCGCGCGCTCGTCATTTCCGCGACTGGAAATTTAATCCGGTGCGCGCGCGCACGTGCGGCCGGCGTTTCGCTAATTTCCTGCAGCAGCGATAATGGCGCGAATAAACAACACAGACGGAGGCGTAACGAAGGCAACAGAGAAAGAAATAACAAATAAATGAATAAAATAATGCGAAAGGAGGCAGAGAACGCGCCGCTTACACACGCGCCTGCCGCGGTTACGCGAAAGCATAAATCTCCCGGGCGATTATTGCGAGCCGCGCGCGATGCGAATTATGAACGCGGGATGTTCCGCATGAGATCCGCTCGTGATTCGTTTGCGATTCGCTCGCGATTTAACGGATTCGTACTGCACGCGCGCGCGAAACCAGATTTCCGATATCTTCGCGATATTTCCAGTGAGACCGAAGCCGAGAAACGATATTTTCATCGCACCGTCGTCGTTCGATAAATGCGTCGGGATTTTTGCAAAGAGTTCAAAGCCGATACTCTGATAGTTGAACTTGTCTCAATAATATATTGATCATCTCCTCACACGATAGCAGAAGGTTATTAAAAAAAAAAATGGAAACAAGAAAGTTATATCTGTCTATGTCAGCTCCGAATTTCTCATAGAAATCCTTATAAACTTATCTAACAACCCCATACACACACATGTATACACACGTGAAAACATATACGTTAAAAATTATATATATAAATTATATATAACAATTTATTAAATTATATTAACAATTTATTAAAATATAATAATTATATATAAAATTATATATAGAAGCGAACATCTTGCAATTATATTTACGAGAGAAAAATCGGCACCGAGGAGATGCAACTGTTGAATTGTTAGATTGAGGGCTCATTTATCCGAAAGTAGCGCAGGCGATGCGCATCGCGGGATTCTCGTCTTCTATCATCATCGAGCTTTTCGCGATCTTTTACACCGTTACTCGCTTCGAAAAATGGATTCTTCGAGGATGCGAATATGTCACGGCCCCCCCTCTCTCTCTCTCTCTCTCTCTCTCTCTCTATGTATATATAGCTGTCTCGTTTATTCAATCGCGTTTCTAATCTCTTCGCGGGAACCTCGTCACGATGTAAAGAGATCGGAGTATCGTTCTCGGACGGTGTTGTGTTGCGCGTTGCGGCACGTTTGCACGTGCACACGCATACATAGCTGCAAATTAATCAATAGGCCGCGTACACTCGCGCGCGTCTACATATGGATGAGAATCCTGCTTGAGGTAATAAAGATTGCACGGCGAGGACGTTAACCCTACGAGGCACACCCTCTCGCGCGCGCGCGCAGTCGAAATGCGGATTGCGAAACAGGAGAAATTTGTAATTTGTCACGCTGTCGTGTTCTTCGACGACGCTACAGTCGTATCTCTTCTTCTTCGTCGTCGTCGTCGTCGTCGTCGTCGTCGTCGTCGTCGTCCCAATCGACGTACTTGCGAACGACCGTGGAGACATCACCGTCTCGTGTCGGCCTAAAGTTCCACTTGAGACTTCACAAGGGCGGAAGTTCCAAGTGTAAAGTTTACATTACGATTATGCAAACACAACGGGCGAATGCAGCCCCGAGGCAGGTACAAGTCTGTCGCGTCAAGTCCCCCTCGTGCCGCAAGCGTTGCGAGACAAGTTTGTTATGCGGCGACGACGACGACGACGACGACGACGACGACGACGACGACGACGACGCGCGGGCGCGATGAAGTGTTTCGATCGCAGATGAAGAAGGATTCAAAATGAATTCCCGCATCGGCTCGCTCTCTCCCCGTGAGAGACACGACGATTATTAATGTACTTTACTATACTTTTTATAGTCACACTATATATCAAAGCGGCGTTTGGCCATCATGTGGCAAAGAGCGACGGAATGATTCACCCGACGACTCCATTTGCGAATTGAAGAGATCGTTCGCGAAGAAGTCGCCGACCTCCTTCCGCTGTTCTCGACGAGCCGTCATTATCATATAACGCTGAGAGAGAGAGAGAGAGAGAGAGAGAGAGAGAGAGAGAGAGAGATTTCGCGACTCTCCTCCAGCGGAATAATATCTTTATTTAGCAGCGGGCTCGCGCGATATCGCTCGTCGCCGCGCCGCGCCGAGGCATATCTGCGTTCTATTTCCAACGGAGGTAGGTGCCTTCACGCGATACACGGCCAATTCTATCTTTCCAATTTGCTCTTGTCACGCTCCGATGTTACCGTCGCGGATTGATCGATACACGCTGCGGGTTTGTACATAGACAAGTGGCGCTCGATGAAACCGCCGCCGTGTTGTCGAGGCGCGACACGCGCGGATCTTTCTGCCGCGATAGCGCGCGACGTGCGTTACGGCACATCAATGCACCGAGCGTTGATCGCGCTGATCTTTTTCTTTTTCCTTTTCGCCGGCTCAAGTGACACACGCGTCTTCTCGGTTCAGCTGCACGTTGCTTCAGGGCGAGCTGGCGGTGATCCGATTTCGTGAAAGCCGACCTAGCGGAAGGAATAAATTCTCGAACTTTACTTATACACTTCTCTCGCTCTCCCTTTTCCTCTCTCTCTCTTTCTCTCTTTTTTTCTTCTCGCCTTCCTCCTCTATCTCTTTTCTTCCTTCTTTCACTCTTCGCTTTTCTCACGGGAGGAGCACCATGAAATAAGGGCTGATTTATGCTTCCGCCCTCGGCCTTAACGCTATAAAAAGGAGAGTGCGCGTCGAAACATGGCGCTAAGGGGTGAACCACCCCCGCCGCGAAACAAAACACCGCCGCACATGGCACGAGGATGCGGGTTAACCTGGCTAGTGTATGACCTCAGGTGCAACGCCTGCGAGGAGACGTTGGCATATCGACCAATGGCCTGTACAGCCGACCTCCATCTGCTGCACGAGCGCGCGCGCGAGCGAGCTGTTTGTAATTTATTTAAAGTATTTTTGGTCGTTCCAACATATATACACGCACATACACATACATACCGACAGACGACGCGCGTCGCTTTTTACGTCCTCCATATTATATTAAAGGTATTCTCGCACGACGATGTCGCTCTCAGGATATTCGGCCGAACGCCATCCTCCACGTTGCGCGCGTAATTCGCGGTCTAAAAAGAAGAATGATGAGAAGTAATATCCGATATAAGACCCTATGACGCGAAAATTGCAGAATTCTTCGTCGTCGGATGGTCGTTGTTGAAGGCGCGACCTGGAACATTTATGTTTAATAATCCCATACTTGATAGTCCTATACTTAATAATCCCGTATGTCCGTTGCGCTGCCGAACGCAAAATTACGCGCGATGAGCATTTAACAGCTTTCATTGGCGAATCGAGTTTTGAGGAGTCGTGCGATCATTTTCGAGGTTTCCGCACCGCGCCGGTCTTGCGCAATTGGCACGTAAATTCCCAGACGAGCGGTAAATCGCTATTTACGCGATCGAGTCGAGCTCGGAAGAAGCGAGAACGATCGTTCTCTGTTCTGTTCTCTCGTTTGCAATCCGTAATTGACCTTGACGGCGACAACAAGCGCCTTACGGACGCCGATAATGGCGTATTTATTTATTTATTTATTTATTATATATATATCTTTATTTATTTCCTGAATCACGCACGACGAAACCTCCGCAGAAAATAAAACGAAGGAGAGAACAACGATCGCAGCTTACGACCAATGATTGAACAAATTTGAAGTCAATTTTTCGTTAATATACATAACGTGCGGTGTTGGGGCTGGGGCGCAAAATGAGAACGTGTTGCCGTGAGGATTAAATAACAAAGCCCCGGGACGATATTCTCGCCGTGGCATTTTCCGGCGGGTGCACAGGCGAGAAGCCTTTTCCTCGCGCCTTGGCGACTCGCTCTGCCTTCTTTGCCCCTTAATGTCGTGCACGTCGATGTCGACGTCGACGTCGACGTTGCCGACGGCGTCGACGACGGCCAAGTCGACCGGTCGCGTTATGTAATTAGATTCCCGTGGATAAGAGGTCAACCTGTTAGGAAAGCCAAGCCTCAGCTGCCAGCGCAGCTCGTGGTCGGCGCAATCGCTTCTGTGTGATGTTGCCAGTACGCGCGCCCTGGCAAACGCGTGACAAACGAGCCCGTTAAATGGCCTAATTAGCGCCTCTCTGCCCCGAGATCCTTGGGATTCCCCGGCCGAATTCCACGCTGCCGACGATACGACGGAGCGGCGCACAGGACGAAGGATCATCAAGGCGTCGACGTAGTAGCCCTGCGCGGCTCGTCGCCGTTTTCCGCCGCTCCGCGCTCCTCTTTTCCCATCGACGATCGGAATTTTGGAATTGCGCGCGGGGCTCGGTAGCTCGGTTTATAAAATGGATTGATCCAGACGGAGCGTTCTGCTCCGAAGGGGAAGGTCTAGTTAACGGGAATCGGAAAGTTAGGATCTTGTCCGCCGCAGCTTCTTTGAGTCGAGATCTTACGGAATATTGATGCACCACTTTGCCTAGATTAACAGTATACACTCCGTCCAGATAGTAGAGATGTGCGAATCAAGAATTTTTATGTCGAATCGAATCTCATTTTTTAAATTCGAATTCGAATCGAATCGAGTAAAATCGAATCGAATCATTAAAAAGTTTAACATGACTATTAAATATGTAAATAATGATGGAAGCTTTTAATATGAAAGGGAATATTGTAGTATCATTTTAAAGTAAAATATATATTTAAATATTTAAAGTAATTTATATTTAAGTTATTAATTACAAGTTAAGTTAATTACAAGTTAAGGGTTCAAACGTACAAGCCTAAATGGCCCGTTTTGTATCTGATGCACGCAAACGATAATGTATTTGATTCCTATTCGAATTATTCGGATTCGAATTATAGGGATTCAGATTCGAATCGAATCGAATTACATTAGATTCGATTCGATTCGATTCGAATTCGAATAGTTCGCACATCTCTACCAGATAGTCTGTATATGTGCGTTTAGTGTCGTACAAAACTCTGAGGGACGAAGAGTGTTCCCTGAAAGTGTGAAAGCCGACGAAGGGACAATCGTGTCGCTTTTATCTCAATCGTCTCGCCTCCGTGTGCCTGTATTTTCATTCATATCATGCCGCGCTCCGAGCGGCATCCGAGCGTGTATGTATGATTTCAGCCAAGGGGAGGAAATTAAGTACTCGCTTTACCCGATGTACGATGTACGTAAATCCCGCTACCGACGCGCAGCTACTCGACCGCCACCTTTGTCCCGGCGGCGACGAGTTTGAGAAGAAGAAAACTCGAAACCGAGGAGTTGCGCGAGCAGTCGCGTCCTCGGGATCAAGGATAATCTCGTGTCCCGCGCGAGGACGCGCACGGGCACGACGAAACTTTCCAAGTCGCATTAAAAATTCGTCAGACCGGACGAGCGTGGAAAGTTTCGCGTTGTCCCACTCTCCCGCGAGGGACCCGCCCGCAGAAGTAATCCGTAAAAGGTCGCGAATAATTCGCGAGCGGCTGGTGTGGGCCCTCGCTTATCACTGAGAAGACGTGTCTCTGTTCGGAAAGCGGAATTTTGCATGCGGCTCGCGGCGGGACGAGATCTCGTCGGCAAGAGATCGGAATCTCTTGTGGGAACGTTTGCACTGTGCGTTAAGCTCGTCGTATTATCGCCGTACCGACGGCGAAATGGAATAACGTATTTCGATCTCGCCGGCGCGGTAATGCGATATCCTTCGCGGATAATGAAGCAACGATAGAACAATTAACGAGCTATTATTTCGCACGCTCTCGACGGGATAAACGGATGGGCAGATAGAAAAAGCAAGAGAAAAAGGAGAGAGAGAGAAAGCGAGAAAAAGAAAAGAGGGGTAGTGAGAGAAGCGGGGGGGGGAGGGGGAGGACGAGGGAATTGGATTATTATTTGCAGATGATAATTTATATTGAAATATATTAATCGTGATATATATTTCATATGGATATAATTAATGTTCGCGTGATCATATGTAATGAAATATTATTATATATATTATTATAATAAACATTATTTGCTGCGCTGGCAGCTGAACTCTACGCTGCAAATCAAACGTGATAATTATAAAGCCTTGTAACCGTAATTACTGCAACGACATGAAATTTGAAGCTGACAATGTAAATTTAGTATAGCACACGCAGTCTTTCACGCACATAACAATCCGAGTCGCAATCGATTCACTTTTTTTAGAATCGGTATTCACATTTCACAGAGGGCGTCGTTGAAACATTTATTTATTTTTTTCTTTTTACAGAAGGAAGTTCTGTTATTATATCCACCACTATTATATCACGAATTTCTGAAACGATTCTATTACAAAAAAGCGACCCAGCTAACGGTACTTCTTAATCAATCGGTGGCGCGTCTGCTCTAAGCTAGGAAAAAAGCTACTCGCAATGAGGTCGGTCAGCGGAAATCAAAAGGGATAAGATATAGGCCGCGGGAGGATCCAAGGACTTGATGTCGGACAGCCGGAGGACGCCTGACGGGCACTCGTGGGGTGATGTATGTCATCGGCGAGTCTCTCGTCGCGTCTCTGTCGGACATAAGGGCTCGGCTCGCCCGGACGAGAAATAAAGTCCCGACAAGACAAATGCGCGGAAAAGGGGTGCCGCGCCGCGTACACATAGGCACGCGGCGGATCCAATTTCTCCGGGGGGTCGAAACGCGTCGTTTCGGCGCGAGTGTCGTTCTGGGAGAAGAAAGAGCGAAAAAGAAGCAGGGGAAACAGTCGGGGCGGCAATAAATCGGCGAGTCGCACGGCCGCACGGCTGAAAGTTGGATGTAAAATCAGCGAGAAACTTTCTCGGCGCTCTTCCGACGCTGGTCGTTCGACGTCGGCTTTCTGTCGCGAGGTCCCGACCTTAATTTAAACGATACGGACTCTGTTCGGAGCTGACAGTTTCGAAAACACGCGCCTTGCGCCGCTAAAAATGTCGTTGGAACTTTTTCGACACGCCTCGCTGAGGATCTCGACTCGAGTTTAAAAGACGCGTTATGAAATCCCGCGAGACGGAACGGAATCCGCGTGAGAGGTCTAATAACGCGATTGT